>NC_141534.1:64767500-65367500 GCF_021556685.1 Rattus norvegicus | reverse complement strand
GTCAAAGTCATCGACTTTGGGCTTAGCACCGAAACACAACCTGGACAAATGCTAAACCAGCACTGCGGTGTGTACTCTTTTGGTTCCCCGGAACGCTTCCTTGGACTTCTGTATGACGGGATGAAGAATGATATGTGGACAATAGGAGAGGTCTTGTATTATATGGTAGTGGGAAAGCTCCCATTTGATTCTGTGATCATCCAAGAATTACAAAAACAAGTTGTTGCAGGGGTGTATCCTGCCCCCCTATGGGGTTTCAGAAGAACTGGAGAACCTCCTTAGTCAATTACTAACAGTAAATCCAATGTATAGACCAACAGCCAGCGAGGTGATGAAACACGCCTGGTTCAAAGAACATGGGAAGGGGTTCACAGTTCGTTGTGAAGAACTGCTTCCCCTCAATCCAGACCCTGAAATTTTGGGTGCGATGAAATGCATGGGATTTCAAGCCTCTGTAATAAAATACTCCCTAATAAAAAGAAAGTATAATGAGGAAATGGCAACTTATTGCTTCCTACAACAGCAGGCTCTCCCAGGGTATGGCTGCACAGCCCAGGCACAGCAAGTGCGTCCCATTGCAGCCACATTTCCTAGCCTTGATACTGCTGCTGCTTTTAGATTACAAAGAAAGAGGAGTGGAAGCCTGCCAGTCCTTGACACCTTGCAGGTGTCATTCTCCCAAGGTCACGTATCTCATTATGGCCAGAAGGTTCATACAAAAGGAGGAAGAAGGTCCACTGTGGCTGGTCGTCTCAGGCCACTACCGATGACACCTACACAGGACCACTATCACAAATGTGCCATGAGTGTCCCATACATTCAAACAACAAGCATCTTCAGTGAGAAGAGTAGCAACAAGGAAATAAAAGAAGATAATCTACTCTCCCACAGAGCCCCATTAGAGGATAAGCCCATCTCCAGCAGGGTCCGGCACAGAGGTTTTAAGGGGTGGACCAGGAATATAGCAAATGCCCTGATAAAGCTTTGTTGCTGCTTGCCAAGGAGAAAGAAACCTCGCCTGGGGCAGAACAGAATCTCACCCCAGAAATGAGCCACAGGGAGAGTCCAGATAACAAGCAGCAGGCACAGCCCAGGTACCTTCGTGCTTTGTCCTTTCTAGTTTGCTCTATGCTGGTCCTTCCTCTGTCTCTGGTTTCCATTTTCCCCACAATTCTTACCTTGTATCTTCTCTAAGTTCTTTTATGAGGTTTCCCCAACACCAAGCCTTCTCCCTGTTCTTGATTTCTCCTCTTCCCAGCAGGGACTCAATATGAATTCCCCACTCTACAGAGTTTTCTTGTTGACCCATCCCTTCAGATGGACTCCAGCTCCCCCTTAGGCCAATAGCTCCCACAGGGTGAGGACTAGAGATTCATGGGCTCATGGACTCATCCATGGGCTACTGGTTCTAGCACATGTGGTCATCAATCACAAGTGCTGCAGAACAGAGTCTTATGTTTTCAAATGTAACATCCTACTCCATTAAGCCTTAAAATTAATAACAAGGATTGTCACTGAATAAGTATCAACAACCTAGTTTGTTGGTTATTGTTGATGGTCAGAATCCTGCATGCATGCATACTGTTTTGCATACTGATTTTTTCATTCCTAAGACCTAGCAATTGATATATATATGTAACATTTCTAAATGATTTCTTTCAAAAATCTTAACTGAGAAGTAGAAGAGAAGATTTGATAAAATAATAAGGCAATCAAAGCTCCAAATGGTAATCTAAGTATTCTACCGCATAAGATTTTTGCTTAGAATAAATTGACTTTTTTTCTCTCACAGTGCCATCTTGAAATTCTGTCATGTCCTGAGTATAAACAGTAGGTGATTTCAGACACATGGCCAAGGAAAAGACACCAGCAGAAGCTACAGCACCAACAGGAGAAACAGCAATAGCACCAGCAGCATTAGCAGCAGAAGGAGGAGGAGGAGGAGAAAGAGGAGGAAGAGGAGGATTCCCCAACACCAATCTCCTCCCTCCTCTTGATTTCTCCTCTTCCCAGCAGGGACCCAATATGAATGATGAGTTCCCCACTCTACAGAGTTGTCTTGTTGACCCATCCCTTCAGATGGACTCCATCTCCCCCTTAGGCCAATAGCTCCACAGGGTGAGAACTAGAGGGTCATGGGATCATGGACTCTTCCATGGGCTACTAATCCATAGAGAAACGGGCCTGTAATACCAGACACTCAAGACACACAGTAGGTAGGGGGATCAGAACTTCAAGGCTAGCCTGGTCTACATCATGAGTTTAAGATCAGCTTGGACAACTTAGTGACACCCTTTTTCTAGAGGTGAGGAGGGCTAAGGCTACTAACTCAGTGGTAGAGTACTCGTGGGGAAACAGACTGCTGTCCATTGATACCTCTCCTTCCTTGCTCGGAAATACACAATGGTATTAGAAGAGTCAAAGGTTCCTGGCCTAGCATCCACTATTCTATTTGCTACATCATTAAGGGTGCAGTTTTTGGTATTTTGGTCAGGGATCAAATCTATGAAATAAAACTTAAGCAATACTCTCATTGCTGTCATAGTGGGAGGTGGATGATAAATGCTTGCCCACCTGCATCAGTACAAAGCTGGTTCCTTGGACTCCCTGCAAACACATCACTGCTAACTGTGTGCCTTGTATAGGCTTTTCCAGCACTGTCATAGCTTGAAAACCTTCCCTGCTATGGACCCTTGAGTGGGCATCCTGCCTTTCTCAGTCTCAGAATGGAGCAAAGATCCCCTGCTCACCTCTAGGCTCACAGGTCAGGGACCTCTTCCATCCCATAGTGAACAAGACTGGCACAGCTGCACACACCTTGGAAAAAGAATGTATTGGCAACCCTTAACAAAAAAGATGGTTCTTACTTTCGATTATGGCATTCTATAAAATCCGGGTATTTCCTGGTATAATTACACATGTCATTGATTGTGTGTGTGCGTATGTTTTTTGAGGTTGGAGGGGGATAATTCATTTCTCTAAGCCCCTTCCTCAATGCTGGGTGATAAATATTGACTCTCATATAGATTTTAATAATTCTACATTTATTTATATATTTTTAAGATTCGTTTATTTTTCCAACTTTTGTAGCTCTTTCTGTGTGTGTGTGTGTGTGTGTGTGTTTGTGTGTGTGTGTGTGTGTGTGTGTGTGTGTGTGTAATTAGATATAATACTCAGGGTCAGTAATCCTACCCTTGAGCTACCTTATAACTTTTTATGTTTTAAACAGCTTTATTATGATATCTTTGATATATAAAGCTGATATGTGCTAGAGGTGAGCATCTTGATGTTCTTAAAGACATGTTCTTCCTCAGATACAGAACGCGAGCTGGCTAAAATCCTTGCTACTCCTGCAGATTAACCTTGTCATGCACTGAAGCAATGGGGCACATACTAAGCACACTCCCTGAGATGCCTCCTAAGTTGGTAGCACTGGCTCCATCCCAGGCACAGCTGGAGTGGGCAGCTGTAAGGTTGAGGACCTGCACTCAGGACACTGGGCCCCAGGAGCAACTCACCTGCTGGTCATCCTGTGTACCTCTGAATGTCACTCCTGGGTTCTCACTGCCTGGCACTTAACCATAGACACCACTGTAGAACTGTCTAAGGCCAGAAGGGCAAAAACATTGTTGTTATAAATTTCTACTATGGAAACATCAAATGTTGTGCTTCTTGAACAGTTTTATGAAATGAACCTGGGAGAAACGCAAGAAATATGGCCTGAAGTCTCTTCTGGAACTGCCACTCCAGCATAAGCGTCCACAGGCAGTCAGTCTCCTCTGCACTACCGTCCCCCTTGTTTTGCAACTCATGGATCTCCTTGCTTAGCATATGCACAAGGTGCATTTGCTGTTGCTTCTCCAGCTTCTTCCTGACATCTTATTTTTATGGGTCTGGAGACAGACTCCCCAGAGGACAGCACCTCTTTTCTGATAGTTATGAACTGCAGATCCCTGTGCTCAATAGTGGGGGGCTGCTGCAGGGACTACAACACCAGAATGACTGTTTCTTGGGGCCTCTGCAGTGTGGAACGTTTTCCTGGTTTGGTCGGTGTGGTCAAAGATGAGAAGGAAGCAAGTTCAGGGAATGAGAGTGCATCTGTCGCCCTTTCCTCTCCTGCTCCCTGTGCTTCCTCTCTGCTTCCTTGTCCAGACAGGCCTTCTATATCTCAGACCACCACTGCTGCTCCTCACTCTTTTTTCCCAGCCACCTGTGCAGACTGGGATGCTGCCTTGTTTGCAGAAGGAGGGGGGAGTGGCAAATCCACTGAAATGCCACCAATATCTGGTGTAGTGGACCTGTGGTAGAGGAGGTGGTGGACGGAGGTCTGTTCATATGGGCTGGGAGACAGTCACAGGGGTGGGCAGCACCTCTGCTGGGGTTTCCCAATGGCCAGGACCACTCTTGGTCAGAGTGGAAGCAGGGGCAACTGACTTGGAGGAAGAGTTCAGGTGCTCCTGGCTGCATGTGCTAGATTCCACTGAGGACCTATGGATCCACATATCACTGTCACACTAGAGACCCTTGCCAGCCTCTACTCAGTGGAGCTCAAGTAGGTAAAACTTCCTGAAGCTCTTCCTTGGAAGGGGTAAGAGGCTGAGAAAAGAAAAGAGGAAGCTATACTACTTCAGGGACTCACCAGAGATATTAGCAAAATTTCATGCATGTTTCTTCCTCACAGAGGAGGTAACAAAAACTGGGGAATGGTTATATAACCAGACCTGACACTGCTTTATGGCTCACTGGCCAAGTAGCCAGCTGTTCCTGTGTCTACAAAGGAATAAAAAGATTTTTCTATACACTGATGCATGCTGTTTGTGGCATTGTCACTCCTGAAATTTAGCTCCTAACTTCAGGTCTAGGTAGAGGGGTCTGTTCTTGTGAAATGTAAAGAAGTATACAATCAGATGCTTAAAACTGCATAAAAGTCGTACTTTTTCCTCAGGTATCTGTTTTACAATCTTTTAAAAAGCATTCATGGGCGTTGACACCCCGAAACAAGCTTTGCCATTTTAGGAAAAGTGTGATGGAGGGAAGATTTGTATGGTGGGTTACTGGGAAGACAGGATTGTAAAGGAAATAAATAAATGGTTTTCTAAAAAGCATGTATTTTAAATGCCCTGCTAAAAACTATAATTTTGACACTATGCTTTCAATAAAAAACATTTCACATTTTATTTACTCATTTAAACTAATTCTCATTTTCCCAGATTCATTAATTTAGTATTAATTTACTTGAGTAGCGTAATAAAAATAAAACTGAAAAAATAAAAAGTAAAAATAAAAGCTGAGTCAGGGTCAGAAGAGGATTCACAATACTGCACCTAACAGACTGTGAATATATCTAGTAAACCGTACCATCAGATCTGATCTGTATCATGATCCAGAAGTATTTCTCAGCATCATGAACTCAGTCTCAACTAACTTCTTCCTTGAAAAGCTGAGCAAGAGCTGTGGTAGGAGCTACTACATGGGACTTTTAGGGTCTCACTTTATAAAAATAATTTATGTGTATGAGTGTTTGCCCAGCATGTGTGCACATGAATGCTTGACTGGTGTCCAAAGAACTTAAAAGAAGGTTTCAAATCCCCTGAAATTAGAGTTTTAGGCAGTTGTGAGCTAACACTGGTGTTGTAAAATACTGAACCATCTTTCCAGCCCCAGATTTTGATAACTTTTAGGAGGAGCCATATCTCAATACAGGATTACTATATGTTGGCTAACCTGGCTTGAGTCACTAGCTCTTACCTCTCTGCACCATGGAGGACAATGGCTGGGTAAGACAGGTGGACAGGCAGTGAGAGAGGATGCCTTGATTTGCAACTTCCAGTGTAACCATGGAACTGGTTGTAGTCATGAGTTCTGCTGCCCTAGGAAGAAAATATAAAGAAACAGTGCTCACTGTCATAGAGGAGTCTATGTTCAGAATACTTGTGCTTAGGTTCCTCAGCCTGGTTGCTGTTTGGGGAAATAAACCAGACTTTCAGAAGATTATGTCCTGTCCACATCACTTATGAGAATTAATTATAAAACAGGTAAATATATTCTATTCTAGAACATAAACATTAAGATATTTAAAGATTTTACAAGCTCTAAGTATATGTGTACATATTTATATAATTATTTAATGAAATGTTCTATACTAATATACATTCTTATGAGTGAACCCAAAATGAGATTCATGTGCTCTAAGAACTAGGGTTATAGTGAAGGTGAGTAAACACAAAGAGCTTTTACATCACTTCTTTTTGAATTCAAATTTCAAAATTAAATGCAAACTATCACTTCAGTACACTAAAACTAACCAATTAGTTGACGCGTTTAAGTGACCAATTAGTCATACCTTTCCTGAGAAACTCCAACCAGAGTAAATTCATCCACAATGAGGAGTTGGTCATGGGCACCTAGTTGTCCAACCTGAGCCACCAGAAGTGTGTAGGGAGTAAAGAAAAAAGGCAGCGTCACTGGTTGCTGCCGCTGCGGAGAGCTCATAGGCAGCACCCCACGAGCAAACTTGAGCCTTGGGACCACAGGTAAGACCAACTTTTCTGCTGCAAGAGATCTGCCTGGTGAACTCAGGACACAGAGAGGCAAAAATCCTCTAGGACCAGGCACTTCCGGGGTTTACCGAGAGTCCCAAACCCGCGGATCCTGAAACGCAACAGCTCTCTGCTCCCGAACCCTGTGGGAGAGAGACCTCACCACCTGGTCAGGTGGGCACTCCTGAGGCTGCAGAGCAGAGGAGACCACCAACACTGCCCACCCCAGCCCACATCCCTGGCCCAAGAGGAAACTGTATAAGGCCTCTGGGTTCCTGCAGAGGAGGGCCCAGGAGCAGCAGGACCGCTGCGTCTGAGATACCGCCAGAACCTTAAGGGACAGACCAGATAAACAGTTCTCTGCACCCAAATCCCGTGGGAGGGAGAGCTAAACCTTCAGAGAGGCAGACACGCCTGGGAAACCAGAAGAGACTGCACTCTGCACACATCTCTGACGCCAGAGGAAAACACCAAACACCATCTGTAACCCTGGTGCACGGAAGCTCCCGGAAAGGGCGGTGCAGATCTTCCTGGTTGCTGCCACCGTGGAGAGCTCATAGGCAGCACCACACGAGCAAACTTGAGCCTCGGGACCACAGGTAAGACCAACTTTTCTGCTGCAAGAGACCTGCCTGGTGAACTCAGGACACAGAGAGGCAAAAATTCCTCTAGGACTGGGCACTTGCGGGGTTTACCGGGAGTCCCAAACCCGCGGATCCCGGCCCGCAGCAGCTCTCTGCTCCCAAACCCCGTGGGAGAGAGACCTCACTGCCTGGTCAGGTGGGCACTCCTGAGGCTGCAGAGCAGAAGAGACCACCAACACTGCTCACCCTTGCCCACATCCCTGGCCCAATAGGAAACTGTTTAAGGCCTCTGGGTTCCCGCAGAGGAGGGCCCAGGTGCAGCAGGACCGCTGCGTCTGAGACACCACCAGAACCTGAACGGACAGACGGGATAAACAGTTCTCTGCACCCAAATCCCGTGGGAGGGAGAGGTAAACCTTCAGAGAGGCAGACATTCCTGGGAAACCAGAAGAGACTGCACTCTGCACATATCTCTGACGCCAGAGGAAAACACCAAACTCCATCTGGAACCCTGGTGCACGGAAGCTCCCGGAAAGGGCAGCGCAGATCTTCCTGGTTGCTGCCGCCGCAGAGAGCTCATAAGCAACACCCCACGAGCAAACTTGAGCCCCAGGACCACAGGTAAGACCAACTTTTCTGCTGCAAGTGACCTGCCTGGTGAACTCCAGACACAGGCCCACAGGAACAGCTGAAGACCTATAGATAGGAAAAACTACACGCGCGAAGGCAGAACACTCTGTCCCCATAACTGGCTGAAAGAAAACAGGAAAACAGGTCTACAGCACTCCTGACACACAGGCTTATAGGACAGTCTAGCCACTGTCAGAAATAGCAGAACAAAGTAACACTAGAGATAATCTGATGGCGAGAGGCAAGCGCAGGAACCCAAGCAACAGAAACCAAGACTACATGGCACCATCGGAGCCCAATTCTCCCATCAAAACAAACATGGAATATCCAAACACACCAGAAAAGCAAGATCTAGTTTCAAAATCATATTTGATCATGATGCTGGAGGACTTCAAGAAAGACGTGAAGAACTCCCTTAGAGAAACACAGGAAAACATTAATAAACAAGTAGAAGCCTACAGAGAGGAATCGCAAAAATCCCTGAAAGAATTCCAGGAAAACATAAATAAACAAGTAGAAACCCATAGAGAGGAGTCACAAAAATCCCTGAAAGAATTCCAGGAAAACACAATCAATCAGTTGAAGGAATTAAAAATGGAAATAGACGCAATCAAGAAACAACACATGGAAACAACCCTGGATATAGAAAACCAAAAGAAGAGACAAGGAGCTGTAGATACGAGCTTCACCAACAGAATACAAGAGATGGAAGAGAGAATCTCAGGAGCAGAAGATTCCATAGAAATCATTGACTCAACTGTCAAAGATAATGTAAAGCGGAAAAAGCTACTGGTCCAAAACATTGGGCCAGGACTCAATGAGAAGATCAAACCTAAGGACAATAGGTATAGAAGAGAGTGAAGACTCCCAGCACAAAGGACCAGTAAATATCTTCAACAAAATCATAGAAGAAAACTTCTCTAACCTAAACAAAGAGATACCCATAGGCATACAAGAAGCCTACAGAACTGCAAATGGATTGGACCAGAAAAGAAACACCTCCCGTCACATAATAGTCAAAACACCAAACGCACAAAATAAAGAAAGACTATTAAAAGCAGTAAGGGAAAAAGGTCAAGTAACATATAAAGGCAGACCTATCAGAATCACACCAGACATTTCACCAGAAACTATGAAAGCCAGAAGATCCTGGACAGATGTCATACAGACCCTAAGAGAACACAAATGTCAGCCCAGGTTACTGTATCCTGCAAAACTCCCACTTAACATAGATGGAGAAACCAAGATATTCCAGGACAAAAACAAATTTACACAATATCTTTCTACAAATCCAGCACTACAAAGGATAAGAAATGGTAAAGCCCAACATAAGGAGGCAAGCTATACCCTAGAAGAAGCAAGAAACTAATCGTCTTGGCAACAAAACAAAGAGAAGAATAGCACAAAATCATAACCTCATATCCAAATATAAATATAACAGGAAGCAATAATCACTAGTCATTAATATCTCTCAACATCAGTGGCCTCAACTCCCCAATAAAAAGGCATAGATTAACAAACTGGATACGCAACAAGGACCTTGCATTCTGCTGCCTACAGGAAACACACCTCAGAGACAAAGACAGACACTACCTCAGAGTGAAAGGCTGGAAAACAACTTTCAAAGCAAATGGTCGGAAGAAGCAAGTTGGCGTAGCCATTCTAATATCACATACAATCAATTTTCAACTAAAAGTCATCAAAAAAGATGAGGAAGTACACTTCATATTCATCAAAGGAAAAATCCACCAAGATGAACTCTCAATCCTAAATATCTGGGCCCCAAATACAAGGGCACCTACATACGTAAAAGAAACCTTACTAAAGCTCAAAACACACATTGCACCTCACACAATAATAGGAGATTTCAACACCCCCACTCTCATCAATGGACAGATCATGGAAACAGAAATTAAACAGAGACGTAGACAGACTAAGAGAAGTCATGAGCCAAATGGACTTAACAGATATTTATAGAACATTCTATCCTAAAGCAAAAGGATATACCTTCTTCTCAGCTCCTCATGGCACTTCCTCCAAAACTGACCATATAATTGGTCAAAAAACGGGCCTCAACAGGTACAGAAAGATAGAAATAATCCCATGCGTGCTATCGGACCACCACGGCCTAAAACTGGTCTTCAATAACAATAAGGGAAGAATGCCCACATATACGTGGAAATTGAACAATGCTCTACTCAATGATAACCTGGTCAAGGAAGAAATAAAGAAAGAAATTAAAGACTTTTTAGAATTTAATGAAAATGAAGGTACAACATACCCAAACTTATGGGACACAATGAAAGCTGTGGTATAGAGGAAACTCGTAGCGCTGAGTGCCTGCAGAAAGAAACAGGAAAGAGCATATGTCAGCAGCTTGACAGCACACCTAAAAGCTCTAGAACAAAAAGAAACAAAACACCCAGGAGGAGTAGAAGGCAGGAAATAATCAAGCTCAGAGCTGAAATCAACCAAATAGAAACAAAAAGGACCATAGAAAGAATCAACAGAACCAAAAGTTGGTTCTTTGTGAAAATCAGCAAGATAGATAAACCCTTAGCCAGACTAACGAGAGGACACAGAGAGTGTGTCCAAATTAACAAAATCAGAAATGAAAAGGGAGACATAACTACAGATTCAGAGGAAATTCTAAAAATCATCAGATCTTATTATAAAAGCCTATATTCAACAAAACTTGAAAATCTGCAGGAAATGGACAATTTCCTAGACAGATACAAGGTACCCAAGTTAAATCAGGAACAGATAAACCAGTTAAACTACCCCATAACGCCCAAGGAAATAGAAGCAGTCATTAAAGATCTCCCAACCTAAAAGAGCCCAGGTCCAGATGGGTTTAGTGCAGAATTCTATCAGACCTTCATAGAAGACCTCATACCAATATTATCTAAACTATTCCACAAAATTGAAACAGATGGATCACTACCGAATTCCTTCTATGAATCCACAATTACTCTTATACCTAAACCACACAAAGTCCCAACAAAGAAAGAGAACTTCAGACCAATTTCCCTTATGAATATCGACGCAAAAATATTCAATAAAATTCTGGCAAACCGAATCCAAGAGCACATTAAAACAATCATCCACCATGATCAAGTAGGCTTCATCCCAGGCATGCAGGGATGGTTTAATATACGGAAAACCATCAACGTGATCCATTATATAAACAAACTGAAAGAACAAAACCACATGATCATTTCATTAGATGCTGAGAAAGCATTTGACAAAATTCAACACCCCTTCATGATAAAAGTCCTGGAAAGAGTAGGAATTCAAGGCCCATACCTAAACATAGTAAAAGCCATATACAGCAAACCAGTTGCTAACATTAAACTAAATGGAGAGAAACTTGAAGCAATCCCACTAAAATCAGGGACTAGACAAGGCTGCCCACTCTCTCCCTATTTATTCAATATAGTTCTTGAAGTTCTAGCCAGAGCAATCAGACAACAAAAGGAGGTCAAGGGGAAACAGGTCGGAAAAGAAGAAGTCAAAATATCACTATTTGCAGAT
The DNA here is from genome assembly GCF_021556685.1 of Rattus norvegicus. NCBI lineage: Eukaryota > Metazoa > Chordata > Mammalia > Rodentia > Muridae > Rattus > Rattus norvegicus. Next base: position 65,356,213 of record NC_141534.1, on the reverse strand, counting down.
GATATGAGAGTATATTTAAGTGATCCCAAAAGTTCCACCAGAGAACTACTAAAGCTGATAAACAATTTCAGCAAAGTGGCTGGGTATAAAATTAACTCAAATAAATCAGTAGCCTTCCTCTACACAAAAGAGAAACAAGCTGAGAAAGAAATTAGGGAAACACCACCCTTCTTAATAGACCCAAATACCAAAGTACCTCGGTGTGACTTTAACCAAGCAAGTAAAAGATTTGTACAATAAGAACTTCAAGACTCTGAAGAAAGAAATTGAAGAAGACCACAGAAGATGGAAAGATCTCCCATGCTCACGGATTGGCAGGATTAATATAGTAAAAATTGCCATTTTACCAAAAGCCATCTACAGATTCAATGCAATCCCCATCAAAATACCAATACAATTCTTCAAAGAGTTAGACAGAACAATTTTCAAATTCATCTGGAATAACAAAAAACGCAGGATACCTAAAACTATCCTCAACAATAAAAGGACTTCAGGGGGAATCACTATCCCTGAACTCAAGCAGTATTACAGAGCAATAGTGATAAAAACTGCATGGTATTGGTACAGAGACAGACAGATACACCAATGGAACAGATTTGAAGACCCAGAAAAAAACCCACACACCTATGGGCACTTGATTTTTGACAAGGGAGCCAAAACCATCAAATGGAAAAAAGATAGCATTTCCAGCCAATGGTGCTGGTTCAACTGGAGGTCAACATGTAGAAGAATGCAGATCGATCCATGGTTATCACCGTGTACAAAGCTTAAGTCCAAGTGGATCAAGGACCTCCATATCAAACCAGATACACTCAAACTAATAGAAGAAAAACTAGGGAAGCATCTGGAACACATGGGCACTGGAAAAAATTTCCTGAACAAAACACCAATGGCTTATGTTCTAAGATCAAGAATCAACAAATGGGATCTCATAAAACTGCAAAGCTTCTGTAAGGCAAAGGACACTGTGGTTAGGACAAAACGGCAACCAACAGATTGGGAAAAGATCTTTACCAATCCTACAACAGATAGAGGCCTTATATCCAAAATATACAAAGAACTCAAGAAATTAGACCGCAGGGAGACAAATAACCCTATTAAAAATGGGGTTCAGAGCTAAACAAAGAATTCACAGTTGAGGAATGCCGAATGGCTGAGAAACACCTAAAGAAATGTTCAACATTTTAGTCATAAGGGAAATGCAAATCAAAACAACCCCGAGATTTCACCTCACACCAGTGAGAATGGCTAAGATCAAAATCTCAGGTGACAGCAGATGCTGGCGAGGATGTGGAGAAAGAGGAACACTCCTCCATTGTTGGTGGGATTGCAGACTGGTAAAACCATTCTGGAAATCAGTCTGGAGGTTCCTCAGAAAATTGGACATTGAACTGCCTGAGGATCCAGCTATACCTCTCTTGGGCATATACCCCAAAAATGCCCCAACATATAAAAAAGACACGTGCTCCACTATGTTCATCGCAGCCTTTATTTATAATAGCCAGAAGCTGGAAAGAACCCAGATGCCCTTCTACAGAGGAATGGATACAGAAAATGTGGTACATCTACACAATGGAATATTACTCAGCTATCAAAAACAATGACTTTATGAAATTCGTAGGCAAACGGGTGTAACTGGAAAATATCATCCTGAGTGAGGTAACCCAATCACAGAAAAACACACATGGTATGCACTCACTGATAAGTGGCTATTAGCCCAAATGCTTGAATTACCCTAAATGCCTAGAACAAATGAAACTCAAGACGGATGATCAAAATGTGAATGCTTCACTCCTTCTTTAAAAGGGGAACAAGAATACACTTGACAGGGAATAGAGAGACAAAGATTAAAACAGACACAGAAGGAACACCCATTCAGAGCCTGCCCCACATGTGGCCCATACATATACAGCCATCTAATTAGACAAGATGGATGAAGCAAAGAAGTGCAGACTGACAGGAGCCGGATGTAGATCGCTCCTGAGAGACACAGCCAGAATACAGCAAACACAGAGGCGAATGCCAGCAGCAAACCACTGAACTGAGTATAGGACCCCCGTTGAAGGAATCAGAGAAAGAATTGGAAGAGCTTGAAGTGGCTCGAGACCCCATATGAACAACAATGCCAAGCAACTAGAGCTTCCAGGGACTAAGCCACTACCTAAATACTATACATGGACTGACCCTGGACTCTGACCTCATAGGTAGCAATGAATATCCTAGTAAGAGCACCAGTGGAAGGGGAAGCCCTGGGTCCTGCTAAGACTGAACCCCCAGTGAACTAGATTGTTGGGGGAGGGTGGCAATGTGGGGAGGATGGAGAGGGGAACACCAATAAAGAAGGGGAGGAGGGAGGGGGATGTTTGCCTGGAAACCGGGAAAGGGAATAACACTCGAAATGTAAATAAGGAATACTCAAGTTAATAAAAAAAAAAAAACAGTGGGGAAAAAAGGCAGCATCAATGCACAGCAGCATTCCTCACACCACACAGTCAGTGCAGCAGCATCCCTCACACCACACAGTCAGTACACAGCAGCATTCCTCACAACACACAGTCAGTGCACAGCCGCATTCCTCACACCACAGTCAGTACACAGCAGCATTCCTCACACCACACAGTCAGTGCACAGCAGCATTCCTCACACCACACAGTCAGTGCACAGCAGCATTCCTCACACCACACAGTCAGTGCACTGCAGCATTCCTCACACCATATTCAATGAACTGCAGTGTTCTTCACACCACACAGCATCCACAGCCATGAGCATCTGCACACTTTTTCACAAAGCTCGAGTGCAGAATGCCCTTCACTGATTCCTTTAAAACAAATACTGGCCACATCTGCAACACTGCCTTGGACAACGACTTAACATACATTTCCAGTTTATACCGGCCAGCACCCTATGCAAAAACAAGGTCAGAACAGCACAATGAAATCACACAGCAGGAAATGAGCAAAATCCTACCCACATATACCCTGGAATTTTGACTAGTTAGGAAAATTTCTATTTTATGGTTCCAAACTTCTAAGAAAAATACTCCTGTAAAATGGACAATTGGGTCAGAAAATGCCTATGGACTTGGAATACTCAAAATGATTATTTATAAAGTCTAAAACAGCTACAAATCTAAAGGAATGAGAAACATAACAAGTGACCAGCCCTTACCCACATCAGGACAGAAAACCAGCTTGGTACTAAATAATCCAGCATCTGCCTTCTCTATCTTCCATTTAAACATAATTTATAAATTTTAAAACAAGAAATTAACTTCTTGGAGGAAGCAGTTAACAGCATTTTGTAAGGAACTATTATCCAGAAAGTACTCTACTGGAATTCATACCCTGGAACTGAACAGTCAAATGCACTTACAATAGCATTCTATGGAAAGCTAATGAAATGTTTGAGAAAAATCTTAGGTATGGTATATAATTTCAGGATCATCAATATTCTGCTTAGAGATCATAATATAACAACAAAAGAGTTTTGGATCACATAGGGAAATATTATACAATGCAGTCATGTGCATGAAGCCTTACCCGGACATTACTGGAATTAGCACAACATTATGTGTATACTTTTGTACTAACAATAAAAATAACTTACCATAATAACTGTGAGATAGTATATCATATAATAATGTATCATAAAAAGTGACTTCAAGAAATGAAGAAAAATTTCTAAAGAAGGAATCAAGAAGATGTTATTTTATATGCACACCATCTGTATTTCCACCCAGTAGTTAACATTTTAGTTTACCTTTTTCATTGGTGAGACTGGTCCATTTTCTCCCCTGCAGTAGGGAGTAGGGACAAGGCAGCAGTCATCAAGTATGCAGTGTGTTACTGTTTCATAGGCATACAACCTGTGTTTTATTTACATATAAATATATGGATGTATGTAATAAAATTATGAATAAAATAATAAATTACATTGTACATTAATATATAAATAGAAATTATATATTATAAAAGAGAATTGTCTTATATAGGGTTCTTTAGAGTCACAGAACTTATGGGTAATCTCTGTACAGAGAGACAATTTGTTGATGACTTGCAGTCTGTAGTCCAACTCCCCAACCATGATCAGCAGCAGGTATGAATGGGAGTCCAAGGATCTAGCAGTGGCTCAGTCCCACAAGGCAGGCAGACAGGCAGGTGAAAAAGAGAGACTCTTCCTTCTTCCAATGTCCTCATGTAAATCCCCAGCAGAAGGTGTGTCCCAGGTTAAAGGTGCATACAACCACAGCTGGATCTGGGACTTGCTTTGTCCCAGGTGACCTTGAACTCAGAGACCTCCTTGCCTTAAGCTCCTGAGATTCCTAGCCACTTTGCCTCATGATCTCCATGCCAAGATGCAGTTCAGAAACTTGTATCTCCCAGCCTCAACATCAGGATCAAAGGTGAGCTTTACAATTCTGGGTTGTAGTTCATTCCACTTATAGTCAAGTTCACAACCAGGAATAGCCACTACGAGTATATACGATGTGTCATTATACATGCACAATATATATATACATACATATATATATATACATATAAATTTGAAAACACCACAACATTTTATTAGTATATATTAACCGAGTAAAGTGACAGATGTGGCATTTGTCTGCACATCATGCATGGGTGGGAGAAGTAATTATAAGCCCTTGCATCAAATGAGGAGCTGCAGTTAACAGCAGCTGATAGAAATTCATTCTTCCTTGGGGGAAGGCCATTGGTACGACTCCCAGTGAACAGCTGTACACACAGTATGCAAGCCTGACCAGGTCTAACAGGGCTTAATGAGATACAAAAAATGTGTTTATGTGTATTTCTGTACACACACACACACACACACACACACACACACACACACACACACACACACACACAGAGGGGTGGTTTAGTGGTGCTGACTTTTAACCCAGGATCTGATTCAGGCGGACCTCTGTGAGTTCTAGACTAATCTGATTTACACAGCCAGTCCCAGACTAACCAGGGCTATAGAGTCAAAAGGGGGATTCTGAGAGGAATCTTTTAGGATTTGGAGGAGAGAAGTTAGGGTTGATAAGACCATATTTTACTGTATAGATGTATGGAAATTTAAATAAGTGAGAAAATACATGAAGTAACTGAGAGGAAATAAGTACACTCAATAATGGCAACTTTTTGAACTGACTTTTGTCCAGTTACTTGGCAAAGCAGAAATAAATATGCCTTTAACTGATTTCATCTATGGCAATGCCACTTTCCTTGAGTCAAAACACTTAACATAGATGATTGGAAATGACCTTGAAATCACAGTTACCCTCAGCATCCATGGGCTACATTGAAAAGTTATAGTTCTGATTAAGAAGCTGGAAGATATTTCATGACTTTGTATTATCCACTGCGGATTATTTTATAGATCTATAGAATTCCACAGCTCAGCTGTTAATTCATTCAATTCTCCCAGTAAACATCCATGATACAGTAATGATGCCCTAATCTCTTTGAACAGGTGCTCTGGTGCAGAGTTTGCCTGAGATAGCCCAACAGCTGCATCCTCTCTTGTCTCCTTCTAGAGAGCTTCATGACTCTGCTGAACAGAATATAAAGTTGGTTATTTGTTTGGATTTTACTTGGGATTTTTGTTTTTAGCCTTTTCCCTGATATCTTTCCATGATATATATTCTATTTTTCTAACTTTGATTTTAGTTCATTTCAAGCACATTATGCTACATGCAATTTTAAAATAACCCAGCACTAAGTCTGGCTAAACACAGGCATCAGAGTTTCACGCAGCCTCCATGGCTACTTCTATGCACTTGTTACTCTGCATCCTAAGGCTCGATTGCTAAGCCGATTGTGAACCAGTTTAACATAAAATACCTTGACTACTCAAGATGAAATTGCTCTTTGTTTGAGCATGTGAAAAGATAGTCTTTTTATGAGCCAAATTTAATAATAACCAATCCTAAGTCTTTGCTCATGCCTTGTGAAGGATGGCATAAGGAATCTTTACCTTACTTGTTTGGTTCTCTAGAATTTTCTAGTTCTTCAGGGTGGCTCCCTCTGCCCTTTCTGATCCAGAGAACTCTGGAAGGAGTCCAGGGCCTAATTACTTTTCCTATAAGCAGAAACATAAGGTCTTTCTCCCAAACTAGCATGTCCTTTAGCCAGTAACCAGAAAGATTTTTAGCTTGACATCTTTCCCAGAAAAATAGTACAATAACCAGAAAATTCAAAATCACACACATTTTGAAAATTAAATTCTCAACAAAGTAACTAAACCAAACAAGCACAGTAGAAACCTTTCTTTCCAGCCTTTTCTAATCTGCCAGGCCAGGATATTGAACCCACTTTTGAGAGAACAGGAGCGTCCTGTGAGACACTGAGACTTTCCTAGAGGATTTTATCCTCATCCAATCTCTGTTGTCTGCTTTGCAGGTTGTAGTTTTTCTGTTAGCTCAGCTTCTCCCTGCACAGCAGGAGCTCCCAGATAATCTGGGCCCATTTTCCCTGAGTTAGCTCTGAACCTCAGGAGGAATTCCCCAGGTGACTGAGGCCACAATTGTGTCCTCTTCTATCCAATTAAACCAAATTAGCAACAACTAAACCAAACTTTATTAAAAGCAGGCACCCTTTACTTTCCCTCTCTGCCTGGAGCCATTCATTATACTGATTCTTTTTACAGGAGGAGAACTCAGAGCCTGATTTGGGTCTGTCTATCCCTGTGTTTAGATTCCCATGTGCTGGAGTCCCTTGACTCATCTCTGCTCATTCAGGAATCTAATTCTCTCATCCCTAGGACAAGAATCCTAACTCCCTAGTGGATTGTTGACTACCACACTCGACGTCATCTATTGCATGTAGTTTTAAATTAAACCCATGCTAATTCATTCTATGCTCTGGTTATCAGTGGTTAGGTTCACCCTCCATGGCTAGTTCTATGCAGCCATCTTGTCTTGGTTCCTGCTGTTAGTTTGCTACTTTAACCAAACAAATTTTAACTGAAGTGCCTGGAGTGCTGTTGCATTTCTCATCCCACCCACACCCTCTGGCTGGCCTGCAGAAGGCTGGGTAAAGTTCCTCTCACAGGACTTGCCTTAGTCATTTGAAATGAAAATACCAGAGGTTTATACTAACCAGATTTACATGGGTAAATCTCCAAACCAAAAACGCCCATGCAAGGAACAGAAAACTCAATAATATAACGACAAAGTGTACGATTAGATTGGACAAATACACCTCTACACTACTCTGTTGCCCATTTATGAAATCTCTAGCTATTTGTGGCTCCTCCAGGCCACAGGGGTCTGCTCCATTTTCAACCTCTTCCTCCTCCATCTCCTTCTTGCCCACATCCTCCATCTCTATTTTTTTCTCTCCCTTTTCCAATGCATTCTGCTCTACCTTTTCCTTCCATTGTCCAATCAGAGGAAGTAACCTTTATTTGGCTAATTACTATTTCACCTGACATCATCTGAATATGTGATCTATTGCACTACAGGTCCACCTTGTTGGGAAAGCAAAAATACAAAGAGCAATCCACAAGACATTTTGCTCATTTTGAGTTAACACATATAGTAATTTCACTACATCTTTTTCATCATTTTTATTCTATTCTTATTAAGTTATTTCTAGGGAATATTTGTAGTTTTTAACTACAATGCTTACACATAGTAAGGAGGAGTTACAACACCCTAGACCTGAGCAGAATCTCTGAGGAGGTATACTTCCACTGTCAATACAAAGACTTAAGGACCATGGGACAGAGGAGCAACACCAAGGTCCCAATACCACACCATCAGCTCCCTGGCAGCCCCATGACCATCAAACTGCTTCTAAAGAAGCAATGGTGCCAGCCACTCATGACCAAGGCAGAGACAATGATGATGGTCGACCACCTGAACAGCATCTTATTTCCCCAAGTAAGAGCTCATTGAAGGACAACAGTTTTATGAAAACACCAGAAAATGGGGGTAAGGTAGAGGAGGATAAAGTCAGGCAAATATTTAGGCAAATTAGAGCAACTGTGAGCTAATGCCATGAGCACGGTATAGTACACAGGGAACTCAAACCATATAAGATTATGTTGGACATAAATGGATAAGTTAAAATCGTAGAATTTCTTTCGCCTTAGAACACAAGTTGAACCAGGGCAATGCTGAACTGGCACTGTGGTGCTTTGTCTTTTGGAACTCCTGAACTCTTGCCCAGCAAACTTTATGATAGTCCACAAAATGACATTTGGACTTTAGTTTTACATGGTACTTAAAAAGTTAAGATCTTTACTCTGTATTCATACTAGATTTGAAAAGACTTGTTGTGGCAATTGTATTCTGCCACCTGTTGGGTGTTAGAAGAGATGGATAACCTGCTTAGCCTCTTAATGATACTCAACATGAAATATAGGATGACAGTCACTGATGTGATGATGTACCGCTGGTTAAAGGAAGACCGGAAGGCTTTCTCAAATCCCTATGAGGACTGAGCTCCATCACACAAGACCCTGTAATTGTGGACAACATGGAACATATTGAGTCCAGAGCCTAAGATATTACAATGTATAATCAACCCATGGGATCATGTTGCTTACTGTCCTGGCAAGTTCTCCAGGTGCAAGGCTGAACAACAGAGGCTCACACATTGAGTTCAGTTATTCCCTACCCTTGATGATAATGATTCATTCCCTTTGGGCTCAAGAGGAGTGGAAGCTACCCCACCCTAAGCACACTGGTCTCATCATCCTCCAATGGCTTTCTGTTTCCCTGTGGCCATAAACTGGTCCATGATTAGGCATAAGAGCACCTGGTGCTGCCCTTCTCTCTTCAGGCCACCCCAGATGACACCCACACTGGAGAAACATGCATCCATGCCTCCAGTGTCGCCTGAATACACTAAATAATCAGCCTCACTGAGAAGAACAATGGCAATAAGAACACAGACGCCAATCTACTCTCCTGGTATGCCTCAGTAGGGAGAAAGTCTGTCCTCAGCTAGTGCCAGCCCAGAGGTTATAGGGACAGACCAAGCAAAAGTGGTGTTCCTGACACAATGAGGTCCATTGTCAATGGAGGTCCTGGGACAGTGGATGTGCTTCAACAGTTGAGGTCCTCAGAATATAGAGTAGAAGCTATGTAAGTCCCAGTGCCATATCAATGGTGCTTCGACAACTGTGGAGGTGCTGCAACAGTCGAGTTCCTTCAAATTGGAAGACTTGTGACAGTGGAGTGGCTGAGTTTTTGGAGGTACTGCAAGAGTGGAGGTACTGTGACAGTTGAGGTGCTTCATCAGTTGAGGTCCTGTAACAGTGGAGTTCCTAAGACATTTCAGGTCCTTTGACAGTGGAGTAGCAGCTGGGACAGTGGATATGCTGCTACAGTGGAGATCTTGAAAAACTTCAATTGATGCACGAGTCAGGATCTTTGACCTAGGAGGTGATGGGACAGTACAGGTGTAGGAGAGCCAGTAGAGGTGTGGCGACAATAGAAATGCTATAATAGTGAAAGCCTTGCAGCACTAGAGGTCCTGTGATAGTGGAAGTGCTTCGACAGTAGACGTACTGTGACAGAGGAGGTCCTGCCAATTCTAGTTTCAGAGGAAATAGATGTCCTGAAAAGTGGAGGTCGTTCAATAGTGGGCTTCATGTGATAGTTGAGTTGCTACCACAGTGAAAGTCCAACATCAGTGGGTGGACACGCTGTGCCAGTTGAGGTAATGGAACTTGGATTTCCTGAGTTATTGGAGGTCCTGTGACTGTGGGGTCCTGGGAGAGTAGAGGTGCTGAGACACTGCTCTGTGACATTGGATGACCTTGTGACAGTTTAGGTGCAGTGACAATGAAAGTCCAGCAACAGTACACATACTGTGACAGTAGATGTCCTGAAAATTGAGGGTCCTGACAATGCAGCCGCTGTTAGTGAGAAGGTCCTATGACACTGGAGGTCCAGTGATAGTGGAGGTACTGGGACAGAAGCCACACTGGAACAGTGGATGTCCTGCTACAGTGCACATCAAAGTGCTTGTAACGATGATGATTTTTGACCACTCTAACTTCATTTCACTATGCAAGTATTTGAGTCTTAGATAAGATAATACCTTGTCATGGTGCTACTTGAATGCCACTAGTTTTACAGTTAAGTCTGAAGGTCTAGGCTGTGACAGAGGAGGTCCTTTGACAGTGATGGCCCTGCAAAATTGGACATCCTACAACACTGGAGCTCCTGCAACAGTGGAGGTCTTGAGACTCTAGATTTACATTGACATTGCAGGTCCTGCAGCAGTGGAATTTCTCTGCGAGCTGAGGTCCTGCAACATACTAGTTGCTGAGAGAATCAATTTTCTGCAACAGTGAAGGTCCTACAATAGTTCAGGTCCTGAAAAGTTGAGACTCTGTGAGAGTAGAAGTACAGGGAAAGTGTATGTCCTGTGCCAGGAGAGGCCCTGCAATTTGGAGGCCCTGAGAATGTGGAGTTGATTTGACAACAGAGTTTCTACCACACTGGTGTTCCTGTGACAGTGTCCATAAAGTCCTTGTATTAGAGAAGAAATAATGCCAGCCAGCAATGACCATGGAAGTGATGATGATGGTTGATCACCCCAACATCATCTCGATTCTTCAAGTAATTTAGACCAAAACAATACATCTAATCATGGAGCTGGTTGAAGGGTAACAGCTTTACAAATACACCAAAAAGTATGGCTACCTTGCAAGGCAAGGCCAGCAAAATATTGTGTAAATAATAGCTGTGATGAGCTACTGCTTTGGGCACACAATATTTCACAGGCACCTAAAGCCAAAGAATATTGTGTTGTACATCAATGGGAAAGTCAAAATTACCAACTTTGGCCTTAGTATCCCATTCCAATCAGGGTAAATGATGAACCAGCACTGCAGTACTTATACTTTTTGTGTTCCTGAACTCTTCTTTGGCAAATTTTATGACGTTCCAAAGAACTAAATTTGACGCTTAGGTGGAGTTTTATATTTCATGGCAGTCAGAAAGTTTCCATTTGACTCTCTCTTCATTCTAGAGTTGAGAAGACAGGTTGTAGCAGGAGTGTGTGGTGCCTCTGGTGTGGTGTCAGAAGGACCTACTTAGCCTCGTAATGACAGTCAACCCTAGATATAGGCCAAAAGTCACTGTGGTCATGATGCAACCCTAGTTCAACTAAGGCTAGACGCAGTTCCCAAATCCCTATGAGCAACTGATCCCCCTCAGGCCAGACCCTGTAAGTATAAGAGCAATGGAATATATAGGATTCCAAGTGCTGGAAACTAAGGACACTTCAACTGAACAAAATTATAACCAGACCATGGCATCCTACTTCCTTCTGCAAAGGCAGGAATTCCCAGGCAAGACAGCACAAAATAGGCTTGGACAGTCAGCACAGTGGAGGTGTGGGGAAAAGCAGGTGCTAAGACAGTGGATGTCCTGCTACAGTGGCCTCCAAGTCCTTGTGAGGAAGAAGCACTTATGCCATCCAATAATGACCATGGCAATGATGACAATTGTGGTTAACCACTCCAACATCATCTTCAATAATTGAGACGAAAACAAGTAGATACCTTGTCATGGAGCTGTGTGAGGCTCAATGTCTTCATAAATGTATCTGAAAGTATGGCTACATAGTGAAAGACAAGGCATGGGAAATACTTATGCAGATATTAGCAGCCTGGATCTACTGTCAGGGGCACAGAATAAATACAGGACTTCAAAACAAATAAAATGGTGGATAAGAACAATAAAGTCAAAATCATCGACATTGGCTTAGTAACCAAGACAAACCAGAGCAAATGCTGAACCTGTACTACAGTGCTAACACTTTTGATGCCCCTGAACTCTTCCTGGGTTATACTTATGATGGTCCAAAGAACCACATATGAATGTTAGTCTTACATTTTATGGTAGCTGAAAAAGTTACCTCTGTTTTAATATAAGAGCTGAAAAGACAGGTTGTGGCAGGTGTGCATCTTGACCACTGTGGGGTTTCAAGAGAGCTAGATGACCTGCTTAGCATTTAATAACAGTCAAACCCAGAAATATCAGTCACAGACATGATAATGCACCCCTGTTTCAAAGAAGATTGGGAGCGTTTCCCAAATCCCTATGAAGAAATGATACCTCTCAGGCCACACCCTGGAATTTTGGATGTAGTGCAACATGTTCCATTCAAAACACAAGACAAAGATTCTTTACATCAAAGAAAGTCTAAGCAGATCATGGCATCCAACTGCTTACTGGAAGGACAGGCTATTCTGATGCCGGGCTTCATACCCAGGCTCAGACAGTGAGTCTAGTAATGGCTCCATTCCCTACCCTTAATGATTATGCTGCTGTCCCTCTAGGACTGGACTGCAGAGGAGTGGAAACCAACCCACCATTGACACATTGGACTTGTCAACCCCATGGCCTCATTTATGCCTTTGTCCATATTCTAGTCATAGAGCTTTCTGAAGAACCACTGGGACTCGCTTTCTTCTCAGGCCACTACAGATGACCTGGACAAAACATACATGCCAGAGTGTCTTCTTCTTTCATTCAACAAGCAGCCTCAGGCCAAACAGAAGCATCAATGAGAACACAGAAGACAACCTATTATCTCTCTGTGCATGAGGAGAGGGCGAGTCTGTCCCCATCAGTGGCTGGCTAAGAGGATTCAAGGGATGGTCCAAGAAATTAGGAATATCCAAATGAAGCAGTGTTCCTGTGCTCAATCAAGCAAGAAAACTCTCCTGGGACAGGACAGTATCTCTCCTGAGAAATGAGGGCTGGAGACAGCATCCAAAAAATAAGCGGCAGGCAGGCAAGGACAGGTAACTTTGTGCTTTGTTTTACCCAGTTTGCTCTGTGTTGCTTAGCTCTGTCTCTGGTATCCATTTCTGCAAAATCGTTTCTGTCTTAACTTTTTAAGTACTGTATGATTCTTCCGCCAATTCTTCTCCCTCTTCTAGATTTCTCCTCTTCCGAACAAGGACTCAATATGACTGATGTGTACCCCAGACTTCAGAGTTGTCCTGTTACCCCATGCCTTTACCAGGACGGTATCACCACCAAAAGGAAACGGTTCCCACAAGGTGAGGTCTAGAGGCCTATGGATTCATGCAATCTTCTAGGGGCAACTGATCCTTGCACATATGGCAATTAATCACAAGCGGTTTGAAACAAATTCTTATTTTGTCAAAAGTAACATCATTCTCCATTAAGCTTCAAAATAAACAACCAGCAAAGCCTTGTAATAAGTGATAGTGGTGTTGATAAAGCAGTGCAGCACCCGTGACATTGTAGGTCCTTCAACAGTGGAGGCACTGAGAGACATTGTAGTTCGTGCAACAGTGGAGGCACTGAGATAGCGAAGGTCCTTTTACATTCAAGATCATGCAACAGTGGAGGTCCTGAAAGAGTGGGCGTCCTGAGACATTGGAGATGGGATTGGTACAGTGGAGGTCCTGAGACAATGCAGGTGTTGCAAGAATGGATGTCCTGCAACAGTGGAGTTCCTTGCACAGTAAAGGTCCTGCAATAGGGGTTGTCTTTAGACAGAGGAGGTCCTGCTACAGTGGAATTCCTGTGATAGCTGAAGTTTTGAGACAATGTCAGACCAGGCACAATGGAGATGCTGTGCCAGGAGAGGTTCTACACAAGTCGAGTTGGTGATAGAGTGGATGTTCTAAGACAGTGGAGATCTGGTGACAGTGGAGGTCCTGCACTATTGGAGGTTCTGGAACAATCGAGGTCCTGAGACAGTGCAGTTGCTCGGACATTGGAGTTTATGCACCATTGTAGGTCATGTGAGAGTGGAGGTGCTGGGACAGTAAAGGTGATGGGACAATGGAGGTCCTGTGACTGTTTTGGTGCTGCGATATTGGAGATCCTTCATCAGTTGAGGTCGTGGCACATTTGAGGTCCTGAAATATTGGATGTCCTGCATTATTGGAGGTCCTCAGTCAGTGGAGATGGGCCTGGGACAGCTGAGATCTGGTAAAAATGGGGGTGTTTCCACACTACAGGTCATGCAACAGTAAATGTCCTGATACAATGCAGTTGTTCCAACACTGTAGGTTCTGCAATAGTTGGTTTGCTAGAACAGTGAAAGTGGAGATCCTGCATCAACAGAGGTCCTTTGACAGGGAATGCCCTGCAACAGTGAACATCCTTCAACATTGGAGGTCCTGCAACAGTGGATGTCATGAGTCAGTGCCATTGAACTGACGGTGGAGGTCCAACAACAGAGGAATTATTGTGCCAGTAGAGGTCCTGCAAAAGTCTGGCTGCTAAAAGAGGGCATGTTCTAAATTGGAGGTCCTGCAACAGTTAAGGTACTGCAACAGTCTAAGTATAGATACTGTGCATATACTGTGCTAGTAGAGGTCTTGCACATTGGTGTTGCTCACCGTGAAGTTGATGAGACACTGAAGGTCCTGCCACAGTGGAGGTCCTTATAACAGTTGAGGTCCTGCAACAGTGGAAAAGCAGTGTCAATGGATAACCTGTGCCAGTAGAGTTCCTGCAGCTTGGAGGTCCTGAGAAAGTGGAAGGGCTGAGACAATGGAGGTCTTTTGACAATGCAGGTCCTTATAACCGTGATATAGGAGGTCTTGCGACAATAGAGGTCCTTGAAACAGTTGAAGTGCTGTGACAGTGGATGTTCAGGGACAGTAGAATTCCTGTGCCAGTAGAGATCTTGCAGTTTGGAGGTACTGAGTCTGTGGAGTTTCCTGACAGCCGAGGTACTACCACAGTGGATGTCCTGTGACAAGGGAGTTCTTAGGGTAGTGCAGGTTCTGGGACAGTGGAAGTACTGCTACAATGGTTATCAAAATGCATGGAAAGAAGCAGCAAGGATGCCACCCAGACCAGACCATGGCAAATATAATGAAGATATTAATCCACCCCAAATTCATATTGCTTCACCAAGGAATTGAGTCTGAGACACGTCTACCTTCTCATGGAGTTCTTTGAAGTTCTACAGCTTTGCAAATTCATCTGAAAGTCTGTGATAGTGGAGGCCTTAGACAATGTAAGACCAGCCACAATGGAGATCCTGTTCCAGTAGAAGTTCTGCAAAAGTCTAGTTGGTGATAGAGTGGATGTCCTGAGACAGTGGAAGTCTGGTGACAGTGGAGGTCCTGCACCATTAGAGGTTCTGGATCATTCGAGGTCCTGAGACATGCAGGTGCTCAGACAATGGAGTTCCTGCAACAGTGTAGGTCCTGTGAGAGTGGAGGTGCTAGGAAAGTGAAGGTGATGGACAGTGTAGGTCCAGTGTAGGAATATTGTGTTCCTACAACATTGGAGGTCCTACAACAGTTGAGGCTCTCATACCGTGCAGTTCTTCCAACTTTGGAGGTCATGCAACTGAATAGGTCGTGGGAAAATTGAGGTTCTGGGACAGTAAGGGTGTTGGGACAATGGAGGTGCTATGTCACCTGAGGTCCTGGGACATTTGAGGTCCTGCAATATTGGAGGTCCTAAGACAGTGTAGATGACCTTGGAATAGTTGAAGTCTGGAATAAAGGGAGGCTCTGCACCAGTAAATGTCCTGAGACACTGGAGATCCTGCAGTTTGCCTGGACAGTGAAGGTCCTACAAAAGTGGAGGTCCTGTGACAATGGAGGTCATGAATCGATGCATTGGCACTGACCGTAGAGAGCCAGCAGCAGTGGACTGTCTTTGCCAGTAGAGGTCCTGCAAGATTCTAGCTGTTGTGAAAGTGGATATCCTACAACATTGGAGAGCTGGCATTAGTGAATGCCCTGAGACAATGGAGATCCTGCAGGAGTTGGTTTGCTTGGACAGTGAAGGTGCTACAAAAGTGGAAGTCTTGCGTCAGTGGAGGGGCTTGGCAAAAATGGATGTGCTGCCACACTACTGGTCCAGCAACAGTGAATATCATGAGACAGTGCATTTGCAGTGACAGTGGAGCTCCAGCAACTGTGGAATTTTTGTGCCAGTAGAGGTCCTGCAAATTCTAGCTGCTGAGAGGGTCTATGTCCTGCAACCTTGTTGGTCCTGCAACAGTTGAGGTACTGCAACAGTGTAAGTCCAGCTACAGTGGATATCCTGTTATAGTAGAGGTCCTTTAAATTGGCCTTGGTGAGACAGTGGACGTCCTGTGATAGTGGAGGTCCTATGACACTGGAGGGGCTGGAACACTGGAGGTCATGCCAAAATTGCAGTTCTTGTAATGGTTGCGGTGTTGTGACAGTGGAAATCTAGCGACAGTGGACTTTCTGTAAAACAGTAGAGGTCCTACTATATAAAAGTCCTTGGACAGTGGAGGTACTGACGCACTGGAGGTCCTGTGAGAATGGAGGTTCTTATAACAGCTGTGACACTGGAAGTACAGAAAATGTAAATGTCCTCTGATAGGAGAGCTCCAACAAACTGAAGTTGCTGAGAGACAGGAGGTCCTCCAACAGCAGTGGTCCTAAGACAGTAGAGATCCTGTAACAGTGGAGAGGCTGAGACCCTGGAGGTCCTTTGACAGTGGACTACTTTGTAACAATAGACGTGCTATGACAAGGGGGTTGTACAATAGTAGAGGTCCTTGTTATAGTTGAGGTACTCCAACAGTGGAAGTTTATGGACAGTGACTTCCAGTGCCCGTAAAGGTCTTGCAATTTGGAGGGTCTGAGACAGAGGAGTTGCCTGACCACAGACGCCCTACCACAATATTGGTCCTTTGACTGTGGAGGTCTTGGGATAGTTCAGGTGCTGGGACAGTGGAAGTTCTGCTACAGGGGTTATCAAAGTGCATGCAAAGAAGAAGCAATGGTGCCAGCCAAACATGACCATGGCAAATATAATGAAGTTTTTCATCCACCCCAACATCATCTTGCTTCTCCAATTGAGTCTGAGACAATTCTAATAACTTATCGTGAAACTGGTTGAAATTTTAGAGCTTTACAAATACATCTGAAAATCTTTCCACGGAGAGGAGGAAGGAGCCAAGGAAATATTTAGGCAAATGTTAGCAGGCTTTATCTATGGCTATGGGCACTGTATAAGTTCACAGTGACCTGAAACCAGATTATATTCTGTTAGAGAAGAACAGAAAAGTCAAAAGCATCGAATTTGGCCTTCAACTCAAGACAAACCTGGGCAAATGCTGAACTGGCAGCATGGTGCTTACCCTATTGGTGCACCTGATCTCTTCCTAGGACAACTTTATGATGGTGTAAAAAAAATAAACAACAACAACGTATGGATCTTGGGAGTAGGCTTATATTTCACTGTTGTATTTGACTCTGTTGTCATACAACAGTTCAGAAGACAGGTTGTAGCAGGTGTGTACCCTGCTCACTGTGGGGTGTCAGAAGAGGCAGCTTAGCCTCTTAATAAAAGTCAATCCAAACTATGGGCTGACAGTCTCAGAGGTGATGATGTACCCCTGGTCAATGAAAACTGGAAGAGGTTCACAAATCCTTATGAAGAAGTGATCCCTCCCATACCAGATACTCCAAAAGAGGAAGAAACGTAATATATTGAGGTTTTAGGTAAAATATTATAGATTCATTGCATCAAAAAGGTATAACCAGAATATGGCATCCTATTGCTTAATGTAACAGCAAGTTATACACAGGAATTGCTTCACAACACAGGCTCAGCAGCTTTGTCCAGTTACGGTCCCATTCTCTACCCTTGCTGATTTCCCTCTAGGACTAAATAGGAATAGAAGTGAACACAACATAGACACATTGTTCTCCTCATCTTCCAATGGCCTAGTGTATCTCTATGATCATAAGTCTAGTCAGAGAGGAAGCAAAGAGCCATTGGGCATGCCCTTCTTCTTTTCAGGACACTCCCGACAACACCCACAGTGAACAAAGCATACATACACACCAGAAGTGTCCTGTGTCTTCACTCAACAATCATCCACACTTAGAAGAGCTGTAGCAACGAGAAAACAGAGGACAACCTACTTTCCGGCTGTCTCTCAGCAGAGAGCAGGACATTCCCCAGCTGGGGATTTCCCAGAGGCATTAAAGGATGAACCAATTACAATGGGGAAATTCACTGATGAAGTTGTGTTGCTGCTTTCCTTCAAGAATGAAACATTACAAGGGGGTGGAGGAAGAGTTTTCTCCCAGAAATGAGGCCAAGGGAGATTGTCCAGAGAACACGCAGATGGCAAAACCCACGTGCCTTTGTACTTTGTCCTTCCCAGTTTGCTCTGTGCTCATTCTTCCTCTGGCACTGTTTTCCAGTTCCCCATAATTCTTACCTTCTTATATCCTGTAAGTATTTTATGATTATTCCCCCAACCCAAGCCTTCTCCCTCTTCTGGATTTCTTCTCTTCCCAGCAAGGACTCAATATGACTGCTGTGTAGCACACTATAGAGCGTGGTGCAGCTGAATGAATCCATTCACCTGAAGTTTATCACACTCTAAAAACACCAGCTTCCACAAAGTGAGGTGGAGAGTGGTTTGAGCTCATGAAGTCTTCCATAGGTTACTGGTCCTAGCACACACGGCATTTATCACAAGAGCTATAGAACAAATTCTTATGCTGTCAAAAGTAGCATCACATTTCATTCAGCCTCAAATCTAATAACCAGCAATGACTTTGAAAAATTGAAATTACAGTTGCTGCAACAGTGCAGATCCTGTGAAGAGGTAGGTCCTGTGACAGTGGAGGCACTGAAATAGCGCCGGTTCTGTGACAGTGAAGGTCCTTTGAAAGTGGAGGCACTGAGATCGTGGCGGTCAATCTACTTACAGGGGAGCTGCTGCACAATTGAAGGTTCTGCTACAGTGGAGGTCCTGCAAAATTGGAATTGCTGATACAGGGGTATTCCTGTCACTGTAGAGATCCTGTGGCAGTGAAGTTGCAGAATCATGGGAGATCTTGCTTCAGTTGATGTCCTGAAACACTTTAGTTGCTACGGGTGGTGCTACGACAGTGGAATTCCTGGGATAGTGGAGGTTATAGGACAGTGGGTGTCCTGAGACAGTTGTAGTGCTCCTACAGTGGAAGTCCTGCAATAGTAGTGTTGCTTGGACAGTCCAGTTCTTGGACAAAGGAGGTCCTGTGACACTTGAGATGCTGAGACTCTTGAGCTCCTGAACAGTAGAAGTGCTGTGATAGTTGAAGTGCTGAGACACTTGTGGTCCTGTAACAGTGGAGTTGACACACAGACAGTGGACTTCCTGAGGTAGTGGTGGTGCTTAAACAGTGGATGTCCTGTGACAGAGGAGGTCCTGCAATAGAGGAAGAACAATATATGCTGGCTGATGACCCAGAGCTTCCAGAAAATAGACCACCAACCAATATATATCAGAGGATGGCATTATTTGAAACCAATGGGATGGAAGGCCCTTGGTCCTGTGGAGATGTGATGCTCGAACATAGGAGGAGGCTGGAGTGGTGGGTTTCGAAAAGTTGGGTGAGTTTAGGAGCAGCATCATAGTAGCAAAATGGAGGGAGGAGGGAGAAGATGTAGGAGTGGGCATTAGTGGATTGGCACCTAGAACGTTGGACATCATTTGAGATGTTAAAAACAGTGGAAATGATAAGGTTTACATTGTCTGACCCAAACCTAAGGGATACTACATAAGGAACACAAAAACCCACAGGTGCTCACCAGCAATCAGATAAAATTTGGCCTTTGGCGGTCTACTCCAAAGAAACTCTTCCAAGAACACTGTTTAGTTTTTTCAAACAAAGTTTAAAACTCTTAAGTGTACTCTCAAATCTGCCCTAATTTGCATAAATCAGTCAAAACTGTTGGCTTTGTAAATACTTCTATCTTGTCCCAATAGTCACATGCTGGTCATCCCAACAACAAGATACTTGTCAAGGTGGGAGTCAATCAACATGGGATCCTTTTTCCAACTCGGCATGCAGACCCTCAGCTCACCTTCACACACACACACACACACACACAAACACAAACACACACACACAAACACAGAGAGAGACAGAGAGAGAGAGAAAGAGAGAGAGAGACAGACAGACAGACACACAGACACAGCTTCACAAACACATGTACACACACACACACAGACACACACACACACCCATGAGAGAGTGATAGATCGAAAGTGAGGTAGAGAGAGAGAGAGAGAGAGAGAGAGAGAGAGAGAGAGAGAGAAAGAGAGTTCTTATCATCTACTTTCTAATGCATATTGTGTGCTCTTGGAGTTGAGCACAGAGACTTGCACATGTAAACCAGTCCTGTACACCTAGGAACATTTTCTGATCAGTATTTTCTCTTCTTTATGCAGTTCTTAAATGATCTTTAAGAGAGTGTAGGGCATTGACCTACCATGAAATCTTGGACCTAAAGGTACACTTTAATACAAAGCTTACATATCACTTACAGATGACTCTAGTAGGAAGTACATTAAGTTCAGAATCATTCAATCAGAAACCCTTAATGTATATACCCCATTCTAACTGCCTTCACTTAACCTCATGTTTGGAACACTGTTCCTAGCTGGAGATTCCTGTTTATCTCCCAGAATAAAAGGGAGGCTCCATGCTCAAGTGGAATAGCAGATTCAAGGTGGGACTGTTGGGTGACATTACCGTGAACACCAGGGACTGCCCCACAGAGGCAGGTAGTGGCCCTTTCTTTCCTCCTGGGGAATCATTAGCTACATTGTCCTGAGCAGAGAAGGATCCTCTCATTCTAGCAGATGTTCTGGATGACACAAGGAATGTGAATAGATTATGAAATCACTTTTCCACATTTCTTTCTGAGGCAGAGACCCTTGAGACCCTTGGCTCAGGAGTAACAGTTCCAGATAGCAAGGTGAGGTCAGTGTGGGCCCTGTGTTGACCTATGAATAGTTATTTATGTTAATCACCAAATCTTTAAAACTTACAGCATGTGAGAGAGAAGACTCCCAGGAGTCTCAGCTAAAACTAATCAGTGAGTTTTTAAGAACAAGAACAAGTAGGAAATTTAAAATCATGTGATTGCTACAAATAAAGCAAGACACTGTCACTAGATCACCTTTGTGTAAGGGCCCTGACGACATACACAACTTAAGATGTGAAGTGCTCAGCTAGCACGCTTCGTCGCATGAACCCAAGACACAGTTTCTCTGTGTCTCATCACCTCTGAAGCATGGTCCACAAACAATGGCAACAAACCTTCTCTTCCTCAGAGTTCAAAGTTACCTTTACTGTTAGTGATAGTTTCACAGTTAACTAACCTCTACTGGATAGACAAGTTTGACTAACCTTCTCTGAGCTTCTCCCAACCATGTACAGATGGTACATCCCTCTGCACATGAGGCCTGTTCCTCTCAGGCCTGCTGTTCTCCTTCCCAGATTAGAAACTGGATACCTTTCAAGCCTACATTCTTAAGTCATCTATCAACTTTGGGTACATGATAGCACAACATGACACTGGGTGCCAAATAACACTTTCCTACCTGACAATGAATATGATCCAGGGGTACCAAACATGAAAACTGGTTAGGTAAGGTCAGGTAACCCCCATGCTATCTCCATGTGGAGATGAAGATTGACACACCTTCCCAAGCAGACTTTCTCAGTTTTCTCAGCCCACACAGCAGTCCTTTGCTGAGCTTCCTTACTCCCAGTGACTGATGAGAGTACATGAGAAGATGCCTGATTTCTGGAAAGCCCTGGGCCCCATGACCCACAGTAGCAGCAGCTTCTGATCACAGGTGATTTCAGGAACTGAAAATGCCTAATGTTCCTGTATTGATTTGAATATGCTCAGCGCAGGGAGTGGGACTATTTGCAGATGAGCCCTCATTGGATAGGTGTAGCCTTGATTGAGGAAGTGTGTCACTGTTGATGTGACCCTTATGTTCCTTGTCCTAGCTGCATGAAAATCAGTTTTCTAGTAGCGGCCTTCAGATGATGATGTAGAACACCCAGCTCCTCCTGTACCATGTCTGCCTAGATGCTGCCATGCTCCCACCTTGATGATAATGAACCAAACTGCTGAACTTGTAAGCCAAACCCAAAGCAGTGTTCTTCTTATAAGAATGCCAGCAGCAAACCACTGAACTGAGAATAGGTCCCCTATTGAAGGAATCAGAGAAAGAACTGGAAGAGCTTGAAGGGGCTCGAGACCCCAAAAGTACAACAATGCC
Source organism: Rattus norvegicus (assembly GCF_021556685.1). Taxonomy (NCBI): domain Eukaryota; kingdom Metazoa; phylum Chordata; class Mammalia; order Rodentia; family Muridae; genus Rattus; species Rattus norvegicus. The sequence goes on along the minus strand of NC_141534.1, from coordinate 65,334,164 downwards.
AAGCAACCAGAGCTTCCAGGGACTAAGCCACTACCTAAAGACTATACATGGACTGACCCTGGACTCTGACCCCATAGGTAGCAATGAATATCCTAGTAAGAGCACCAGTGGAAGGGGAAGCCCTGGGTCCTGCTAAGACTGAACCCACAGTGAACTAGTCTATGGGGGGAGGGCGGCAATGGGGGGATGGTTGGGAGGGGAACACCCATAAGGAAGGGGAGGGGGGAGGGGGATGTTTGCCCGGAAACCGGGAAAGGGAATAACACTCGAAATGTATATAAGAAATACTCAAGTTAATAAAAAAAAAAAAAAGATTTGCATTGGTCATGGTGTCTGTTAATAGCAGGAAAACCCTAAGTAAGTCACTTTCTACCACAGATTACGAGGTTAATTGAGTGATGTCATCACCTGAGGAGACATGGCCTCTTATTAAGGTTCTAATCTCCTAAGTAATTGCAGGCTCTCTTCTGGCCTAGGCATTGGCTATAATATTAATCTTCCCAGTGTCTTTTTCTCTGTAAACTATACATTTTGCATTTCTATTTGCCCCATTTGCTCTTTTTCATTGAAGTCCTATAACCTCAGTATAACAGAGGCCATACTGGGCTCTCTTCAAATTTTCATCGAAGAAATTTGTTTATTACTTTTTAATTTAGCCTCAGGTAGGTTTTTACGATGTGGGCTGAAGGAAGCCACATTTTTGTAAAAGCATCATACAAATTATACCAGGCCAGTTACAAATATTATTGCCTTCTGAATCCCCTTGTCCTGGGCTTCCACATTCTGGATAGGTCTTGGCACTCCTGACTCCCAAGCTCCTGCCAGTATACCCCATTAAACTCTTCTTAGAGCACTGGGCCACTTCTAGTTCAAAGTTCTGAATTCTTGCATATTTTCCAAAACAAGTAACAAGTACAAACTGGCATGGTCAGGTATCACAGAGCAAGAGTCCGCTCTATTCCATCCCCTTCTGCATTAGTTACCTTTGTATTTCTGTGACAGAAATGCCATGAGCACAGCAAACTATAAAAACATGTAGGCGATTAGTGATCCTATTTCACAGACCACCTGTTACCATAGGTTAAGTTCTATGACTACAGGGCACGGTGGAAGGAGCAGGAAGCAGAGGACTCACATCTGGAATCACAAGTACAAAGCAGAGAGTGCACAGGGAGTGGTGCAGAGCACTAAAACCTCAAAGCCCAGGCCCACTGGCATTCTTTCTCCAGCAAGGCCACACCTCCTGAGTCTTCCCAAACAGAGTCACCAACTGGGAAAGGAATACTCAAATGCCCGAGACAGTGGAGGATAGCTCATGCAAAATGTCATGGTGATTCAGGAATTCGAATCAGTAACAGAGAGAACCTTCACTCTGGGTCAATGTGTGTTGCTGCAAAGCCAGCAAGCTGCTCTCCCTCCTCTTGAACATAAGATGTGGATTAAGTAAAAATGTAAACAAGCATCTCCATGGAAAATCAACAGCCCTGTTAATCTGGTCATACTTATAGGATAAGTCCAGAGGTGCTGGATACTGAAATCACAGAAGAAGCCAACACAAACTCAAACCGTTTAGTCTATAGGAATAAAAATACCACAGAAGCCAAAATGGGTAACGATATGGAGCAAACGCTCACTCACTCAGCAGATAAAATTACACCTAGCCCTTACTCACAGACCTACTTCATAAACAGTGTACATTCTGCTGGTACCTACTCAACACAATCCTAAATGCTGCAATCAAAGCAAATGGTTTCTTACTTTGTTGAGTATGACTTAAAAACACTGAAGTACTCTGAAGGAGGTTAATGGAAACTTCTCAGGGCCTGGGGAGGTTGGCTAAGGGAGTACAGATTAACAAAGCAACACAACCCAATTTCCCCACCAGCAAGCAGAAACCGGCCTGATGTCAGTTGCCAATTCCTGAGGGTTTAAGAGAAGCCTACAGACTGGAAGGACTGAGGTAGGTGAGATTAAAGTACAGTTACACTGAATGCTCACTTGAGGAATGGGAAGGGTACAAACTGGAAAGTGCTCGGTGTGTGTGTGTGTGTGTGTGTGTGTGTGTGTGTGTGTGTGTGTGTGTGTGTGTTCCATGAATGTGTTTCTGTGTGAGTGTGGTTGGGTTGTTGCTGTTGTGTGCTTAATTTGAGACAGAGTGTTACCACAAACTGAAGCAGTCCTAAAACTCACCCTGTACACAAGGGTGGTTTGGACAGTAAAGAGACCTTCTCTCTCATGAAAGGGGGATTAATGATGTGTAGCACAAGCTATGTGTAAATTTCAAAATCTGAAGATTTTATAAATCTCCTTTGGCTTGCTTTAACAATGCTGGTGATTATAGCAATACATGGTACACTGAGGACAGAACAGAATATATAGTGTGAGCTTTTGAGATGGTTCAGAGGTGAAAGGAATAGCTGATGATCTGAGTTTAGTTCCAGAGCCACTGTTAATAATCAAACACAAATGTAGCCGACTTTTATCCTGTGTAAAAATCAGTCAGGGCAACCAGTCATCTAAAGTCTGGAAGCTGGGGAAGGGAACATGGAAAATGAATATCCTAGTAAGAGCACCATTGGAAGGGGAAGCCCTGGGTCCTGCTAAGACTGAACCCCCAGTGAACTAGATTGTTGGGAGAAGGGAGACAATGGGGGGAGGATGGGGAGGAGGGAAAGGGATGTTTGCACGGAAACTGGGAAAGGGAATACTGGAAATGTATATAAAAATTACTCAAGTTAATATATATATAGACTGAGGTCAACCCTAGATAGGGCATAGAGCAATCCATACATCATGGGATTCAACGGGGTGTTTTATGAAAGAGCTATTTCCCAGGAGCACACCTGTGAGTCAAGGCCTCCCTTCCAGCTAGGCCTTTGGATCTCCAGTGCTAAACACTGTCTCTTCCTTTGCAGAAGTGAAACATAATAAAAATTCACACTTCACAGTACAGTGAATAGCAGTAATCGCGAAAGGTGTAAATAGAACCGATGAGTACCAGAGTATGTGGATTGATGTTATATGAAATGTGTGTGGATGCCGTGCAGTATCCTCTTCCATGTACCTACATACTGAGCAACTACCCTGTACAATTTCTCTCTAGACAGAACCATCTGGAATTCACTCACTGAGGGACTTATGCCCTGGCGTGGCAGCTACAGGTAGGACTTGTGCAACCATGTCACGAAGCGAAGAGACAGAGATGCATGGATTAAATGGAGAGAAGCAGATTGGAATGGTGGAGAGGCTAACCTGCCAACAACTCCAAACCCCCAGCAGGATGACAATGGAGAACAGCGAGCAGTATCCCAGCCAGCCTCATTCTCCATAGCCAGACTTCTTCCAGTCCTTCCATTTTCCCAAGGAAAGAAAAGTTCAAAAAGCAGGGACAGGGAAAGAAAAACTGCTCTACTCCCAGGAGCCAAGGGCAAACCCCCTGGCACCTCCCTGTCTGAGCCCATAAGCAGCCACAGCCCAGTCCTGGGATCATCTCTAGAGGCTCAGGGACCCAGGCAGATGAGCCCTTGAATCACAAAGGGTTCCACTACAGCATTCTATGGGTGTCAGTCCTGATCCCTGAGCCTGAGGTGCTCTGCATAGCTATTCAGAGAAGCATTCTCCTGATCTCTGTACAAAGATCTCTGTGTTGGATGTCAGAGGAGAGTGTCCACCCAGCATGGGTTGGGGCTCTGGCCCTCTAATCTGTTGGTCCATGTTAACTTCTCCACAGAGAAAGCTTATGAGCTTTGCTGATGCATCCATTTGGCGTTTGGGGGATTCAAACTCAAGTCTCTGCCTAGTCCTGCAGCTTTGTTTCAGGTGTTTGATGATAACCTAGAGCCTTTCTGAGGACTTATGAGAACAGTGTCCTCTTGATGGGTCAGTTTAGAAACAGCTTTGTCTTTAAAAAAAGAAAACTATACCATCAGTTTGAGGCTAATCCTTCAGAATTCAAAGATAACGTGACACCCTGAGTGTAGACATGAGGACTTTAAAGCAGGATGCAGAGTAAGCATTCAAAACAGAGAACTATGGACAGCTAAACATCTTACAGGGTTTTATTTCTAACAGCCTAAAGTCTTTCCATAGCCCATAGAAGCCACGGTCTCAGAGTCCTTCCCAACGATGTCATGACAGGTCCTATTGTGACCTCATGAGGAGCGATTGTGAGGCGGCCCAGCAAACACATATTAAGCTGTTGCCAGGCCTGGAATTCTTTGAGTGCTTTGAGAGGAGGTGTGGAGTGGAGCCCTCTGCGACTTGGTTGTATCTAGTGAGCTGTGTGTGGTTGTGTCGAATTTTACTGTACTGTGTATATGTGTATGTATCAGTGTGTGTAAGAGAGTGTGTGTTGACAGATTGGCCTGTGTGTGAGTGAGTGTACACTTTTGCCTGTGTGTTTGTCAGTATATGTAGGAGTGTGTGAGTTTACAGGTTTGTATGTGTGTATGTGTTTGTATGTGTGTATGTCTTCTTGTGCGTAAGTGTATCCCTGTGTGTATGTGTGTATTTGTCTGACGTGTGTTTTTCCAGCTTTGCTTGTGTGTAACTATGCGTGTTTTGTGTGAATCTGGGTGTTTGTAAGAGTTTGTGTGAGTATAAGTTCACTTCTGTGTATTTCTGTGTGTGTGCCTGTGTGTGTGCCTGTGCCTGTGTGAGTGCCTGTGTGTGTGTGTGTGTGTGTGTGTCTGTGTGTGCACGTGCCCATCCCCTTTTGCCCCTTGTATCTATATTACCTGCACCTCAGTGCAAGAGAGTGTAGAGGCCAGAAGTCACCCCGGCTGCTGTTCCTGAGGTAGGTCCTCAACCTTATTTTCAAGACAGGCTCTCTCACTGGCCTGCAGCTGCCCAAGTATCTGGGCTGGCTGACCAGTCGCTCCCAGGCATTTGGTATGCCAACCCCATAATATCAGTTTAAAGGCCTATGTAGATGGCTGGCTGCCTATTTCTTGATTGATTGATTTTTGGATGACTTCAAGAGAAAGAATTAGGTCACATATTGCCACGCCACTGGCTATTTCCTTATTGGGGTTTTGTTTTTTGTTTTATTTATTTATTTATTTATTATTGATTGCTGGTTTCATTTTTTAGTGGTTTTTATGTTCTCACATGCTATATTACTGCTTTGATTATTTATGGTTCTGCAGTCGGATGATTAACTCTATCTCCATTTTCAATGTCCTGCGGTTTCATCCTTTTACATTATTCCTGTTTCTCTATTTATTGAGTACAAGCAATCATTGGCTTAGACTTGATACAAATTTGCCCTTTGTGACACTTTGACTCTTCGGCCTTTGTTTAAGGTTTACTGTTCACTGATATTTAACTGCCTTATTCCTTGTGGTTGGTTAATTTTAATTTTCAGTATTTTGCTCTGGAGAGTTGTGGATTTTTGTGGATCACTAGGTCCTGAAATTCAATGGAGTTTTCCCTTAAGTGTTGGCTTTTTATATTTGTTTGTTTTGTCTTATACTAATTCTTTCTCCTCTCGTTTCTTTCATCTGTTTTTTTTTCTTCAATGAACATCTATTCATAGTATTGACCATCTTTGGCCGCCCAATCCTATTGTAGTATGACGATTTTTATTTTCATCATTGCATTTAGTATGTGTGTGCTCTTGGCTTTCTCTTTTGGGGTTGGTTATTTTGGTGGCTTTTACTTATGACTCTTCATATTTTCCCCTTAACTTTTTCATAATTTTGCTCTATTTTTCTAGTCTAGTTTTTACTTTGTCTTTGTTTGTTTTTTTTCTTTTTCTTTTGTTTGTTTCTTTTAGGTACCACAAGTGTAATTTTAGCTCCTATATTGCTCCATCTTTTTCATTATTTGATTCAATTTTTGTTATTTTTACTAGCATTAGTACTGATAAAATGCCTACAGAGACTGAGGAGGAGTAACCAACCCCTACACCCGAGCCCAGTATCTCTGAGGAGGGCAACTTCCATTCCCAATACCAAGTATTGGGGACAATTGGGCAAGGGGGCAACGCCAAAGTACTCCTGGCCCACCACCGGCTCACAGGAACCCCGGTGGCTGTCAAAGTTCTGCGAAAGGACAAGCAGTGGTTCCAGCCAGCCATGATGGAAGCAAACATAATGAGAAAGATCAACCACCCCAACATAGTGTCTCTCATACAAGTTATTGAAAAGGAAACGAGAATATACCTCATAATGGAGCTGGTGGAAGGCCAAGAACTCTACCAGTACATCAGAGAGTCAGGGCACATAGAGGAGGATGAGGCCCGGCAAATATTTGAACAGATATTGTCAGCAGTGAGCTACTGCCATGGAAAGGGGATTGTTCACCGAGACCTCAAACTGGACAATATAATGATTGATAAAAACAAAAAGGTCAAAGTCATCGACTTTGGGCTTAGCACCCAATTTCAACCTGGAAAAATGCTAAACCACCACTGCGGCACGTACTCTTTTGGTTCCCCTGAACTCCTCCTTGGCCATCGGTATGACGGGCCGAAGAATGATATGTGGATTATAGGAGTGGTCTTGTACTGTATGGTAGTGGGAAAGCTCCCATTTGATTCAGTGATCATCCAAGAACTGCAGAGACAAGTAGTGGCAGGGGTATATCCTGCTCCCTGTGGGGTTTCAAAAGAACTGGAGGACCTCCTTAGTAAATTACTGAGGGTAAATCCCAACTTTAGACCAACAGGAAGAAAGGCGATGAAACACCCTTGGTTCAAAGAACACTGGAACGGATTGATAGGTCCCTATGAAGAAATGCTTCCCCTCACACCAGACCCGGCCATTTTGGATGCCATGAAAAGCATTGGATTCCAAGCCTCTGTAGTAAAACACTCTTTAAAACAAAGAAAATATAATGAGGAAATGGCAACTTATTTCTTTCTACAAAAGCAGGCTCTCCAGGGGGATGGCTGCACAGCCCAGGCACAGCAAGTGAGTCCCGTTGTAGCCCCATTCCCTAGCCTTGATCCTGCTGCTGCTTTTAGATTAGAACCAAAGAGGAGTGGAAGCCTGCCAGTCCTTGGCACCTTGCGGGTGTCATCCTCCCATGGTCACGTATCTCACTATGGCCAGAATGCTCATCCAAAAGGAGGCAAAAGATCCACTGTGGCTGGTCGTCTCAGGCCTCTACCGATGACACCTACACAGGACCACTATCACAAATGTGCCATGAGTGTCCCATGCATTCAAACAACAAGCATCTTCACTGAGAAGAGTAGCAATAAGGAAATCAAAGAAGACAACCCACTCTCCCACAGAGCCCCATTAGAGGATAAGCCCATCCCCAGCAGGGTCCGGCACAGAGGTTTTAAGGGGTGGACCAGGAATATAGCAAATGCCCTGATAAAGCTGTGTTGCTGCATGCCAAGGAGAAAGAAACCTCGCCTGGGGCAGAACAGAATCTCCCCCCAGAAATGAGCCACAGGGAGAGTCCAGAGAACAAGCAGCAGGCATAGCCCAGGTACCTTTGTGCTTTGTCCTTTTCAGTTTGCTCTATGCTGGTCCTTCCTCTGTCTCTGGTTTCCATTTTCCCCACAATTCTTACCTTGTATCTGCTCTAAGTTCTTTATGAGGTTTCCCCAACACCAAGCCTTCTCCCTCTTCTTGATTTCTCCTCTTCCCAGCAGGGACCCAATAGGATTGATGAGTTCCCCACTCTACAGAGTTTTCTAGTTGGCCCAACGCTTCAGATGGACTCCAGCTACCCCTTAGGCCAATAGCTCCCACAAGGTGAGGACAAGAGGTTCATGGGCTCATGGACTCCTCCAGGGGCTACTGATATTTTCACATGTGGTCATCAATCACAAGTGCCTCAGAACAGAGTCTTATGTTTTCAAATGTAACATCCAATTCCATTAAGCCTCAAAACTAATTAACAAGGTTTGTCATTGAATAAGTATCAACAACCTAGTTTGTGGGTTATAGTTGATGGTCAGAATCCTGCATGCATGCATATTGTTTTGCATACTGGTTTTTTTTTGTTCCTAAGACCTATTGATCTATTGAATTTTATAGGTAGTAGTTCTAATCGGTTTCTTTCAAAAACCTCAACTGAGAAGTAGAAAAAAGAAGTTATAATATAGTAAGGCAAATCAAAGCCCCAAATGGTAAGCTAAGAATTCTACCTCACTGTCTTTTTTGCTTGGAATAAATTGTCTTGTCTATTTCACAGTGTCATCTGGAAATTCTTTCATGTCCTCAGTATAAACAGTAGGTGATTTCAGACACATGGCAATGGAAAAGACACCAGCAGAAACTACAGCAGCAACAGGAGTAGCAACAATAGCAGAAGCAGCATTAGGCACAGCAGCAGCAGGAGGAGGAGATCGAGGAGGGTAGGAGGAGGAGGAGGAGGAAGATGAAGAGAGGAGGAGAAAGAAGAGGAGGAGGAGGAAGAGAAGGAAGAGTAGGAGAAAGAGGAGGATGAAGAGCAGGGGGAAGATTTTGATTCCCTGTCCCCGTGAGAATTGCTGATGACTACTTCTGGACACAGATATCATGCTGAGAACTGTTTATCAAAATGATTTAACAGAATATTAATTTTCATAGAAGACATGTCAATGTTCCTGAGGGCATGCAGCCCTGGAAAAGAGAGCCAGATGGCAGAGGCAAGCAGTGTGGAATGTTCTTACTGAGGAAGACCTTCTCAAAGCTGATGATGTAATAGGTATGAAGGAGCATTTCATGGGAGTCACGGTCCCATGCCCCTGTGTCAGGGCACACAGAGCTCCTAGCCTTGCATCCTGCGTGAGAGGGGACCTGGAATATTCCCTGATCCCAACAGGGTCCTGGATTGCATGGTTCCCCCTCAGTCATGGTCCTCCCTGTGCCTCATGGGGTCCGCAGCTTCTACGGGCTGAATTTATATCAGTGATTAACTGGAGCTGGACCACAACCACACCACAGGCAAGCCCTGGGCACTGAGGACATTAAGAGCAGCAGACAACATCTCCTCCACTGCTTCTGACTCTGCTCCACAAGCCAAGGCAGCTCCCACACAGCAGGCATCCAGCCTAACTCCCAGCAGGGAGAGTGTGAGATGTCTGTGGATGAGCCCACAGGGACTACAGGATTCTGTGGGAAGACATCTGGTAGCTTCTGGAGCAGCTGCAGCAGCCAGGACACATGAACTACAGTGGAGGTGAGCTATAGGAACAGGTAGCAAAGAGCCTGATCTGGCCAATGCTGATCTGAATCCCTGAGGGCAGGCTGGAATGGTCACTCAGGGCTATTAGTGTGAAGGCCAGCCAAGGGCATACAATGTGTCACTAACATTCTCAAAGTCTTGTCCAGGAAATAAACCACTGGCCTTGACCACTAAAGTTGAGTCCAGACTCATGGGCTACAGGATAGCAGATTGAACTGAGTCTGAATTCCCATGAGTATGACCTCTGGCTGCTCCCTAGGCTCAGTATAGATGAGCATGAGAAGGCACCATTGCTGTGTTTGCAGGAGTAGCAGAGAGCTCGGAATACATGACCCACTCCTAACCCAGACTGGAGCCACTCTGGGGAGGAGATGGCATCATTTGAGAGATGGGCTTATGCGGGACACTGTGCTCTGGTCTGTGGCATATACAGCTCCTGTCTTTCTTGCTGAGGGTTCAGATCCTCAGCTGGCCTCATCACGGACAGTCCCATGAGGAGTGGGTGTTTGGTTCCTGCTTCACAGTTAGGGCAGGAACAAGCCCAGACGCAGTGAGTAAGGACAGTGCTTCTGTCTTGACCCATCTTCCTTGTCCTCCCCCCTCCCCCACCTCATATCAGGAGCCACCCAGAGACCTTCATAGGAGTGTGGGTCATGTTAATCGGAATGCCCAGCTGGAGATCAAATTCTGGGTAAGGTCTCCATACAGCCCTGGTGGCTCCCACACCCTGCCTACCTAAGTTTTCCCAATTGGGTCCTCAGGGTCGTGGAGAATCTTCTACAGGCTGCCATGAAGATACAGCCAGTTTCTTGGTAACATTGTGTTTAGCAGAGGTTCTCTGCTTCAGGCACAGAGCCTTCCAGTGAGAGGGTTTGCTGAGTAGCACACCAGGACCAGAAAAGTGTAGAGCCCTCCAGTGGTAGACATGAAGTACTGCAGGAGTTTATTTCCTGATTTCTTCACATCTACCTTGTTCTAAAGGCTTTTTGTCAGACACATAGGGACCTAAGAAACTTGAGTTTGCACCCCCATAGGGAACCCAGGACACTAAACCAGCAGCCCTGTTAAATGTCGGCAGAGGACAGTCTGGGCTCTGTGTTTATAGAATGGCTCTAGACTGGTATGAAGACTGATTCACCAGCCAGTCAAGGAGAGTTAGGGACAGTTAGAGACTTGGAGGAGAGCATGAGCGGCAGACACAGCAGAGTCCATGCCAACAGTGGAACCGGTTCATTTAATAGAGAAGCATATGCCCTCCCAAAAGGCTGTCAGCTTAAGGCACTGCACTGAAGACCTGACCCAATAACATGCCCAATTTACACATCACCCACCTGTGGCTTGTGGAGGGTCCTCAGGGTAGATACTAAAGTCCATCATGGCTGAAAGGCAGAAGGTTGCACATCATTGCAATGTGGAGGCTACTCTCTGCTGATGGGACCCACACAGTCTGTGAAAAAGTTTGCTTAAGTGAAAGTTGGCCGACCTTGAACTCTCTGGTCTTCCAGGGTAGTGTGTGTTGACCACATGCAGAGCCATTCCTGAAAAACGTAAGAGCCAAAATTCAACAATAGGGAGAGAATCCTGTGCCAGATGGAATCCCTCAGGCCAGTGCGGATTCAGAGACATCCTATGCCATGGCATGGAGGATCCCAAGAACTTCTAGGATCAATGTGAGCCACACCAGAGGCCACAGTCTATCCTGGGAGAACATTAAAGTATCTGGAATTATCAGGGATCCTAAGGTAGGTTCGTCAGGATATGGAGCTGATGCATGGTGGGATGCTTGGAGGATACAGCCTAAGGCAACGTAGAGGGAAGTGTGTTATGAGAGCTAAGACAGAGCAACCACACAGTCTGAGAACAAGTTTGCTTAAGTGAAATTTGGCCGTCCTTGAACTCTCTGTTCTTCCAGGGTAGGATGGCCTATCGGGCCCAGGACAGAGCGACTATGCCAGAATTACAATGGTCTGTAATAGAGATGGAGAAGGTGTCAGGATGGGACTTGGGCAGTGGATGGAGCTCTATGACTGCAAAGCCTGCCTAGGCTCCCAGGACCCAGAGCTGGCTGATGCAGGAAGTCCTAGATCACAACTCTGCCGTTCCTCTTCCCAGGTCTTGCTTTTAACTACTGGACCCAACACAAAGCCTCCCTTGCAGGCTTACCAGAGCATGAAAACGAAATGGCCACCTCCTGTAACAAGAAACACTTCTAGAAGAGGAAGGAGACATCAATACATTCACAAAACCTTCAACTCGAAATCTGTCTTGCCAATAAGTGTGCAGGGATAAAGGTAAAGCAGATATTGAGGGACCAACCAGTCAATGACTGACACAAAGTGAGATCTGTCTCATGTGACAGACACAACCTCTGACGCTATTTATGATATTCTTTCTGATTTACTTGCAGACAGAAAAGTAGCATACCTGTCTCCAGAGGCTTCAGTCAGCGGCTGAAAGCCACAGCCAATCCTCAGATGGAGCTCGGGAAGTCTTGTGGAAGAGTGGGGGGAGAGTGACAAGGAAACTGGTTGGGTTAAAACACTACAAGAAGTCCCCTACCGTCAGATACCTTGGTTCATGGAGTATGCTAGAGCCTGTGCAACCAACCCCAGAGCCAGGTTAGCTATCTTCAGTTGGTCTCCATGTGGGTCATCTGACAAGTAGATCCAGGACTGTCTCAGTCTGTGTTGCCTGCCATTGGATCTGTTCCCCATACCCGGACTGCCTGATTGTAAATCTGTGGGGCAGAATGTGCTCGGGCCACCTGGGACTAGATGTCCCGGGGTGGTGTGGTACCCAGGGACTCTCCCCTTGTCCAAAGAGAAGGGAGAGCATTATGGTAGAAAGGATTTGTAAGGTGGGACTGGGAAGGGAAGAGGGAGAGTGACTGGGATCAGGATGTAACCTGAATAAAGAAGACATTATTGGAAGTAAAAAAGTTAGCCTGGAAAATGGAAAGATTGATAAGTGGCTAAGAGCACTGAATGCTCTTTCAGAGGTCCTGAGTTCAAATCCCAGCAAACACATGGAGGCTCACAAATGTCTCTAATGACATCTGATGCCCTCTCTGGTCTTTCTAAATACAGCTACCCTGTATGTATGCATAACGAATGATTGATTGAATGAATGAATGAATGAATAAATAAATAAATAAATTTTACCTAGTCTTAGTTATCAGGCAATGAATAAAATGTCGAGATTATGTTCAAACTATGTCATGGATTGCTTGGATCTTTTAGATCTGCAGGAAACATCTCAACGAAGAACAAGAGAGGCTGGAGAAGAATGGGGAAGGGTTTGATCCCTGAAGTTCCTCAGTGTCCACTAGCACAGCACTTGTCCTTGGGAGATGACATCTTTCACTCTTCCTGACTGTTGCACCAATCAGAATTACAAGCTCTGTGGATTAACCTGTAAGAAGGACAGTTGCTCTTGGGCCAATATGGAGGTTCCTGACCTCTCAGCAAGCTCACTGCGGACTTTTGAGGTCTCTGGAGGGTGAGCAAAATGAAGACACACAGAGTAGCCTCAGGTTGAGTCAGCCAGGCCCAGAGGGCTCAGTGGTGTCTCTCAGATTCCCAGGCCCTCCCTGAGATTGAACACACTACACAGTGTAAGAGGATTAGGGGATAACCAGGAAATGCAGTTGCTCAGGTGTCTGGCTCTGTAGGAGGGAAATAAATCACAGTGGGAAGCTTCAGGACAGTCAGGTGACCTGAGCCCTCCACAGAGTCTAAGTCCAGACTCACAGACATTCATCTGTCCACAAGTCTCCTAAACACAGGCCTTGACTGACCTGCAGTCCAGAGTATGTTATTATACAGTGTCGCTTAGAGAGAGGACATACTTTCCATTTAGGCCTTTTCTGTGTCACACTGAGACTGGGTTTATGGTACAGCTGATGCAGATGGGGACTGGCCACAAGTGGCAGTCTATCGCAGATGAAATCAATCAATCAATCAATCAATCAATCAATCAATAAATACCAACTTATCTCACTGCCTGCAATCCTCATTGTCACCACAAGGGAGCGCTGCTTCGACATTCTCAGAAAGAAAAGCTGACTTCCCTCAGGGAAATGGATGGTCGGATGGATGGATGGATGGATGGATGGATGGATGGATGGATGGGTGGGTGGGTGGATGGATGGATGGATGGATGGATGGATGGATGGATGGATAGACAGAGAAGTGATTTGACTTAATCAGTTTCTTCCTTTCCTACTTTTCTGGTCGAAAACACACGAACATGTCTGCTGCAATTGCTTGTTCTTCATTTCTGCTTTCTTTGGCTGTTCATTCAAGGCAGCTCCCTTAGAATCTGCTCATCTCAATAAAGGTCCATCTGTTGAATGTATAGCTTCTTAGTTAGGAGCTAAGGGATTCTTGGAAGGAGTTCCCAAAATCCCCTCTGGGGCAGTTGCCAGTGTTCTCTACTTCAGACAGCAGCTGCATGAAGCAAACACACACCTGTCTGAACATTCCAGCTTGGGTGCACGTCACAGTGCACCTGCCCCAGGGTCCCTGCCAGTTGCACATGCCACAGGGCCACAACTACAAGATCCCTTCCCCAGGAATCATGCCCCCTTGCATCTCCCCCAGGATTCCTGCTCTGTTGTAACTGAACCAGGGTCCCTGCCCGGTTGTTCCTGGCTCACGTTTCCTACTCAGTTTTACCTGCCCCAACGACCCTGTCCCACTGCACCAGCCTCAGGGATCCTGTCCCATTGTGCCCACCATGCTGCACCTTCCTGAGAGTACCTACTAACTGTTCCTAGGTGGCATTTTTCAAAATCTAATTCAAAGATCTTGCCAGTCAGAACCCATTGTCTTTATTAACACCAAGTAGATATTTGCAGGGCTTCCTCACCTACACTTAATCAATCCCTTCTCTCAGTTGTCCATGTGGAAGCAAAGAAACTGGCAGCAGAACATGGATTATTCATCCAGGATATCAGCAGCCCTAGAATTCTCATGAGATGGGCTGCTGTGACTGTGATACAGGGGTGGCAGGGAGGCTTTGACACTGAACAAGCCCAGAGTGCTGCCTCTGCTCACATTGTGCCAGCACCTTAGCCTACCTCTAGATGTCCTAAACTCTGAGAGGAGGAAGGAGATCTTCCTACATAGAAGATGTTCTCTGAATCTGTGCTGGCCAAGGTCAAGCCAGAGTGTTTGAACATGCCAGTTCCAGCCCCTGAGGGTTCTCTGCCTGCCTGGTGTTTTGTTGTGCTTTATGTCTGGCAAGGTGAATATGTGGCCCATACTAGGAATATCTTTGTAGACAACTGCCCTGGTTTCCCATGCTAAAATTCAATTAGGGACTGACAGGGACCTAAATAACAACAAGACAGTGCCAAGACCATGAGTTCCAAAATCAAGAGCAAATGGGGCCTTGATGGTATCCTGTGCTGATCTGACAGGAGTCAGCACACACAATTCTCCTGCACATCCAATGCCCCTTGGAAAAATCCTCTGTCAAGGGTAAGTGATGCCTCATGAGAATGAACTGTCAGCGTAGGACAAGACACTTGGGACTACTGTCCTGAACTCACCAGTCTCAGATGAATGGGCTTTGAAAAGTTTTCAGGACACAGAATAGGGGTGTGTAAGCAAGTGCAGGTAATCCTTGGGTAACACATAGTTCCTGAGGAGGTTCTGAGAGCTGTTGGATCCACTCCTGGAAAAGGCAGCATTGTGTTCAGGGGGGTAAGAAAGCAGGAGCCTGCTGATGTTTTCACAGTATTGCATGGGAACAGTAACAATGCCCTTAGGAGCAGGATGTCCTAACACTCTCAGATCAAGCAGACAGCCTAGAGCCTATTAGGCCCATATCCCAAGAGAATGCTGCTCATGTGTGAAGCTTCTATAGCCAGGAAGCTGGAGCAGGGAACATTGACATTGTCTCAGTTAGGGGTTTACTGCTGAGAACAGACACACCATGACCAATGCAGCTCTTATGAGGACAACATTAATGGACACAGGATTGCAGGTTCAGAGACTCAGTCCAGTATCATCAAGCTGGGAGCATGGCAGCATCCAGGCAGTCATGGTGCCAGAGTAAGTGAGAGGTCTACATCTTCATCTGAAGGCTGCTTGGGGAAGATTGGCTTGCATGTGGATAGGAAAAGGGTTTCAAAGCCCATGCCCACAGTGACACACCTACTTTAACAAGACCACGCCTCCTAATATTGCCACTCCCTGAGCTAAGCATATACAAACCATCATAGACATCTTGCAGGAGGGTGGTACTGTTCTATCAGAGAGAAGCCTCTGCTCCCGTTAATATACTGAGGTCAACCCTGGGTAGGGCACAGAGCCCTCCACACATCCTGGGACGCAGGGAGGCATCCTATGAAAGAGCTTTTTCCTAGAAGGACACATGGGTGTAGGCCTCCCTTCCAGCCAGGCTGTAGGGAGTCTACAATGCTAAACTCTGTCTTTTTGCAGAAGTGAAACAATGAAAATTCACCCTTAACAGTACAGTGAATAGCAAAAATGGTGAAAGGTATAAAAAGAACCAATTAGTACCAGAGCATGAGGATTGGTTTTATATGAAATGTGGGTGGGTGCAGTGCAGTATCCTCCTCCATGTACCCACATGTTCAGTAACTACCCTGTTTGATGCAGCTTTACACAGAACCATCTGGAATCCATTCACTGAGGGACTCCATCCCTGGACTGGAAGCTACAGGTGGGACTTTTGTATCCAGGTCTCCCAGCCCTGGGACAGGGATGCATGGATAAAGTGGAGAGAAGCAGACTGGAATGGTGCAGAGGTTATCCTGCCAACAACCCCAAGCCCCCAGCTGCATGACAATGTAGAACAGCGAGCAGTTTCCCAGCCAGCCTCACTCCCCATAGACAGACTTCTTCCAGTCCCTCCTTATGCCAAGGAAAGAAAAGCAAAAAAAGTAGGGGCAGGGAAAGAAAAATTGCTCTACTCCCAGGAGCCAAGGACAAGCCCCCTCCCATCCTCTGATCTGATCCCATAACCAGCCACAGCCAAGTCCTGGGCTCATCTCTAGAGGCACATGGACCCAGGCAGATGAGCCCTTGAATCACAATCGGCTCCTCAAAAGCATCCTATGGGTGTCAGTCCTAAGTCCATGAATCAGAGGTGCTCTGCACAGCTATTCAGAGAAGCCTTCTCTTGATCTCTGTGAAGATCTCTCTGTTGGACGTCAGAGGAGGGTGTCCATCCAGCATCAATCCAGGGACTGTGGCCCTCTAATGTGTTAGCCCATGTGAACCTCCCCACAGAGCCCCACCTGTCCTTGTGCAACTCCTCCTTGATCGCCTTTTATAGGAAGATATTTAGGGTCCCTTGCAGGAGGCAGGGAAAATGGCACACAGCTGAGGATGGTAGACAAAACTGGGAACACATCAAATATTGAGTTGGTGTGAGGCTCCCTAAGCCATGCTTGGGCAGGTCTGTGCCAGCGATCCCATAAGACCCTTTGATTCTCCCCATGTACACAGCAGGAACCAATTGCCAGGCCTACCCTCTGCCCAGAGCAAAGGGAGATTGGAACTTGGATTCCAACCCTGGCCATTCCTATAATACCTGACCTTGTAACCCTTGCTCCCTTTGGGGCTCAACAGTCCCCCTCAAATGTAGACAGCAATGTCTAGATGGTGTTCACAGCTTTTCTTGCCTGAAACTGTGCTTTGTTTGATACTACAAACCAGGAAGTAGGGACTTAAACTTGAGATCACTGACTCAGGCTAGGGAGGACTCCAGGGCACCTGAGCTCAGCTGCAAAGGCAGAAGCTGAACCACAGTGAGCAGAGGTGGCACATTTTGCTGTTTCTTTCCTTTTCTGCTCTCAGGCCTTTCAGTGAATTCTACAGATGAGGATCTTTCCTCCCAGGCTTAGTGTCTGCAGCCATGAGAGTCCTCTACAGGGGACTCCAAACCCCAGAAGAGTCTTCAGAAGGAAAGAGCTACACACTGCACTGCCCCCAGCACTCTGAGAAACAGAGACCCTTTCTGGGCTTGGGCCAGTCAGTGCTCAATAGTTAGCTTCTGGCTGCACTGGCTGCTCACAAATAACACAGCAGACTGGGTCCTGTGACCTGGCTGTCACAGACTGTGATTGAGAATTCATTTCAACTGTGTCAGCATATCCACTCTGTTCCTTCTGGCCCCAGGTTGCACAGAGCTCCTTGTCCTCATACATGCCTCTTCCATCACTGGACCTTAATATTTAAAGTGAGCACTACACTCAGGATGGACTTGGTTTTCTATACATCATGCCAACCTCTGTGTGAGAGGAAGTGTCTGCCTGTATATGCATACCCCCTTATGTGCCTAGGTGTCCATGCATACCACTACCCCATGTCCTGTCAGAGGCCATCCTCTGACAGGTCCTCACGCCTGCATGTCAGACCACCTGTCTTCAAGCCCCAACCCCTCCCCACTGCACAGATGCTGAGCTTGTGGGCTTTGCTGATGCACCCAACATTGATGGGGGTTTTGGGGATTGAAACTCAATTCCTTACCCTTGGGAGGCAAGTGCTCTGCCTATCCCTGCAGCTTTGTCTCAGGTGTTTGATGATAACCTAGAGCCTTTCTGAGGATTTATGAAATCAGTGTCATCTTGATGGGTCAGTTTAGAAACACAGCTTTGTTTTTTTTATTTATTTTTTAACAGTGTACCATCAGTTTGAGGCTAATCATTCAGAATTCAATGAAAAAGTGACACCCTGAGTGTAGACATGACGACTTTGAAGCAGGAGGCATAGAAAACATTCAAAACAGAGAACCGAGGAGAGGTAAACATCTTACAGGCTTTGATTTCTAAAAGCCTTAAATCTCTCCATAGCCCACAGAAGCCAGAGCCTTGAAGCCCTTCCCAACCATGTCCTGACAGGTCCTATTGTGACCTAATGAGGAGCGACTGTGAGGCGTCCCAGCCAACAGATGTTAAGCTGTTGCCAGGCCTGGATTTCTTTGAGTGCTTTGAGAGGAGGTGTGGAGTGGAGCCCTCTGCGACTTGGTTGTATCTTGTGAGCTGTGTGTGGTTGTATTGGATTTTACTGTACAGGACCACTATCACAAATGTGCCATGAGTGTCCCATACATTCAAACAACAAGCATCTTCAGTGAGAAGAGTAGCAACAAGGAAATAAAAGAAGATAATCTAGTCTCCCACAGAGCCCCATTAGAGGATCAGCCCATCTCCAGCAGGGTCCGGCACAGAGGTTTTAAGGGGTGGACCAGGAATATAGCAAATGCCCTGATAAAGCTTTGTTGCTGCTTGCCAAGGAGAAAGAAACCTCGCCTGGGGCAGAACAGAATCTCACCCCAGAAATGAGCCACAGGGAGAGTCCAGATAACAAGCAGCAGGCACAGCCCAGGTACCTTCGTGCTTTGTCCTTTCTAGTTTGCTCTATGCTGGTCCTTCCTCTGTCTCTGGTTTCCATTTTCCCCACAATTCTTACCTTGTATCTTCTCTAAGTTCTTTTATGAGGTTTCCCCAACACCAAGCCTTCTCCCTCTTCTTGATTTCTCCTCTTCCCAGCAGGGACTCAATATGAATTCCCCACTCTACAGAGTTTTCTTGTTGACCCATCCCTTCAGATGGACTACAGCTCCCCCTTAGGCCAATAGCTCCCACAGGGTGAGGACTAGAGATTCATGGGCTCATGGACTCATCCATGGGCTACTGGTTCTAGCACATGTGGTCATCAATCACAAGTGCTGCAGAACAGAGTCTTATGTTTTCAAATGTAACCTCCCACTCCATTAAGCCTTAAAATTAATAACAAGGTTTGTCACTGAATAAGTATCAACAACCTACTTTGTGGGTTATTGTTGATGGTCAGAATCCTGCATGCATGCATATTGTTTTGCATACTGATTTTTTCATTCCTAAGACCTAGCAACTGATATATATTGTTACATATATATATATATATGTAACATTTCTAAATGATTTCTTTCAAAAATCTAAATGAGAAGTAGAAGAGAAGATTTAATAAAATAATAAGGCAATCAAAGCTCCAAATGGTAATCTAAGTATTCTACCGCATAAGATTTTTGCTTAGAATAAATTGACTTTTTTTCTCTCACAGTGCCATATTGAAATTCTGTCATGTCCTGAGTATAAACAGGAGGTGATTTCAGACACATGGTCAAGGAAAAGACACCAGCAGAAGCTACAGCACCAACAGGAGAAACAGCAATAGCGCCAGCAGCATTAGCAGCAGAAGGAGGAGGAGGAGGAAGAGGAGGATTCCCCAACACCAAGCCTCCTCCCTCCTCTTGATTTCTCCTCTTCCCAGCAGAGACCCAATATGAATGATGAGTTCCACACTCTACAGAGTTGTCTTGTTGACCCATCCCTTCAGATGGACTCCATCTCCCCCTTAGGCCAATAGCTTCCACAGGCTGAGAACTAGAGGGTCATGGGATCATGGACTCTTCCATGGGCTACTAATCCATAGAGAAACGGGCCTGTAATACCAGACACTCAAGACACACAGTAGGTAGGGGGATCAGAACTTCAAGGCTAGCCTGGTCTACATCATGAGTTTAAGATCAGCTTGGCCAACTTACTGACACCCTTTTCCTAGAGGTGAGGAGGGCTAAGGCTACTAACTCAGTGGTAGAGTACTCGTGGGGAAACAGACTGCTGTCCATTGATACCTCTCCTTCCTTGCTCGGAAATACACAATGGTATTAGAAGAGTCAAAGGTTCCTGGCCTAGCATCCACTATTCTATTTGCTACATCATTAAGGGTGCAGTTTTTGGTATTTTGGTCAGGGATCAAATCTATGAAATAAAACTTAAGCAATACTCTCATTGCTGTCAGAGTGGGAGGTGGATGATAAATGCTTGCCCACCTGCATCAGTACAAAGCTGGTTTCTTGGACTCCCTGCAAACACATCACTGCTAACTGTGTGCCTTGTATAGGCTTTTCCAGCACTGTCATAGCTTGAAAACCTTCCCTGCTATGGACCCTTGAGTGGGCACCCTGCCTTTCTCAGTCTCAGAATGGAGCAAAGATCCCCTGCTCACCTCTAGGCTCACAGGTCAGGGACCTCTTCCATCCCATAGTGAACAAGACTGGCACAGCTGCACACACCTTGGAAAAAGAATGTATTGGCAACCCTTAACAAAAAAGATGGTTCTTACTTTCGATTATGGCATTCTATAAAATCCGGGTATTTCCTGGTATAATTACACATGTCATTGATTGTGTGTGTGCGTATGTTTTTTGAGGTTGGAGGGGGATAATTCATTTCTCTAAGCCCCTTCCTCAATGCTGGGTGATAAATATTGACTCTCATATAGATTTTAATAATTCTACATTTATTTATATATTTTTAAGATTCGTTTATTTTTCCAACTTTTGTAGCTCTTTCTGTGTGTGTGTGTGTGTGTGTGTGTGTTTGTGTGTGTGTGTGTGTGTGTGTGTGTGTGTGTAATTAGATATAATACTCAGGGTCAGTAATCCTACCCTTGAGCTACCTTATAACTTTTTATGTTTTAAACAGCTTTATTATGATATCTTTGATATATAAAGCTGATATGTGCTAGAGGTGAGCATCTTGATGTTCTTAAAGACATGTTCTTCCTCAGATACAGAACGCGAGCTGGCTAAAATCCTTGCTACTCCTGCAGATTAACCTTGTCATGCACTGAAGCAATGGGGCACATACTAAGCACACTCCCTGAGCTGCTTCCTAGGTTGGTAGCACTGGCTCCATCCCAGGCACAGCTGGAGTGGGCAGCTGTAAGGTTGAGGACCTGCACTCAGGACACTGGGCTCCAGGAGCACCTCACCTGCTGGTCATCCTGTGTACCTCTGAATGTCACTCCTGGGTTCTCACTGCCTGGCACTTAACCATAGACACCACTGTAGAACTGTCTAAGGCCAGAAGGGCAAAAACATTGTTGTTATAAATTTCTATTATGGAAACATCAAATGTTGTGCTTCTTGAACAGTTTTATGAAATGAACCTGGGAGAAACGCAAGAAATATGGCCTGAAGTCTCTTCTGGAACTGCCACTCCAGCATAAGCGTCCACAGGCAGTCAGTCTCCTCTGCACTACCGTCCCCCTTGTTTTGCAACTCATGGATCTCCTTGCTTAGCATATCCACAAGGTGCATTTGCTGTTGCTTCTCCAGCTTCTTCCTGACATCTTATTTTTATGGGTCTGGAGACAGACTCCCCAGAGGACAGCACCTCTTTTCTGATAGTTATGAACTGCAGATCCCTGTGCTCAATAGTGGGGGGCTGCTGCGGGGACTACAACACCAGAATGACTGTTTCTTGGGGCCTCTGCAGTGTGGAAGGTTTTCCTGGTTTGGTCGGTGTGGTCAAAGATGAGAAGGAAGCAAGTTCAGGGAATGAGAGTGCATCTGTCGCCCTTTCCTCTCCTGCTCCCTGTGCTTCCTCTCTGCTTCCTTGTCCAGACAGGCCTTCTATATCTCAGACCACCACTGCTGCTCCTCACTCTTTTTTCCCTGCCACCTGTGCAGACTGGGATGCTGCCTTGTTTGCAGAAGGAGGGGGGAGTGGCAAATCCACTGAAATGCCACCAATATCTGGTGTAGTGGACCTGTGGTAGAGGAGGTGGTGGAGGGAGGTCTGTTCATATGGGCTGGGAGACAGTCACAGGGGTGGGCAGCACCTCTGCTGGGGTTTCCCAATGGCCAGGACCACTCTTGGTCAGAGTGGAAGCAGGGGCAACTGACTTGGAGGAAGAGTTCAGGTGCTCCTGGCTGCATGTGCTAGATTCCACTGAGGACCTATGGATCCACATATCACTGTCACACTAGAGACCCTTGCCAGCCTCTACTCAGTGGAGCTCAAGTAGGTAAAACTTCCTGAAGCTCTTCCTTGGAAGGGGTAAGAGGCTGAGCAAAGAAAAGAGGAAGCTATACTACTTCAGGGACTCACCAGAGATATTAGCAAAATTTCATGCATGTTTCTTCCTCACAGAGGAGGTAACAAAAACTGGGGAATGGTTATATAACCAGACCTGACACTGCTTTATGGCTCACTGGCCAAGTAGCCAGCTGTTCCTGTGTCTACAAAGGAATAAAAAGATTTTTCTATACACTGATGCATGCTGTTTGTGGCATTGTCACTCCTGAAATTTAGCTCCTAACTTCAGGTCTAGGTAGAGGGGTCTGTTCTTGTGAAATGTAAAGAAGTATACAATCAGATGCTTAAAACTGCATAAAAGTCGTACTTTTTCCTCAGGTATCTGTTTTACAATCTTTTAAAAAGCATTCATGGGCGTTGACACCCCGAAACAAGCTTTGCCATTTCAGGAAAAGTGTGATGGAGGGAAGATTTGTATGGTGGGTTACTGGGAAGACAGGATTGTAAAGGAAATAAATAAATGGTTTTCTAAAAAGCATGTATTTTAAATGCCCTGCTAAAAACTATAATTTTGACACTATGCTTTCAATAAAAAACATTTCACATTTTATTTACTCATTTAAACTAATTCTCATTTTCCCAGATTCATTAATTTAGTATTAATTTACTTGAGTAGCGTAATAAAAATAAAACTGAAAAAATAAAAAGTAAAAATAAAAGCTGAGTCAGGGTCAGAAGAGGATTCACAATACTGCACCTAACAGACTGTGAATATATCTAGTAAACCGTACCATCAGATCTGATCTGTATCATGATCCAGAAGTATTTCTCAGCATCATGCACTCAGTCTCAACTAACTTCTTCCTTGAAAAGCTGAGCAAGAGCTGTGGTAGGAGCTACTACATGGGACTTTTAGGGTCTCACTTTATAAAAATAATTTATGTGTATGAGTGTTTGCCCAGCATGTGTGCACATGAATGCTTGACTGGTGTCCAAAGAACTTAAAAGAAGGTTTCAAATCCCCTGAAATTAGAGTTTTAGGCAGTTGTGAGCTAACACTGGTGTTGTAAAATACTGAACCATCTTTCCAGCCCCAGATTTTGATAACTTTTAGGAGGAGCCATATCTCAATACAGGATTACTATATGTTGGCTAACCTGGCTTGAGTCACTAGCTCTTACCTCTCTGCACCATGGAGGACAATGGCTGGGTAAGACAGGTGGACAGGCAGTGAGAGAGGATGCCTTGATTTGCAACTTCCAGTGTAACCATGGAACTGGTTGTAGTCATGAGTTCTGCTGCCCTAGGAAGAAAATATAAAGAAACAGTGCTCACTGTCATAGAGGAGTCTATGTTCAGAATACTTGTGCTTAGGTTCCTCAGCCTGGTTGCTGTTTGGGGAAATAAACCAGACTTTCAGAAGATTATGTCCTGTCCACATCACTTATGAGAATTAATTATAAAACAGGTAAATATATTCTATTCTAGAACATAAACATTAAGATATTTAAAGATTTTACAAGCTCTAAGTATATGTGTACATATTTATATAATTATTTAATGAAATGTTCTATACTAATATACATTCTTATGAGTGAACCCAAAATGAGATTCATGTGCTCTAAGAACTAGGGTTATAGTGAAGGTGAGTAAACACAAAGAGCTTTTACATCACTTCTTTTTGAATTCAAATTTCAAAATTAAATGCAAACTATCACTTCAGTACACTAAAACTAACCAATTAGTTGACGCGTTTAAGTGACCAATTAGTCATACCTTTCCTGAGAAAGTCCAACCAGAGTAAATTCATCCACAATGAGGAGTTGGTCATGGGCACCTAGTTGTCCAACCTGAGCCACCAGAAGGGTGTAGGGAGTAAAGAAAAAAGGCAGCGTCACTGGTTGCTGCCGCTGCGGAGAGCTCATAGGCAGCACCCCACGAGCAAACTTGAGCCTCGGGACCACAGGTAAGACCAACTTTTCTGCTGCAAGAGATCTGCCTGGTGAACTCAGGACACAGAGAGGCAAAAATCCTCTAGGACCAGGCACTTCCGGGGTTTACCGAGAGTCCCAAACCCGCGGATCCTGAAACGCAACAGCTCTCTGCTCCCGAACCCTGTGGGAGAGAGACCTCACCACCTGGTCAGGTGGGCACTCCTGAGGCTGCAGAGCAGAGGAGACCACCAACACTGCCCACCCCAGCCCACATCCCTGGCCCAAGAGGAAACTGTATAAGGCCTCTGGGTTCCTGCAGAGGAGGGCCCAGGAGCAGCAGGACCGCTGCGTCTGAGACACCGCCAGAACCTTAAGGGACAGACCAGATAAACAGTTCTCTGCACCCAAATCCCGTGGGAGGGAGAGCTAAACCTTCAGAGAGGCAGACACGCCTGGGAAACCAGAAGAGACTGCACTCTGCACACATCTCTGACGCCAGAGGAAAACACCAAACACCATCTGTAACCCTGGTGCACGGAAGCTCCCGGAAAGGGCGGTGCAGATCTTCCTGGTTGCTGCCACCGTGGAGAGCTCATAGGCAGCACCACACGAGCAAACTTGAGCCTCGGGACCACAGGTAAGACCAACTTTCTGCTGCAAGAGACCTGCCTGGTGAACTCAGGACACAGAGAGGCAAAAATTCCTCTAGGACTGGGCACTTGCGGGGTTTACCGGGAGTCCCAAACCCGCGGATCCCGGCCCGCAGCAGCTCTCTGCTCCCAAACCCCGTGGGAGAGAGACCTCACTGCCTGGTCAGGTGGGCACTCCTGAGGCTGCAGAGCAGAAGAGACCACCAACACTGCTCACCCTTGCCCACATCCCTGGCCCAATAGGAAACTGTTTAAGGCCTCTGGGTTCCCGCAGAGGAGGGCCCAGGTGCAGCAGGACCGCTGCGTCTGAGACACCACCAGAACCTGAACGGACAGACGGGATAAACAGTTCTCTGCACCCAAATCCCGTGGGAGGGAGAGCTAAACCTTCAGAGAGGCAGACATTCCTGGGAAACCAGAAGAGACTGCACTCTGCACATATCTCTGACGCCAGAGGAAAACACCAAACTCCATCTGGAACCCTGGTGCACGGAAGCTCCCGGAAAGGGCAGCGCAGATCTTCCTGGTTGCTGCCGCCGCAGACAGCTCATAAGCAACACCCCACGAGCAAACTTGAGCCCCAGGACCACAGGTAAGACCAACTTTTCTGCTGCAAGTGACCTGCCTGGTGAACTCCAGACACAGGCCCACAGGAACAGCTGAAGACCTATAGATAGGAAAAACTACACGCCCGAAGGCAGAACACTCTGTCCCCATAACTGGCTGAAAGAAAACAGGAAAACAGGTCTACAGCACTCCTGACACACAGGCTTATAGGACAGTCTAGCCACTGTCAGAAATAGCAGAACAAAGTAACACTAGAGATAATCTGATGGCGAGAGGCAAGCGCAGGAACCCAAGCAACAGAAACCAAGACTACATGGCACCATCGGAGCCCAATTCTCCCATCAAAACAAACATGGAATATCCAAACACACCAGAAAAGCAAGATCTAGTTTCAAAATCATATTTGATCATGATGCTGGAGGACTTCAAGAAAGACGTGAAGAACTCCCTTAGAGAAACACAGGAAAACATTAATAAACAAGTAGAAGCCTACAGAGAGGAATCGCAAAAATCCCTGAAAGAATTCCAGGAAAACATAAATAAACAAGTAGAAACCCATAGAGAGGAGTCACAAAAATCCCTGAAAGAATTCCAGGAAAACACAATCAATCAGTTGAAGGAATTAAAAATGGAAATAGACGCAATCAAGAAACAACACATGGAAACAACCCTGGATATAGAAAACCAAAAGAAGAGACAAGGAGCTGTAGATACGAGCTTCACCAACAGAATACAAGAGATGGAAGAGAGAATCTCAGGAGCAGAAGATTCCATAGAAATCATTGACTCAACTGTCAAAGATAATGTAAAGCGGAAAAAGCTACTGGTCCAAAACATTGGTCCAGGACTCAATGAGAAGATCAAACCTAAGGACAATAGGTATAGAAGAGAGTGAAGACTCCCAGCACAAAGGACCAGTAAATATCTTCAACAAAATCATAGAAGAAAACTTCTCTAACCTAAACAAAGAGATACCCATAGGCATACAAGAAGCCTACAGAACTCCAAATGGATTGGACCAGAAAAGAAACACCTCCCGTCACATAATAGTCAAAACACCAAACGCACAAAATAAAGAAAGAATATTAAAAGCAGTAAGGGAAAAAGGTCAAGTAACATATAAAGGCAGACCTATCAGAATCACACCAGACATTTCACCAGAAACTATGAAAGCCAGAAGATCCTGGACAGATGTCATACAGACCCTAAGAGAACACAAATGTCAGCCCAGGTTACTGTATCCTGCAAAACTCCCACTTAACATAGATGGAGAAACCAAGATATTCCAGGACAAAAACAAATTTACACAATATCTTTCTACAAATCCAGCACTACAAAGGATAAGAAATGGTAAAGCCCAACGTAAGGAGGCAAGCTATACCCTAGAAGAAGCAAGAAACTAATCGTCTTGGCAACAAAACAAAGAGAAGAATAGCACAAAAACATAACCTCATATCCAAATATAAATATAACAGGAAGCAATAATCACTAGTCATTAATATCTCTCAACATCAGTGGCCTCAACTCCCCAATAAAAAGGCATAGATTAACAAACTGGATACGCAACAAGGACCTTGCATTCTGCTGCCTACAGGAAACACACCTCAGAGACAAAGACAGACACTACCTCAGAGTGAAAGGCTGGAAAACAACTTTCAAAGCAAATGGTCGGAAGAAGCAAGCTGGCGTAGCCATTCTAATATCACATACAATCAATTTTCAACTAAAAGTCATCAAAAAAGATAAGGAAGTACACTTCATATTCATCAAAGGAAAAATCCACCAAGATGAACTCTCAATCCTAAATATCTGGGCCCCAAATACAAGGGCACCTACATACGTAAAAGAAACCTTACTAAAGCTCAAAACACACATTGCACCTCACACAATAATAGGAGATTTCAACACCCCCACTCTCATCAATGGACAGATCATGGAAACAGAAATTAAACAGAGACGTAGACAGACTAAGAGAAGTCATGAGCCAAATGGACTTAACAGATATTTATAGAACATTCTATCCTAAAGCAAAAGGATATACCTTCTTCTCAGCTCCTCATGGCACTTCCTCCAAAACTGACCATATAATTGGTCAAAAAACGGGCCTCAACAGGTACAGAAAGATAGAAATAATACCATGCGTGCTATCGGACCACCACGGCCTAAAACTGGTCTTCAATAACAATAAGGGAAGAATGCCCACATATACGTGGAAATTGAACAATGCTCTACTCAATGATAACCTGGTCAAGGAAGAAATAAAGAAAGAAATTAAAGACTTTTTAGAATTTAATGAAAATGAAGGTACAACATACCCAAACTTATGGGACACAATGAAAGCTGTGGTATAGAGGAAACTCGTAGCGCTGAGTGCCTGCAGAAAGAAACAGGAAAGAGCATATGTCAGCAGCTTGACAGCACACCTAAAAGCTCTAGAACAAAAAGAAGCAAAACACCCAGGAGGAGTAGAAGGCAGGAAATAATCAAGCTCAGAGCTGAAATCAACCAAATAGAAACAAAAAGGACCATAGAAAGAATCAACAGAACCAAAAGTTGGTTCTTTGTGAAAATCAGCAAGATAGATAAACCCTTAGCCAGACTAACGAGAGGACATAGAGAGTGTGTCCAAATTAACAAAATCAGAAATGAAAAGGGAGACATAACTACAGATTCAGAGGAAATTCTAAAAATCATCAGATCTTATTATAAAAGCCTATATTCAACAAAACTTGAAAATCTGCAGGAAATGGACAATTTCCTAGACAGATACAAGGTACCCAAGTTAAATCAGGAACAGATAAACCAGTTAAACTACCCCATAACGCCTAAGGAAATAGAAGCAGTCATTAAAGGTCTCCCAACCAAAAAGAGCCCAGGTCCAGACGGGTTTAGTGCAGAATTCTATCAGACCTTCATAGAAGACCTCATACCAATATTATCCAAACTATTCCACAAAATTGAAACAGATGGATCACTACTGAATTCCTTCTATGAATCCACAATTACTCTTATACCTAAACCACACAAAGTCCCAACAAAGAAAGAGAACTTCAGACCAATTTCCCTTATGAATATCGACGCAAAAATACTCAATAAAATTCTGGCAAACCGAATCCAAGAGCACATTAAAACAATCATCCACCATGATCAAGTAGGCTTCATCCCAGGCATGCAGGGATGGTTTAATATACGGAAAACCATCAACGTGATCCATTATATAAACAAACTGAAAGAACAAAACCACATGATCATTTCATTAGATGCTGAGAAAGCATTTGACAAAATTCAACACCCCTTCATGATAAAAGTCCTGGAAAGAGTAGGAATTCAAGGCCCCTACCTAAACATAGTAAAAGCCATATACAGCAAACCAGTTGCTAACATTAAACTAAATGGAGAGAAACTTGAAGCAATCCCACTAAAATCAGGGACTAGACAAGGCTGCCCACTCTCTCCCTATTTATTCAATATAGTTCTTGAAGTTCTAGCCAGAGCAATCAGACAACAAAAGGAGGTCAAGGGGAAACAGGTCGGAAAAGAAGAAGTCAAAATATCACTATTTGCAGATGATATGATAGTATATTTAAGTGATCCCAAAAGTTCCACCAGAGAACTACTAAAGCTGATAAACAATTTCAGCAAAGTGGCTGGGTATAAAATTAACTCAAATAAATCAGTAGCCTTCCTCTACACAAAAGAGAAACAAGCTGAGAAAGAAATTAGGGAAACACCACCCTTCTTAATAGACACAAATACCAAAGTACCTCGGTGTGACTTTAACCAAGCAAGTAAAAGATTTGTACAATAAGAACTTCAAGACTCTGAAGAAAGAAATTGAAGAAGACCACAGAAGATGGAAAGATCTCCCATGCTCACGGATTGGCAGGATTAATATAGTAAAAATTGCCATTTTACCAAAAGCGATCTACAGATTCAATGCAATCCCCATCAAAATACCAATACAATTCTTCAAAGAGTTAGACAGAACAATTTTCAAATTCATCTGGAATAACAAAAAACCCAGGATAGCTAAAACTATCCTCAACAATAAAAGGACTTCAGGGGGAATCACTATCCCTGAACTCAAGCAGTATTACAGAGCAATAGTGATAAAAACTGCATGGTATTGGTACAGAGACAGACAGATACACCAATGGAACAGATTTGAAGACCCAGAAAAAAACCCACACACCTATGGGCACTTGATTTTTGACAAGGGAGCCAAAACCATCAAATGGAAAAAAGATAGCATTTCCAGCCAATGGTGCTGGTTCAACTGGAGGTCAACATGTAGAAGAATGCAGATCGATCCATGCTTATCACCCTGTACAAAGCTTAAGTCCAAGTGGATAAAGGACCTCCATATCAAACCAGATACACTCAAACTAATAGAAGAAAAACTAGGGAAGCATCTGGAACACATGGGCACTGGAAAAAATTTCCTGAACAAAACACCAATGGCTTATGTTCTAAGATCAAGAATCGACAAATGGGATCTCATAAAACTGCAAAGCTTCTGTAAGGCAAAGGACACTGTGGTTAGGACAAAACGGCAACCAACAGATTGGGAAAAGATCTTTACCAATCCTACAACAGATAGAGGCCTTATATCCAAAATATACAAAGAACTCAAGAAATTAGACCGCAGGGAGACAAATAACCCTATTAAAAATGGGGTTCAGAGCTAAACAAAGAATTCACAGTTGAGGAATGCCGAATGGCTGAGAAACACCTAAAGAAATGTTCAACATTTTAGTCATAAGGGAAATGCAAATCAAAACAACCCCGAGATTTCACCTCACACCAGTGAGAATGGCTAAGATCAAAATCTCAGGTGACAGCAGTTGCTGGCGAGGATGTGGAGAAAGAGGAACACTCCTCCATTGTTGGTGGGATTGCAGACTGGTACAACCATTCTGGAAATCAGTCTGGAGGTTCCTCAGAAAATTGGACATTGAACTGCCTGAGGATCCAGCTATACCTCTCTTGGGCATATACCCCAAAAATGCCCCAACATATAAAAAAGACACGTGCTCCACTATGTTCATCGCAGCCTTTATTTATAAGAGCCAGAAGCTGGAAAGAACCCAGATGCCCTTCAACAGAGGAATGGATACAGAAAATGTGGTACATCTACACAATGGAATATCACTCAGCTATCAAAAACAATGACTTTATGAAATTCGTAGGCAAATGGGTGGAACTGGAAAATATCATCCTGAGTGAGGTAACCCAATCACAGACAAACACACATGGTATGCACTCACTGATAAGTGGCTATTAGCCCAAATGCTTGAATTACCCTAGATGCCTAGAACAAATGAAACTCAAGACAGATGATCAAAATGTGAATGCTTCACTCCTTCTTTAAAAGGGGAACAAGAATACACTTGACAGGGAATAGAGAGACAAAGATTAAAACAGACACAGAAGGAACACCCATTCAGAGCCTGCCCCACATGTGGCCCATACATATACAGCCATCCAATTAGACAAGATGGATGAAGCAAATAAGTGCAGGCTGACAGCCGGATGTAGATCGCTCCTGAGAGACACAGCCAGAATACAGCAAACACAGAGTCGAATGCCAGCAGCAAACCACTGAACTGAGAATAGGACCCCCGTTGAAGGAATCAGAGAAAGAATTGGAAGAGCTTGAAGTGGCTGGAGACCCCATATGAACAACAATGCCAAGCAACTAGAGCTTCCAGGGACTAAGCCACTACCTAAATACTATACATGGACTGAACCTGGACTCTGACCTCATAGGTAGCAATGAATATCCTAGTAAGAGCACCAGTGGAAGGGGAAGCCCTGGGTCCTGCTAATACTGAACCCCCAGTGAACTAGATTGTTGGGGGGAGGGTGGCAATGTGGGGAGGATGGGGAGGGGAACAACAATAAAGAAGGGGAGGGGGGAGGGGGATGTTTGCCCGGAAACCGGGAAAGGGAATAACACTCGAAATGTAAATAAGAAATACCCAAGTTAATAAAAAAAAAAAACAGTGGGGAAAAAAGGCAGCATCAATGCACAGCAGCATTCCTCACACCACACAGTCAGTGCACAGCAGCATCCCTCACACCACACAGTCAGTACACAGCAGCATTCCTCACACCACACAGTCAGTGCACAGCAGCATTCCTCACACCACACAGTCAGTGCACAGCTGCATTCCTCACAGCACACAGTCAGTGCCCAGCAGCATTCCTCACAGCACACAGTCAGTGCTCAGCAGTATTCCTCACACCACACAGTCAGTGCACAGCAGCATTCCTCACACCACACAGTCAGTACACAGCAGCATTCCTCACACCACACAGTCAGTGCACAGCCGCATTCCTCACACCACATAGTCAGTGCACAGCAGCATTCCTCACACCACACAGTCAGTGCACAGCAGCATTCCTCACACCACACAGTCAGTGCTCAGCAGTATTCCTCACACCACACAGTCGGTGCACAGCAGCATTCCTCACACCACACAGTCAGTGCACAGCAGCATTCCTCACACAACACAGTCAGTGCACAGCAGCATTCCTCACACCATATTCAATGAACTGCAGTGTTCTTCACACCACACAGCATCCACAGCCATGAGCATCTGCACACTTTTTCACAAAGCTCGAGTGCAGAATGCCCTTCACTGATTCCTTTAAAACAAATACTGGCCACATCTGCAACACTGCCTTGGACAACAACTTAACATACATTTCCAGTTTATACCGGCCAGCACCCTATGCAAAAACAAGGTCAGAACAGCACAATGAAATCACACAGCAGGAAATGAGCAAAATCCTACCCACATATACCCTGGATTCTTGACTAGTTAGGAAAATTTCTATTTTATGGTTCCAAACTTCTAAGAAAAATACTCCTGTAAAATGGACAATTGGGTCAGAAAATGCCTATGGACTTGGAATACTCAAAATGATTATTTATAAAGTCTAAAACAGCTACAAATCTAAAGGAATGAGAAACATAACAAGTGACCAGCCCTTACCCACATCAGGACAGAAAACCAGCTTGGTACTAAATAATCCAGCATCTGCCTTCTCTATCTTCCATTTAAACATAATTTATAAATTTTAAAACAAGAAATTAACTTCTTGGAGGAAGCAGTTAACAGCATTTTGTAAGGAAATATTATCCAGAAAGTACTCTACTGGAATTCATACCCTGGAACTGAACAGTCAAATGCACTTACAATAGCATTCTATGGAAAGCTAATGAAATGTTTGAGAAAAATCTTAGGTATGGTATACAATTTCAGGATCATCAATATTCTGCTTAGAGATCATAATATAACAACAAAAGAGTTTTTGGATCACATAGGGAAATATTATACAATGCAGTCATGTGCATGAAGCCTTACCCGGACATTACTGGAATTAGCAAACATTATGTGTATACTTTTGTACTAACAATAAAAATAACTTACCTTAATAACTGTGAGATAGTATATCATATAATAATGTATCATAAAAAGTGACTTCAAGAAATGAAGAAAAATTTCTAAAGAAGGAATCAAGAAGATGTTATTTTATATGCACACCATCTGTATTTCCACCCAGTAGTTAACATTTTAGTTTACCTTTTTCATTGGTGAGACTGGTCCATTTTCTCCCCTGCAGTAGGGAGTAGGGACAAGGCAGCAGTCATCAAGTATGCAGTGTGTTACTGTTTCATAGGCATACAACCTGTGTTTTATTTACATATAAATATGTGGATGTATGTAATAAAATTATGAATAAAATAATAAATTACATTGTACATTACTATATAAATAGAAATTATATATTATAAAAGAGAATTGTCTTATATAGGGTTCTTTAGAGTCACAGAACTTATGGGTAATCTCTGTACAGAGAGACAATTTGTTGATGACTTGCAGTCTGTATTCCAACTCCCCAACCATGATCAGCAGCAGGTATGAATGGGAGTCCAAGGATCTAGCAGTGGCTCAGTCCCACAAGGCAGGCAGACAGGCAGGTGAAAAAGAGAGACTCTTCCTTCTTCCAATGTCCTCATGTAAATCCCCAGCAGAAGGTGTGTCCCAGGTTAAAGGTGCATACAACCACAGCTGGATCTGGGACTTGCTTTGTCCCAGGTGACCGTGAACTCAGAGACCTCCTTGTCTTAAGCTCTTGAGATTCCTAGCCACTTTGCCTCATGATCTCCATGCCAAGATGCAGTTCAGAAACTTGTATCTCCCAGCCTCAACATCAGGATCAAAGGTGAGAGTTACAATTCTGGGTTGTAGTTCATTCCACTTACAGTCAAGTTCACAACCAGGAATAGCCACTACGAGTATATACGATGTGTCATTATACATGCACTATATATATACATATATATATATATATATATACATATAAATTTGAAAACACCACAACATTTTATTAGTATATGTTAACCGAGTAAAGTGACAGATGTGGCATTTGTCTGCACATCATGCATGGGTGGGAGAAGAAATTAGAAGCCCTTGCATCAAATGAGGAGCTGCAGTTAACAGCAGCTGATAGAAATTCATTCTTCCTTGGGGGAAGGCCTTTGGTACGACTCCCAGTGAACAGCTGTACACACAGTATGCAAGCCTGACCAGGTCTAACAGGGATTAATGAGATACAAAAAATGTGTTTATGTGTATTTCTGTACACACACACACACACACACACACACACACACACACACACACACACACACAGAGGGGTGGTTTAGTGGTGCTGACTTTTAACCCAGGATCTGATTCAGGTGGACCTCTGTGAGTTCTAGACTAATCTGATTTACACAGCCAGTCCCAGACTAACCAGGGCTATAGAGTCAAAAGGGGGATTCTGAGAGGAATCTTTTAGAATTTGGAGGAGAGAAGTTAGGGTTGATAAGACCATATTTTACTGTATAGATGTATGGAAATTTAATTAAGTGAGAAAATACATGAAGTAACTGAGAGGAAAAAAGTACACTCAATAATGGCAACTTTTTGAACTGACTTTTGTCCAGTTACTTGGCAAAGCAGAAATAAATATGCCTTTAACTGATTTCATCTATGGCAATGCCACTTTCCTTGAGTCAAAACACTTAACATAGATGATTGGAAATGACCTTGAAATCACAGTTACCCTCAGCATCCATTGGCTACATTGAAAATTTATAGTTCTGATTAAGAAGCTGGAAGATATTTCATAACTTTGTATTATCCACTGCGGATTATTTTATAGATCTATAGAATTCCACAACTCAGCTGTTAATTCATTCAATTCTCCCAGTAAACATCCATGATACAGGAATGATGCCCTAATCTCTTTGAACAGGTGCTCTGGTGCAGAGTTTGCCTGAGATAGCCCAACAGCTGCATCCTCTCTTGTCTCCTTCTAGAGAGCTTCATGACTCTGCTGAACAGAATATAAAGTTGGTTATTTGTTTGGATTTTACTTGAATTTTTGTTTTTAGCCTTTTCCCTGATATCTTTCCATGATATATATTCTATTTTTCTAACTTTGATTTTAGTTCATTTCAAGCACATTATGCTACATGCAATTTTAAAATGACCCAGCACTAAGTCTGGCTAAACACAGGCATCAGAGTTTCATGCAGCCTCCATGGCTACTTCTATGCACTTGTTACTCTGCATCCTAAGGCTCGATTGCTAAGCCGATTGTGAACCAGTTTAACATAAAATACCTTGACTACTCAAGATGAAATTGCTCTTTGTTTGAGCATGTGAAAAGATAGTCTTTTTATGAGCCAAATTTAATAATAACCAATCATAAGTCTTTGCTCATGCCTTGTGAAGGATGGCATAAGGAATCTTTACCTTTCTTGTTTGGTTCTCTAGAATTTTCTAGTTCTTCATGGTGGCTCCCTCTGCCCTTTCTGACCCAGAGAACTCTGGAAGGAGTCCAGGGCCTAATTACTTTTCCTATAAGCAGAAACATAAGGTCTTTCTCCCAAACTAGCATGTCCTTTAGCCAGTAACCAGAAAGATTTTTAGCTTGACATCTTTCCCAGAAAAATAGTAAAATAACCAGAAAATTCAAAATCACACACATTTTGAAAATTAAATTCTCAACAAAGTAACTAAACCAAACAAGCACAGTAGAAACCTTACTTTCCGGCCTTTTCTAATCTGCCAGGCCAGGATATTGAACCCACTTTTGAGAGAACAGGAGCATCCTGTGAGACACTGAGACTTTCCTAGAGGATTTTATCCTCATCCAATCTCTGTTGTCTGCTTTGCAGGTTGTAGTTTTTCTGTTAGCTCAGCTTCTCCCTGCACAGCAGGAGCTCCCAGATAATCTGGGCCCATTTTCCCTGAGTTAGCTCTGAACCTCAGGAGGAATTCCCCAGGTGACTGAGGCCAAAATTGTGTCCTCTTCTATCCTATTAAACCAAATTAGCAACAACTAAACCAAACTTTATTAAAAGCAGGCACCCTTTACTTTCCCTCTCTGCCTGGAGCCATTCATTATACTGATTCTTTTTACAGGAGGAGAACTCAGAGCCTGATTTGGGTCTGTCTATCCCTGTGTTTAGATTCCCATGTGCTGGAGTCCCTTGACTCATCTCTGCTCATTCAGGAATCTAATTCTCTCATCCCTAGGACAAGAATCCTAACTCCCTAGTGGATTGTTGACTACCACACTCGACGTCATCTATTGCATGTAGTTTTAAATTAAACCCATGCTAATTCATTCTATGCTCTGGTATCAGTGGTTAGGTTCACCCTACATGGCTAGTTCTATGCAGCCATCTTGTCTTGGTTCCTGCTGTTAGTCTGCTACTTTAACCAAACAAATTTTAACTGAAGTGCCTGGAGTGCTGTTGCATTTCTCATCCCACCCACACCCTCTGGCTGGCCTGCAGAAGGCTGGGTAAAGTTCCTCTCACAGGACTTGCCTTAGTCATTTGAAATGAAAATACCAGAGGTTTATACTAACCAGATTTACATGGGTAAATCTCCAAACCAAAAACGCCCATGCAAGGAACAGAAAACTCAATAATATAACGACAAAATGTGCGATTAGATTGGACAAATACACCTCTACACCACTCTATTGCCCATTATGAAATCTCTAGCTACTTGTGGCTCCTCCAGGCCACAGGGGTCTGCTCCTTTTTCAACCTCTTCCTCCTCCATCTACTTCTTGCCCACATCCTCCATCTCTATTTTTCTTTCTCTCCCTTTTCCAATGCATTCTGCTCTACCTTTTCCTTCCATTGTCCAATCAGAGGAAGTAACCTTTATTTGGCTAATTACTATTTCACCTGACATCATCTGAATATGTGATCTATTGCACTACAGGTCCACCCTGTTGGGAAAGCAAAAATACAAAGAGCAATCCACAAGACATTTTGCTCATTTTGAGTTAACACATATAGTAATTTCACTACATCTTTTTCATCATTTTATTCTATTCTTATTAAGTTATTTCTAGGGAATATTTGTAGTTTTTAACTACAATGCTTACACATAGTAAGGAGGAGTTACAACACCCTAGACCTGAGCAGAATCTCTGAGGAGGTATACTTCCACTGTCAATACAAAGACTTAAGGACCATGGGACACAGGAGCAACACCAAGGTCCCAATACCACACCATCAGCTCCCTGGCAGCCCCATGACCATCAAACTGCTTCTAAAGATGCAATGGTGCCAGCCACTCATGACCAAGGCAGAGACAATGATGATGGTCGACCACCTGAACAGCATCTTATTTCCCCAAGTAAGAGCTCATTGAAGGACAACAGTTTTATGAAAACACCAGAAAATGGGGGTAAGGTAGAGGAGGATAAAGTCAGGCAAATATTTAGGCAAATTAGAGCAACTGTGAGCTAATGCCATGAGCATGGTATAGTACACAGGGAACTCAAACCATATAAGATTATGTTGGACATAAATGGATAAGTTAAAATCGTAGACTTTCTTTCGCCTTAGAACACAAGTTGAACCAGGGCAATGCTGAACTGGCACTGTGGTGCTTTGTCTTTTGGAACTCCTCAACTCTTGCCCAGCAAACTTTATGATAGTCCACAAAATGACATTTGGACCTTAGTTTTACATGGTACTTATTAAGTTAAGATCTTTACTCTGTATTCATACTAGATTTGAAAAGACTTGTTGTGGCAATTGTATTCTGCCACCTGTTGGGTGTTAGAAGAGATGGATAACCTGCTTAGCCTCTTAATGATACTCAACATGAAATATAGGATGACAGTCACTGATGTGATGATGTACCGCTGGTTAAAGGAAGACCGGAAGGCTTTCTCAAATCCCTATGAGGACTGAGCTCCATCACACAGGACCCTGTAATTGTGGACGACATGGAACACATTGAGTCCAGAGCCTAAGATATTACAATGTATAATCAACCCATGGGATCATGTTGCTTACTGTCCTGGCAAGTTCTCCAGGTGCAAGGCTGAACAACAGAGGCTCACACATTGAGTTCAGTTATTCCCTACCCTTGATGATAATGATTCATTCCCTTTGGGCTCAAGGAAAAGTGGAAGCTACCCCACCCTAAGCACACTGGTCTCATCATCCTCCAATGGCTTTCTGTTTCCCTGCGGCCATAAACTGGTCCATGATTAGGCATAAGAGCCCCTGGTGCTGCCCTTCTCTCTTCAGGCCACTCCAGATGACACCCACACTGGAGAAACATGCATCCATGCCTCCAGTGTCGCCTGAATACACTAAATAATCAGCCTCACTGAGAAGAACAATGGCAATAAGAACACAGAAGCCAATCTACTCTCCTGGTATGCCTCAGTAGGGAGAAAGTCTGTCCTCAGCTAGTGCCAGCCCAGAGGTTATAGGGACAGACCAAGCAAAAGTGGTGTTCCTGACACAATGAGGTCCATTGTCAATGGAGGTCCTGGGACAGTGGATGTGCTTCAACAGTTGAGGTCCTCAGAATATAGAGTAGAAGCTATGGAGGTCCCAGGACAGGGGAAGTGCCATATCAATGGTGCTTCGACAACTGTGGAGGTGCTGCAACAGTCGAGTTCCTTCAAATTGGAAGACTTGTGACAGTGGAGTGGCTGAGTTTTTGGAGGTACTGCAAGAGTGGAGGTACTGTGACAGTTGAGGTGCTTCATCAGTTGAGGTCCTGTAACAGTGGAGTTCCTAAGACATTTCAGGTCCTTTGACAGTGGAGTAGCAGCTGGGACAGTGGATATGCTGCTACAGTGGAGGTCTTGAAAAACTTCAATTGATGCACGAGTCAGGATCTTTGACCTAGGAGGTGATGGGACAGTACAGGTGTAGGAGAGCCAGTAGAGGTGTGGCGACAATAGAAATGCTATAATAGTGAAAGCCTTGCAGCACTAGAGGTCCTGTGATAGTGGAAGTGCTTCGACAGTAGACGTACTGTGACAGAGGAGGTCCTGCCAATTCTAGTTTCAGAGGAAATAGATGTCCTGAAAAGTGGAGGTCGTTCAATAGTGGGCTTCATGTGACAGTTGAGGTGTTACCACAGTGAAAGTCCAACATCAGTGGGTGGACACGCTGTGCCAGTTGAGGTAATGGAACTTGGATTTCCTGAGTTATTGGAGGTCCTGTGACTGTGGGTTCCTGGGAGAGTAGAGGTGCTGAGACACTGCTCTGTGACATTGGATGACCTTGTGACAGTTTAGGTGCTGTGACAATGAAAGTCCAGCAACAGTACACATACTGTGACGGTAGATGTCCTGAAAATTGAGGGTCTTCACAATGCAGCCGCTGTTAGTGAGAAGGTCCTATGACACTGGAGGTCCAGTGATAGTGGAGGTACTGGGACAGAAGCCACACTGGAACAGTGGATGTCCTGCTACAGTGCACATCAAAGTGCTTGTAACGATGATGATTTTTGACCACTCTAACTTCATTTCACTACGCAAGTAATTGAGTCTGAGACAAGATAATACCTTGTCATGGTGCTACTTGAATGCCATTTGTTTTACAGATAAGTCTGAAGGGCTAGGCTGTGAGAGGAGGTCCTTTGACAGTGATGGTCCTGCAACATTTGACGTCCTACAACACTGGAGATCCTGCAACAATGGAGGTCCTGAGACTCTAGATTTACATTGACATTGCAGGTCCTGCAGCAGTGGAATTTCTCTGCTAGCTGAGGTCCTGCAACATACTAGTTGCTGACAGAATCAATTTTCTGCAACAGTGAAGGTCCTACAATAGTTCAGGTCCTGAAAAGTTGAGACTCTGTGAGAGTAGAAGTACAGGGAAAGTGTATGTCCTGTGCCAGGAGAGGCCCTGCAATTTGGAGGCCCTGAGAATGTGGAGTTGATTTGACAACAGAGTTTCTACCACACTGGTGTTCCTACAGTGGGGTTCTTGTATTAGAGAAGAAATAATGCCAGCCAGCAATGACCATGGCAGTGATGATGATGGTTGATCACCCCAACATCATCTCGATTCTTCAAGTAATTTAGACCAAAACAATACATCTCTTCATTTAGCTCGTTGAAGGGCAACAGCTTTACAAATACACCCAAAAGTATGGCTATATAGAGCAAGGCAAGGCCAGGGAAATATTGTATAAATAATAGCTGTGATGAGCTACTGCTATGGGCACACAATATTTCACAGGGACCTGAAGCCAAAGAATATTGTATTGTATATCAATGGGAAAGTCAAAATTATCAACTTTGGCCTTAGTATCCCATTCCAACCAGGGTAAATGCTGAACCAGCACTGCAGTACTTATACTTTTGGTGTCCCTGAACTCTTCTTTGGCAAATTTTATGACCTTCCAAAGAACTAAATTTGAAGCTAGGTGGAGTTTTATATTTCATGGCAGTCAGAAAGTTTCTGTTTGGCTCTCTCTTGATTCTAGAACTAAGAAGACAGGTTGTAGCAGGAGTGTGTGGTACCTCTGGTGTGGTGTCAGAAGGACCTACTTAGCCTCCTAATGACAGTCAACCCTAGATACAGGCCAAACGTCACTGTGGTCATGATGCAACCCTAGTTCAACTAAGGCTAGAAGCGGTTCCCAAATCCCTATGAGCAACTGATCCCCCTCAGGCCAGACCCTGTAAGTATAAGAGCAATGGAATATATAGGATTCCAAGTGCTGGACACTAAGGACACTTCAACTGAACAAAATTATAACCAGACCATGGCATCCTACTTCCTTCTGCAAAGGCAGGAAGTTCACAGGCAAGACAGCACAAAATAGGCTTGGACAGTCAGTACAGTGGAGGTGTGGGGAAAAAGCAGGTGCTAAGACAGTGGATGTCCTGCTACAGTGGCCTCCAAGTCCTTGTGAGGAAGAAGCACTTATGCCATCCAATAATGACCATGGCAATGATGACAATTGTGGTTAACCAGTCCAAAATCATCTTCAATAACTGAGATGAAAACAAGTAGATACCTTGTCATGGAGCTGGGTGAGGTTCAATGTCTTCATAAATGTATCTGAAAGTATGGCTACATAGTGAAAGACAAGGCATGGGAAATACTCATGCAGATATTAGCAGCATGGATCTACTGTCAGGGGCACAGAGTAAATACTGGACTTCAAAACAAATAAAATGTTATATAAGAACAATAAAGTCAAAATCATCGATATTGGCCTTAGTACCCAAGACAAATCAGAGCAAATGCTGAACCAGTACTACGGTGCTAACACTTTTGATGCCCCTGAACTCTTCCTGGGTTATACTTATAATGTTCCAAAGAACCACATATGAATGTTAGAGTCTTACATTTTATGGTAGCTAAAAAAGTTACCTCTGTTTTCATATAAGCGCTGAAAAGACAGGTTGTGGCACGTATGCATCTTGACCACTGTGGGGTGTCAAGAGAGCTAGATGACCTGCTTAGCATTTAATAACAGTCAAACCTAGAAATATCAGTCATAGACATGATAATGCACCCCTGCTTCAAAGAAGATTGGGAGCGTTTCCCAAATCCCTATGAAGAAATGATACCTCTCAGGCCACACCCTGGAATTTTGGAAGTAGTGCCACATGTTCCATTCAAAACACAAGACATAAAGATTCTTTACATCAAAGAAAGTCTAAGTGGGTCATGGCATCCAACTGCTTACTGGAAGGACAGGCTATTCTGATGCCTGGCTTCATACCCAGGCTCAGACAGTGAGTCTAGTAATGGCTCCATTCCCTACCCTTAATGATTATGCTGCTGTCCCTCTAGGACTGGACTGCAGAGGAGTGGAAACCACCCCACCATTGACACATTGGACTTGTCAACCCCATGGCCTCATTTATGCCTTTGTCCCTATTCTAATCATAGAGCTTTCAGAAGAACCATTGGGACTGGCTTTCTTCTCAGGCCACTACAGATGACCTGGACAAAACATACATGCCAGAGTGTCTTCTTCCTTCATTCAACAAGCAGCCTCAGGCCGAACAGAAGCATCAATGAGAACACAGAAGACAACCTATTATCTTTCTGTGCATGAGGAGAGGGCGAGTCTGTTTCCATCAGTTGCTGGCTAAGAGGATTCAAGGGATGGTCCAAGAAATTAGGAATATCCAAATGAAGCAGTGTCTGTGCTCTATAAAGCAAGAAAACTCTCCTGACAGTATCTCTCCTGAGAAATGAAGGCTGGAGACAGCATCCAAAGAATAAGCAGCAGGCAGGCATAGACAGGTACCTTTGTGCTT
This sequence comes from Rattus norvegicus, assembly GCF_021556685.1. Lineage (NCBI taxonomy): Eukaryota > Metazoa > Chordata > Mammalia > Rodentia > Muridae > Rattus > Rattus norvegicus. The sequence goes on along the minus strand of NC_141534.1, from coordinate 65,292,414 downwards.
TGTTCTACCCAGTTTGCTCTGTGTTGGTTAGCTCTGTCTCTGGTATCCATTTCTGCAAAATCGTTTCTGTCTTTATTTTTAAGTACTGTATGATTCTTCCTCCACCATAATTCTTCGCCATCTTCTAGATTTCTCCTCTTCCGAACAAGGACTCAATATGACTGATGTGTACCCCAGACTTCAGAGTTGTCCTGTTGACCCCATGCCTTTATCGGGACGATATCACCACCGAAAGGAAACGGTTCTCACAAGGTGAGGTCTACAGGGCTATGGATTCATGCAATCTTCTAGGGGCAACTGATCCTTGCACATATGGCAATTAATCACAAGAGGTTTGGAACAAATTCTTATTTTGTCAAAAGTAACATCATTCTCCATTAAGCTTCAAAATAAATAACCAGCAAAGCCTTGTAATAAGTGATAGTGGTGTTGATAAAACAGTACAGCACCCGTGACATTGTAGGTCCTGCAAGATTGGAGGCACTGAGAGACATTGTTGTTCGTGCAACAGTGGAGGCACTGAGATAGCAAACGTCCTTTTACATTCAAGATCATGCAACAGTGGAGGTCCTGAAGGAGTGGGCGTCCTGAGACATTGGAGATCGGATTGGTACAGTGGACGTCCTGAGACAATGCAGGTGCTGCAAGAATGGATGTCCTGCAACAGTGGAGTTCCTAGTACAGTAAAGGTCCTGCAATAGGGGTTGTCTTTAGACAGAGGAGGTCCTGCTACAGTGGAATTCCTGTGATAGTTGAAGTTTTGAGACAATAACCAGAAGAGGCACAATGGAGATGCTATGCCAGGAGAGGTTCTACACAAGTCGAGTTGGTGATAGAGTGGATGTTCTAAGACAGTGGAGATCTGGTGACAGTGGAGGTCCTGCCCCACTGGAGGTTCTGGAACAATCGAGGTCCTGAGACAGTGCAGTTGCTCGGACATTGGAGTTTATGCACCATTGTAGGTCATGTGAGAGTGGAGGTGCTGGGACAGTAAAGGTGATGGGACAATGGAGGTTCTGTGACTGTTTGGTGCTGCGATATTGGAGATCCTTCATCAGTGGAGGCCCTGGCACATTTGAGGTCCTGAAATATTGGGTGTCCTGCATTATTGGAGGTCCTCAGTCAGTGGAGATGTGCCTGGGACAGCTGAGATCTGGTAAAAATGGGGGTGTTTCCACACTACAGGTCGTGCAACAGTAAATGTCCTGATACAATGCAGTTGTTCCAACACTGTAGGTTCTGCAATAGTTGGTTTGCTAGAACAGTGAAAGTGGAGATCCTGCATCAACAGAGGTCCTTTGACAGGGAATGCCCTGCAACAGTGAACATCCTTCAACATTGGAGGTCCTGCAACAGTGGATGTCATGAGTCAGTGCCATTGAACTGACGGTGGAGGTCCAACAACAGAGGAATTATTGTGCCAGTAGAGGTCCTGCAAAAGTCTGGCTGCTAAAAGAGTGCATGTTCTAAATTGGAGGTCCTGCAACAGTTAAGGTACTGCAACAGTCTAAGTATAGATACTGTGCATATCCTGTGCTAGTAGAGGTCTGCACATTGGTGTTGCTGAGACCGTGAAGGAGTTGAGACACTGAAGGTCCTGCCATAGTGGAGGTCCTTATAACAGTTGAGGTCCTGCAACAGTGGAAAAGCAGTGTCAATGGATAACCTGTGCTAGTAGAGTTCCTGCAGCTTGGAGATCCTGAGAAAGTGGAAGGGCTGAGACAATGGAAGTCTTTTGACAATGCAGGTCCTTATAACCATGACATAGGAGGACTTGCGACAATAGAGATCCTTGAAACAGTTGAAGTGCTGTGACAGTGGATGTTCAGGGACAGTAGAATTCCTGTGCCAGTAGAGATCTTGAAGTTTGGAGGTACTGAGACTGTGGAGTTTCCTGACAGCCGAGGTACTACCACAGTGGATGTCCTGTGACAAGGGAGTTCTTAGGGTAGTGCAGGTTCTGGGACAGTGGAAGTACTGCTACAATGGTTATCAAAATGCATGGAAAGAAGCAGCAAGGATGCCACCCAGACCAGACCATGGCAAATATAATGAAGATATTAATCCACCCCAACATCATATTGCTTCACCAAGGAATTGAGTCTGAGACACGTCTATACCTTCCCATGGAGCTCTTTGAAGTTCTACAGCTTTACAAATTCATCTGAAAGTCTGTGATAGTGGAGGCCTAAGACAATGTAAGACCAGCCACAATGGAGATCCTGTTCCAGTAGAAGTTCTGCAAAAGTCTAGTTGGTGATAGAGTGGATATCCTGAGACAGTGGAAGTCTGGTGAAAGTGGAGGTCCTGCACCATTAGAGGTTCTGGATCATTCGAGGTTCTGAGACATGCAGGTGCTCAGACAATGGAGTTCCTGCAACAGTGTAGGTCCTGTGAGAGTGGAGGTGCTAGGAAAGTGAAGGTGATTGAGAGTGTAGGTCCAGTGAATATTGTGTTCCTACAACATTGGAGGTCCTGCAACAGTTGAGGCTCTCATACGGTGCAGTTCTTCCAACTTTGGAGGTCATGCAACTGAATAGGTCATGGAAAAATTGAGGTTCTGGGACAGTAAAGGTGTTGGGACAATGGAGGTGCTATGTCACCTGAGATCCTGGGACATTTGAGGTCCTGCAATATTGGAGGCCCTAAGACAGTGTAGATGTCCTTGGAATAGTTGAAGTCTGGAATAAAGGGAGGCTCTACACCAGTAAATACCCTGAGACACTGGAGATCCTGCAGTTTGCCTGGACAGTGAAGGTCCTACAAAAGTGGAGGTCCTGTGACAATGGAGGTCATGAATCGGTGCATTGGCACTGACCGTAGAGAGCCAGCAGCAGTGGACTGTCTTTGCCAGTAGAGGTCCTGCAAGATTCTAGCTGTTGTGAAAGTGGATATCCTACAACATTGGAGGGCTGGCATTAGTGAATGCCCTGAGACAATGGAGATCCTGCAGGAGTTGGTTTGCTTGGACAGTGAAGGTGCTACAAAAGTGGAAGTCTTGCATCAGTGGAGGGGCTTGGGAAAAATGGAGGTGCTGCCACACTACTGGTCCAGCAACAGTGAATATCATGAGACAGTGCATTTGCAGTGACAGTGGAGCTCCAGCAACTGTGGAATTTGTGTGCCAGTAGAGGTCCTGCAAATTCTAGCTGCTGAGAGGGTCTATGTCCTGCAACCTTGTTGGTCCTGCAACAGTTGAGGTACTGCAACAGTGCAAGTCCAGCTACAGTGGATATTCTGTTATAGTAGAGGTCCTTTAAATTGGCCTTGGTGAGACAGTGGACGTCCTGTGATAGTGGAGGTCCTATGACACTGGAGGGGCTGGAACACTGGAGCTCATGCCAAAATTGCAGTTCTTGTAATGGTTGTGGTGTTGTGACAGTGGAAATCTAGCGACAGTGGACATTCTGTAGGACAGTAGAGGTCCTACAATATAAAAGTCCTTGGACAGTGGAGGTACTGACGCACTGGAGGTCCTGTGAGAATGGAGGTTCTTATAACAGCTGTGACACTGGAAGTACAGAAAATGTAAATGTCCTCTGATAGGAGAGCTCCAACAAACTGAAGTTGCTGAGAGACAGGAGGTCCTCCAACAGCAGTGGTCCTAAGACAGTAGAGATCCTGTAACAGTGGAGAGGCTGAGACCCTGGAGGTCCTTTGACAGTGGACTACTTTGTAACAATAGACGTGCTATGACAAGGGGGTTGTACAATAGTAGAGGTCCTTGTTATAGTTGAGGTATTCCAACAGTGGAAGTTTATGGACAGTGACTTCCAGTGCCCGTAAAGGTCTTGCAATTTGGAGGGTCTGAGACAGAGGAGTTGCCTGACCACAGACGCCCTACCACAATATTGGTCCTTTGACTGTGGAGGTCTTGGGATAGTTCAGGTGCTGGGACAGTGGAAGTTCTGCTACAGGGGTTATCAAAGTGCATGCAAAGAAGAAGCAATGGTGCCAGCCAAACATGACCATGGCAAATATAATGAAGTTTTTCATCCACCCCAACATCATCTTGCTTCTCCAATTGAGTCTGAGACAATTCTAATAACTTATCGTGAAACTGGTTGAAATTTTACAGCTTTACAAATACATCTGAAAGTCTTTCCACCGAGAGGAGGAAGGAGCCAAGGAAATATTTAGGCAAATGTTAGCAGGCTTTATCTATGGCTATGGGCACTGTATAAGTTCACAGTGACCTTAAACCAGATTATATTTTGTTAGAGAAGAACGGAAAAGTCAAAAGCATCGACTTTGGCCTTCAACTCAAGACAAACCTGGGCAAATGCTGAACTGGCAGCATGGTGCTTACCCTATTGGTGCACCTGATCTCTTCCTAGGACAACTTTATGGTGGTGCAAAAAAACAAAAAACAAAAAAACAAAAAAAACAACATATGGATCTTAGGAGTAGGCTTATATTTCACTGTTGTATTTGACTCTGTTGTCATACAACAGTTCAGAAGACAGGTTGTAGCAGCTGTGTACCCCGCTCACTGTGGGGTGTAAGTAGAGGCAGCTTAACCTCTTAATGTCAGCCCATAGTTCGGATTGACTTTTGAGTTTGAGGTAAAATATTATAGATTCATTGCATCAAAAAGTTATAGCCAGAACATGGCATCCTATTGCTTAATGTAACAGCAAGTTATACACAGGAATTGCTGCACAACACAGGCTCAGCAGCTTTGTCCAGTTACGGTCCCATTCTATACCCTTGCTGATTTCCCTCTAGGACTAAATAGGAATAGAAGTGAACACAACATAGACACATTGTTCTCCTCATCTTCCAATGGCCTAGTGTCTTCCTATGATCATAAGGCTAGTCAAAGAGGAAGCAAAGAGCCATTGGGCATGCCCTTCTTCTTTTCAGGACACTCCCGACAACACCCACAGCGAACAAAGCATACATACACACCAGAAGTGTCCTGTGTCTTCACTCAACAATCAGCCACACTTAGAAGAGCTGTAGCAACGAGAAAACAGAGGACAACCTACTTTCCTGCTGTCTCTCAGCAGAGAGCAGGACATTCCCCAGCTGGGGATTTCCCAGAGGCATTAAAGGATGAACCAATTCCAATGGGGAAATTCACTGATGAAGTTGTGTTGCTGCTTTCCTTCAAGAATGAAACATTACAAGGGGGTGGAGGAAGAGTTTTCTCCCAGAAATGAGGCCAAGGGAGATTGTCCAGAGAACACGCAGATGGCAAAACCCATGTGCCTTTGTACTTTGTCCTTCCCAGTTTGCTCTGTGCTCATTCTTCCTCTGGCTCTGTTTTCCAGTTCCCCATAATTCTTACCTTCTTATATCCTCTAAGTATTTTATGATTCTTCCCCCAACCCAACCATCTCCCTCTTCTGGATTTCTTCTCTTCCCAGCAAGGACTCAATATGACTGCTGTGTAGCCCACTCTAGAGCGTGGTGCAGCTGAATGCATCCATTCACCTGAAGTTTATCACACTCTAAAAACACCAGCTTCCACAAAGTGAGGTGGAGAGTGGTATGAGCTAATGAAGTCTTCCATAGGTTACTGGTCCTAGCACACATGGCATTTATCACAAGAGCTATAGAACAAATTCTTATGCGGTCAAAAGTAGCATCACATTTCATTCAGCCTTAAATCTAATAACCAGCAATGACTTTGAAAAATTGAAATTACAGTTGCTGCAACAGTGCAGATCCTGTGAAGAGGTAGGTCCTGCGACAGTGGAGGCACTGAAATAGCGCCGGTTCTGTGACAGTGAAGGTCCTTTGAAAGTGGAGGCACTGAGATCGTGGCGGTCAATCTACTTACAGGGGAGCTGCTGCACAATTGAAGGTTCTGCTACAGTGGAGGTCCTGCAAAATTGGAATTGCTGATACAGGGGTATTCCTGTCACTGTAGAGATCCTGTGGCAGTGAAGTTGAAGCATCATGGGAGATCTTGCTTCAGTTGATGTCCTGAAACACTTTCGTTGCTATGGGTGGTGCTACGACAGTGGAATTCCTGGGATAGTGGAGGTTACAGGACAGTGGGTGTCCTGAGACAGTTGTAGTGCTCCTACAGTGGAAGTCCTGCAATAGTAGTGTTGCTATTAGTCCAGTTCTTGGACAAAGGAGGTCCTGTGACACTTGAGATGCTGAGACTCTTGAGCTCCTGAACAGTAGAAGTGCTGTGATAGTTGAAGTGCTGAGAAACTTGTGGTCCTGTAACAGTGGAGTTGACACACAGACAGTGGACTTCCTGAGGTAGTGGTGGTGCTTAAACAGTGGATGTCCTGTGACAGAGGAGGTCCTGCAATAGAGGAAGAACAATATATGCTGGCTGATGACCCAGAGCTTCCAGAAAATAGACCACCAACCAATATATATCAGAGGATGGCATTATTTGAAACCAATGGGATGGAAGGCCCTTGGTCCTGTGGAGATGTGATGCTCGAACATAGGAGGAGGCTGGAGTGGTGGGTTTTGAAAAGTTGGGTGATTTGAGGAGCAGCATCATAGTGGCACAATGGAGGGAGGAGGGAGAAGATGTAGGAGTGGGCATTAGTGGATTGGCACCTAGAACGTGGGACATCATTTGAGATGTTAAAAACAGTGGAAATGATAACGTTTACATTGTCTGACCCAAACCTAAGGGATACTACATAAGGAACACAAAAACCCACAGGTGCTCACCAACAATCAGATAAAATTTGGCCTTTGGCAGTCTACTCCAAAGAAACTCTTCCAAGAACACTGTTTAGTTTTTTCAAACAAAGTTTAAAACTCTTAGGTGTACTCTCCAATCTGCCCTAATTTGCATAAATTGGTCAAAACTGTTGGCTTTGTAAATACTTCTATCTTGTCCCAATAGTCACATGCTGGTCATCCCAACAACAAGATACTTGTCAAGGTGGGAGTCAATCAACATGGGATCCTTTTTCCAACTCGGCATGCAGACCCTCAGCTCACCTTCACACACACACACATACACACACACACACACACACACACACACAGACACACAGAGAGAGAGAGAGAGAGAGAGAGAGAGAAAGAGAGAGAGAGACAGACAGACAGACAGACACACAGACACAGATTCACAAACACATGCACACACACACACACAGACACACACACCCATGAGAGAGTGATAGATCGAAAGTGAGGTAGAGAGAGAGAGAGAGAGAGAGAGAGAAAGAAAGAAAGAGAGTTCTTATCATCTACTTTCTAATGCATATTGTGTGCTCTTGGAGTTGAGCACAGAGACTTGCACATGTAAACCAGTCCTGTACACCTAGGAACATTTTCTGATCAGTATTTTCTCTTCTTTATGAAGTTCTTAAATTATCTTTAAGAGAGTGTAGGGCATTGACCTACCATGAAATCTTGGACCTAAAGGTACATTTTAATACAAAGCTTACATATCACTTACAGATGACTCTAGTAGGAAGTACATTAAGTTCAGAATCATTCAATCAGAAACCCTTAATGTATATACCCCTATTCTAACTGCCTTCACTTATCCTCATGTTTGGAACACTGTTCCTAGCTGGAGATTCCTGTTTATCTCCCAGAATAAAAGGGAGGCTCCATGCTCAAGTGGAACAGCAGATTCAAGGTGGGACTGTTGGGTGACATTACCGTGAACACCAGGGACTGCCCCACAGAGGCAGGTAGTGGCCCTTTCTTTCCTCCTGGGGAATCATTAGCTACATTGTCCTGAGCAGAGAAGGATCCTCTCATTCTAGCAGATGTTCTGGATGACACAAGGAATGTGAATAGATTATGAAATCACTTTACCACATTTCTTTCTGAGGCAGAGACCCTTGAGACCCTTGGCTCAGGAGTAACAGTTCCAGATAGCAAGGTGAGGTCAGTGTGGGCCCTGTGTTGACCTATGAATAGTTATTTACGTTAATCACCAAATCTTTAAAACTTACAGCATGTGAGAGAGAAGACTCCCAGGAGTCTCAGCTAAAACTAATCAGTGAGTTTTTAAGAACAAGAACAAGTAGGAAATTTAAATTCATGTGATTGCTACAAATAAAGCAAGACACTGTCATTAGATCACCTTTGTGTAAGGGCCCTGACGACATACACAACTTAAGATGTGAAGTGCTCAGCTAGCATGCTTCGTGGCATGAACCCAAGACACAGCTTCTCTGTGTCTCATCACCTCTGAAGCATGGTCCAGAAACAATGGCAACAAACCTTCTCTTCCTCAGAGTTCAAAGTTACCTTTACTGTTAGTGATAGTTTCACAGTTAACTAACCTCTACTGGATAGACAGGTTTGACTAACCTTCTCTGAGCTTCTCCCAACCATGTACAGATGGTACATCCCTCTGCACATGAGGCCTGTTCCTCTCAGGCCTGCTGTTCTCCTTCCCAGATTAGAAACTGGATACCTTTCAAGCCTACATTCTTAAGTCATCTATCAACTTTGGGTACATGATAAGCACAACATGACATTGGGTGCCAAATAACACTTTCCTACCTGACAATGAATATGATCCAGGGGTACCAAACATGGAAACTGGTCAGGTAAGGTCAGGTAACCCCCATGCTATCTCCATGTGGAGATGAATATTGACACACCTTCCCAAGCAGACTTTCTCAGTTTTCTCAGCCCACACAGCAGTCCTTTGCTGAGCTTCCTTACTCCCAGTGACTGATGAGAGTACATGAGAAGATGCCTGATTTCTGGAAAGCCCTGGGCCCCATGACCCACAGTAGCAGCAGCTTCTGATCACAGGTGACTTCAGGAACTGAAAATGCCTAATGTTCCTGTGTTGATTTGAATATGCTCAGCCCAGGGAGTGGGACTATTTGCAGATGAGCCCTCATTGGATAGGTGTAGCCTTGATTGAGGAAGTGTGTCACTGTTGATGTGACCCTTATGTTTCTTGTCCTAGCTGCATGAAAATCAGTTTTCTAGTAGCGGCCTTCAGATGATGATGTAGAACACCCAGCTCCTCCTGTACCATGTCTGCCTAGATGCTGCCATGCTCCCACCTTGATGATAATGAACCAAACTGCTGAACTTGTAAGCCAAACCCAAAGCAGTGTTCTTCTTATAAGATTTGCATTGGCCATGGTGTCTGTTAATAGCAGGAAAACCCTAAGTAAGTCACTTTCTACCACAGATTACGAGGTTAATTGAGTGATGTCATCACCTGAGGAGACATGGCCTCTTATTAAGGTTCTAATCTCCTAAGTAATTGCAGGCTCCCTTCTGGCCTAGGCATTGGCTATAATATTAATCTTCCCAGTGTCTTTTTCTCTGTAAACTATACATTTTGCATTTCTATTTGCACCATTTGCTCCTTTTCATTGAAGACCTATAACCTCATTATAACAGAGGCCATACTGGGCTCTCTTCAAATTTTCATCGAAGGCTGGAGTGGTGGGTTTCCAAAAGTTGGGTGAGTTAAGGAGCAGTATTATAGTGGGAAAATGGAGGGAGGAGGGAGAAGATGTAGGAGTGGGCATTTGTGGATTGGCACCTAGAACGTGGGACATCATGTGAGATGTTAAAATCAGTGGAAATGATAAGGTTTACATTGTCTGACCCAAAACTAAAGGATACTACATAAGGAAAAAAAAAACCCACAGGTACTCACCAACAATCAGATAAAATTTGGCCTTTGGCGGTCTACTCCAAAGAAACTATTCCAAGAACACTATTTAGTTTTTTCAAACAAAGTTTAAAGCTCTTATGTGTACTCTCAAATTTTCCCTAATTCACAGGAATCGGTCAAAACTGTTGGCTTTGTAAATACTTCTATCTTGTCCCAATAGTCACATGCTGGTCATACCAACAACAAGATACTTGTCAAGGTGGGAATCAATCAACATGGGATCCTTGTTCCAACTGGGCCATGCAGACCCTGAGCTCACCTTCACTTTCACACACACACACACACACACACACACACACACACACACACACACACACCACATACAGAGAGAGAGAGAGAGAGAGACAGAGACAGACAGACACACAGACACAGAAACACACACATGCACACACACACACACACAAACACATGGACACACCCACCCATGAGAGGGGGAGAGGTAGAAAGAGAGAGAGAGAGAGAGAGAGAGAGAGAGAGAGAGAGAGAAGGGAGTGCTTATCATCTACTTTCTAAGGCATATTGTGTGCTCTTCGCGTTGAGCACCGAGACTTGCACATGTAAACCAGTCTTGTACACCAAGGAACATTTTCTGTTCTGTATTTTCTCTTTTCTATCCAGTTTTTAGGATATCTTTAAAAGCAAGTAGGGCATTGTCCTACCATGAAATCTTGGACCAAAGGTACATTTTAATACAAAGCTTACATGTCACTTACAGATGACTCTAGTAGGAAGTACATTAAGTTCAGAATCATTCAATCAGCAACCCTTAGTGTGTATACATCATTCTCACTGCCTTCACTTAACCTCATGTTTGGACCACTGTTCCTAGCTGGAGATTCCTGTTTATCTCCCAGAATAAAAGGGAGGCTCCATGCTCAAGTGGAACAGCAGATTCAAGGTGGGACTGTTGGGTGACATTACAGTGAACATCAGGGCCTGTCCCTCGGAGGGAGGACATGGCCCTTTCTTTCCTCCTGGGGAAGCAGTATCTACATTGTCCTGAGCAGGGAAGGATCCTCTCATTCTAGCAGATATTCTGGATGACACAAGGAATGTGAATAGATTATGAGATCACTTTTCCACATTTCATTCTGAGGCAGAGACCCTTGAGACCCTTGGCTAAGGAGTAAGAGTTCCAGATAGCAAGGTGAGGTCAGTGTGGGCCCTGTGTTCACCTATGAATAGTAATTTATGTTAATCTCCAAATCTTTAAAACTTACAGCATGTGAGAGAAAAGTCTCCCAGGAGTCTCAGCTAAAACTAATCAGTGAGTTTTTAAGAACAAGAACAAGTAGGAAATTTAAATTCATGTGATTGCCACAAATAAAGCAAGACACTGTCACTAGATCACCTTTGTGTAAGGGCCTTGAGAACATACACAACTTAAGATGTGAAGTGCTCAGATAGCATGGTTAGTGGCATGAACCCAAGACACAGCTTCTCTGTGTCTCATCACCTCTGGGCTCTCTTCAAATTTTCATCGAAGAAATTTGTTTATTACTTTTTAATTTAGCCTCAGGTAGGTTTGTACGATGTGGGCAGAAGGAAGCCACATTTTTGTAAAAGCATCATACAAATTATCGCAGGCCAGTTACAAATATTATTGCCTTCTGAATCCCCTTGTCCTGGGCTTCCACATTCTGAATACGTCTTGGCACTCCTGACTCCCAAGCTCCTGCCAGTATACCCCATTAAACTCTTCTTAGAGCACTGGGCCACTTCTAGTTCAAAGTTCTGAATTCTTGCATATTTTCCAAAACAAGTAACAAGCACAAACTGGCATGGTCAGGTATCACAGAGCAAGAGTCTGCTCTATTACATCCCCTTCTGCATTAGTTACCTTTGTATTTCTGTGACAGAAATGCCATGAGCACAGCAAACTATAAAACATGTAGGCGATTAGTGATCCTATTTCACAGACCACCTGTTACCATAGGTTTAGTTCCATGACTACAGGGCACAGTGGAAGGAGCAGGAAGCAGAGGACTCACATCTGGAATCACAAGTACAAAGCAGAGAGTGCACAGGGAGTGGTGCAGAGCACTAAAACCTCAAAGCCCAGCCCCACTGGCATTCTTTCTCCAGCAAGGGCACACCTCCTGAGTCTTCCCAAACAGAGTCACCAACTGGGAAAGGAGTACTCAAATGCCCGAGACAGTGGAGGATAGCTCATGCAAAATGTCATGATGATTCAGGAATTCGAATCAGTAACATAGAGAACCTTCACTCTGGGTCAATGTGTGTTGCTGCAAAGCCAGCAAGCTGCTCTCCCTCCTCCTGAACATAAGATGTGGATTAAGTTAAAATGTAAACAAGCATCTCCATGGAAAACCAACAGCCCTGTTAATCTGGTAATACTTATAGGATAAGTCCAGAGGTGCTGGATACTGAAATCACAGAAGAAGCCAACACAAACTCAAACCGTTTAGTCTATAGGAATAAAAATACCACAGAAGCCAAAATGGGTAACGATATGGAGCAAACACTCACTCACTCAGCAGATAAAATTACACCTAGCCCTTACTCACAGACCTACTTCATAAACAGTGTACATTCTGCTGGTACCTACTCAACACAATCCTAAATGCTGCAATCAAACCAAATGGTTTCTTACTTTGTTGAGTATGACTTAAAAACACTGAAGTACTCTGAAGGAGGTTAATGGAATCTTCTCAGGGCCTGGGGAAGATGGCTAAGGGAGTACAGATTAACAAAGCAACACAACCCAATTTCCCCACCAGCAAGCAGAAACCAGCCTGATGTCAGTTGCCAATTCCTGAGGGTTTAAGAGAAGCCTACAGACTGGAAGGACTGAGGTAGGTGAGATTAAAGTACAGTTACCCTGAATGCTCACTTGAGGAATGGGAAGGGTAGCAACTGGAAAGTGCGCTGTGTGTGTGTGTGTGTGTGTGTGTGTGTGTGTGTGTGTGTATGTGTGTTCCATGAATGTGTTTCTGTGTGAGTGTGGTTGGGTTGTTGCTGTTGTGTGCTTAATTTGAGACAGAGTGTTACCACAAACTGAAGCTGTCCTAAAACTCACCCTGTACACAAGGGTGATTTGGACAGTAAAGAGACCTTCTCTCTCATGAAAGGTGGGAATAATGATGTGTAGCACAAGCTGTGTGTGAATGTAAATTTCAAAATCTGAAGATTTTATAAATCTCCTTTGGCTTCCTTTAACAATGCTGGTGATTACAGCAATACATGGTACACTGAGGACAGAACAGAATATATAGTGTGAGCTTTTGAGATGGTTCAGAGGTGAAAGGAATAGCTGATGATCTGAGTTTAGTTCCAGAGGCACTGTTAATAATCAAACACAAATGTAGCTGAATTTTATCCTGTGTAAAAATCAGTCAGGGCATCCAGTCATCTAAAGTCTGGAAGCTGGGGAAGGGAACATGGAAAATGAATATCCTAGTAAGAGCACCATTGGAAGGGGAAGCCCTGGGTCCTGCTAAGACTGAACCCCCAGTGAACTAGATTGTTGGGAGGAGGGCGACAAGGGGGGGAGGATGGGGAGGAGGGAAGGGGATGTTTGCACGGAAACTGGGAAAGGGAATACTGGAAATGTATATAAAAAATACTCAAGTTTATATATATACTGAGGTCAACCCTAGATAGGGCATAGAGCAATCCACACATCATGGGATTCAACGGGGCGTTTTATGAAAGAGCTATTTCCCAGGAGCACACCTGTGTATCAAGGCCTCCCTTCCAGCTAGGCCTTTGAAATCTCCAGTGCTAAACACTGTCTCTTCCTTGGCAGAAGTGAAACATAATAAAAATTCACACTTCACAGTACAGTGAATAGCAGTAATCGCGAAAGGTGTAAATAGAACCGATGAGTACCAGAGTATGTGGATTGATGTTATATGAAATGTGTTTGGATGCCGTGCAGTATCCTCTTCCATGTACCTACATACTGAGCAACGACCCTGTACAATTTCTCTCTAGACAGAACCATCCGGGATTCACTCACTGAGGGACTTATGCCCTGGAGTGGCAGCTACAGGTAGGACTTGTGCAACCATGTCACAAAGCGAAGAGACAGAGATGCATGGATTAAATGGAGAGAAGCAGATTGGAATGGTGGAGAGGCTAACCTGCCAACAACTCCAAACCCCCAGCAGGATGACAATGGAGAACAGCGAGCAGTTTCCCAGCCAGCCTCACTCTCCATAGCCAGACTTCTTCCAGTCCTTCCATTTTCCCAAGGAAAGAAAAGTTCAAAAAGCAGGGACAGGGAAAGAAAAACTGCTCTACTCCCAGGAGCCAAGGGCAAACCCCCTGGCACCTCCCTGTCTGAGCCCATAAGCAGCCACAGCCCAGTCCTGGGATCATCTCTAGAGGCTCAGGGACCCAGGCAGATGAGCCCTTGAATCACAAAGGGTTCCTCTACAGCATTCTATGGGTGTCAGTCCTGAGTCCCTGAGCCTGTGGTGCTCTGCACAGCTATTCAGAGAAGCCTTCTCCTGATTTCTGTACAAAGATCTCTGTGTTGGATGTCAAAGGAGAGTGACCACCCAGCATGGGTTGGGGCTCTGGCCCTCTAATCTGTTGGTCCATGTTAACTTCTCCACAGAGAAAGCTTATGAGCTTTGCTGATGCATCCATTAGGCGTTTGGGGGATTCAAACTCAAGTCTCTGCCTAGTCCTGCAGCTTTGTCTCAGGTGTTTGATGATAACCTAGAGCCTTTCTGAGGACTTATGAGAACAGTGTCCTCTTGATGCGTCAGTGTAGAAACAGCTTTGTCTTTAAAAAAAGAAAACTATACCATCAGTTTGAGGCTAATCCTTCAGAATTCAAAGATAACGTGACACCATGAGTGTAGACATGAGGACTTTAAAGCAGGATGCAGAGTAAACATTCAAAACAGAGAACTATGGACAGCTAAACATCTTACAGGGTTTTATTTCTAACAGCCTAAAGTCTTTCCATAGCCCATAGAAGCCACGGTCTCAGAGTCCTTCCCAATCATGTTGACAGGTCCTATTGTGACCTCATGAGGAGCGATTGTGAGGCGGCCCAGCAAACACATATTAAGCTGTTGCCAGGCCTGGAATTCTTTGAGTGCTTTGAGAGGAGGTGTGGAGTGGAGCCCTCTGCGACTTGGTTGTATCTAGTGAGCTGTGTGTGGTTGTATCGAATTTTACTGTACTGTGTATATGTGTATGTATCAGTGTGTGTAAGAGAGTGTGTGTTGACAGATTGGCCTGTGTGTGAGTGCGTGTACACTTTTGCCTGTGTGTTTGTCAGTATATGTAGGAGTGTGTGAGTTTACAGGTTTGTATGTGTGTATGTGTTTGTATGTGTGTATGTCTTCTTGTGTGTATGTGTGTATTTGTCTGACGTGTGTTTCTCCAGCTTTGCTTGTGTGTAACTATGCGTGTTTTGTGTGAATCTGGGTGTTTGTAAGAGTTTGTGTGAGTATAAGTTCACTTCTGTGTATTTCTGTGTGTGTGCCTGTGTGTGTGCCTGTGCCTGTGTGAGTGCCTGTGTGTGTGTGTGTGTGTGTGTGTGTCTGTGTGTCTGTGTGTACGTGCCCATCCCCTTTTGCCCCTTGTATCTATATTACCTGCACCTCAGTGCAAGAGAGTGTAGAGGCCAGAAGTCACCCCGGCTGCTGTTCCTGAGGTAGGTTCTCAACCTTATTTTCAAGACAGGCTCTCTCACTGGCCTGCAGCTGCCCAAGTATCTGGGCTGGCTGACCAGTCGCTCCCAGGCATTTGGTATGACAAACCACATAATATCAGTTTAAAGGCCTATGTAGATGGCTGGCTGCCTATTTCTTGATTGATTGATTTTTGGATGACTTCAAGAGAAAGAATTAGGTCACATATTGCCACGCAACTGGCTATTTCCTTATTGGGTTTTGTTTTTTGTTTTATTTATTTATTTATGTTTTATGGATTGCTGGTTTCATTTTTTAGTGGTTTTTATGTTCTCACATGCTATATTACTGCTTTGATTATTTACGGTTCTGCAGTCGGATGATTAACTCTATCTCCATTTTCAATGTCCTGCGGTTTCATCCTTTTACATTATTCCTGTTTCTCTATTTATTGAGTACAAGCAATCATTGGCTTAGACTTGATACAAATTTGCCCTTTGTGACACTTTGACTCTTCGGCCTTTGTTTAAGGTTTACTATTCACTGATATTTAACTGCCTCATTCCTTGTGGTTGGTTAATTTTAATTTTCAGTATTTTGCTCTGGAGAGTTGTGGATTTTTGTGGATCACTAGGTCCTGAAATTCAATGGAGTTTTCCCTTAAGTGTTGGCTTTTTATATTTGTTTGTTTTGTCTTATACTAATTCTTTCTCCTCTCGTTTCTTTCATCTGTTTTTTTTTTTCTTCAATGAACATCTATTCATAGTATTGACCATCTTTGGCCGCCCAATCCTATTGTAGTATGGCAATTTTTATTTTCATCATTGCATTTAGTATGTGTGTGCTCTTGGCTTTCTCTTTTGGGGTTGGTTATTTGGGTGGCTTTTACTTATGACTCTTCATATTTTCCCCTTAACTTTTTCATAATTTTGCTCTATTTTTCTAGTCTAGTTTTTACTTTGTCTTTGTTTGTTTTTTTTCTTTTTCTTTTGTTTGTTTCTTTTAGGTACCACAAGTGTAATTTTAGCTCCTATATTGCTCCATCTTTTTCATTATTTGATTCCATTTTTGTTATTTTTAGGTAGCATTAGTACTGATAAAATGCCTACAGAGACTGAGGAGGAGTTACCAACCCCTACACCCGAGCCCAGTATCTCTGAGGAGGGCAATTTCCATTCCCAATACCAAGTATTGGGGACAATTGGGCAAGGGGGCAACGCCAAAGTCCTCCTGGCCCACCACCGGCTCACAGGAACCCCGGTGGCTGTCAAAGTTCTGCGAAAGGACAAGCAGTGGTTCCAGCCAGCCATGATGGAAGCAAACATAATGAGAAAGATCAACCACCCCAACATAGTGTCTCTCATACAAGTTATTGAAAAGGAAACGAGAATATACCTCATAATGGAGCTGGTGGAAGGCCAAGAACTCTACCAGTACATCAGAGAGTCAGGGCACATAGAGGAGGATGAGGCCCGGCAAATATTTGAACAGATATTGTCAGCAGTGAGCTACTGCCATGGAAAGGGGATTGTTCACCGAGACCTCAAACTGGACAATATAATGATTGATAAAAACAAAAAGGTCAAAGTCATCGACTTTGGGCTTAGCACCCAATTTCAACCTGGAAAAATGCTAAACCACCACTGCGGCACGTACTCTTTTGGTTCCCCTGAACTCCTCCTTGGCCATCGGTATGACGGGCCGAAGAATGATATGTGGATTATAGGAGTGGTCTTGTACTGTATGGTAGTGGGAAAGCTCCCATTTGATTCAGTGATCATCCAAGAACTGCAGAGACAAGTAGTGGCAGGGGTATATCCTGCTCCCTGTGGGGTTTCAAAAGAACTGGAGGACCTCCTTAGTAAATTACTGAGGGTAAATCCCAACTTTAGACCAACAGCAAGAAAGGCGATGAAACACCCTTGGTTCAAAGAACACTGGAACGGATTGATAGGTCCCTATGAAGAAATGCTTCCCCTCACACCAGACCCGGCCATTTTGGATGCCATGAAAAGCATTGGATTCCAAGCCTCTGTAGTAAAACACTCTTTAAAACAAAGAAAATATATGAGGAAATGGCAACTTATTTCTTTCTACAAAAGCAGGCTCTCCAGGGGGATGGCTGCACAGCCCAGGCACAGCAAGTGAGTCCCGTTGCAGCACCATTCCCTAGCCTTGATCCTGCTGCTGCTTTTAGATTAGAACCAAAGAGGAGTGGAAGCCTGCCAGTCCTTGGCACCTTGCGGGTGTCATCCTCCCATGGTCACGTATCTCACTATGGCCAGAATGCTCATCCAAAAGGAGGCAAAAGATCCACTGTGGCTGGTCGTCTCAGGCCTCTACCGATGACACCTACACAGGACCACTATCACAAATGTGCCGTGAGTGTCCCATGCATTCAAACAACAAGCATCTTCACTGAGAAGAGTAGCAATAAGGAAATCAAAGAAGACAACCCACTCTCCCACAGAGCCCCATTAGAGGATAAGCCCATCCCCAGCAGGGTCCGGCACAGAGGTTTTAAGGGGTGGACCAGGAATATAGCAAATGCCCTGATAAAGCTGTGTTGCTGCATGCCAAGGAGAAAGAAACCTCGCCTGGGGCAGAACAGAATCTACCCCCAGAAATGAGCCACAGGGAGAGTCCAGAGAACAAGCAGCAGGCATAGCCCTGGTACCTTTGTGCTTTGTCCTTTTCAGTTTGCTCTATGCTGGTCCTTCCTCTGTCTCTGGTTTCCATTTTCCCCACAATTCTTACCTTGTATCTGCTCTAAGTTCTTTATGAGGTTTCCCCAACACCAAGCCTTCTCCCTCTTCTTGATTTCTCCTCTTCCCAGCAGGGACCCAATAGGATTGATGAGTTCCACACTCTACAGAGTTTTCTAGTTGGCCCATCCCTTCAGATGGACTCCAGCTCCCCCTTAGGCCAATAGCTCCCACAGGGTGAGGACAAGAGGTTCATGGGCTCATGGACTCCTCCAGGGGCTACTGATCTTTTCACATGTGGTCATCAATCACAAGTGCCTCAGAACAGAGTCTTATGTTTTCAAATGTAACATCCAATTCCATTATGCCTCAAAACTAATTAACAAGGTTTGTCATTGAATAAGTATCAACAACCTAGTTTGTGGGTTATAGTTGATGGTCAAAATCCTGCATGCATGCATATTGTTTTGCATGCTGGTTTTTTTTGTTCCTAAGACCTATTGATCTATTGAATTTTATAGGTAGTAGTTCTAAATGGTTTCTTTCAAAGAACTCAACTGAGAAGTAGAAAAAAGAAATTATAATATAGTAAGGCAAATCAAAGCCCCAAATGGTAAGCTAAGAATTCTACCTCACTGTCTTTTTTGCTTGGAATAAATTGTCTTGTCTATTTCACAGTGTCATCTGGAAATTCTTTCATGTCCTCAGTATAAACAGTAGGTGATTTCAGACACATGGCAATGGAAAAGACACCAGCAGAAACTACAGCAGCAAGAGGAGTAGCAACAATAGCAGAAGCAGCATTAGGCACAGCAGCAGCAGGAGGAGGAGAAGGAGGAGCATAGGAGGAGGAGGAGGAGGAGGAAGATGAAGAGAGGAGGAGAAAGAAGAGGAGGAGGAGGAAGAGAAGGAAGAGGAGGAGAAAGAGGAGGATGAAGAGCAGGGGGAATATTTTGATTCCCTGTCCCCGTGAGAATTGCTGATGACTACTTCTGGACACAGATATCATGCTGAGAACTGTTTATCAAAATGATTTAACAGAATATTAATTTTCATAGAAGACATGTCAATGTTCCTGAGGGCATGCAGCCCTGGAAAAGAGAGCCAGATGGCAGAGGCAAGCAGTGTAGAAAGTTCTTACTGAGGAAGACCTTCTCAAAGCTGATGATGTAATAGGTATGAAGGAGCATTTCATGGGAGTCACGGTCCCATGCCCCTGTGTCAGGGCACACAGAGCTCCTAGCCTTGCATCCTGCGTGAGAGGGGACCTGGAATATTCCCTGATCCCAACAGGGTCCAGGATTGCATGGTTCTCCCTCAGTCATGGTCCTCCCTGTGCCTCATGGGGTCCGCAGCTTCTACGGGCTGAATTTATATCTGTGATTAACTGGAGCTGGACCACAACCACACCACAGGCAAGCCCTGGGCACTGAGGACATTAAGAGCAGCAGACAACATCTCCTCCGCTGCTTCTGACTCTGCTCCACAATCCAAGGCAGCTCCCACACAGCAGGCATCCAGCCTAACTCCCAGCAGGGAGAGTGTGAGATGTCTGTGGATGAGCCCACAGGGACTACAGGATTCTGTGGGAAGACATCTGGTAGCTTCTGGAGCAGCTGCAGCAGCCAGGACACATGAACTACAGTGGAGGTGAGCTATAGGACCAGGTAGCAAAGAGCCTGATCTGGCCAATGCTGATCTGAATCCCTGAGGGCAGGCTGGAATGGTCACTCAGGGCTATTAGAGTGAAGGCCAGCCAAGGGCATACAATGTGTCACTAACATTCTCAAAGTCTTGTCCAGGAAATAAACCACTGGCCTTGACCACTAAAGTTGAGTCCAGACTCATGGGCTACAGGATAGCAGATTGAACTGAGTCTGAATTCCCATGAGTATGACCTCTGGCTGCTCCCTAGGCTCAGTATAGATGAGCATGAGAAGGCACCATTGCTGTGTTTGCAGGAGTAGCAGAGAGCTCGGAATACATGACCCACTCCTAACCCAGACTGGAGCCACTCTGGGGAGGAGATGGCATCATTTGAGAGATGGGCTTATGCGGGACACTGTGCTCTGGTTTGTGGCACATACAGCTCCTGTCTTTCTTGCTGACAGTTCAGATCCTCAGCTGGCCTCATCACGGACAGTCCCATGAGGAGTGGGTGTTTGGTTCCTGCTTCCCAGTTAGGGCAGGAACAAGCCCAGACGCAGTGAGTAAGGACAGTGCTTCTGTCTTGACCCAGCTTCCTTGTCCTCCCCCCTCCCCCAACTCATCAGGAGCCACCCAGAGACCTTCATAGGAGTGTGGGTCATGTTAATCGGAATGCACAGCTGGAGATTAAATTCTGGGTAAGGTCTCCATACAGCCCTGGTGGCTCCCACACCCTGCCTACCTAAGTTTTCCCAATTGGGTCCTCAGGGTCGTGGAGAATCTTCTACAGGCTGCCCTGAAGATACAGCCAGTTTCTTGGTAACATTGTGTTTAGCAGAGGTTCTCTGCTTCAGTGAGAGGGTTTGCTGAGTAGCACACCAGGACCAGAAAAGTGTAGAGCCCTCCAGTGGTAGACATGAAGTACTGCAGGAGTTTATTTCCTGATTTCTTCACATCTACCTTGTTCTAAAGGCTTTTTGTCAGACACATAGGGACCTAAGAAACTTGAGTTTGCACCCCCATAGGGAACCCAGGACACTAAACCAGCAGCCCTGTTAAACGTCGGCAGAGGACAGTCTGGGCTCTGTGTTTATAGAACGGCTCTAGACAGGGTATGAAGACTGATTGACCAGCCAGTCAAGGAGAGTTAGGGACAGTTAGAGACTTGGAGGAGAGCATGAGCGGCAGACACAGCAGAGTCCAGGCCAACAGTGGAACCAGTTCATTTAATAGAGAAGCATATGCCCTCCCAAAAGGCTGTCAGCTTAAGGCACTGCACTGAAGACCTGACCCAATAACATGCCCAATTTACACATCACCCACCTGTGGCTTGTGGAGGGTCCTCAGGGTAGATCCTAAAGTCCATCATGGCTGAAAGGCAGAAGTTTGCACATCATTGCAATGTGGAGGCTACTCTCTGCTGATGGGACCCACACAGTCTGTGAAAAAGTTTGCTTAAGTGAAAGTTGGCCGACCTTGAACTCTCTGGTCTTCCAGGGTAGTGTGTGTTGACCACATGCAGAGCCATTCCTGAAAAACGTAAGAGCCAAAATTCAACAATAGGGAGAGAATCCTGTGCCAGATGGAATCCCTCAGGCCAGTGCGGATTCAGAGACATCCTATGCCATGGCATGGAGGCTCCCAAGAACTTCTAGGATCAATGTGAGCCACACAGGGGCCACAGTCCATCCTGGGAGAACATTAAAGTATCTGGAATTATCAGGGACCCTAAGGTAGGTTCGTCAGGATATGGAGCTGATGCATGGTGGGATGCTTGGAGGATACAGCCTAAGGCAACGTAGAGGAAAGTGTGTTATGAGAGCTAAGACAGAGCAACCACACAGTCTGAGAACAAGTTTGCTTAAGTGAAATTTGGCCGTCCTTGAACTCTCTGTTCTTCCAGGGTAGGATGGCCTATCGGGCCCAGGACAGAGCGACTATGCCAGAATTACAATGGTCTGTAATAGAGATGGAGAAGGTGTCAGGATGGGACTTGGGCAGTGGATGGAGCTCTATGACTGCAAAGCCTGCCTAGGCTCCCAGAACCCAGAGCTGGCTGATGCAGGAAGTCCTAGATCACAACTCTGCCGTTCCTCTTCCCAGGTCTTGCTTTTAACTACTGGACCCAACACAAAGCCTCCCTTGCAGGCTTACCAGAGCATGAAAACGAAATGGCCACCTCCTGTAACAAGAAACACTTCTAGAAGAGGAAGGAGACATCAATACATTCACAAAACTTTCAACTCGAAATCTGTCTTGCCAATAAGTGTGCAGGGATAAAGGTAAAGCAGATATTGAGGGACCAACCAGTCAATGACTGACACAAAGTGAGATCTGTCTCATGTGACAGACACAACCTCTGACGCTATTTATGATATTCTTTCTGATTTACTTGCAGACAGAAAAGTAGCACACCTGTCTCCAGAGGCTTCACTCAGCAGCTGAAAGCCACAGCCAATCCTCAGATGGAGCTCGGGAAGTCTTGTGGAAGAGTGGGGGAGAGTGCCAAGCAAACTGGTTGGGATAAAACACTACAGGAAGTCCCCTACTGTCAGATACCTTGGACCATGGAGTATGCTAGAGCCTGTGCAACCAACCCCAGAGCCAGGTTAGCTATCTGCAGTTGGTCTCCATGTGGGTCATCTGACAAGTAGATCCAGGACTGTCTCAGTCTGTGTTGCCTGCCATTGGATCTGTTCCCCATACCCGGACTGCCTGATTGTAAATCTGTGGGGCAGAATGTGCTCGGTCCACCTGGGACTAGATGTCCCGGGGTGGTCTGGTACCCAGGGACTCTCCCCTTGTCCAAAGAGAAGGGAGAGCATTATGGTAGAAAGGATTTGTAAGGTGGGACTGGGAAGGGAAGAGGGAGAGTGACTGGGATCAGGATGTAACCTGAATAAAGAAGACATTATTGGAAGTAAAAAAGTTAGCCTGGAAAATGGAAAGATTGATAAGTGGCTAAGAGCACTGAATGCTCTTCCAGAGGTCCTGAGTTCAAATCCCAGCAAACACATGGAGGCTCACAAATGTCTCTAATGACATCTGATGCCCTCTCTGGTCTTTCTAAATACAGCTACCCTGTACGTATGCATAACGAATGATTGATTGAATGAATGAATGAATGAATGAATAAATAAATTTTACCTAGTCTTAGTTATCAGGCAATGAATAAAATGTTGAGATTATGTTCAAACCCATGTCATGGATTGCCTGGATCTTTTAGATCTTCAGGAAACATCTCAACGAAGAACAAGAGAGGCTGGAGAAGAATGGGGAAGGGTTTGATCCCTGAAGTTCCTCAGTGTCCACTAGCACAGCACTTGTCCTTGGGAGATGACATCTTTCACTCTTCCTGACTGTTGCACCAATCAGAATTACAAGCTCTCAGCAAGCTCACTGCTGACTTTTGAGGTCTCTGGAGGGTGAGCAAAATGAAGACACACAGAGTAGCCTCAGGTTGAGTCAGCCAGGCCCAGGGGGCTCAGTGGTGTCTCTCAGATTCCCAGGCCCTCCCTGAGATTGAACACACTACACAGTGTAAAAGGATTAGGGGATAACCAGGAAATGCAGTTGCTCAGGTGTCTGGCTCTGTAGGAGGGAAATAAATCACAGTGGGAAGCTTCAGGACAGTCAGGTGACCTGAGCCCTCCACAGAGTCTAAGTCCAGACTCACAGACATTCATCTGTCCACAAGTCTCCTAAACACAGGCCTTGACTGACCTGCAGTCCAGAGTATGTTATTATACAGTGTCGCTTAGAGAGAGGACATACTTTCCAATTAGGCCTTTTCTGTGTCACACTGAGACTGGGTTTATGGTACAGCTGATGCAGATGGGGACTGGCCACAAGTGGCAGTCTATCGCAGATCATGAAATAAATAAATAAATAAATAAATAAATAAATAAATAAATAAATTAATGAATACCCACTTATCTCACTGCCTGCAATCCTCATTGTCACCACAAGGGAGCGCTGCTTTGACATTCTCAGAAAGAAAAGCTGACTTCCCTCAGGGAAATGGATGGACGGATGGATGGATGGATGGATGGATGGATGGATGGATGGGTGGGTGGGTGGGTGGGTGGATGGATGGATGGATGGATGGATGGATGGATGGATAGACAGAGAAGTGATTTGACTTAATCAGTTTCTTCCTTTCCTACTTTTCTGGTCGAAAACACACTGAACATGTCTGCTGCAATTGCTTGTTCTTCATTTCTGCTTTCTTTGGCTGTTCATTCAAGGCAGCTCCCTTAGAATCTGCTCATCTCAATAAAGGTCCATCTGTGGAATGTATAGCTTCTCAGTTAGGAGCTAAGGGATTCTTGGAAGGAGTTCCCAAAATCCCCTCTGGGGCAGTTGCCAGTGTTCTCTACTTCAGACAGCAGCTGCATGAAGCAAACACACACCTGTCTGAACATTCCAGCTTGGGTGCACGTCACAGTGCACCTGCCCCAGGGTCCTTGCCAGTTGCACATGCCACAGGGCCACAACTACAAGATCCCTTCCCCAGGACCCATGCCCCCTTGCATCTCCCCCAGGATTCCTGCTCTGTTTTAACTGAACCAGGGTCCCTGCCCGGTTGTTCCTGGCTCACGTTTCCTACTCAGTTTTACCTGCCCCAATGACCCTGTCCCACTGCACCAGCCTCAGGGATCCTGTCCCATTGTGCCCACCATGCTGCACCTTCCTGAGAGTACCTACTAACTGTTCCTAGGTGGCATTTTTCAAAATCTAATTCAAAGATCTTGCCAGTCAGAACCCATTGTCTTTAGTAACACCAAGTAGATATTTGCAGGGCTTCCTCACCTACACTTAATCAATCCCTTCTCTCAGTTGTCCATGTGGAAGCAAAGAAACTAGCAGCAGAACATGGATTATTCATCCAGGATATCAGCAGCCCTAGAATTCTCATGAGATGGGCTG
Source organism: Rattus norvegicus (assembly GCF_021556685.1). Classification (NCBI taxonomy): domain Eukaryota; kingdom Metazoa; phylum Chordata; class Mammalia; order Rodentia; family Muridae; genus Rattus; species Rattus norvegicus. The sequence continues at coordinate 65,267,920 of NC_141534.1, read as the reverse complement.
CTGTGACTGTGATACAGGGGTGGCAGGGAGGCTTTGACACTGAACAAGCCCAGAGTGCTGCCTCTGCTCACATTGTGCCAGCACCTTAGCCTACCTCTAGATGTCCTAAACTCTGAGAGGAGGAAGGAGATCTTCCTACATAGAAGCTGTTCTCTGAATCTCTGCTGGCCAAGGTCAAGCCAGAGTGTTTGAACATGCCAGTTCCAGCCCCTGAGGGTTCTCTGCCTGCGTGGTGTTTTGTTGTGCTTTACGTATGGCACGGTGAAGATGTGGTCCATACTAGGAATATCTTTGTAGACAACTGCCCTTGGTTCCCATGCTAAAATTCAATTAGGGACTGACAGGGACCTAAATACCAACAAGACAGTGCCAAGACCATGAGTTCCAAAATCAAGAGCAAATGGGGCCTTGATGCTATCCTGTGCTGGTCTGACAGGAGTCAGCACACACAATTCTCCTGCACATCCAATGCCCCTTGGAAAAATCCTCTGTCAAGGGCAGGTGATGCCTCATGAGAATGAACTGTCAGCGTAGGACAAGACACTTGGGACTACTGTCCTGAACTCACCAGTCTCAGAAGTATGGGCTTTGAAAAGTTTTCAGAACACAGGATAGGGCTGTGTAAGCAAGTGCAGGTAATCCTTGGGAAACACATAGTTCCTGAGGAGGTTCTGAGAGCTGTTGGATCCAATCCTGGAAAAGGCAGCATTGTGCTCAGGGGGGTAAGAAAGCAGGAGCCTGCTGATGTTTTCACAGTATTGCATGGTAACAGTAACAATGCCCATAGGAGCAGGATGTCCTAGCACTCTCAGATCAAGCAGACAGCCTAGAGCCTATTAGGCCCATATCCCAAGAGAATGCCGCTCATGTGTGAAGCTTCTATAGCCAGGAAGCTGAAGCAGGGAACATCGACATTGTCTCAGTTAGGGGTTTACTGCTGAGAACAGACACACCATGACCAATGCAGCTCTTATGAGGACAACATTAATGGACACAGGATTGCAGGTTCAGAGACTCAGTCCAGTATCATCAAGCTGGGAGCATGGCAGCATCCAGGCAGTCATGGTGCCAGAGTAAGTGGGAGGTCTACATATTCATCTGAAGGCTGCTTGGGGAAGATTGGCTTGCATGTGGATAGGAAAAGGGTTTTAAATACCATGCCCACAGTGACACACCTACTTTAACAAGACCACGCCTCCTAATATTGCCACTCCCTGAGCTAAGCATATACAAACCATCATAGACATCTTGCAGGAGGGTGGTACTGTTCTATCAGAGAGAAGCCTCTGCTCCAGTTAATATATTGAGGTCAACCCTGGATAGGGCCCAGAGCCCTCCACACATCCTGGGACTCAGGGAGGCATCCTATGAAAGAGCTTTTTCCTAGAAGGACACATGGGTGTTAAGGCCTCCCTTCCAGCCAGGCTATAGGGAGTCTCCAATGCTAAACTCTGTCTCTTTGCAGAAGTGAAACAATAAAAATTCACCCTTCACAGTACAGTGAATAGCAAAAATGGTGAAAGGCGTAAATAGAACCAATTAGTACCTGAGCATGAGGATTGGTTTTATATGAAATGTGGGTGGGTGCAGTGCAGTATCCTCCTCCATGTACCTACATGTTCAGTAACTACCCTGTTCGATGCTGCTTTACAGAGAACCATCTGGAATCCATTCACTGAGGGACTCCATCCCTGGACTGGAAGCTACAGGTGGGACTTTTGTATCCAGGTCTCCCAGCCCTGGGACAGGCATGCATGGATAAAGTGGAGAGAAGCAGACTGGAATGGTGCAGAGGTTATCCTGCCAACAACCCCAAGCCCCCAGCTGCATGATAATGTAGAATAGCGAGCAGTTTCCCAGACAGCCTCACTCCCCAAAGACAGACTTCTTCCAGTCCCTCCTTATGCCAAGGGAAAGAAAATCAAAAAAAGCAGGAGCACGGAAAGAAAAATTGCACTACTCCCAGGAGCCAAGGACAAGCCCCCTCCCATCCTCTGATCTGACCCCATAACCATCCACAGCCAAGTCCTGGGCTCATCTCTAGAGGCACATGGACCCAGGCAGATGAGCCCTTGAATCACAATCGGCTCCTCAAAAGCATCCTATGGGTGTCAGTCCTGAGTCCATGAATCGGAGGTGCTCTGCACAGCTATTCAGAGAAGCCTTCTCTTGATCTCTGTCAAAGATCTCTGTGTTGGATGTCAGAGGAGAGTGTCCACCCAGTATCAGTCCTGGGACTGTGGCCCTCTAATATGTTAGCCCATGTGAACCTCCCCACAGAGCGCCACCTCTCCTTGTGCAACTCCTCCTTGATCGCCTTCTATAGGAAGATATTTAGAGTCCCTTGCACAAGGCAGGGAAAATGGCACAGAGCTGAGGGTGGTAGACAAAGCTGGGAACACATCAAATATTGAGTTGGTGTGAGGCTCCCTAAGCCATGCTTGGGCCGGTCTGTGCCAGCGATCCCATAAGTCCCTTTGATTCTCCCCATGTACACAGCAAGAACCAATTGCCAGGCCTAACCTCTGCCCATAGCAAAGGGAGATTGGGACTTGGATTCCAACCTTGGCCATTATTGTAATACCTGACCTTGTAGCCCTTGCTCCCTTTGGGGCTCAACAGTCCCCCCAAATGTAGACAGCAATGTCTAGATGGTGTTCACAGCTTTTCTTGCCTGAAACTGTGCTGTGTTTGATACTACAAACCAGGAAGTAGGGACTTGAACTTGAGATCACTGACTCAGGCTAGGGAGGACTCCAGGGCACCTGAGCTCAGCTGCAAAGGCAGAAGCTGAACCACAGTGAGCAGAGGTGGCACATTTTCCTGTTTCTTTCCTTTTCTGCTCTCAGGTCTTTCAATGAACTCAACAGATGAGGATCTTTCCTCCCAGGCTTAGTGTCCGCAGCCATGAGGGTCCTCTCCAGGGGATTCAAAACCCCAGAAGAGTCTTCAGAAGGAAAGCGCTACACACTGCTCTGCCCCCAGCACTCTGAGAAACAGAGACCCTTTCTGGGCTTGGGCCAGTCAGTGCTCAATAGTTAGCTTCTGGCTGCACTGGCTGCTCACAAATAACACAGCTGCCTGGGTCCTGTGACCTGGCTCTCACAGACTGTGATTGAGAATTTATTTCAACTGTGTCAGCACAGCCACTCTGTTCCTTCTTGTCCCAAGTTGCACAGAGCTCCTTGTCCTCATACACGCCTGTTCCATCACTGGACCTTAATATTTAAAGTGAGCCCTACACTCAGGATGGACTTGGTTTTCTATACATCATGCCAACCTCTGTGTGAGAGGAAGTGTCTGCATGTGTATGCATACCCCCTTATGTGCCTAGGTGTCCATGCTACCACTACCCCATGTCCTGTCAGAGGCCATCCTCTGGTCAGGTCCTCACGCCTGCATGTCAGACCACCTGTCTTCAAGCCCCAACCCCTCCCCACACCACAGATGCTGAGCTTGTGGGCTTTGCTGATGCATCCAACATTGATGGGGGTTTTGGGGATTCAAACTCAAGTCCTCACCCTTGGGAGGCAAGTGCTCTGCCTATCCCTGCAGCTTTGTCTCAGGTGTTTGATGATAACCTAGAGCCTTTCTGAGGATTTATGAGAACAGTGTCATCTTGATGGGTCAGTTTAGAAACACAGCTTTGTCTTTTTTCATTTTTTAAAATCTGTACCATCAGTTTGAGGCTAATCATTCAGAATTCAAAGAAAAAGTGACACAGCGAGCATAGACATGAGGACTTTAAAGCAGGGGGCACAGCAAATATTCAAAACAGAGAACTGAGGAGAGGTAAACATCTTACAGGCTTTGATTTCTAAAAGCCTAGTCTCTCCATAGCCCACAGAAGCCAGAGCCTTGAAGCCCTTCCCAACCATGTCATGACAGGTCCTATTGTGACCTCCTGAGGAGCGACTGTGAGGAGGTCCAGCCAACAGATGTTAAGCTGTAGCCAGGCCTGGATTTCTTTGAGTGCTTTGAGAGGAGGTGTGGAGTGGAGCCCTCTGCGACTTGGTTTTATCTAGTGAGCTGTGTGTGGTTGTATCGGATTTTACTGTACTGTGTATATGTGTATGTGTCTATGTGTGTAGGATGATGTGTGTTGACAGATTTGCTTGTGTGTGACTGTGTGTACACTTTCGCCCGTGTTTGTCAGTATATGTAGGAGTGTGTGAGTTTACAGGTTTGTGTGTATGTGTTTGTATGTGTGTACGTTTTCTTGTGCATGTGTGTGTCCCTGTGTGTATGTTTGTGTGTGTCTGTGATGTGCGTTTTTATTGGTGTGCTTGTGTGTAAGTATGTGTGTACCTGTTCATATGTGATTGGGTTTTGTGTGAATCTGGGTGTTTGTAAGAGTTTGTCTGTGTGAGTATAAGTACACTTTTGTGTATTTCTGTGTGTGCTTCTGTGTGTGCCTGTGTGTGTGTGTGTGTGTGTGTGTGTGTGTGTGTGTACACACGTTCCCATCCCCTTTTGCCCCTTCTTGTATCTATATTACCTTCACCTCAGTGCAAGCGAGTGTAGAGGCCAGAAGTCAGCCCGGGCTCCTGTTCCTAAGGTAGGTCATCAACCTCATTTTCAAGACAGGCTCTCTCACTGGCCTGGAGCTGCCCAAGTACCTGTGTTGGCTGACCAGTGGCTCCCAGGATTTTGATATGCCAACCCCATAATATCAGATTAAAGGCCTACGTAGACGGCTGCCTGCTCATTTATGGTTTGATTTTTTTTTCTGTGTTTAAGAGATAGAATTAGGCCATATATTCTCAAGACCACTGGCTATTTCCTTATTGTGGTTTTGATTTTTCTTTCTTTCTATCTTTCTTCATTATGGATTGCCTTGCATTAGGGATTGCTGGTTTCATTTTTTGGTGGTGGTTTTTATGTTCTCACATGCTATATTACTGCTTTGATTATATACATTTGTGCAGTCGGATGATTCACTCTATCTCCATTTTCAATGTCCTGCGGTTTCATCCTTTTACATTATTCCTGTTTCTCTATTTATTGAGTACAAGCAATCATTGGCTTAGACTTGATAAAAATTTGCCCTTTGTGACATTTTGACTCTTCAGCCTTTGTTTAAGGTTTACTGTTCACTGATATTTAACTGCCTTATTCCTTGTGGTTGTTTAATTTTAATTTTCAGTATTTTGCTCTGGAGAGTTGTGGAGTTTTGTGGATCACTAGGTCCTGAAATTCAATGGAGTTTCCCTTAAGTGTTGGCTTTTTACATTTCTTTGTTTTGTCTTATACTAATTGTTTCTCCTCCCGTTTCTTTCATCTGACCTTTTTCTTCAAACTACATCCATTCACAGTATTGATCAGCTTTGGCTGCCCAATCCTATTGTAGTGTGACGATTTTTATTTTCATCATTGCATTTAGTATGTGTGTGCTCTTGGCTTTCTCTTTTGGGGTTGGTTATTTGGGTGGCTTTTACTTATGATTCTTCATATTTTCCCCCTTTTCATAATTTTATTCTATTTTTCTAGTCTAGTCTTTTCTTTGTTTTTATTTTTTTTCTTTTTGTTTCGTTTGTTTCTTTTAGGTTCCACATGTGTAATTTTAGTTCCTGAATTGCTCCATCTTTTTCATTATTTGATTCCATTTTTTTTGTTATTTTTAGGTAGCATTAGTATTGATAAAATGCCTACAGAGATTGAGAAGGAGTTACCCCCTCCTAGACCCGATCCCAGTATCTCTCAGGAGGGAACCTTTCATTCCCAATATAAAGTACTGAAGACTATTGGAAAAGGAAGCCATGCCAAGGTCCTCCTGGCCCACCACCAGCTCACAGGAACCCCAGTGGCGGTCAAAGTTCTCCGAAAGAACAAGCAGTGGTTCCAGCCAGCCATGACAGAAGCAAACATAATGAGAAAGATCAACCACCCCAACATTGTTTCTCTCTTACAAGTCATTGAAAACAAAACTAGAATATACCTCATAATGGAGCTGGTGGAAGGCCAACAACTCTACCAGTACATCAGAGAGTCAGGGCACATAGAGGAGGATGAGGCCCAGCAAATATTTGAACAGATATTGTCAGCAGTGAGCTACTGCCATGGAAAGGGGATTGTTCACCGAGACCTGAAAGTGGACAATATAATGAACAATAAAAACAAAAAGGTCAAAGTCATCGACTTTCAGCTTAGCACCGAAACACAACCTGGACATATGCTAAACCAGCACTGCGGTGCGTACTCTTTTGGTTCCCCGGAACTCTTCCTTGGACTTCTGTATGACGGGATGAAGAATGACATGTGGACAATAGGAGTGGTCTTGTATTATATGGTAGTGGGAAAGCTTCCATTTGATTCAGTGATCATCCAAGAATTACAAATACAAGTTGTTGCAGGGGTGTATCCTACCCCCTGTGGGGTTTCAGAAAACTGGAGAACCTCCTTACTCAATTACTAACAGTAAATCCAATGTATAGACCAACAGCCAGTGAGGTGGTGAAACATGCCTGGTTCAAAGAACACGGGAAGGGGTTCACAGGTCGTTGTGAAGAACTGCTTCCCCTCAGGCCAGACCCTGAAATTTTGGGTGCGATGAAATGCATGGGATTTCAAGCCTCTGTAATAAAATACTCCCTAATAAAAAGAAAATATAATGAGGAAATGGCAACTTATTACTTCCTACAACAGCAGGCCCTCCCGGGGTATGGCTGCACAGCCCAGGCACAGCAAGTGCGTCCCATTGCAGCCCCATTTCCTAGCCTTGATCCTGCAGGTGCTTTTAGATTACAAAGAAAGAGGAGTGGAAGCCTGCCAGTCCTTGGCACCTTGCAGGTGTCATTCTCCCACAGTCAAGTATATCAGTATGGCCAGAAGGCTCATCCAAAAGGAGGAAGAAGGTCAACTGTGCCTGGTCCTCTCAGGGCACTACCACTATCACAAATGTGCCATGAGTGTCCCATGCATTCAAACAACAAGCATCTTCAGTGAGAAGAGTAGCAACAAGGAAATAAAAGAAGATAATCTACTCTCCCACAGAGCCCCATGAGAGGATAAGCCCATTTCCAGCAGGGTCCGGTACAGAGGTTTTAAGGTGTGGACCATGAATATAACAAATGCCCTGATTAATCTTTGTTGCTGCTTGCCAAGGAGAAAGAAATCTCGCCTGGGGCAGAACAGCATCTCTCCCGAGAAATGAGCCACAGGGAGAGTCCAGAGAACAAGCAGCAGGCATAGCCCAGGTATCTTTGTGCTTTGTCCTTTCCAGTTTGCTCTATGCTCCTCCTTCCTCTGTCTCTGGTTTCCATTTTCCCCACAATTCTTACCTTGTATCTTCTCTAAGTTCTTTATGAGGTTTCCCCAACACCAAGCCTCCTGCCTCTTCTTGATTTCTCCTCTTCCCAGCAGGGACCCAATATGAATGATGAGTTCCCCACTCTACAGAATTGTCTTGTTGACCCATCCCTTCAGATGGACTCCAGCTCCCCCTTAGGCCAATAGCTCCCACAGGGTGAGGACTAGAGGTTCATGGGATCTTGCACTCTTCCATGGGCTACTGGTCCTAGCACATGTGGTCATCAATTCCAAGTGCTGCAGAACAGAGTCTTATCTTTTCAAATGTGACGTCCCATTCCATTAAGCCTTAAAATTAATAACAAGGTTTGTCATTGAATAAGTATCAACAACCTAGTTTGTGGGTTATTGTTGATGGTCAGAATCCTGGATGCATGCATAATTTTTTGCATACTGATTTTTTTTGTTCCTAAGGCCTACTGATTGGTAACATTTCTAAATGATTTCTTTCAAAAATCTTAACTGAGAAGTAGAAGAGAAGAAGTAATAAAATAATAAAGCAATCAAAGCTGCAAATGGTAATCTAAATATTCTACCTCATATTTTTTTTTGCTTAGAATAAATTCTTTTTTTCTTTCACAGTGCCATCTTGAAATTCTGTCATATCCTGTGTGTAAACAGGTGGTGATTTCAGACACATGGCCAATGAAAAGACACCAGAAGAAGCTACAGCACCAACAGGAGTAACAGCAATAGCACCAGCAGCATTAGCAGTAGCAGAAGGAGGAAGAGGAGGAAGAGGAGGAGGAGGAGGAGTAGGCAGAGCAGGAGGAGGAGGCAGAGCAGGAGGAGGAGGAGAAAAATCTGGAGGAGAAGGAATAGGAGAAGTGGAATAGGAGGAGAAGAAGGAGGAGGAGAAGGAGGAGGAGGAGTTGGAGGAGGAGGAAGAGGAGGAGGACTTTGCTTCCCTGTCCTGGGATAATTGCTGAATGACTTCTTTTGGAGACAGATACTATGCTGAGCAATGTTTATGAAACAAATTATCAGAATATTAACCATTCATAGAAGACATGTCAATATTCCTGAAGAGGATCACCCCTGGAAGACAGAGTTAGATGGCAGTGCAAGCTGTGCGGAAAGTCCTTAATGAGGACGACTTTCTCAAAGCTGATGATGTAATAGTTCTGAAGGAGCATTTTGTGGGAGTCAGGGTCCCATCTACCTCTGTCTGGGCACACAGAGCTCCTGGCCTTGCATCCTGCCTGAGAGGTGACCTGGATTATTGGCTTCCCTGGTCCACACAGGGTCCTGGATTGCTTGGTTGCCCCTCATTCCTGGTCTACCCTGTGCCCCATGGTGTTTGCAGCTTCTATGGGCTGAATTTAATCAGTGATTCACTGGAGCTGGATCTGAACCCAAACCACAGGGAAGCCCTGGGCACTGAGGACAATAAGAGCAACAGACAACATCTCCTCCACTGCTTCTCTCTCTGCTCCACAAGGCAAGGCAGCTCTCACACAGGAGGCATCCAACCTAACTCCCAGCAGGGAGAGTGTGAGATGTCTGTGGATGAGCCCACATTACAGTATGATTCTGTGGGAAGACATCTGGTAGCTTCTGGTGCAGCTGCAGCAGTCAGGACACATGGAACTACAGTGGAGGTGAGCTATAGGACCAGGTAGCAAAGAGTCTGATCTGGCCAATGCTGATCTGAATCCCTGGGTGCTCAGGGCTACAATGAATGCCAGTCATGGGCATGCAATGTGTCACTAACACTGTGTGTGACCACATTCTGAAAGTCTTGTCCAGAAAAAAACAAGTGGTCTTGAGCACTGAATTTCAGTCCCGACTCATGGGGTACAGGATAGCAGATTGATCTGAGTATGAAATCGCATGAATATGCCCTCTGGCTGCTCCCTGGGCTCAGGATAGATGGGCCCTGAGAAGGCACCATTCATGGGTCTGCAGGAGTAGGGGAGAGCTTGGCATTCATGAGGCACTCCTAACCCTTACTTGAGCCACTCTGGGGAGGAGATGGCATCATTGTGAGATAGGCTTATGTGGGACACTATGCTTCGATGTATGGCACAGACAGCTCCTGTCCTTGCTGACAGTTCAGACCCACAGCTGGCCTCATCTCAGACAGTCCCATGAGGAGTGGTGTTTGGTTCCTGCTTCACAGTTAGGGCAGGAAAACACCTAGGATACGATGGGCCACTGCAGTGAGTACGGGCCACGTGCCTGTCTTGTCCTTGCTTACTTGTTTTTTCCTCTTCCTCCTCCTCCTCCTCCTCCCCCTCCTTTTCTCCTCCTCTTCTTCTTCCTCCTTCTCCTTCTCCTCCTCCTCCTCCTCCTTCTCCTCCTCTTCCTCCACCTAATTTCGGGAACCACCCAGAGACCTTCACAGGAGTGTAGTTCATGCTAATCAGAATGCAGGGCTGGAGATCAAATTCTGGGTAAGGTCTCCATCCAGCCCTGGTTGCTCCCCCACACACCCTGCCTACCTGAGATTTCCAAATTGTGTTCTCAGGGTCGTGGAGAATCCTCTACAGTTAGCCCTGCCGGTACAGCCAGTTTCTTGGGAACACTGGGTTTAGCAGGAGTCCTCTCCATCAGGCTCAGAACCTTAGAGTGAGTGAGAGGGCTTGCTGAGTGGCACACTAGGACCAGAAAGGTGTAGAGCCCTCCAGTGGTAGTCATGAAGTACTGCAGGAGTTTATTTCCTGATTTCTTCACCTCTACCTTGTTCTAAAGCCTTTTCAGGGACACCTAGGGACCTAAGAAACTTGACTTTGGACCCCCATAGCGCAACAGAGAGACTAAAGCAGCAGCCCTGTGAAACTTCTGCAGAGGACAGTGTGGGCTCTGTGTTGTAGAGTGGCTGTGGAGTGGCATGAAGGCTGACTGACCAGCCAGTCACAGAGAGCTAGGGACAGTTAGATTCTTGGAGGAGGGAGCATGAGCGGCAGACACAGCAGAGTTGAGGCCTTCAGAGGAGCCAGCTCATTTAATAGAGAAGCATATGCCCTCCCAAAAGCCTGACAGCTTAAGACACTGCACTGAAGACCTGACCCAGTAACATGCCTCATTTACACATCACCTACCTGTGCCTTGTGTAGGGTCCTCAGGTTAGATCCTAAAGTCCATCATGGCTGAAAGGCAGAAGTTTGCACATCACTGCAATGTGGAGGCTACTCTCAGCTGATGGGACCCACGCAGTCTGTGGACAAGTTTGCTTAAGTGAAAGTTGGCCGTCCTTGAACTCTCGGGTCTTCCAGGGTAGTGTGTGTTGACCATATGCAGTCATTCCTAAAGATATAAGTGCCAAAATTCAACAATAGGGAGAGAATCCTATACTGGATGGAATCACTCGGCTCAGTGTGGACACAAAGATATCCTATGCCATGGCATGGAGGCTCCCAAGAACTTCTAGGATGAATGTGAGGCACACAAGAGCCCACAGTGCAGCCTGGGAGAACATTAAAGTATCTGGAATTATCAGGGACCCTAAGGTATGTTGGGCAGGATATGGAGCTGATGCATGCTGGGATGCTTGGAGGAGACAGCCTGAGGTAAAATAGAGGGCAGTGTGTCATGAAAGCTAAGACAGAGCAACCAACAGGATGGCTTATCTGGCCCATGACAGATCGACTCTGCCAGAATTAGATGGTCTATGTAGACGTTCAGTCCTGGGATTGTAGGAGCATAGAAAGTGCCAAAAGTCAGGGTGCAGACTACCTCCATGTTTTCTATCTCCCTGTAGGTTGAAGAGGCAGAGAACAACCGCAGAGGTGCCCAGTATGTCCTCAGCCTGGACAACAAGTGTCTGCTCAATCATACAGACAGCTCAGGACTCTCTCACCCAGCGAAACCTGAGACTGCACACTGGTGGACCAGCTGGTTCCTCAAGAGGTTAGCTCTCTCAATGGCATGAAGTTCAGGTGCTACCTCTTCCTATACTGGCCTGGTGAAGACAGAACCCTGGAGGACATTGTGGTCTGGGCAAGAGATATCCAGCAGCCCTTTCTGTGCCAGCCAGCCTTGAAGGTTGCTTGAGATCATTCCAGCATGACCAGTCTCCAGCCTTTTCCAAGCAAGTCAGTTGTTGGCCCTTACCACTTCTGCCCACCACATCAGTCGCCTTTCCCTGCCCACTTGTTGGAGATGGGACTAGCTCTGACTTAATCATAGGGCTTTGGATGGGCTCTATTTTTCCTGTTTCTGGTTGTAAGCTACTAGGATTCTCAGGAGCGTAAGTGTATGAGAGAAACAAGTGTCTTGTTAGCCCTGAAGCAGCCTGGACTCTGGTCTTATCTGCTAGAGAAGGTGTCATGAAGGGACATGGGCAGTAGAGGGAGGTCTATGACTGCAAAGCCTGCCTAGGCTCCAATAATCCAAACTGGGTACTGCAGAATTTCCGAGATCACAGCTCTGCAGTTACCCTTCTCATGTCCTGGTTTTAACTACTGCACCCAACACAAAGCCTCCCTTGCAGTATGTCTCAGATCCATTTGAGACTCTGCAAAGCAGACATCTTTGTACGGAATGGAAAAGAACCCTTACTGCACATCTCAGGTTGTGGAGGCTGGTCCATCCTGTCTGACAGTGTTTCTGAGTCACTGGTATAGGGCTGTTTGGGGTCTCCTCTCCTCACCTTAGCCAAGGAGGTCCAGGGTCATCAAGCAGGTACAGTCCATGGGCTCTGATATGGTTCATGGTATGTTATCTACTCATGGAGCCTTCAAGATTTCTTTACTGCCCAGGGTCCAAAGAAGTATTTGATGTCCCTCTACTTGGATGAGAGGAGACTTGAATGTCACTGCTGCTCACAGGTTCTTGGTAGTTGAGCCCAATAGTGGATGCATTTTTGTGAGTCATATCTGCACCTCCTCCTAACATCTGTTAGAGTAGATGAAGTCTGTCTGGCTGGGTGGGGCAGTACCTCCTCATCTAGGCCTTCTTGTGTGCATCTTGACCTCGGCCAGAACATGTGGAGTTGGGACAACCATTCTGGATGTCAGCTGATGCAATGCCTCACACAGAGGTGCTGGCAGAACTGAGGGTTCTATTCCCTGGACATTGTGACACGAAACAGACTGGGAACAGTGGGAAGAGGAGGGTCCACAAGGCTAGCTCAGACTCCAATCTCTAAAGATCAGATTTCATCTTTCGTACAAAATCTGGTGAACTAGCCCTGTACAAGACTCATATTACCTTCCATTAGAAAACCTTTGAGAACAAAAACCCTAGTGTAAAGTGGGGTCTGTGCCAACTGTGGGTGCCTGGCATCGGTCAGGTCTGGTGTCAGGATAGGCCCATTCACAGACATACACAGGCACACACACACACACACACACACACACACACACACACACACACACACACACACAAACACATCATTTCATGCAAGCCTACACCGCCCCCCCCCCAATCACCTGCTATCTTGGGATGTGTCCAGGTTGCCTCAACTTAGCTTCTTCCCACCACATATGTCCCTAAATTGTGTGAACCAAGGGTGGTCACTCCCCTTGCTGGGTTCCCTATTCCTCAAGTTCAGGTGAGGTCACTCTGCTCCTCCTGATCCTTTCCTGGTCTAGAGCTTGTCACCTGACCCTGTGGTTCACAAGTGCTCCCAAGGAAGAAATAATCCATGTCTCCATGTTTACGTGCTTGCCCATACTGCTGATTCCTGGCAGGAGTCATGTGTGGATGGGTACTTGACAGGGTCTTGGTCCTTAGTTTGTCAGTGTCTCCATGAACACAGCATTCCTGTGAGACCAAAGCACTCCAGACACAACTTGGGATATGCTGAGTGGCATGGCAGAGTATGCCCCTGAAGAGCAGGCAGGCCCAGCATGGCCACAGAACAGCCTTGGATGTGCCTGTCTGCCTTTCCCACCAGAGCATGACCTGCTGTAACAGGTGCTTGTCATTATCTTGGGGAACACAGCAGTGAGAACCCTGCTGGGGCTTCTGGTCTCCAGGGAGCAGGCAGGGGCCTTGTGCTCACTTGTCCCTCACTAGTCCCCTTGGCCCAGGGATTGTGGTTTTCAGGACTCCCAGAAGCATCAGAGGCCAGCACAAGTCATCCTTAGTGTGTGCAGCAGCTACAGGTGCATGCAGGTCAGGACCTGTGCCCTGTGTCTTCAGAGACAAGAAGGAGCCAAGAGCATTGGCTGACCCTGAGAAGCCACTTGGGTCTCATAAAGATTCTATTTATGTCCTTCCTCTGGGCCTGTGGAGACATTGTAGGGAACTATACCAATTTCCTTGGATGCCAGGCTGTGCAGAACTGCAGACTGTGGTCACAATCCATAGGGAATGGACAGGACAATTACAGGCCACGCTCTGCCATGCCTCTGCCTAAAAGTGTGCAATGGGGTCAGGGTATGGGCATAAGGAGGAGCCCACGCAGATTCGAGTCTCCTTCCAATATTCATCTGTGGGCTGGGTAAAGAAAGCCAGCACAAAATCACAGTAACTTTATATGATTGTCTTTTAAAAGAAACATCAAAGATAACAGGTGTAAATCATGAAAATGGCATCTGTGTGTGCGTAGACAGCTCTTTGCATGGAGAGTGTGTACGCACACTCCAAGCACAGACTACAGGCATGGGGAGTGTCTGTCTACACTTGGAGCAGAGCATACATGCTATCAAACACACAATAAAAGCCATCATGCCCAGGCCCTGGGTCTATAAGCCACTGAAAGCCTCTCACTCCTCAGTGGGGTCTGATGTCCAATACCTTAGAGACATCTGCAGACTGTGCTGCCAGAACATGAAGAGCCATGAGAGTCTCCCCCGGGAACTCTGTAGTCTTGCTGGAAATGCAAGAGGAAAGCCCAGCCTCTAGGCCAACGTGTAGCATAGTTCATACAAGTATCACTGACACACAAACATGTTGAAGACAACATGGCAGGGCCTGGCAGAGATGTAACTTGGCCAAAGGTGGAGTGGCTGGGACAAATGAACAATCATGGCTGTGGTAGCTCCCTAAAGCCTGGATTTCTGCCCCCTCTATTATGGGGTCTCTGAAGAAGACAAACGGGTGGACTCCTAGAGCATCCTGTTGATTAGCTTGCTGTTCAGATGTGGGATGTGGTCACAGTGCTCTGACAAGGCCACAAGAACATCCATGGGAGTGGAAACTAGCCTATGTGTGTCCTACTGTCCCCAGGGATCTGCACTCTGGCTTATGGTGTGGAGGCCCAGGGTGCAATGGGGTCAAGGTGTGGCATAAGGAGGAGCCCACGCAGCATAGCATGTGAGTCCTTGAACTCACTGCATTTAAGTCCTGGGGTGAGTCTCATGTGGTCAAACTCTGCATGACTCAGGTGGCTGACATCTTACCTGCTGTGATTGACATCACCGGCTTTTACAATGTGGGTGTAGCCTTAAGAGCCATGTTATATACTTGTCAACTGGAAAACAGAACTTGTGTTTCACTTAGGATGGATGTGTGTCCTTCCAAAGTGTGAGTGTACCATACTTTTGTTTTCTTCCCTCCCTCTCCACTTCCAAAGTGTGGAAGGCCTCCTTGATGTGGGCTCTAGACCGCCAACGCTCACTGCAATGATCACTTGGGTTTGCCATGAATGAACTTCTGTCCTGGGAACTGACCTGGCAAGGGCTAGGCTTCCCTTCCTTGCTGACCGAGCAGAAACCTGTGACAATCAAGTGACACCTGAAAGAGTTCCTGTGCACCAAGTTGGGGTGCAGTTCTCTGAGTTGCATGCCTCTGTGGATGAGTCCCACAAACGCCAAGGCACTGGTGACAGGCCTGGAAAAGGACAGCATAAGTCACAGGAGACCCCAGGTTGATCTGGCAAGGGATAAGCACTCTTTGCTATGATTAACCTTATCTTGCTCATGGACAGACAATTCTCATGTGAACCAAGTGTGCTAAGTTTAAGAAAATGGGCTGGGGCTGGAGAGCAGGCTCAGTGGTTCAGAGCCTGGCTGCACTTTCAAAGGTCCTGAGTTTGATTCCAGTCACCATATTATGGATACTAACTAACTATAATCAGATCTGATGCCCTCTTTGGACACACAGATGTACATGCAGATAGACCACTCAAATAATTGAATCTTAAAAGAAAGGAACAAAGGAATTAAAGAAGGAAGAAAAGAAAGTTAAAGAATGAAAGAAAGAAAAGAATGAAAGAAAGGAAGGAAAGTATGAAAGAACGAACGAAAGAAAGAACGAAAAATCAAGAAAGGCAGAGAGAGAGAGAGAGAGAAAGAGAGAGAGAGAGAAAGGAAGGAAGGAAGAATGAAAGAAAGAGAGAGATAAAAAGGAGAAGAAAAGAAAGGAGGAAGCAAGCAAGCTGGTCAGCTGTAGAGAAATGGGCCTGTAATACCAGACAATCAAGACACTCAGTAGGAAGGGGGATCAGAAGTTCAAGGCTAGCCTGGTCTACAGCATGAGTTCAAGGTCACCATGGACAACTTAGTCACACCCTTTTTCTAAAGGTGAGGAGGGCTAAGGCTACTAACTCAGTGGTAGAGCACTCGTGGGGAAAGCAGACTGCTGTCCATTGATACCTCTCCTTCCTTGCTCTGAAATACACAATGGTATTAGAAGAGTCAAAGGTTCTTGGCCTAGTATCCACTATTCTATTTGCTACATCGTTAAGGGTGCAGTTTTTGGTATTTTGGTCAGGGATCAAATCTATGAAATAAAGCTTAAGCAATACTCTTATTGCTGTCAGAGTGGAAGGTGGATGATAAATGCTTGCCCACCTGCATCAGTACAAAGCTGGTTCCTTGGACTCCCTGCAAACACATCACTGCTAACTGTATGCCCTGTGTAGGCTTTTCCAGCACTGTACATAGCTTGAAAACCTTCCCTGCTATGGACCCTTGAGTGGGCATCCTGCCTCTCTCAGTCTCAGAATGGAGCACCTGGTCACCTCTAGGCTCACAGGTCAGGGACCTCTTCCATCCCATGGTGAACAAGACTGGCACGGCTGCACACACCTTGAAAAAAGAATATATTGGCAACCCTTAACGAAAAAGATGGTTCTTACTTTCCATTATGGCATTCTATAAAATACGGGTATTTCCTGGTACAATTACACATGTCATTGATTGTGTGTGTGCGTATGTTTTTGGAGGTTGGAGGGGGATAATTCATTTCTCTAAGCCCCTTCCTCAATGCGAGGCAAAAAACATTGACTCTCATACAGACTTTTAATAATTACACAGTTATTTATATATTTTTAAGATTTGTTAATTTTTCCAACTTTTTTTAGCGCTCTCTCTCTCTCTCTCTCTCTCTCTCTCTCTCTCTCTCTCTCTCTGTGTGTGTGGGTATGTGTGTGTAATTAGATATAATACTCAGGGTCAGTACATCCTAGACTTGAGCTACCCTATAACTTTTTATGTTTTAAACAGCTTTATTATGATATCGTTGACATATAAAGCTGATATGTGCTAGAGGTGAGCATATTGATGTTCTTAAAGACATGTTCTTTCTCAGATACAGAACGCGAGCTGGCTAAAATCCTTGCTGCTCTTGCAGATTAACCTTGTCATGCACTGAAGCAATGGGGCACATACTAAGCACACTCCCTGAGATGCCTCCTAGGTCGGTAGCACTGGCTCCATCCCAGGCACAGCTGGAGTGGGCAGCTGTAAGGTTGTGGACCTGCATTTAGGACACTGGGCCCCAGGAGCACCTTACCTGCAGGTCATCCTTTGTACCTCTGAATATCACTCCTGGGTTCTCACTGCCTGGCACTTAACCATAGACACCACTGTAGAACTGTCTAAGGCCAGAAGGGCAAAAACATTGTTGTTATAAATTTCTACTATGTAAACGTCAAATGTTGAGCTTCTTGAACAGTATTCTGAAATGAACCTGGGAGAAACACAAGAAATATGGTCTGAAGTCTCTTCTGGAACTGCCACTCCAGCATATTCTTCCACAGGCAGTCACTCTCCTCTGCACTACCGTCCTCCTTGTTTTGCAACTCATGGATCTCCTTGCTTAGCATATCCACAAGGTGCATTTGCTGTTGCTTCTCCAGCTTCTCCCTGGCATCTTGTTTCCATGGGTCTGGAGACAGACTCCCCAGAGGACAACTCCTCTTTACTGATAGTTATGAACTGCAGATCCCTGTGCTCAATAGTGGGGGGCTGCTGCGGGGACGACAACACCAGAATGACTGTTTCTTGGGCCTCTGCAGTGTGGAAGGTTTTCCTGGTTTGGTCGGTGTGGTCAAAGAAGAGAAGGAAGCAGGTTCAGGGAATGAGAGTGCATCTGTCACCCATTCCTCTCCTGCTCCCTGTGCTTCCTCTCTGCTTCCTTGTCCAGGCAGGCCTTCTATATCTCAGACCACCGCTGCTGCTCCTCACTCTCTTTTGCTAGCCAGCAGCCACCTGAACAGACTGGGATCCTGCCTTGTTTGCAGAAGGTGGTGGGAGGGGCAAATCCACTAAAATGCCGCCAAAATCTGGTGTAGTGGACCTGTGGTAGAGGAGGTGGTGGAGGGAGGTCTGTTCATATGGGCTGGGAGACAGTAACAGTGGTGGCCAGCACCTCTGCTGGGGTTTCCCAATGGCCAGGACCACTCTTAGTCAGAGTGGAAGCAGGGGTAACTGACTTGGAGGAAGGGTTCAGGTGCTCCTGTCTGGATGTCATAGATTCCAATGAGGAGCTCTGGATCCACATATTACTGTCACACTAGAGACCCTTGCCAGCCTCTACTCAATGGAGCTCAAGTAGGTAAAACTCTTCCTGAAGTTCTTCCTTGGAAGTGGTAAGAGGCTGAGAAAAGAAAAGAGGAAGCTCTACTACTTCAGGGACTCACCAGAGATGTTAGCAAAATTTCATGCATGTTTCTTCCTCACAGAGGAGGTAACAAAAACTGGGGAATGGGTGAATAACCAGACCTGACACTGCTTTATGGCTCACCCGCCAAGTAGCCAGCTGTTCCTGTGTCTATGAAGGAATAAAAAGATTTTTCTATACACTGATGCATGCTGTTTGTGGCATTGTCACTCCTGCAATTTAGCTCCTAACCAGGTCTAGGTTGAGGGGTCTGCTCTTGTGAAATGTAAAGAAATAAACAATCAGATGCTTAAACCTGCATAAAAGGCGTACTTTTTCCTCAGGGATCTGTTTTACAATCGTTTAAAAAGCATTCAAGGGGGTTGAAACCCCAAAAGGAGCTTTGCCATTTCAGGAAAGGGCGATGGAGGGAAGATTTGTATGGTGGGTTACTGGGAAGACAGGAAGGGCTAATATTGGATTATAAAGGAAATAAATAAATGGTTTTCTAAAAAGCATGTATTTTAAATGCTGTGCTAAAAATGTAATGTTGACCCTATGCTTTCAATAAAAAACATTTCACATTTTCTTATTTACTCATTTACACTAATTCTCATTTTCCCAGATTCAATAATTTAGTATTAGTTTACTTGAGTAGCGTAATAAAAATAAAACTTCAGTGAACAAAATTCAGGAATGATAGTTAATGTAATTTGTTGAGAACTGTATCAAAGAAGTCAGATATTTCACAAGTAAGAAAGTGTTCCAGCTCATCTCAGACCTCAGTGCAGAAGTCTCCAGTGGAGACAGATGTTAGCTGCTGTTCTTGTGGTATATGCACACTTCTCTCCAGGAATAGGAGGCTGATCTATTAGAAATAGTGTTAAAAACCCAAGTGTCACATTAAATGACAAGTAAAATAAACATAACAATGTTCCTTTAAATGCAGGAGCCATGTCATACCCATCATACACTGAGGGCAGGATGTTTAGCACTGAGCCAGAGACAAAGATGTACCAGAAGTCGGCTTCACGCACCCCTACAAGTCTCCTGACACCACAGACCAGGATAAGGACTTTCTCCAGGACAAGATGAGATCTGTGCTGGAGACATGAGAGTAAATAGGTGAAGCCTTTTGGAGGTTGAAGCCTTTTGGAGGTTGGGGTCCCTATTCAGGATATTCCATCCTCACTACTTTGTTAGCCAGCCTTTTTTTTTTTTTTTTTTTTTTTTTTTTAAATTTTTTTTTAAATTTTTATTTATTTGAGTACACACTAGCTGTCTTCAGATACACCAGAAGAGGGCAGACCATTACAGATGGTTGTGAGCCACCATGTGGTTGCTGGGAATTGAACTCAGGTCCTCTGGAAGAGCAGTCAGTGCTCTTAACCACTGAGCCATGTCTCCAGCCCGTTAGCCAGCCTTTTAAGTGTAAAAATGATCTCCACTACCTTGGAAACCTGACACTTTTTTGAAGACACATTTACAGTGCATTTTGATCTATAAGGTCAAGGGGTTTTCAAGTAAAATCCTAATTTTGGACTAATTTGAGACCTCTATGAAAACAACAATGATCGAAGTACAATGTGCCTCACTGGCTTCTGGGTTACAAGGTGATTTAGAGAGTGCCTCCTCTTGTCACATTGGGGCTGAAAAGGTGATCTGCTCTGTTTTTCATCAGCCTGTCTTTACCAGGCAGATTCGTTGCATCACTATGCTCTGTCCAAGGCTTTTGAGGACTCTCTGGGGAGCCGTTTTGAGCTGAAATATTATAGAGCTCAAAACCTTTACTCTTCCACCTATCGATGATGGACAATGCCATCGTCTGCTACACATGTGGCTGGAGCCATGGATCCCTCCATGTGTACTCATTAGTTGATAGTTTGCTACCTGGTAGTTCTGGTGGGTTGTGGTTGGTTGATATTGTTGTTCTTCCTGTGGGGTTGCAAACCCCTTCAGCACCTTCAGTCCTTTCTCTAACTCCTCCATTGGGGTCCCCCTATTCAGTGCAATGGTTACATGCAAGCATCCTTATTCCAGAGCACTGAGATGGGAATGGGTGTGTGGGAGCGGGAGCATCCACATAGAAGCAGAGGCAGGGGGTTGGGAGAGCATGGGAAGGGAATAACGTTTGAAATGTGAATACATAAAATATCCAAGAAAAATAAAACTCATAAAAACTTCACTCTGTGCTCTGGGTTTACCTGAGCCATAACGATCTGAAACTGAAACCAAAGCCAATTCATTCATTCTCTCCCTCTTACTGGTTCTAAGGCTTGAAGAGCTTCAAAGTATGCGTCTAAAATTCTTATATTTAATAACTGCTCTTGGTACAATAGGGTGATCTTTATATACATTCTTTGACTAGCGTAAAAATGCAAAAACAACCAAGCAATCAGAAGAAACCATAGCCTAGGGTCTCACTATATATTTGAGGCTGGCCTGGAATTCACTACACAGACAGGGGCACCGGAAACTAACAGAAATCTGCCTCTTTCTGCATTCTTAGAGCTGGCATTAAAGGTACATGCCACCACAAATAGCTTTATATGAACATTTTCAAAAGCTTTTACATATATTGTGTCTAGAAAAACATTTCATTTACTTAATAAGTATCTATGGGGGAAACTGACCTTATTTTTTTTCTCAACACCTGAATTGTAATTTGTAAATAACAAAGTAACCTTTTTTAGAGTATTTTTTAAAAAGCACTCAACTTCTCTTCTCTCACCTGATAACACACATATTATTATCCATCAGAATGACAGCATCACATGGTGCTGTCACCTGGTGTGATTATCCACACCTGTTCACAGTTTAGTCTTCCTGTCTGCTCACCTGGGACTCATTTGTTACCCACGTCCCTCTTTGAGTTAGTAAATGGTGTTCTGCTTTAAGATGCCAACACATGGTCTAGCCAGGATTGTTTCCTGTCCTACGCTTTAGTAAACAGGATTCTAGGCTGTCAGATGCTGATACTGTTGTTGATACTCCAGCTACAAAGGTCAGGGCTAGGGTGTGCAGGTTCCACAGCTGAGTCAGGGTCAGAAGAGAGTTCACAATACTGCACTTAACAGACTGTGAATGTATCTAGGAAACTGTACCATCAGATCTGATCTGGATCATGATCCAGAAGTATTTCTCAGCATCATGCACTCAGTCTCAACTAACTTCTTCCTTGAAGAGCTGAGCAAGAGCTGTGGTAGGAGCTACTACATGGGACTTTAGGGCCTCTCTTTATAAATATAATTTATGTGTATGAGTGTTTGCCCAGCATGTGTGCACATGAATGTTTGACTGGTGTCCAAATAACTTAGAAGAAGGTTTCAAATCCCCTGAAATTAGGGGCAATTGTGAGCTAACACTGGTGTTGTAAAATACTGAACCATCTTTCAAGCCCCAGATTTTGATAACATTTAGGAGGAGCCATATCTCAATACAGGATTACTATATATGGCTAACCTGGCTTGAGTCACTAGCTCTTACCTCTCTGCACCATGGAGGACAATGGCTGGGTAAGAAAGGTGGACAGGCAGTGAGAGAGGATGTCTTGATTTGCAACTTCCAGGGTAACCGTGGAACTGGTACTAGTCATGAGTTCAGCTGCCTTAGGTAGAAAAGAAACAGCGGTCACTGTCACAGTAGAGTCTATGTTCAGAATACTTGTGCTTAGGTTCCTCAACCCGGTTGCTGTGTGGGAAATAAACTAGGCTTTCAGAAGATTATGTCCTGTCCACATCACTTATGATAATTAATTATAAAACAGGTAAATATATTCTATTCTATAACATTAACATTAAGATATTTAAACATTTTACAAGCTCTAAGTATAAGTGTACATATTTATATAATTATTTAAGGAAATACTCTAAAGAATATACATTCTTAGGAGTGAACACAAATGAGATTCATGTGCTCTAACAACTAGGATTATAGGGGAAGATGAGTAAACACAAAGAGCTTTTACATCACTTCTTTTTGAATTCAAATTTCAAAATAAAAAGCAAAATATCACTTCAATACAGTAAGACTAACCAATCAGCTTTAAAGTAACCAATTAGTCATACCTTTCCTGAGAAAGTCCAACCAGACTAAATCCATCCACAATGAGGAGTTGGTCATGGGCACCTAGTTGTCCAACCTGAGCCACCAGAAGGATGCAGGTGTAGGGAGAAAAGAAAAAAGGCAGCGTCAATGCACAGCAGCATTCCTCACAGCACACAGTCAGTGCACAGCAGCATTCCTCACACCACACAGTCAGTGCACAGCAGCATTCCTCACACCACACAGTCAGTGCACAGCAGCATTCCTCACACCACACAGTCAGTGCACAGCAGCATTCCTCACACCCTTGCTGATTTCCCTCTAGGACTAAATAGGAATAGAAGTGAACACAACTTAGACACATTGCTCTCCTCATCTTCCAATGGCCTAGTGTCTCCCTATGATCATAAGGCTAGTCAAAGAGGAAGCAGAAGTGCCATTGGGCATGCCCTTCTTTTCAGGACACTCCCAACAACACCCACAGTGAACAAAGCATACATACACACCAGAAGTATCCTGTGTCTTCACTCAACAATCAGCCATACTTAGAAGAGCTGTAGCAACGAGAAAACAGAGGACGACCTACTTTCCTGCTGTCTCTCAGCAGAGAGCAGGACATTCCCCAGCTCGGGATTTCCCAGAGGCATTAAAGGATGAACCAATTCCAATGGGGAAATTCACTGATGAAGTTGTGTTGCTGCTTTCCTTCAAGAATGAAACCTTACAAGGGGGTGGGGGAAGAGTTTTCTCCCAGAAATGTGGCCCAGGGAGATTGTCCAGAGAACACGCAGATGGCAAAACCCAAGTGCCTTTGTACTTTGTCCTTCCCAGTTTGCTCTGTGCTCATTCTTCCTTTGGCTCTGTTTTCCAGTTCCCCATAATTCTTACCTTCTAATATCCTCTAAGTATTTTATGATTCTTCCCCCAACCCAAGCCTTCTCCCTCTTCTGGATTTCTTCTCTTCCCAGCAAGGACTCAATATGACTGCTGTGTAGCCCACTCTAGAGCGTGGTGCAGCTGAATGCATCCATTCACCTGAAGTTTATCACACTCTAAAAACACCAGCTTCCACAAAGTGAGGTGGAGAGTGGTATGAGCTGAAGAAGTCTTCCATAGTTTACTGGTCCTAGCACACACGGCATTTATCACAAGAGGTATAGAACAAATTCTTAAGCTTTCAAAAGTAACATCTCATTTCATTCAGCCTGAAATCTAATAACCAGCAATGACTTTGAAAAATTGAAATTACAGTTGCTGCAACAGTGCAGATCCTGTGAAGAGGTAGGTCCTGCGACAGTGGAGGCACTGAAATAGCGCCGGTTCTGTGACAGTGAAGGTCCTTTGAAAGTGGAGGCACTGAGATCGTGGAGGTCAATCTACATACAGGGGAGCTGCTGCACAATTGAAGGTTCTGCTACAGTGGAGGTCCTGCAAAATTGGAATTGCTGATACAGGGGTATTCCTGTCACTGTAGAGATCCTGGGGCAGTGAAGTTGCAGAATCATGGGAGATCTTGCTTCAGATGATGTCCTGAAACACTTTAGTTGCTAAGGGTGGTGCTACGACAGTGGAATTCCTGGGATAGTGGAGGTTATAGGACAGTGGGTCTCCTGAGACAGTTGTAGTGCTCCTACAGTGGAAATCCTGTGACAGTGGAGGTCCCGCAATAGCAGTATTGCTTGAAAAGTCCAGTTTTTGGACAAAGGAGGTCCTGTGACACTTGAGATGCTGAGACTCTTGAGCTCCTGAACAGTAGAAGTGCTGTGATAGTTGAAGTGCTGAGACACTTGTGGTCCTGTAACAGTGGAGTTGACACACAGACAGTGGACTTCCTGAGGTAGTGGTGGTGCTTAAACAGTGGATGTCCTGTGACAGAGGAGGTCCTGCAATAGAGGAAGAACAATATATGCTGGCTGATGACCCAGAGCTTCCAGAAAATAGACCACCAACCAATATATATCAGAGGATGGCATTATTTGAAACCAATGGGATGGAAGGCCCTTGGTCCTGTGGAGATGTGATGCTCGAACATAGGAGGAGGCTGGAGTGGTGGGTTTCGAAAAGTTGGGTGAGTTTAGGAGCAGCATCATAGTGGCAAAATGGAGGGAGGAGGGAGAAGATGTAGGAGTGGGCATTTGTGGATTGGCACCTAGGACGTGGGACATCATTTGAGATGTTAACAACAGTGGAAATGATAAGGTTTACATTGTCTGACCCAAACCTAAGGGATACTACATAAGGAACACAAAAACCCACAGGTGCTCACCAACAATCAGTTAAAATTTGGCCTTATGCGCTCTACTCCAAAGAAACTATTCCAAGAACACTGTTTTTTGTTTTTTCAAACAAAGTTTAAAACTCTTAAGTGTACTCTCAAATCTGCCCTAATTCGCATAAATTGGTCAAAACTGTTGGCTTTGTAAATACTTCTATCTTGTCCCAATAGTCCCATGCTGGTCATCCCAACAACATGATACTTGTCAAGGTGGGAGTCAATCAACATGGGATTCTAGGTCCAACTGGTTCATGCAGACCCTGAGCTCACCTTCAGTTTCTCTCTCACACACACACACACACACACACACACACACACACACACACACCACACATACAGAGAGAGAGAGAGAGAGAGAGACAGACAGACAGACAGACAGACAGACAGACACACAGACACAGAAACACACACACATGCACACACACACACTCACAGACACGGACACAACCACCCATGAGAGGGGGAGAGGTAGAAACAGAGTGAGTGAGAGAGAGAGAGAGAGAGAGAGAGAGAGAGAGAGAGAGAGAGAAGGGAGTGCTTATCATCTATTTTCTAAGGCATATTGTGTGCTCTTCACGTTGAGCACAGAGACTTGCACATGTAAACCAGTCTTGTACACCTAGGAACATTTTCTGTTCTGTATATTCTCTTTTCTATCCAGTTTTTAGGATATCTTTAAAAGCAAGTAGGGCATTGTCCTACCATGAAATCTTGGACCTAAAGGTACATTTTAATACAAAGCTTACATGTCACTTACAGATGACTCTAGTAGGAAGTACATTAAGTTCAGAATCATTCAATCAGAAACCCTTAGTGTGTATACATCATTCTCACTGCCTTCACTTAACCTCATGTTTGGACCACTGTTCCTAGCTGGAGACTCCTGTTTATCTCCCAGAATAAAAGGGAGTCTTCGTGCTCAAGTGGAACAGCAGATTCAAGGTGGGACTGTTGGGTGACATTACAGTGAACACCAGGGGCTGTCCCTCGGAGGGAGGACATGGCCCTTTCTTTCCTCCTGGGGAAGCAGTATCTACATTGTCCTGAGCAGGGAAGGATCCTCTCATTCTAGCAGATATTCTGGATGATACAAGGAATGTGAATAGATTATGAGATCACTTTTCCACATTTCTTTCTGAGGCAGAGACCCTTGAGACCCTTGGCTCAGGAGTAACTGTTCCAGATAGCAAGGTGAGGTCAGTGTGGGCCCTGTGTTGACCTATGAATAGTTATTTATGTTAATCACCAAATCTTTAAAACTTACACCATGTGAGAGAAAAGTCTCCCAGGAGTCTCAGCTAAAAGTAATCAGTGAGTTTTTAAGAACAAGAACAAGTAGGAAATTTAAATTCATGTGATTGCTACAAACAAAGCAAGAAACTGTCACTAGATCACCTTTGTGTAAGGGCCCTGACGACCTACACAACTTAAGATGTGAAGTGCTCAGCTAGCACGCTTCGTGTCATGAACCCAAGACACAGCTTCTCTGTGTCTCATCACCTCTGAAGCATGGTCCACAAACAATGGCAACAAACCTTCTCTTCCTCAGAGTTCAAAGTTACCTTTATTGTTAGTGATAGTTTCCACAGTTAACTAACCTCTACTGGATAGACAGCTTTGACTAACCTTCTCTGAGCTTCTCCCAACCATGTACAGATGGTACATCCCTCTGCACATGAGGCCTGTTCCTCTCAGGCCTGCTGTTCTCCTTCCCAGATTAGAAACTGGATACCTTTCAAGCCTACATTCTTAAGTCATCTATCAACTTTGGGTACATGATAAGCACAGCATGACATTGGGTGCCAAATAACACTTTCCTACCTGACAATGAATATGATCCAGGGGTACCAAACATGGAAACTGGTCAGGTAAGGTCAGGTAACCCCCATGCTATCTCCATGTGGAGATGAAGATTGACACACCTTCCCAAGCAGACTTTCTCATCTGTCTCAGCCCACACAGCAGTCCTTTGCTGAGCTTCCTTACTCCAGGTGACTGATGAGAGTACATGAGAAGATGCCTGATTTCTGGAAAGCGCTGGGCCCCATGACCCACAGTAGCAGCAGCTTCTGATCACAGGTGATTTCAGGAACTGAAAATGCCTAATGTTCCTGTGTTGATTTGAATATGCTCAGCCCAGGGAGTGGGACTCTTTGCAGATGATCCCTCATTGGATAGGTGTAGCCTTGATTGAGGAAGTGTGTCACTGTAGATGTTCCTTGTCCTAGCTGCATGAAAATCAGTTTTCTAGTAGCGGCCTTCAGATGATGATGTAGAACACCCAGCTCCTCCTGTACCATGTCTGCCTAGATGCTGCCATGCTCCCACCTTGATGATAATGAACCAAACTGCTGAAATTGTAAGCCAAACCCAAAGCAGTGTTCTTCTTATAAGATTTGCATTGGTCATGGTGTCTGTTAATAGCAGGAAAACCCTAAGTAAGTCACTTTCTACCACAGATTACGAGGTTAATTGAGTGATGTCATCACCTGAGGGGACATGGCCTCTTATTAAGGTTCTAATGTCCTAAGTAATTGCAGGCTCTCTTCTGGCCTAGGCATTGGCTATAATATTAATCTTCCCAGTGTCTTCTTCTCTGTAAATTATACATTTTGCATTTCTATTTGCCCCATTTGCTCTTTTTCATTGAATTCCTATAACCTCAGTATAACAGAGGCCATACTGGGCTCTCTTCAAATTTTCATCGAAGAAATTTGTTTATTACTTTTTAATTTAGCCTCAGGTAGGTTTTTAGGATGTGGGCTGAAGGAAGCCACATTTTTGTAAAAGCATCATACAAATTATCCCAGGCCAGTTACAAATATTATTGCCTTCTGAATCCCCTTGTCCTGGGCTTCCACATTCTGGATAGGTATTGGCACTCCTGACTCCCAAGCTCCTGCCAGTATACCCAATTAAACTCTTCTTAGAGCACTGGGCCACTTCTAGTTCAAAGTTCTGAATTCTTGCATATTTTCCAAAACAAGTAACAAGCACAAACTGGCATGGTCAGGTATCACAGAGCAAGAGTCCGCTCTATTACATCCCCTTCTGCATTAGTTACCTTTGTATTTCTGTGACAGAAATGCCATGAGCACAGCAAACTATAAAACATGTAGGCGATTAGTGATCCTATTTCACAGACCACCTGTTACCATAGGTTAAGTTCTATGACGACAGGGCACAGTGGAAGGAGCAGGAAGCAGAGGACTCACATCTGGAATTACAAGTACAAAGCAGACAGTGCACAGGGAGTGGTGCAGAGCACTAAAACCTCAAAGCCCAGCCCCACTGGCATTCTTTCTCCAGCAAGGGAACACCTCCTGAGTCTTCCCAAACAGAGTCAGCAACTGGGAAAGGAGTACTCAAATGCCCGAGACAGTGGAGGATAGCTCATGCAAAATGTCATGATGATTCAGGAATTCGAATCAGTAACAGAGAGAACCTTCACTCTGGGTCAATGTGTGTTGCTGCAAAGCCAGCAAGCTGCTCTCCCTCCTCTTGAACATAACATGTGGATTAAGTACAAATGTAAACAAGCATCTCCATGGAAAATCAACAGCCCTGTTAATCTGGTCATACTTATAGGATAAGTCCAGAGGTGCTGGATACTGAAATCAGAGAAGAAGCCAACACAAACTCAAACCGTTTAGTCTATAGGAATAAAAATACCACAGAAGCCAAAATGGGTAACGATATGGAGCAAACGCTCACTCACTCAGCAGATAAAATTACAACTAGCCCTTACTCACAGACCTACTTCATAAACAGTGTACATTCTGCTGGTACCTACTCAACACAATCCTAAATGCTGCAATCAAACCAAATGGTTTCTTACTTTGTTGAGTATGACTTAAAAACACTGAAGTACTCTGAAGGAGGTTAATGGAAACTTCTCAGGGCCTGGGGAAGTTGGCTGAGGGAGTACAGATTAACAAAGCAACACAACCCAATTTCCCCACCAGCAAGCAGAAACCGGCCTGATGTCAGTTGCCAATTCCTGAGGGTTTAAGAGAAGCCTACAGACTGGAAGGACTGAGGTAGGTGAGATTAAAGTACAGTTACACTGAATGCTCACTTGAGGAATGGGAAGGGTAGCAACTGGAAAGTGCTCTGTGTGTGTGTGTGTGTGTGTGTGTGTGTGTGTGTGTGTGTGTGTTCCATGTATGTGTTTCTGTGTGAGTGTGGTTGGGTTGTTGCTGTTGTGTGCTTAATTTGAGACAGAGTGTTACCACAAACTGAAGCTGTCCTAAAACTCACCCTGTGCACAAGGGTGGTTTGGACAGTAAAGAGACCTTCTCTCTCATGAAAGGGGGATTAATGATGTGTAGCACAAGTTATGTGTGAATGTAAATTTCAAAATCTGAAGATTTCATAAATCTCCTTTGGCTTGCTTTAACAATGCTGGTGATTATAGCAATACATGGTACACTGAGGACAGAACAGAATATATAGTGTGTGCTTTTGAGATGGTTCAGAGGTGAAAGGAATAGCTGATGATCTGAGTTTAGTTCCAGAGGCACTGTTAATAATCAAACACAAATGTAGCCGACTATTATCCTGTGTAAAAATCAGTCAGGGCATCCAGTCATCTAAAGTCTGGAAGCTGGGGAAGGGAACATGGAAAATGAATATCCTAGTAAGAGCACCATTGGAAGGGGAAGCCCTGGGTCCTGCTAAGACTGAACCCCCAGTGAACTAGATTGTTGGGAGGAGGGCGACAAGGGGGGGAGGATGGGGAGGAAGGAAGGGGATGTTTGCACGGAAACTGGGAAAGGGAATACTGGAAATGTATATAAAAAATACTCAAGTTAATATATATATATATATATATATATATACACACACACACACACACACACACACACACACACACACACACACACACACACACTGAGGTCAACCCTAGATAGGGCATAGAGCAATCCACACATCATGGGATTCAACGGGGAGTTTTATGAAAGAGCTATTGCCCAGGAGCACACCTGTGTGTCAAGGCCTCCCTTCCAGCTTGGCCTTTGGAATCTCCAGTGCTAAACACTGTCTCTTCCTTTGCAGAAGTGAAACATAATAAAAATTCACACTTCACAGTACAGTGAATAGCAGTAATCGCAAAAGGTGTAAATAGAACCGATGAGTACAAGAGTATGTGGATTGATGTTATATGAAATGTGTTTGGGTGCAGTGCAGTATCCTCTTCCATGTTCCTACATACTGAGCAACGACCCTGTACAATTTCTCTCTAGACAGAACCATCTGGAATTCACTCACTGAGGGACTTATGCCCTGGAGTGGCAGCTACAGGTAGGTCTTGTGCAACCATGTCACGAAGCGAAGAGACAGAGATGCATGGATTAAATGGAGAGAAGCAGATTGGAATGGTGGAGAGGCTAACCTGCCAACAACTCCAAACCCCCAGCAGGATGACAATGGAGAACAGCGAGCAGTTTCCCAGCCAGCCTCACTCTCCATAGACAGACTTCTTCCAGTCCTTCCATTTTCCCAAGGAAAGAAAAGTTCAAAAAGCAGGGACAGGGAAAGAAAAACTGCTCTACTCCCAGGAGCCAAGGGCAAACCCCCTGGCACCTCCCTGTCTGAGCCCATAAGCAGAGACAGCCCAGTCCTGGGATCATCTCTAGAGGCTCAGGGACCCAGGCAGATGAGCCCTTGAATCACAAAGGGTTCCTCTACAGCATTCTATGGGTGTCAGTCCTGAGTCCCTGAGCCTGAGGTGCTCTGCACAGCTATTCAGAGAAGCCTTCTCCTGATCTCTGTACAAAGATCTCTGTGTTGGATGTCAGAGGAGAGTGTCCACCCAGCATGGTTTGGGGCTCTGGCCCTCTAATCTGTTGGTCCATGTTAACTTCTCCACAGAGAAAGCTTATGAGCTTTGCTGATGCATCCATTAGGCGTTTGGGGGATTCAAACTCAAGTCTCTGCCTAGTCCTGCAGCTTTGTCTCAGGTGTTTGATGATAACCTAGAGCCTTTCTGAGGATTTATGAGAACAGTGTCCTCTTGATGGGTCAGTTTAGAAACAGCTTTGCCTTTAAAAAAAGAAAACTATACCATCAGTTTGAGGCTAATTCTTCAGAATTCAAAGATAACGTGACACCCTGAGTGTAGACATGAGGACTTTAAAGCAGGATGCAGAGTAAACATTCAAAACAGAGAACTATGGACAGCGAAACATCTTACAGGGTTTTATTTCTAACAGCCTAAAGTCTTTCCATAGCCCATAGAAGCCACGGTCTCAGAGTCCTTCCCAACCATGTTGACAGGTCCTATTGTGACCTCATGAGGAGCGATTGTGAGGCGGCCCAGCAAACACATATTAAGCTGTTGCCAGGCCTGGAATTCTTTGAGTGCTTTGAGAGGAGGTGTGGAGTGGAGCCCTCTGTGACTTGGTTGTATCAAGTGAGCTGTGTGTGGTTGTATCGAATTTTACTGTACTGTGTATATGTGTATGTATCAGTGTGTGTAAGAGAGTGTGTGTTGACAGATTGGCCTGTGTGTGAGTGCGTGTACACTTTTGCCTGTGTGTTTGTCAGTATATGTAGGAGTGTGTGAGTTTACAGGTTTGTATGTGTGTATGTGTTTGTATGTGTGTATGTCTTCTTGTGCGTATGTGTATCCCTGTGTGTATGTGTGTATGTGTCTGACGTGTGTTTTTCCAGCTTTGCTTGTGTGTAAGTATGCGTGTTTTGTGTGAATCTGGGTGTTTGTAAGAGTTTGTGTGAGTATAAGTTCACTTCTGTGTATTTCTGTGTGTGTGCCTGTGTGTGTGCCTGTGCCTGTGTGAGTGCCCGTGTGTGTGTGTTTGTGCGTGTGTGTGTGTGTGTGTGTGTGTGTGTGTGTGTGCACGTGCCCATCCCCTTTTGCCCCTTGTATCTATATTACCTGCACCTCAGTGCAAGAGAGTGTAGAGGCCAGAAGTCACCCCGGCTGCTGTTCCTGAGGTAGGTTCTCAACCTTATTTTCAAGACAGGCTCTCTCACTGGCCTGCAGCTGCCCAAGTATCTGGGCTGGCTGACCAGTCGCTCCCAGGCATTTGGTATGCCAACCCCATAATATCAGTTTAAAGGCCTATGGAGATGGCTGGCTGCCTGTTTCTTGATTGATTGATTGATTTTTGGATGACTTCAAGAGAAAGAATTAGGTCACATATTGTCACGCCACTGGCTATTTCCTATTGGGGTTTTGTTTTTTGTTTTATTTATTTATTTATTTATTATGGATTGCTGGTTTCATTTTTTAGTGGTTTTTATGTTCTCACATGCTATATTACTGCTTTGATTATTTACGGTTCTGCAGTCGGATGATTAACTCTATCTCCATTTTCAATGTCCTGCGGTTTCATCCTTTTACATTATTCCTGTTTCTCTATTTATTGAGTACAAGCAATCATTGGCTTAGACTAGATACAAATTTGCCCTTTGTGACACTTTGACTCTTCGGCCTTTGTTTAAGGTTTACTATTCACTGATATTTAACTGCCTTATTCCTTGTGGTTGGTTAATTTTAATTTTCAGTATTTTGCTCTGGAGAGTTGTGGATTTTTGTGGATCACTAGGTCCTGAAATTCAATGGAGTTTTCCCTTAAGTGTTGGCTTTTTATATTTGTTTGTTTTGTCTTATACTAATTCTTTCTCCTCTCGTTTCTTTCATCTGTTTTTTTTTTTCTTCAATGAACATCTATTCATAGTATTGACCATCTTTGGCCGACCAATCCTATTGTAGTATGACGATTTTTATTTTCATCATTGCATTTACTATGTGTGTGCTCTTGGCTTTCTCTTTTGGGGTTGGTTATTTGGGTGGCTTTTACTTATGACTCTTCATATTTTCCCCTTAACTTTTTCATAATTTTGCTCTATTTTTCTAGTCTAGTTTTTACTTTGTCTTTGTTTGTTTTTTTTTCTTTTTCTTTTGTTTGTTTCTTTTAGGTACCACAAGTGTAATTTTAGCTCCTATATTGCTCCATCTTTTTCATTATTTGATTCCATTTTTGTTATTTTTAGGTAGCATTAGTACTGATAAAATGCCTACAGAGACTGAGGAGGAGTTACCAACCCCTACACCCGAGCCCAGTATCTCTGAGGAGGGCAACTTCCATTCCCAATACCAAGTATTGGGGACAATTGGGCAAGGGGGCAACGCCAAAGTCCTCCTGGCCCACCACCGGCTCACAGGAACCCCGGTGGCTGTCAAAGTTCTGCGAAAGGACAAGCAGTGGTTCCAGCCAGCCATGATGGAAGCAAACATAATGAGAAAGATCAACCACCCCAACATAGTGTCTCTCATACAAGTTATTGAAAAGGAAACGAGAATATACCTCATAATGGAGCTGGTGGAAGGCCAAGAACTCTACCAGTACATCAGAGAGTCAGGGCACATAGAGGAGGATGAGGCCCGGCAAATATTTGAACAGATATTGTCAGCAGTGAGCTACTGCCATGGAAAGGGGATTGTTCACCGAGACCTCAAACTGGACAATATAATGATTGATAAAAACAAAAAGGTCAAAGTCATCGACTTTGGGCTTAGCACCCAATTTCAACCTGGAAAAATGCTAAACCACCACTGCGGCACGTACACTTTTGGTTCCCCTGAACTCCTCCTTGGCCATCGGTATGACGGGCCGAAGAATGATATGTGGATTATAGGAGTGGTCTTGTACTGTATGGTAGTGGGAAAGCTCCCATTTGATTCAGTGATCATCCAAGAACTGCAAAGACAAGTAGTGGCAGGGGTATATCCTGCTCCCTGTGGGGTTTCAAAAGAACTGGAGGACCTCCTTAGTAAATTACTGAGGGTAAATCCCAACTTTAGACCATCAGCAAGAAAGGCGATGAAACACCCTTGGTTCAAAGAACACTGGAATGGATTGATAGGTCCCTATGAAGAAATGCTTCCCCTCACACCAGACCCGGCCATTTTGGATGCCATGAAAAGCATTGGATTCCAAGCCTCTGTAGTAAAACACTCTTTAAAACAAAGAAAATATAATGAGGAAATGGCAACTTATTTCTTTCTACAAAAGCAGGCTCTCCAGGGGGATGGCTGCACAGCCCAGGCACAGCAAGTGAGTCCCGTTGCAGCACCATTCCCTAGCCTTGATCCTGCTGCTGCTTTTAGATTAGAACCAAAAAGGAGTGGAAGCCTGCCAGTCCTTGGCACCTTGCGAGTGTCATCCTCCCATGGTCACGTATCTCACTATGGCCAGAATGCTCATCCAAAAGGAGGCAAAAGATCCACTGTGGCTGGTCGTCTCAGGCCTCTACCGATGACACCTACACAGGACCACTATCACAAATGTGCCGTGAGTGTCCCATGCATTCAAACAACAAGCATCTTCAGTGAGAAGAGTAGCAATAAGGAAATCAAAGAAGACAACCCACTCTCCCACAGAGCCCCATTAGAGGATAAGCCCATCCCCAGCAGGGTCCGGCACAGAGGTTTTAAGGGGTGGACCAGGAATATAGCAAATGCCCTGATAAAGCTTTGTTGCTGCATGCCAAGGAGAAAGAAACCTCGCCTGGGGCAGAACAGAATCTCCCCCCAGAAATGAGCCACAGGGAGAGTCCAGAGAACAAGCAGCAGGCATAGCCCAGGTACCTTTGTGCTTTGTCCTTTTCAGTTTGCTCTATGCTGGTCCTTCCTCTGTCTCTGGTTTCCATTTTCCCCACAATTCTTACCTTGTATCTGCTCTAAGTTCTTTATGAGGTTTCCCCAACACCAAGCCTTCTCCCTCTTCTTGATTTCTCCTCTTCCCAGCAGGGACCCAATAGGATTGATGAGTTCCACACTCTACAGAGTTTTCTAGTTGGCCCATCCCTTCAGATGGACTCCAGCTCCCCCTTAGGCCAATAGCTCCCACAGGGTGAGGACAAGAGGTTCATGGGCTCATGGACTCCTCCAGGGGCTACTGATCTTTTCACATGTGGTCATCAATCACAAGTGCTGCAGAACAGAGTCTTATGTTTTCAAATGTAACATCCCATTCCATTAAGCCTCAAAACTAATTAACAAGGTTTGTCATTGAATAAGTATCAACAACCTAGTTTGTGGGTTATAGTTGATGGTCAGAATCCTGCATGCATGCATATTGTTTTGCATAATGGTTTTTTTTTTGTTCCTAAGACCTAGTGATCTATTGAATTTTATAGGTAGTAGTTCTAAATGGTTTCTTTCAAAGACCTCAACTGAGAAGTAGAAAAAAGAAGTTATAATATAGTAAGGCAAATCCAAGCCCCAAATGGTAAGCTAAGAATTCTACCTCACTGTCTTTTTTGCTTGGAATAAATTGTCTTGTCTATTTCACAGTGTCATCTGGAAATTCTTTCATGTCCTCAGTATAAACAGTAGGTGATTTCAGACACATGGCAATGGAAAAGACACCAGCAGAAACTACAGCAGCAACAGGAGTAGCAACAATAGCAGAAGCAGCATTAGGCACAGCAGCAGCAGGAGGAGGAGAAGGAGAAGCATAGGAGGAGGAGGAGGAGGAAGAGGAAGCGAGGAGGAGAAAGAAGAGGAGGAGGAGGAAGAGAAGGAAGAGGAGGAGAAAGAGGAGGATGAAGAGCAGGGGGAAGATTTTGATTCCCTGTCCCCGTGAGAATTGCTGATGACTACTTCTGGACACAGATATCATGCTGAGAACTGTTTATCAAAATGATTTAACAGAATATTAATTTTCATAGAAGACATGTCAATGTTCCTGAGGGCATGCAGCCCTGGAAAAGAGAGCCAGATGGCAGAGGCAAGCAGTGTGGAATGTTCTTACTGAGGAAGACCTTCTCAAAGCTGATGATGTAATAGGTATGAAGGAGCATTTCATGGGAGTCACGGTCCCATGCCCCTGTGTCAGGGCACACAGAGCTCCTAGCCTTGCATCCTGCGTGAGAGGGGACCTGGAATATTCCCTGATCCCAACAGTGTCCTGGATTGCATGGTTCCCCCTCAGTCATGGTCTTCCCTGTGCCTCATAGGGTACTCAGCTTCTACGGGCTGAATTTATATCAGTGATTAACTGGAGCTGGACCACAACCACACCACAGGCAAGCCCTGGGTACTGAGGACATTAAGAGCAGCAGACAACATCTCCTCTGCTGCTTCTGACTCTGCTCCACAAGCCAAGGAGCTCCCATACAGCAGGCATCCAGCCTAACTCCCAGCAGGGAGAGTGTGAGATGTCTGTGGATGAGCCCACAGGGACTACAGGATTCTGTGGGAAGACATCTGGTAGCTTCTGGAGCAGCTGCAGCAGCCAGGACACATGAACTACAGTGGAGGTGAGCTATAGGA
Organism: Rattus norvegicus; assembly: GCF_021556685.1. Taxonomy (NCBI): domain Eukaryota; kingdom Metazoa; phylum Chordata; class Mammalia; order Rodentia; family Muridae; genus Rattus; species Rattus norvegicus. The sequence continues at coordinate 65,232,272 of NC_141534.1, read as the reverse complement.
TCAGGTAGCAAAGAGCCTGATCTGGCCAATGCTGATCTGAATCCCTGAGGGCAGGCTGGAATGGTCACTCAGGGCTATTAGAGTGAAGGCCAGCCAAGGGCATACAATGTGTCACTAACATTCTCAAAGTCTTGTCCAGGAAAAAAAACCACTGGCCTTGACCACTAAAGTTGAGTCCAGACTCATGGGCTACAGGATAGCAGATTGAACTAAGTCTGAATTCCCATGAGTATGACCTCTGGCTGCTCCCTAGGCTCAGTATAGATGAGCATGAGAAGGCACCATTGCTGTGTTTGCAGGAGTAGCAGAGAGCTCGGAATACATGACCCACTCCTAACCCAGACTGGAGCCACTCTGGGGAGGAGATGGCATCATTTGAGAGATGGGCTTATGCGGGACACTGTGCTCTGGTTTGTGGCACATACAGCTCCTGTCTTTCTTGCTGACAGTTCAGATCCTCAGCTGGCCTCATCACGGACAGTCCCATGAGGAGTGGGTGTTTGGTTCCTGCTTCCCAGTTAGGGCAGGAACAAGCCCAGACGCAGTGAGTAAGGACAGTGCTTCTGTCTTGACCCAGCTTCCTTGTCCTCCCCCCTCCCCCAACTCATATCAGGAGCCACCCAGAGACCTTCATAGGAGTGTGGGTCATGTTAATCAGAATGCACAGATGGAGATTAAATTCTGGGTAAGGTCTCCATACAGCCCTGGTGGCTCCCACACCCTGCCTACCTAAGTTTTCCCAATTGGGTCCTCAGGGTCGTGGAGAATCTTCTACAGGCTGCCATGAAGATACAGCCAGTTTCTTGGTAACATTGTGTTTAGCAGAGGTTCTCTGCTTCAGGCACAGAGCCTTCCAGTGAGAGGGTTTGCTGAGTAGCACACCAGGACCAGAAAAGTGTAGAGCCCTCCAGTGGTAGACATGAAGTACTGCAGGAGTTTATTTCCTGATTTCTTCACATCTACCTTGTTCTAAAGGCTTTTTGTCAGACACATAGGGACCTAAGAAACTTGAGTTTGCACCCCCATAGGGAACCCAGGACACTAAACCAGCAGCCCTGTTAAACGTCGGCAGAGGACAGTCTGGGCTCTGTGTTTATAGAACGGCTCTAGACTGGTATGAAGACTGATTGACCAGCCAGTCAAGGAGAGTTAGGGACAGTTAGAGACTTGGAGGAGAGCATGAGCTGCAGACACAGCAGAGTCCAGGCCAACAGTGGAACCAGTTCATTTAATAGAGACGCATATGCCCTCCCAAAAGGCTGTCAGCTTAAGGCACTGCACTGAAGACCTGACCCAATAACATGCCCAATTTACACATCACCAACCTGTGGCTTGTGCAGGGTCTTCAGGGTATATCCTAAAGTCCATCATGGCTGAAAGGCAGAAGTTTGCACATCATTGCAGTGTGGAGGCTACTCTCAGCTGATGGGACCCACACAGTGTGTGAAAAAGTTTGCTTCAGTGAAAGTTGGCCGTCCTTGAACTCTCTGGTCTTCCAGGGTAGTGTGTGTTGACCACATGCAGAGTCATTCCTGAAAAACATAAGTGCCAAAATTCAACAATAGGGAGAGAATCCTGTGCCAGATGGAATCCCTCAGGCCAGTGCGGATTCAGAGACATCCTATGCCATGGCATAGAGGCTCCCAAGAACTTCTAGGATCAATGTGAGCCACACCAGAGGCCACAGTCCATCCTGGGAGAACATTAAAGTATCTGGAATTATCAGGGACCCTAAGGTAGGTTCGTCAGGATATGGAGCTGATGCATGGTGGGATGCTTGGAGGATACAGCCTAAGGCAACGTAGAGGAAAGTGTGTTATGAGAGCTAAGACAGAGCAACCACACAGTCTGAGAACAAGTTTGCTTAAGTGAAATTTGGCCGTCCTTGAACTCTCTGTTCTTCCAGGGTAGGATGGCCTATCAGGCCCAGGACAGAGCGACTATGCCAGAATTACAATGGTCTGTAATAGAGATGGAGAAGGTGTCAGGATGGGACTTGGGCAGTGGATGGAGCTCTATGACTGCAAAGCCTGCCTAGGCTCCCAGTACCCAGAGCTGGCTGCTGCAGGAAGTCCTAGATCACAACACTGCCGTTCCCCTTCCCAGGTCTTGCTTTTAACTACTGGACCCAACACAAAGCCTCCCTTGCAGGCTTACCAGAGCATCAAAACGAAATGGCCACCTCCTGTAACAAGAAACACTTCTAGAAGAGGAAGGAGACATCAATACATTCACAAAACCTTCAACTCGAAATCTGTCTTGCCAATAAGTGTGCAGGGATAAAGGTAAAGCTATATTGAGGGACCAACCAGTCAATGACTGACACAAAGTGAGATCTGTCTCATGTGACAGACACAAGCTCTGATGCTATTTATGATATTCTTTCTGATTTACTTGCAGACAGAAAAGTAGAACACCTGTCTCCAGAGGCTTCACTCAGCAGCTGAAAGCCACAGCCAATCCTCAGATGGAGCCCGGGAAGTCTTGTGGAAGAGTGGGTAGAGAGTGACAAGGAAACTGGTTGGGTTAAAACACTACAAGAAGTCCCCGACAGTCAGATACCTTGGACCATGGAGTATGGTAGAGCCTGTGCAACCAACCCCAGAGCCGGGTTAGCTATCTGCGTAATAAAAATAAAACTGAAAAAATAAAAAGTAAAAATAAAAGCTGAGTCAGGGTCAGAAGAGGATTCACAATACTGCACCTAACAGACTGTGAATATATCTAGTAAACCGTACCATCAGATCTGATCTGTATCATGATCCAGAAGTATTTCTCAGCATCATGAACTCAGTCTCAACTAACTTCTTCCTTGAAAAGCTGAGCAAGAGCTGTGGTAGGAGCTACTACACGGGACTTTTAGGGTCTCACTTTATAAAAATAATTTATGTGTATGAGTGTTTGCCCAGCATGTGTGCACATGAATGCTTGACTGGTGTCCAAAGAACTTAGAAGAAGGTTTCAAATCCCATGAAATTAGAGTTTTAGGCAGTTGTGAGCTAACATTGGTGTTGTAAAATACTGAACCATCTTTCCAGCCCCAGATTTTGATAACTTTTACGAGGAGCCATATCTCAATACAGGATTAGTATATGTTGGCTAACCTGGCTTGAGTCACTAGCTCTTACCTCTCTGCACCATGGAGGACAATGGCTGGGTAAGACAGGTGGACAGGCAGTGAGAGAGGATGCCTTGATTTGCAACTTCCAGTGTAACCATGGAACTGGTTGTAGTCATGAGTTCTGCTGCCCTAGGAAGAAAATATAAAGAAACAGCGCTCACTGTCATAGAGGAGTCTCTGTTCAGAATACTTGTGCTTAGGTTCCTCAGCCTGGTTGCTGTTTGGGGAAATAAACCAGACTTTCAGAAGATTATGTCCTGTCCACATCACTTATGATAATTAATTATAAAACAGGTAAATATATTCTATTCTATAACATAAACATTAAGATATTTAAAGATTTTACAAGCTCTAAGTATATGTGTACATATATATATAATTATTTAATGAAATGTTCTATACTAATATACATTCTTATGAGTGAACCCAAAATGAGATTCATGTTCTCCAAGAACTAGGGTTATAGTGAAGGTGAGTAAACACAAAGAGCTTTTACATCACTTCTTTTTGAATTCAAATTTCAAAATTAAATGCAAACTATCACTTCAGAACACTAAAACTAACCAATTAGTTGACACGTTTAAGTGACCAATTAGTCATAACTTTCCTGAGAAAGTCCAACCAGACTAAATTCATCCACAATGAGGAGTTGGTCATGGGCACCTAGTTGTCCAACCTGAGCCACCAGAAGGGTGTAGGGAGAAAAGAAAAAAGGCAGCGTCACTGGTTGCTGCCGCTGTGGAGAGCTCATAGGTAGCACCCCACGAGCAAACTTGAGCCTCGGGACCACAGGTAAGACCAACTTTTCTGCTGCAAGAGACCTGCCTGGTGAACTCAGGACACAGAGAGGCAAAAATCCTCTAGGACCAGGCACTTCCGGGGTTTACCGAGAGTCCCAAACCCGCGGATCCCGAATCGCATCAGCTCTCTGCTCCCGAACCCTGTGGGAGAGAGACCTTACCACCTGGTCAGGTGGGCACTCCTGAGGCTGCAGAGCAGAGGAGACCACCAACACTGCCCACCCCAGCCCACATCCCTGGCCCAAGAGGAAACTGTATAAGGCCTCTGGGTTCCTGCAGAGGAGGGCCCAGGAGCAGCAGGACCGCTGCGTCTGAGACACCGCCAGAACCTTAAGGGACAGACCAGATAAACAGTTCTCTGCACCCAAATCCCATGGGAGGGAGAGCTAAACCTTCAGAGAGGCAGACAGGCCTGGGAAACCAGAAGAGACTGCACTCTGCACACATCTCTGACGCCAGAGGAAAACACCAAACACCATCTGTAACCCTGGTGCACGGAAGCTCCCGGAAAGGGCGGTGCAGATCTTCCTGGTTGCTGCCACCGTGGAGAGCTCATAGGCAGCACCACACGAGCAAACTTGAGCCTCGGGACCACAGGTAAGACCAACTTTTCTGCTGCAAGAGACCTGCCTGGTGAACTCAGGACACAGAGAGGCAAAAATTCCTCTAGGACTGGGCACTTCCGGGGTTTACCAGGAGTCCCAAACCCGCGGATCCCGGCCCGCAGCAGCTCTCTGCTCCCAAACCCCATGGGAGAGAGACCTCACTGCCTGGTCAGGTTGGCACTCCTGAGGCTGCAGAGCAGAAGAGACCACCAACACTGCTCACCCCTGCCCACATCACTGGCCCAATAGGAAACTGTTTAAGGCCTCTGGGTTCCCGCAGAGGAGGGCCCAGGTGCAGCAGGACCGCTGCGTCTGAGAAACCACCAGAACCTGAAGGGACAGATGGGATAAACAGTTCTCTGCACCCAAATCCCGTGGGAGGGAGAGCTAAACCTTCAGAGAGGCAGACATGCCTGGGAAACCAGAAGAGACTGCACTCTGCACATATCTCTGACGCCAGAGGAAAACACCAAACTCCATCTGGAACCCTGGTGCACGGAAGCTCCCGGAAAGGGCAGCGCAGATCTTCCTGGTTGCTGCCGCCGCAGAAAGCTCATAAGCAACACCCCACGAGCAAACTTGAGCCCCAGGACCACAGGTAAGACCAACTTTTCTGCTGCAAGTGACCTGCCTGGTGAACTCCAGACACAGGCCCACAGGAACAGCTGAAGACCTATAGATAGGAAAAACTACACGCCCGAAGGCAGAACACTCTGTCCCCATAACTGGCTGAAAGAAAACTGGAAACCAGGTCTACAGCACTCCTGACACACAGGCTTATAGGACAGTCTAGCCACTGTCAGAAATAGCAGAACAAAGTAACACTAGAGATAAACTGATGGCGAGAGGCAAGCGCAGGAACCCAAGCAACAGAAACCAAGACTACATGGCACCATCTGAGGCCAATTCTCCCATCAAAACAAACATGGAATAACCAAACACACCAGAAAAGCAAGATCTAGTTTCAAAATCATATTTGATCATGATGCTGGAGGACTTCAAGAAAGACGTGAAGAACTCCCTTAGAGAAACACAGGAAAACATTAATAAACAAGTAGAAGCCTACAGAGAGGAATCGCAAAAATCCCTGAAAGAATTCCAGGAAAACATAAATAAACAAGTAGAAGCCCATAGAGAGGAGTCACAAAAATCCCTGAAAGAATTCCAGGAAAACACAATCAAACAGTTGAAGGAATTAAAAATGGAAATAGAAGCAATCAAGAAAGAACACATGGAAACAACCCTGGATATAGAAAACCAAAAGAAGAGACAAGGAGCTGTAGATACGACCTTCACCAACAGAATACAAGAGATGGAAGAGAGAATCTCAGGAGCAGAAGATTCCATAGAAATCATTGACTCAACTGTCAAAGATAATGTAAAGCGGAAAAAGCTACTGGTCCAAAACATTGGTCCAGGACTCAATGAGAAGATCAAACCTAAGGACAATAGGTATAGAAGAGAGTGAAGACTCCCAGCACAAAGGACCAGTAAATAGCTTCAACAAAATCATAGAAGAAAACTTCCCTAACCTAAACAAAGAGATACCCATAGGCATACAAGAAGCCTACAGAACTCCAAATGGATTGGACCAGAAAAGAAACACCTCCCGTCACATAATTGTCAAAACACCAAACGCACAAAATAAAGAAAGAATATTAAAAGCAGTAAGGGAAAAAGGTCAAGTAACATATAAAGGCAGACCTATCAGAATCACACCAGACTTTTCACCAGAAATTATGAAAGCCAGAAGATCCTGGACAGATGTCATACAGACCCTAAGAGAACACAAATGTCAGCCCAGGTTACTGTATCCTGCAAAACTCCCACTTAACATAGATGGAGAAACCAAGATATTCCAGGACAAAAACAAATTTACACAATATCTTTCTACAAATCCAGCACTACAAAGGATAAGAAATGGTAAAGCCCAACATAAGAGGGCAAGCTATACCCTAGAAGAAGCAAGAAACTAATTGTCTTGGCAACAAAACAAAGAGAAGAAAAGCACAAAAACATAACCTCATATACAAATATAAATATAACAGGAAGCAATAATCACTATTCATTAATATCTCTCAACATCAGTGGCCTCAACTCCCCAATAAAATGGCATAGATTAACAAACTGGATACGCAACGAGGACCTTGCATTCTGCTGCCTACAGGAAACACACCTCAGAGACAAAGACAGACACTACCTCAGAGTGAAAGGCTGGAAAACAACTTTCCAAGCAAATGGTCGGAAGAAGCAAGCTGGCGTAGCCATTCTAATATCACATACAATCAATTTTCAACTAAAAGTCATCAAAAAAGATAAGGAAGGACACTTCATATTCATCAAAGGAAAAATCCACCAAGATGAACTCTCAATCCTAAATATCTGGGCCCCAAATACAAGGGCACCTACATACGTAAAAGAAACCTTACTAAAGCTCAAAACACACATTGCACCTCACACAATAATAGGAGATTTCAACACCCCCACTCTCATCAATGGACAGATCATGGAAACAGAAATTAAACAGAGACGTAGACAGACTAAGAGAAGTCATGAGCCATATGGACTTAACAGATATTTATAGAACATTCTATCCTAAAGCAAAAGGATATACCTTCTTCTCAGCTCCTCATGGTACTTTCTCCAAAACTGACCATATAATTGGTCAAAAAATGGACCTCAACAGGTACAGAAAGATAGAAATAATCCCATGCGTGCTATCGGACCACCACGGCCTAAAACTGGTCTTCAATAACAATAAGGGAAGAATGCCCACATATACGTGAAAATTGACCAATGCTCTACTCAATGATAACCTGGTCAAGGAAGAAATAAAGAAAGAAATTAAAGACTTTTTAGAATTTAATGAAAATGAAGGTACAACATACCCAAACTTATGGGACACAATGAAACCTGTGCTATAGAGGAAAACTCATAGTGCTGAGTGCCTGCAGAAAGAAACAGGAAAGAGCATATGTCAGCAGCTTGACAGCACACCTAAAAGCTCTAGAACAAAAAGATGCAAATACACCCAGAAGGAGTAGAAGGCAAGAAATAATCAAGCTCAGAGCTGAAATCAACCAAATAGAAACAAAAAGGACCATAGAAAGAATCAACAGAACCAAAAGTTGGTTCTTTGAAAAAATCAGCAAAATAGATAAACCCTTAGCCAGACTAACGAGAGGACACAGAGAGTGTGTCCAAATTAACAAAATCAGAAATGAAAAGGGAGACATAACTACAGATTCAGAGGAAATTCTAAAAATCATCAGATCTTATTATAAAGGCCTATATTCAACAAAACTTGAAAATCTGCAGGAAATGGACAATTTCCTAGACAGATACCAGGTACCGAAATTAAATCAGGAACAGATAAACCAGTTAAACAACCCCATAACGCCTAAGGAAATAGAAGCAGTCATTAAAGGTCTCCCAACCAAAAAGAGCCCAGGTCCAGACGGGTTTAGTGCAGAATTCTATCAGACCTTCATAGAACACCTCATACCAATATTATCCAAACTATTCCACAAAATTGAAACAGATGGATCACTACCGAATTCCTTCTATGAAGCCACAATTACTCTTATACCTAAACCACCTAAAGTCCCAAGAAAGAAAGAGAACTTCAGACCAATTTCCCTTATGAATATCGACGCAAAAATACTCAATAAAATTCTGGCAAACCGAATCCAAGAGCACATCAAAACAATCATCCACCATGATCAAGTAGGCTTCATCCCAGGCATGCAGGGATGGTTTAATATACGGAAAACCATCAACGTGATCCATTATATAAACAAACTGAAAGAACAAAGCCACATGATCATTTCATTAGATGCTGAGAAAGCATTTGACAAAATTCAACAACCCTTCATGATAAAAGTCCAGGAAAGAATAGGAATTCAAGGCCCATACCTAAACATAGTAAAAGCCATATACAGCAAACCAGTTGCTAACATTAAACTAAATGGAGAGAAACTTGAAGCAATCCCACTAAAATCAGGGACTAGACAAGGCTGCCCACTCTCTCCCTATTTATTCAATATAGTTCTTGAAGTTCTAGCCAGAGCAATCAGACAACAAAAGGAGGTCAAGGGGATACAGGTCGGAAAAGAAGAAGTCAAAATATCAGTATTTGCAGATGATATAATAGTATATTTAAGTGATCCCAAAAGTTCCACCAGAGAACTACTAAAGCTGATAAACAACTTCAGCAAATTGGCTGGGTATAAAATAAACTCAAATAAATCAGTAGCCTTCATCTACACAAAAGAGAAACAAGCTGAGAAAGATATTAAGGAAACACCACCCTTCTTAATAGACCCAAATACCAAAGTACCTCGGTGTGACTTTAACCAAGCAAGTAAAAGATTTGTACAATAAGAACTTCAAGACTCTGAAGAAAGAAATTGAAGAAGACCACAGAAGATGGAAAGATCTCCCATGCTCACGGATTGGCAGGATTAATATAGTAAAAATTGCCATTTTACCAAAAGCGACCTACAGATTCAATGCAATCCCCATCAAAATACCAATACAATTCTTCAAAGAGTTAGACAGAACAATTTGCAAATTCATCTGGAATAACAAAAAACCCAGGATAGCTAAAACTATCCTCAACAATAAAAGGACTTCAGGGGGAATCACTATCCCTGAACTCAAGCAGTATTACAGAGCAATAGTGATAAAAACTGCATGGTATTGGTACAGAGACAGACAGATACACCAATGGAACAGATTTGAAGACCCAGAAAAAAACCCGCACACCTATGGGCACTTGATTTTTGACAAGGGAGCCAAAACCATCAAATGGAAAAAAGATAGCATTTCCAGCAAATGGTGCTGGTTCAACTGGAGGTCAAGATGTAGAAGAATGCAGATCGATCCATGCTTATTACCCTGTACAAAGCTTAAGTCCAAGTGGATCAAGGACCTCCATATCAAACCAGATACACTCAAACTAATAGAAGAAAAACTAGGGAAGCATCTGGAACACATGGGCACTGGAAAAAATTTCCTGAACAAAACACCAATGGCTTATGCTCTAAGATCAAGAATCGACAAATGGGATCTCATAAAACTGCAAAGCTTCTGTAAGGCAAAGGACACTGTGGTTAGGACAAAATGGCAACCAACAGATTGGGAAAAGATCTTTACCAATCCTACAACAGATAGAGGCCTTATATCCAAAATATACAAAGAACTCAAGAAATTAGACCGCAAGGAGACAAATAACCCTATTAAAAATAGGGTTCAGAGGTAAACAAAGAATTCACAGTTGAGGAATGCCGAATGGCTGAGAAACACCTAAAGAAATGTTCAACATTTTAGTCATAAGGGAAACGCAAATCAAAACAACCCCGAGATTTCACCTCACACCAGTGAGAATGGCTAAGATCAAAAACTCAGGTGACAGCAGATGCTGGCGAGGATGTGGAGAAAGAGGAACACTCCTCCATTGTTGGTGGGATTGCACACTGGTACAATCATTCTGGAAATCAGTCTGGAGTTTCCTCAGAAAATTGGACATTGAACTGCCTGAGGATCCAGCTATACCTCTCTTGGGCATATACCCCAAAAATGCCCCAACATATAAAAAAGACACGTGCTCCACTATGTTCATCGCAGTCTTTATTTATAATAGCCAGAAGCTGGAAAGAACCCAGATGCCCTTCTACAGAGGAACGGATACAGAAAACATGGTACATCTACACAATGGAATATCACTCAGCTATCAAAAACAATGACTTTATGAAATTCGTAGGCAAACGGGTGTAACTGGAAAATATCATCCTGAGTGAGGTAACCCAATCACAGAAAAACACACATGGTATGCACTCACTGAGAAGTGGCTATTAGCCCAAATGCTTGAATTGCCCTAGATGCCTAGAACAAATGGAACTCAAGACAGATGATCAAAATGTGAATGCTTCACTCCTTCTTTAATAGGGGAACAAGAATACACTTGACAGGGAATAGAGAGACAAAGATTAAAACAGACACAGAAGGAACACCCATTCAGAGCCTGTCCCACATGTGGCCCATACATATCCAGCCATCCAGTTAGACAAGATGGATGAAGCAAATAAGTGCAGGCTGACAGCCGGATGTAGATCGCTCCTGAGAGACACAGCCAGAATACAGCAAACACAGAGGCGAATGCCAGCAGCAAACCACTGAACTGAGAATAGGACCCCCGTTGAAGGAATCAGAGAAAGAACTGGAAGAGCTTGAAGGGGCTCGAGACCCCATATGAACAACAATGCCAAGCAACTAGAGCTTCCAGGGACTAAGCCACTACCTAAATACTATACATGGACTGACCCTGACTCTGACCTCATAGGTAGCAATGAATATCCTAGTAAGAGCACCAATGGAAGGGGAAGCCCTGGGTCCTGCTAAGACTGAACCCCCAGTGAACTAGATTGTTGGGGGGAGGGTGGCAATGGGGGGAGGATGGGGAGGGGAACACCAATAAAGAAGGGGAGGGGGGAGGGGTTTGTTTGCCCGGAAACCGGGAAAGGGAATAACACTCGAAATGTAAATAAGAAATACTCAAGTTAATAAAAAAAAAACAGTGGGGAAAAAAGGCAGCACCAATGCACAGCAGCATTCCTCACACCACACAGTCAGTGCAAAGCAACATCCCTCACACCACACAGTCAGTGCACAGCAGCATTCCTCACACCACACAGTCAGTGCACAGCAGCATCCCTCACACCACACAGTGAGTGCACAGCCGCATTCCTCACACCACACAGTCAGTGCACAGCCGCATTCCTCACACCACACAGTCAGTGCACAGCAGCATTCCTCACACCACACAGTCAGTGCTCAGCAGTATTCCTCACACCACACGGTCAGTGCACAGCAGCATTCCTCACACCATATTCAATGAACTGCAGTGTTCTTCATACCACACAGCATCCACAGCCATGAGCATCTGCACACTTTTTCACAAAGCTCGAGTGCAGAATGCCCTTCACTGATTCCTTTAAAACAAATACTGGCCACATCTGCAACACTGCCTTGGATAACGACTTAACATATATTTCCAGTTTATACCGGCCAGCACCCTATGCAAAAACAAGGTCAGAACAGCACAATGAAATCACACAGCAGGAAATGAGCAAAATCCTACCCACATATACCCTGGAATCTTCACTAGTTAGGAAAATTTCTATTTTATGGTTCCAAACTTCTAAGAAAAATACTCCTGTAAAATGGACAATTGGGTCAGAAAATGCCTATGGACTTGGAATACTCAAAATGATTATTTATAAAGTCTAAAACAGCTACAAATCTAAAGGAATGAGAAACATAACAAGTGACCAGCCCTTACCCACATCAGGACAGAAAACCAGCTTGGTACTAAATAATCCAGCATCTGCCTTCTCTATCTTCCATTTAAACATAATTTATAAATTTTAAAACAAGAAATTAACTTCTTGGAGGAAGCAGTTAACAGCATTTTGTAAGGAAATATTATCCAGAAAGTACTCTACTGGGATTCATACCCTGGAACTGAACAGTCAAATGCACTTACAATAGCATTCTATGGAAAGCTAATGAAATGTTTGAGAAAAATCTTAGGTATGGTATATAATTTCAGGATCATCAATATTCTGCTTAGAGATCATAATATAACAACAAAAGAGTTTTGGATCACATAGGGAAATATTATACAATGCAGTCATGTGCATGAAGCCTTACCCGGACATTACTGGAATTAGCACAACATTATGTGTATACTTTTGTACTAACAATAAAAATAACTTACCATAATAACTGTGAGATAGTATATCATATAATAATGTATCATAAAAAGAGACTTCAAGAAATGAAGAAAAATTTCTAAAGAAGGAATCAAGAAGATGTTATTTTATATGCACACCATCTGTATTTCCACCCAGTAGTTAACATTTTAGTTTACCTTTTTCATTGGTGAGACTGGCCCATTTTCTCCCCTGCAGTAGGGAGTAGGGACAAGGCAGCAGTCATCAAGTATGCAGCGTGTTACTGTTTCATAGGCATACAACCTGTGTTTTATTTACATATAAATATATGGATGTATGTATTAAAATTATGAATAAAATAATAAATTACATTGTACATTAATATATAAATAGAAATTATATATTATAAAAGAGAATTGTCTTATATAGGGTTCTTTAGAGTCACAGAACTTATGGGTAACCTCTGTACAGAGAGACAATTTGTTGATGACTTGCAGTCTGTAGTCCAACTCCCCAACCATGATCAGCAGCAGGTATGAATGGGAGTCCAAGGATCTAGCAGTGGCTCAGTCCCACAAGGCAGGCAGACAGGCAGGTGAAAAAGAGAGACTCTTCCTTCTTCCAATGTCCTCATGTAAATCCCCAGCAGAAGATGTGTCCCAGGTTAAAGGTGCATACAACCACAGCTGGATCTGGGACTTGCCTTGTCCCAGGTGACCTTGAACTCAGAGACCTCCTTGCCTTAAGCTCCTTGATTCCTAGCCACTTTGCCTCATGATCTCCATGCCAAGATGCAGTTCAGAAACTTGTATCTCCCAGCCTCAACATCAGGATCAAAGGTGAGCTTTACAATTCTGGGTTGTAGTTCATTCCACTTATAGTCAAGTTCACAACCAGGAATAGCCACTACGAGTATATACGATGTGTCATTATACATGCACAATATATATACATACATATATATATATATATATATATATATATATATATATATACATATAAATTTGAAAACACCACAACATTTTATTAGTATATGTTAACCGAGTAAAGTGACAGATGTGGCATTTGTCTGCACATCATGCATGGGTGGGAGAAGAAATTATAAGCCCTTGCATCAAATGAGGAGCTGCAGTTAACAGCAGCTGATAGAAATTCATTCTTCGTTGGGGGAAGGCCATTGGTACGACTCCCAGTGAACAGCTGTACACACAGTATGCAAGCCTGACCAGGTCTAACAGGGCTTAATGAGGTACAAAAAATGTGTTTATGTGTATTTCTGTACATACACACACACACACACACACACACACACACACACACACACACACACACACACACACACACAGAGGGGTGGTTTAGTGGTGCTGACTTTTTTTTTTTATTAACTTGAGTATTTCTTATATACATTTCAAGTGTTATTCCCTTTCCCGGTTTCCGGGCAAACATCCCCCTCCCCCCTCCCCTTCCTTATGGGTGTTCCCCTCCCAACCCTCCCCCCATTGCCGCCCTCCCCCCATAGACTAGTTCACTGGGGGTTCAGTCTTAGCAGGACCCAGGGCTTCCCCTTCCACTGGTGCTCTTACTAGGATATTCATTGCTACCTATGGGGTCAGAGTCCAGGGTCAGTCCATGTATAGTCTTTAGGTAGTGGCTTAGTCCCTGGAAGCTCTGGTTGCTTGGCATTGTTGTACTTTTGGGGTCTCGAGCCCCTTCAAGCTCTTCCAGTTCTTTCTCTGATTCCTTCAACAGGGGACATATTCTCAGTTCAGTGGTTTGCTGCTGGCATTCGCCTCTGTATTTGCTGTGTTCTGGCTGTGTCTCTCAGGAGCGATCTACATCCGGCTCCTGTCGGTCTGCACTTCTTTGCTTCATCCATCTTGTCTAATTGGGTGGCTGTATATGTATGGGCCACATGTGGGGCAGGCTCTGAATGGGTGTTCCTTCAGTCTCTGTTTTAATCTTTGCCTCTCCCTTCCCTGCCAAGGGTATTCTTTTTCCTCATTTAAAGAAGGAGTGAAGCATTCACATTTTGATCATCCGTCTTGAGTTTCGTTTGTTCTAGGGATCTAGGGTAATTCAAGCATTTGGGCTAATAGCCACTTATCAATGAGTGCATACCATGTATGTCTTTCTGTGATTGGGTTAGCTCACTCAGGATGATATTTGTGGTGCTGACTTTTAACCCAGGATCTGATTCAGGTGGACCTCTGTGAGTTCTAGACTAATCTGATTTACACAGCCAGTCCCAGACTAACCAGGGCTAGAGAGTCAAAAGGGGGATTCTGAGAGGAATCTTTTAGAATTTGGAGGAGAGAAGTTAGGGTTGATAAGACCATATTTTACTGTATAGATGTATGGAAATTTAAATAAGTGAGAAAATACATGAAGTAACTGAGAGGAAAAAGGTACACTCAATAATGGCAACTTTTTGAACTGACTTTTGTCCAGTTACTTGGCAAAGCAGAAATAAATATGCCTTTAACTGATTTCATCTATGGCAATGCCACTTTCCTTGAGTCAAAACACTTAACATAGATGATTGGAAATGACCTTGAAATCACAGTTACCCTCAGCATCCATGGGCTACATTGAAAATTTATAGTTCTGATTAAGAAGCTGGAAGATATTTCATAACTTTGTATTATCCACTGCGGATTATATTATAGATCTATAGAATTCCACAACTCAGCTGTTAATTCATTCAATTCTCCCAGTAAACATCCATGATACAGTAATGATGCCCTAATCTCTTTGAACAGGTGCTCTGGTGCAGAGTTTGCCTGAGATAGCCCAACAGCTGCATCCTCTCTTGTCTCCTTCTAGAGAGCTTCATGACTCTGCTGAACAGAATATAAAGTTGGTTATTTGTTTGGATTTTACTTGGGATTTTTGTTTTTAGCCTTTTCCTTGATATCTTTCCATGATATATATTCTATTTTTCTAACTTTGATTTTAGTTCAGTTCAAGCACATTATGCTACATGCAATTTTAAAATAACCCAGCACTAAGTCTGGCTAAACACAGGCATCAGAGTTTCACGCAGCCTCCATGGCTACTTCTATGCACTTGTTACTCTGCATCCTAAGGCTCGATTGCTAAGCCGTTTGTGAACCAGTTTAACATAAAATACCTTGACCACTCAAGATGAAATTGCTCTTTGTTTGAGCATGTGAAAAGATAGTCTTTTTATGAGCCAAATTTAATAATAACCAATCATAAGTCTTTGCTCATGCCTTGTGAAGGATGGCATAAGGAATCTTTACCTTTCTTGTTTGGTTCTCTAGAATTTTCTAGTTCTTCAGGGTGGCTCCCTCTCCCCTTTCTGATCCAGAGAACTCTGGAAGGATTCCAGGGCCTAATTACTTTTCCTATAAGCAGAAACATAAGGTCTTTCTCCCAAACTAGCATGTCCTTTAGCCAGTAACCAGAAAGTTTTTTAGCTTGACATCTTTCCCAGAAAAAATAGTAAAATAACCAGAAAATTCAAAATCACACACATTTTGAAAATTAACTTCTCAACAAAGTAACTAAACCAAACAAGCACAGTAGAAACCTTTCTTTCCGGCTTTTCTAATCTGCCAGGCCAGGATATTGAACCCACTTTTGAGAGAACAGGAGCATCCTGTGAGACACTGAGACTTTCCTAGAGGATTTTATCCTCATCCAATCTCTGTTGTCTGCTTTGCAGGTTGTAGTTTTTCTGTTAGCTCAGCTTCTCCCTGCACAGCAGGTGCTCCCAGATAATCTGGGCCCATTTTCCCTGAGTTAGCTCTGAACCTCAGGAGGAATTCCCCAGGTGACTGAGGCCAAAATTGTGTCCTCTTCTATCCAATTAAACCAAATTAGCAACAACTAAACCAAACTTTATTAAAAGCAGGCACCCTTTACTTTCCCTCTCTGCCTGGAGCCATTCATTATACTGATTCTTTTTACAGGAGGAGAACTCAGAGCCTGATTTGGGTCTGTCTATCCCTGTATTTAAGATTCCCATGTGCTGGAGTCCCTTGACTCATCTCTGCTCATTCAGGAATCTAATTCTCTCATCCCTAGGACAAGAATCCTAACTCCCTAGTGGATTGTTGACTACCACACTCGACGTCATCTATTGCATGTAGTTTTAAATTAAACCCATACTAATTCATTCTATGCTCTGGTATCAGTGGTTAGGTTCACCCTACATGGCTAGTTCTATGCAGCCATCTTGTCTTGGTTCCTGTTGTTAGTTTGCTACTTTAACCAAACAAATTTTAACTGAAGTGCCTGGAGTGCTGTTGCATTTCTCATCCCACCCACACCCTCTGGCTGGCCTGCAGAAGGCTGGGTAAAGTTCCTCTCACAGGACTTGCCTTAGTCATTTGAAATGAAAATACCAGAGGTTTATACTAACCAGATTTACATGGGTAAATCTCCAAACCAAAAACGCCAATGCAAGGAACAGAAAACTCAATAATATAACGACAAAGTGTGCGATTAGATTGGACAAATACACCTCTACACTACTCTATTGCCCATTTATGAAATCTCTAGCTACTTGTGGCTCCTCCAGGCCACAGGGGTCTGCTCCATTTTTAACCTCTTCCTCCTCCATCTACTTCTTGCCCACATCCTCCATCTCTATTTTTCTTTCTCTCCCTTTTCCAATGCATTCTGCTCTACCTTTTCCTTCCATTGTCCAATCAGAGGAAGTAACCTTTATTTGGCTAATTACTATTTCACCTGACATCATCTGAATATGTGATCTATTGCACTACAGGTCCACCCTGTTGGGAAAGCAAACATACAAAGAGCAATCCACAAGACATTTTGCTCATTTTGAGTTAACACATATAGTAATTTCACTACATCTTTTTCATCATTTTTATTCTATTCTTATTAAGTTATTTCTAGGGAATATTTGTAGTTTTTAACTACAATGCTTACACATAGTAAGGAGGAGTTACAACACCCTAGACCTGAGCAGAATCTCTGAGGAGGTATACTTCCACTGTCAATACAAAGACTTAAGGACCATGGGACACAGGAGCAACACCAAGGTCCCAATACCACACCATCAGCTCCCTGGCAGCCCCATGACCATCAAACTGCTTCTAAAGAAGCAATGGTGCCAGCCACTCATGACCAAGGCAGAGACAATGATGATGGTCGACCACCTGAACAGCATCTTATTTCCCCAAGTAAGAGCTCATTGAAGGACAACAGTTTTATGAAAACACCAGAAAATGGGGGTAAGGTAGAGGAGGATAAAGTCAGGCAAATATTTAGGCAAATTAGAGCAACTGTGAGCTAATGCCATGAGCACGGTATAGTACACAGGGAACTCAAACCATATAAGATTATGTTGGACATAAATGGATAAGTTAAAATCATAGACTTTCTTTCGCCTTAGAACACAAGTTGAACCAGGGCAATGCTGAACTGGCACTGTGGTGCTTTGTCTTTTGGAGCTCCTGAACTCTTGCCCAGCAAACTTTATGATAGTCCACAAAATGACATTTGGACCTTAGTTTTACATGGTACTTAAAAAGTTAAGATCTTTACTCTGTATTCATACTAGATTTGAAAAGACTTGTTGTGGCAATTGTATTCTGCCACCTGTTGGGTGTTAGAAGAGATGGATAACCTGCTTAGCCTCTTAATGATACTCAACATGAAATATAGGATGACAGTCACTGATGTGATGATGTACCGCTGGTTAAAGGAAGACCGGAAGGCTTTCTCAAATCCCTATGAGGACTGAGCTCCATCACACAAGACCCTGTAATTGTGGACGACATGGAACATATTGAGTCCAGAGCCTAAGATATTACAATGTATAATCAACCCATGGGATCATGTTGCTTACTGTCCTGGCAAGTTCTCCAGGTGCAAGGCTGAACAACCAAAGCTCACACATTGAGTTCAGTTATTCCCTAACCTTGATGATAATGATTCATTCCCTTTGGGCTCAAGAGAAGTGGAAGCCACCCCACCCTAAGCACACTGGTCTCATCATCCTCCAATGGCTTTCTGTTTCCCTGCGGCCATAAACTGGTCCATGATTAGGCATAAGAGCACCTGGTGCTGCCCTTCTCTCTTCAGGCCACTCCAGATGACACCCACACTGGAGAAACACGCATCCATGCCTCCAGTGTCGCCTGAATACACTAAATAATCAGCCTCACTGAGAAGAACAATGGCAATAAGAACACAGAAGCCAATCTACTCTCCTGGTATACCTCAGTAGGGAGAAAGTCTGTCCTCAGCTAGTGCCAGCCCAGAGGTTATAGGGACAGACCAAGCAAAAGTGGTGTTCCTCCTGTAGAGAGGAAAAACTACACGCCCGAAAGCAGAACACTCTGTCCCCATAACTGACTGAAAGAGAGGAAAACAGGTCTATAGCACTCCTGACACACAGGCTTATAGGACAGTCTAGCCACTGTCAGAAATAGCAGAACAAAGTAACACTAGAGATAATCTGATGGCGAGAGGCAAGCGCAGGATCCCAAGCAACAGAAACCAAGACTACATGGCACCATCGGAGCCCAATTCTCCCATCAAAACAAACATGGAATATCCAAACACACCAGAAAAGCAAGATCTAGTTCCAAAATCATTTTTGATCATGATGCTGGAGGACTTCAAGAAAGACATGAAGAACTCCCTTAGAGAACAAGTAGAAGCCTACAGAGAGGAATCGCAAAAATGCCTGAAAGAATCGCAAAAAATCCCTGAAAGAATTCCAGGAAAACATAAATAAACAAGTAGAAGCCCATAGAGAGGAGACACAAAAATCCCTGAAAGAATTCCAGGAAAACATAAATAAACAAGTAGAAGCCCATAGAGAGGAGACACAAAAATCCCTGAAAGAATTCCAGGAAAATACAATCAAACAGTTGAAGGAATTAAAAATGGAAATAGAAGCAATCAAGAAAGAACACATGGAAACAACCCTGGATATAGAAAACCAAAAGAAGAGACAAGGAGCTGTAGATACAAGCTTCACCAACAGAATACAAGAGATGGAAGAGAGAATCTCAGGAGCAGAAGATTCCATAGAAATCATTGACTCAACTGTCAAAGATAATGTAAAGCGGAAAAAGCTACTGGTCCAAAACATACAGGAAATCCAGGACTCAATGAGAAGATCAAACCTAAGGATAATAGGCATAGAAGAGAGTGAAGACTCCCAGCTCAAAGGACCAGTAAATATCTTCAACAAAATCATAGAAGAAAACTTCCCTAACCTAAAAAAAGAGATACCCAGAGACATACAAGAAGCCTACAGAACTCCAAATAGATTGGACCAGAAAAGAAACACCTCCCGTCACATAATTGTCAAAACACCAAATGCACAAAATAAAGAAAGAATATTAAAAGCAGTAAGGGAAAAAGGTCAAGTAACATATAAAGGGAGACCTATCAGAATCACACCAGACTTCTCGCCAGAAACTATGAAGGCCAGAAGATCCTGGACTGATGTCATACAGACCCTAAGAGAACACAAATGCCAGCCCAGGTTACTGTATCCAGCAAAACTCTCAATTAACATTGATGGAGAAACCAAGATATTCCATGACAAAACCAAATTTACAAATATCTTTCTACAAATCCAGCACTACAAAGGATAATAAATGGTAAAGCCCAACATAAGGAGGCAAGCTATACCCTAGAAGAAGCAAGAAACTAATCGTCTTGGCAACAAAACAAAGAGAATGAAAGCACACAAACATAACCTCACATCCAAATATGAATATAAAGGGAAACAATAATCACTATTCCTTAATATCTCTCAATATCAATGGCCTCAACTCCCCAATAAAAAGACATAGATTAACAAACTGGATACGCAACGAGGACCCTGCATTCTGCTGCCTACAGGAAACACACCTCAGAGACAAAGACAGACACTACCTCAGAATGAAAGGCTGGAAAACAACTTTCCAAGCAAATGGTCAGAAGAAGCAAGCTGGAGTAGCCATTCTAATATCAAATAAAATCAATTTCCAACTAAAAGTCATCAAAAAAGATAAGGAAGGACACTTCATATTCATCAAAGGAAAAATCCACCAAGATGAACTCTCAATCCTAAATATCTATGCCCCAAATACAAGGGCACCGACATACGTAAAAGAAACCTTACTAAAGCTCAAAACACACATTGCACCTCACACAATAATAGTGGGAGATTTCAACACACCACTCTCATCAATGGACAGATCATGGAAACAGAAATTAAACAGTGATGTCGACAGACTAAGAGAAGTCATGAGCCAAATGGACTTAACGGATATTTATAGAACATTCTATCCTAAAGCAAAAGGATATACCTTCTTCTCAGCTCCTCATGGTACTTTCTCCAAAATTGACCATATAATTGGTCAAAAAACGGGCCTCAACAGGTACAGAAAGATAGAAATAATCCCATGCGTGCTATCGGACCACTGCGGCCTAAAACTGGTCTTCAATAACAATAAGGGAAGAATGCCCACATATACGTTGAAATTGAACAATGCTCTACTCAATGATAACCTGGTCAAGGAAGAAATAAAGAAAGAAATTAAAAACTTTTTAGAATTTAATGAAAATGAAGATACAACATACCCAATCTTATGGGACACAATGAAAGCTGTGCTAAGAGGAAAACTCATAGCGCTGAGTGCCTGCAGAAAGAAACAGGAAAGAGCATATGTCAGCAGCTTGACAGCACACCTAAAAGCTCTAGAACAAAAAGATGCAAATACACCCAGGAGGAGTAGAAGGCAGGAAATAATCAAACTCAGAGCTGAAATCAACCAAGTAGAAACAAAAAGGACTATAGAAAGAATCAACAGAACCAAAAGTTGGTTCTTTGAGAAAATCAACAAGATAGATAAACCCTTAGCCAGAGTAACGAGAGGACACAGAGAGTGCGTCCAAATTAACAAAATCAGAAATGAAAAGGGAGACATAACTACAGATTCAGAGGAAATTCAAAAAATCATCAGATCTTACTATAAAAACCTATATTCATCAAAATTTGAAAATCTTCAGGAAATGGACAATTTCCTAGACAGATACCAGGTATCGAAGTTAAATCAGGAACAGATAAACCAGTTAAACAACCCCATAACTCCTAAGGAAATAGAAGCAGTCATTAAAGGTCTCCCAACCAAAAAGAGCCCAGGTCCAGACGGGTTTAGTGCAGAATTCTATCAAACCTTCATAGAAGACCTCATACCAATATTATCCGAACTATTCCACAAAATTGAAACAGATGGAGCCCTACCGAATTCCTTCTACGAAGCCACAATTACTCTTATACCTAAACCACACAAAGACACAACAAAGAAAGAGAACTTCAGATCAATTTCCCTTATGAATATCGATGCAAAAATACTCAATAAAATTCTGGCAAACCGAATTCAAGAGCACATCAAAACAATCATCCACCATGATCAAGTAGGCTTCATCCCAGGCATGCAGGGATGGTTTAATATACGGAAAACCATCAACGTGATCCATTATATAAACAAACTGAAAGAACAGAACCACATGATCATTTCATTAGATGCTGAGAAAGCATTTGACAAAATTCAACACCCCTTCATGATAAAAGTCCTGGAAAGAATAGGAATTCAAGGCCCATACCTAAAAATAGTAAAAGCCATATACAGCAAACCAGTTGCTAACATTAAACTAAATGGAGAGAAACTTGAAGCAATCCCACTAAAATCAGGGACTAGACAAGGCTCCCCACTCTCTCCCTACTTATTCAATATAGTTCTTGAAGTTCTAGCCAGAGCAATCAGACAACAAAAGGAGATCAAGGGGATACAGATCGGAAAAGAAGAGGTCAAAATATCACTATTTGCAGATGACATGATAGTATATTTAAGTGATCCCAAAAGTTCCACCAGAGAACTACTAAAGCTGATAAACAACTTCAGCAAAGTGGCTGGGTATAAAATTAACTCAAATAAATCAGTTGCCTTCCTCTATACAAAAGAGAAACAAGCCGAGAAAGAAATTAGGGAAACGACACCCTTCATAATAGACCCAAATAATATAAAGTACCTCGGTGTGACACTAAACAAGCAAGTAAAAGATCTGTACAATAAGAACTTCAAGACACTGAGGAAAGAAATTGAAGAAGAACTCAGAAGATGGAAAGATCTCCCAGCTCATGGATTGGCAGGATTAATATAGTAAAAATGGCCATTTTACCAAAAGCAATCTACAGATTCAATGCAATCCCCATCAAAATACCAATCCAATTCTTCAAAGAGTTAGACAGAACAATTTTCAAATTCATCTGGAATAACAAAAAACCCAGGATAGCTAAAACTGTCCTCAACAATAAAAGGACTTCAGGGGGAATCACTATCCCTGAACTCAAGCAGTATTACAGAGCAATAGTGATAAAAACTGCATGGTATTGGTACAGAGACAGACAGATAGACCAATGGAATAGAATTGAAGACCCAGAAATGAACCCACACACCTATGGTCACTTGATTTTTGACAAAGGAGCCAAAACCATCCAATGGAAAAAAGATAGCATTTTCAGCAAATGGTGCTGGTTCAACTGGAGGGCAACATGTAGAAGAATGCAGATCGATCCATCCTTATCACCCTGTACAAAGCTTAAGTCCAAGTGGATCAAGATCCACCACATCAAACCAGACACACTCAAACTAATAGAAGAAAAACTAGGGAAGCATCTGGAACACATGGGCACTGGAAAAAATTTCCTGAACAAAACACCAATGGCTTATGCTCTAAGATCAAGAATCGACAAATGGGATCTCATAAAACTGCAAAGCTTCTGTAAGGCAAAGGACACTGTGGTTAGGACAAAACGGCAACCAACAGATTGGGAAAAGATCTTTACCAATCCTACAACAGATAGAGGCCTTATATCCAAAATATACAAAGAACTCAAGAAGTTAGACCGCAGGGAAACAAATAACCCTATTAAAAATGGGGTTCAGAGCTAAACAAAGAATTCACAGCTGAGGAATGCCCAATGGCTGAGAAACACCTAAAGAAATGTTTAACACCTTTAGTCATAAGGGAAATGCAAATCAAAACAATCCTGAGATTTCACCTCACACCAGTGAGAATGGCTAAGATCAAAAACTCAGGTGACAGCAGTTGCTGGTCTGGATGTGGAGAAAGAGGAACACTCCTCCATTGTTGGTGGGATTGCAGACTGATAAAACCATTCTGGAAATCAGTCTGGAGGTTCCTCAGAAAATTGGACATTGAACTGCCTGAGGATCCAGCTATACCTCTCTTGGGCATATACCCAAAAGATGCCTCAACATATAAAAGAGACACGTGCTCCACTATGTTCATCGCAGCCTTATTTATAATAGCCAGAAACTGGAAAGAAGCCAGATGCCCTTCAACAGAGGAATGGATACAGAAAATGTGGCACACCTACACAATGGAATATTATTCAGCTATCAAAAACAACGAGTTTATGAAATTCGTAGGCAAATGGTTGGAACTGGAAAATATCATCCTGAGTGAGCTAACCCAATCACAGAAAGACATACATGGTATGCACTCATTGATAAGTGGCTATTAGCCCAAATGCTTGAATTACCCTAGATCCCTAGAACAAACGAAACTCAAGACGGATGATCAAAATGTGAATGCTTCACTCCTTCTTTAAATGAGGAAAAAGAATACCCTTGGCAGGGAAGGGAGAGGCAAAGATTAAAACAGAGACTGAAGGAACACCCATTCAGAGCTTGCCCCACATGTGGCCCATACATATACAGCCACCTAATTAGACAAGATGGATGAAGCAAAGAGGTGCAGACTGACAGGAGCCGGATGTAGATCGCTCCTGAGAGACACAGCCAGAATACAGCAAATACAGAGGCGAATGCCAGCAGCAAACCACTGAACTGAGAATAGGACCCCCGTTGAAGGAATCAGAGAAAGAACTGGAAGAGCTTGAAGGGGCTCGAGTCCCCATATGTACAACAATGCCAAGCAACCAGAGCTTCCAGGGACTAAGCCACTACCTAAAGACTATACATGGACTGACCCTGGACTCTGACCCCATAGGTAGCAATGAATATCCTAGTAAGACCACCAGTGGAAGGGGAAGCCCTGGGTCCTGCTAAGACTGAACCCCCAGTGAACTATACTATGGGGGGAGGGCGGCAATGGGGGGAGGGTTGGGAGGGGAACACCCATAAGGAAGGGGAGGGGGGAGGGGGATGTTTGTCCGGAAACCGGGAAAGGGAATAACACTTGAAATGTATATAAGAAATACTCAAGTTAATAAAAAAATATATATATATAAAAATACTCAAGTTAATATATATATATATATATTTATGTATATATATATATATATATATATATATATATATATATATACACACACACACTGAGGTCAACCCTAGATAGGGCATAGAGTAATCCACACATCATGGGATTCAACGGGGCGTTTTATGAAAGAGCTATTTCCCAGGAGCACACCTGTGTGTCAAGGCCTCCCTTCCAGCTAGGCCTTTGGAATCTCCAGTGCTAAACACTGTCTCTTCCTTTGCAGAAGTGAAACATAATAAAAATTCACACTTCGCAGTACAGTGAATAGCAGTAATCGCGAAAGGTGTAAATAGAACCGATGAGTACCAGAGTATTTGGATTGATGTTATATGAAATGTGTTTTGGTGCCGTGCAGTATCCTCTTCCATGTTCCTACATACTGAGCAACGACCCTGTACAATTTCTCTCTAGACAGAACCATCTGGAATTCACTCACTGAGGGACTTATGCCCTGGAGTGGCAGCTACAGGTAGGACTTGTGCAACCATGTCACGAAGCGAAGAGACAGAGATGCATGGATTAAATGGAGAGAAGCAGATTGGAATGGTGGAGAGGCTAACCTGCCAACAACTCCAAACCCCCAGCAGGATGACAATGGAGAACAGCGAGCAGTTTCCCAGCCAGCCTCACTCTCCATAGACAGACTTCTTCCAGTCCTTCCATTTTCCCAAGGAAAGAAAAGTTCAAAAAGCAGGGACAGGGAAAGAAAAACTGCTCTACTCCAGGAGCCAAGGGCAAACCCCCTGGCACCTCCCTGTCTGAGCCCATAAGCAGAGACAGCCCAGTCCTGGGATCATCTCTAGAGGCTCAGGGACCCAGGCAGATGAGCCCTTGAATCACAAAGGGTTCCTCTACAGCATTCTATGGGTGTCAGTCCTGAGTCCCTGAGCCTGAGGTGCTTGTTTAAGAGAAGCCTTGTTTAAGGTTTACTATTCACTGATATTTAACTGCCTTATTCCTTGTGGTTGGTTAATTTTAATTTTCAGTATTTTGCTCTGGAGAGTTGTGGATTTATGTGGATCACTAGGTCCTGAAATTCAATGGAGCTTTCCCTTAAGTGTTGGCTTTTTATATTTGTTTGTTTTGTCTTATACTAATTCTTTGTCCTCTCATTTCTTTCATCTGTTTTTTTTTTCTTCAATGAACATCTATTCATAGTATTGACCATCTTTGGCCGCCCAATCCTATTGTAGTATGACGATTTTTATTTTCATCATTGCATTTACTATGTGTGAGCTCTTGGCTTTCTCTTTTGGGGTTTTACTTATGACTCTTCATATTTTCCCCTTAACTTTTTCATAATTTTGCTCTATTTTTCTAGTCTAGTTTTTACTTTGTCTTTGTTTGTTTTTTTTTCTTTTGTTTGTTTCTTTTAGGTACCACAAGTGTAATTTTAGCTCCTATATTGCTCCATCTTTTTCATTATTTGATTCCATTTTTGTTATTTTTAGGTAGCATTAGTACTGATAAAATGCCTACAGAGACTGAGGAGGAGTTACCAACCCCTACACCCGAGCCCAGTATCTCTGAGGAGGGCAACTTCCATTCCCAATACCAAGTATTGGGGACAATTGGGCAAGGGGGCAACGCCAAAGTCCTCCTGGTCCACCACCGGCTCACAGGAACCCCGGTGGCTGTCAAAGTTCTGCGAAAGGACAAGCAGTGGTTCCAGCAAGCCATGATGGAAGCAAACATAATGAGAAAGATCAACCACCCCAACATAGTGTCTCTCATACAAGTTATTGAAAAGGAAACGAGAATATACCTCATAATGGAGCTGGTGGAAGGCCAAGAACTCTACCAGTACATCAGAGAGTCAGGGCACATAGAGGAGGATGAGGCCCGGCAAATATTTGAACAGATATTGTCAGCAGTGAGCTACTGCCATGGAAAGGGGATTGTTCACCGAGACCTCAAACTGGACAATATAATGATTGATAAAAACAAAAGGTCAAAGTCATCGACATTGGGCTTAGCACCCAATTTCAACCTGGAAAAATGCTAAACCACCACTGCGGCACGTACTCTTTTGGTTCCCCTGAACTCCTCCTTGGCCATTGGTATGACGGGCCGAAGAATGATATGTGGATTATAGGAGTGGTCTTGTACTGTATGGTAGTGGGAAAGCTCCCTTTTGATTCAGTGATCATCCAAGAACTGCAAAGACAAGTAGTGGCAGGGGTATATCCTGCTCCCTGTGGGGTTTCAAAAGAACTGGAGGACCTCCTTAGTAAATTACTGAGGGTAAATCCCAACTTTAGACCAACAGCAAGAAAGGCGATGAAACACCCTTGGTTCAAAGAACACTGGAACGGATTGATAGGTCCCTATGAAGAAATGCTTCCCCTCACACCAGACCCGGCCATTTTGGATGCCATGAGAAGCATTGGATTCCAAGCCTCTGTAGTAAAACACTCTTTAAAACAAAGAAAATATAATGAGGAAATGGCAACTTATTTCTTTCTACAAAAGCAGGCTCTCCAGGGGGATGGCTGCACAACCCAGGCACAGCAAGTGAGTCCCGTTGCAGCACCATTCCCTAGCCTTGATCCTTCTGCTGCTTTTAGATTAGAACCAAAGAGGAGTGGAAGCCTGCCAGTCCTTGGCACCTTGCGGGTGTCATCCTCCCATGGTCACGTATCTCACTATGGCCAGAATGCTCATCCAAAAGGAGGCAAAAGATCCACTGTGGCTGGTCGTCTCAGGCCTCTACCGATGACACCTACACAGGACCACTATCACAAATGTGCCGTGAGTGTCCCATGCATTCAAACAACAAGCATCTTCACTGAGAAGAGTAGCAATAAGGAAATCAAAGAAGACAACCCACTCTCCCACACAGCCCCATTAGAGGATAAGCCCATCCCCAGCAGGGTCCGGCACAGAGGTTTTAAGGGGTGGACCAGGAATATAGCAAATGCCCTGATAAAGCTGTGTTGCTGCATGCCAAGGAGAAAGAAACCTCGCCTGGGGCAGTCAGCTTAAGGCACTGCACTGAAGACCTGACCCAATAACATGCCCAATTTACCCATCACCCACCTGTGGTTTGTGTAGGGTCCTCAGGGTATATCCTAAAGTCCATCATGGCTGAAAGGCAGAAGTTTGCACATCATTGCAATGTGGAGGCTACTCTCTGCTGATGGGACCCACACAGTCTGTGAAAAAGTTTTGCTTAAGTGAAAGTTGGCCGTCCTTGAACTCTCTGGTCTTTCAGGGTAGTTTGTGTTGACCACATGCAGAGTCATTCCTGAAAAACATAAGTGCCAAAATTCAACAATAGGGAGAGAATCCTGTGGCAGATGGAATCCCTCAGGCCAGTGTGGATTCAGAGACATCCTATGCCATGGCATGGAGGCTCCCAAGGACTTCTAGGATCAATGTGAGCCACACAAGAGCCCACAGTCCATCCTGGGAGAACATTAAAGTATCTGGAATTATCAGGGACCCTAAGGTAGGTTCGTCAGGATATGGAGCTGATGCATGGTGGGATGCTTGGAGGATACAGCCTAAGGCAACGTAGAGGAAAGTGTGTTATGAGAGCTAAGACAGAGCAACCACACAGTCTGAGAACAAGTTTGCTTAAGTGAAATTTGGCCGTCCTTGAACTCTCTGTTCTTCCAGGGTAGGATGGCCTATCGGGCCCAGGACAGAGCGACTATGCCAGAATTACAATGGTCTGTAATAGAGATGGAGAAGGTGTCAGGATGGGACTTGGGCAGTGGATGGAGCTCTATGACTGCAAAGCCTGCCTAGGCTCCAAGGACCCAGAGCTGGCTGCTGCAGGAAGTCCTAGATCACAACTCTGCAGTTCCTCTTCCCAGGTCTTGCTTTTAACTACTGGACCCAACACAAAGCCTCCCTTGCAGGCTTAACAGAGCATGAAAATGAAATGGCCACCTCCTGTAACAAGAAAGACTTCTAGAAGAGGAAGGAGACATCAATACATTCACAAAACCTTCAACTCGAAATCTGTCTTGCAGATAAGTGTGCAGGGATAAAGGTAAAGCAGATATTGAGGGACCAACCAATCAATGACCAACACAAAGTGAGATCTGTCTCATGTGACAGACACAACCTCTGACGCTATTTATGATATTCTTTCTGATTTACTTGCAGACAGAAAAGTAGCACACCTGTCTCCAGAGGCTTCACTCAGCAGCTGAAACCACAGCCAATCCTCAGATGGAGCTCGGGAAGTCTTGTTGAAGAGTGGGGGAGAGTGCCAAGCAAACTGGTTGGGTTAAAACACTACAAGAAGTCCCCTACCGTCAGATACCTTGGACCATGGAGTATGGTAGAGCCTGTGCAACCAACCCCAGAGCCTGGTTAGCTATCTGCCGTTGGTCTCCAAGTGGGTCATCTGACAAGTAGATCCAGGACTGTCTGTCTGTGTTGCCTGCATTGGATCTGTTCCCCATACCCGGACTGCCTGATTGTAAATCTGTGGGGCAGAATGTGCTCGGTCCACCTGGGACTAGAAATCCCGGGGTGGTGTGGTACCCAAGGGACTCTCCCCTTGTCTTAAGAGAAGGGAGAGCATTATGGTAGAAAGGATTTTAAGGTGGGACTGGGAAGGGAAGAGGGAGAGTGACTGGGATCAGGATGTAACCTGAATAAAGAAGAAATTATTGGAACTAAAAAAGTTAGCCTGGAAAATGGAAAGATTGGTAAGTGGCTAAGAGCACTGAATGCTCTTCCAGAGGTCCTGAGTTCAAATCCCAGCAAACACATGGAGGCTCACAAATGTCTCTAATGACATCTGATGCCCTCTCTGGTCTTTCTAAATACAGCTACCCTGTACGTATGTATAACGAATGATTGAATGAATGAATGAATGAATGAATAAATAAATAAATAAATAAATAAATTTTACCCTGTCTTAGTTATCAGGCAATGAATAAAATGTCGAGAAAATGTTCAAACCCATGTCATGGATTGCCTGGATCTTTTAGATCTGCAGGAAACATCTCAAGGAAGAACAAGAGAGGGTGAAGAAATGGGGAAGGGTTTGATCCCTGAAGTTCCTCAGTGTCCACTATCACAGCACTTGTCTTTGGGAGGTGACATCTTTCACTCTTCCAGACTGTCTCACCAATCAGAATTACAAGCTCTGTGGATTAACCTGTAAAAAGGACAGTTGCTCTTGGGCCAATATGGAGGTTCCTGACCTCTCAGCAAGCTCACTGCTGCCTTTTGAGGTCTCTGGAGGGTGAGCAAAATGAAGACACACAGAGTAGCCTCAGGTTGAGTCAGCCAGGCCCAAGGGGCTCAGTGGTGTCTCTCAGATTCCCAGGCCCTCCCTGAGATTGAACACTCTACACAGTGTAAGAGGATTAGGGGATAACCAGGAAATGCAGTTGCTCAGGTGGCTGACTCTGTAGGAGGGAAATAAATCACAGTGGGAAGCTTCAGGACAGTCAGGTGACCTGAGCCCCCCACAGAGTCTAAGTCCAGACTCACAGACATTCATCTGTCCACAAGTCTCCTAAACACAGGCCTTGTCTGACCTGCAGTCCAGAGTATGTTATCGTACAGTGTCTCTTAGAGAGAGGACATACTTTCCAGTTAGGCCTCTTCTGTGTCACACTGAGACTGGGTTTGTTGTACAGGTGATGCAGATGGGGACTGAACACAAGTGGCAGTCTATCACAGATCATGCAATAAGTAAATACATAAATAAATAAATAAATAAATAAATAAATAAATACCCACTTATCTCACTGCCTGCAATCCTCATTGTCATGACAAGGGAAATGGATGGATGGATGGATGGATGGATGGATGGATGGATGGATGGATGGATGGATATACAGATAAGGGATTTGACTTAATCAGTTTCTTCCAGTCCTACTTTTCTGAGCTAAACACCTTGGACATGGCTGCTGCAATTGCTTGTTCTACATTTCTGCTTTCCTTGGCTGTTCATTGAAGGGAGCCCCCTTAGAATCTGCTCATCTAAATAAAGGCCCATCTGTGGAATGTATAGCTTCTCAGTTAGGAGCTGAGGGATTCTTGGAAGGACTTCCCAAAATCCCCTCTGGAGCAGTTGCCAGTGTTCTCTACTTCAGACAGCAGCTGCATGAAGCAAACACACACCTGTCTGAACATTCCAGCTTGGGTGCACGTCACAGTGCACCTGCCCCAGGGTCCCTGCCAGTTGCACATGCCACAGGGCCACAACTACAAGATCCCTTCCCCAGGACTCATGACCCCTTGCATCTCCCCCAGGATTCCTGCTCTGTTGTAACTGAACCAGGGTCCCTGCCCGGTTGTTCCTGGCTCACGTTTCCTACTCAGTTTTACCTGCCCCAACGACCCTGGCCCACTGCACCAGCCTCAGGGATCCTGTCCCATTGTGCCCACCATGCTGCACCTTCCTGAGAGTACCTACTAACTGTTCCTAGGTGGCATTTTTCAAAATCTAATTCAAAGATCTTGCCAGTCAGAACCCATTGTCTTTATTAACACCAAGTAGATATTTGCAGGGCTTCCTCACCTACACTTAATCAATCCCTTCACTCAGTTGTCCATGTGGAAGCAAAGAAACTAGCAGCAGAACATGGATTATTCATCCAGGATATCAGCAGCCCTAGAATTCTCATGAGATGGGCTGCTGTGACTGTGATACAGGGGTGGCAGGGAGCCTTTGACACTGAACAAGCCCAGAGTGCTGCCTCTGCTCACATGTGTGCCAGCACCTTAGCCTACCTCTAGATGTCCTAAACTCTGAGAGGAGGAAGGAGATCTTCCTACATAGAAGATGTTCTCTGAATCTGTGCTGGCCAAGGTCAAGCCAGAGTGTTTGAACATGCCAGTTCCAGCCCCTGAGGGTTCTCTGCCTGCCTGGTGTTTTGTTGTGCTTTATGTCTGGCAAGGTGAAGATGTGGCCCATACTAGGAATATTTTTGAAGACAACTGCCCTGGGTTCCCATGCTAAAATTCAATTAGGGACTGACAGGGACCTAAATAACAACAAGACAGTGCCAAGACCATGAGTTCCAAAATTAAGAGCAAATGGGGCCTTGATGCTATCCTGTGCTGATCTGACAGGAGTCAGCACACACAATTCTCCTGCACATCCAATGCCCCTTGGAAAAATCCTCTGTCAAGGGTAAGTGATGACTCATGAGAATGAACTGTCAGCGTAGGACAAGACACTTGGGACTACTGTCCTGAACTCACCAGTCTCAGATGAATGGGCTTTGAAAAGTTTTCAGGACACAGAATAGGGGTGTGTAAGCAAGTGCAGGTAATCCTTGGGTAACACATAGTTCCTGAGGAGGTTCTGAGAGCTGTTGGATCCACTCCTGGAAAAGGCAGCATTGTGTTCAGGGGGGTAAGAAAGCATGAGCCTGCTGATGTTTTCACAGTATTGCATGGGAACAGTAACAATCCCCTTAGGAGCAGGATGTCCTAACACTCTCAGATCAAGCAGACAGCCTAGAGCCTATTAGGCCCATATCCCAAGAGAATGCCGCTCATGTGTGAAGCTTCTATAGCCAGGAAGCTGGAGCAGGGAACATTGACATTGTCTCAGTTAGGGGTTTACTGCTGAGAACAGACACACCATGACCAATGCAGCTCTTATGAGGACAACATTAATGGACACAGGATTGCAGGTTCAGAGACTCAGTCCAGTATCATCAAGCTGGGAGCATGGCAGCATCCAGGCAGTCATGGTGCCAGAGTAAGTGAGAGGTCTACATATTCATATGAAGGCTGCTTGGGGAAGATTGGCTTGCATGTGGATAGGAAAAGGGTTTTAAAGCCCATGCCCACAGTGACACACCTACTTTAACAAGACCACGTCTCCTAATATTGCCACTCCCTGAGCTAAGCCTATACAAACCATCATAGACATCTTGCAGGAGGGTGGTACTGTTCTATCAGAGAGAAGCCTCTGCTCCCGTTAATATACTGAGGTCAACCCTGGGTAGGGCACAGAGCCCTCCACACATCCTGGGACTCAGGGAGGCATCCTATGAAAGAGCTTTTTCCTAGAAGGACACATGGGTGTAGGCCTCCCTTCCAGCCAGGCTGTAGGGAGTCTCCAATGCTAAACTCTGTCTTTTTGCAGAAGTGAAACAATGAAAATTCACCCTTAACAGTACAGTGAATAGCAAAAATGGTGAAAGGTATAAAAAGAATCAATTAGTACCAGAGCATGAGGATTGGTTTTATATGAAATGTGGGTGGGTGCAGTGCAGTATCCTCCTCCATGTACCCACATGTTCAGTAACTACCCTGTTCGATGCAGCTTTACACAGAACCATCTGGAGTCCATTCACTGAGGATGGATTCCCTCAGTGATCCATTCCCTGTACTGGAAGCTACAGGTGGGACTTTTGTATCCAGGTCTCCCAGCCCTGGGACAGGGATGCATGGATAAAGTGGAGAGAAGCAGACTGGAATGGTGCAGAGGTTATCCTGCCAACAACACCAAGCCCCCAGCTGCATGACAATGTAGAATAGCGAGCAGTTTCCCAGCCAGCCTCACTCCCCATAGAAAGACTTCTTCCAGTCCCTCCTTATGCCAAGGAATGAAAAGCAAAAAAAGTAGGGGCAGGGAAAGAAAAATTGCTCTACTCCCAGGAGCCAAGGACAAGCCCCCTCCCATCCTCTGATCTGACCCCATAACCAGCCACAGCCAAGTCCTGGGCTCATCTCTAGAGGCACATGGACCCAGGCAGTTGAGCACTTGAATCACAATCGGCTCCTCAAAAGCATCCTATGGGTTTCAGTCCTAAGTCCATGAATCGGAGGTGCTCTGCACAGCTATTCAGAGAAGCCTTCTCTTGATCACTGTGAAGATCTCTCTGTTGGATGTCAGAGGAGGGTGTCCATCCAGCATCAATCCAGGGACTGTGGCCCTCTAATGTGTTAGCCCATGTGAACCTCCCCACAGAGCCCCACCTGTCCTTGTGCAACTCCTCCTTGATCGCCTTTTATAGGAAGATATTTAGGGTCCCTTGCAGGAGGCAGGGAAAATGGCACACAGCTGAGGGTGGTAGACAAAACTGGGAACACATCAAATATTGAGTTGGTGTGAGGCTCCCTAATCCATGCTTGGGCAGGTCTGTGCCAGCGATCCCATAAGACCCTTTGATTCTCCCCATGTACACAGCAGGAACCAATTGCCAGGCCTACCCTCTGCCCAGAGCAAAGGGAGATTGGAACTTGGATTCCAACCCTGGCCATTCCTATAATACCTGACCTTGTAACCCTTGCTCCCTTTGGGGCTCAACAGTCCCCCTCAAATGTAGACAACAATGTCTAGATGGTGTTCACAGCTTTTCTTGCCTGAAACTGTGCTTTGTTTGATACTACAAACCAGGAAGTAGGGACTTAAACTTGAGATCACTGACTCAGGCTAGGGAGGACTCCAGGGCACCTGAGCTCAGCTGAAAAGGCAGAAGCTGAACCACAGTGAGCAGAGGTGGCACATTTTGCTGTTTCTTTCCTTTTCTGCTCTCAGGCCTTTCAGTGAACTCTACAGATGAGGATCTTTCCTCCAAGGCTTAGTGTCTGCAGCCATGAGAGTCCTCTACAGGGGACTCCAAACCCCAGAAGAGTCTTCAGAAGGAAAGCGCTACACACTGCACTGCCCCCAGCACTCGGAGAAACAGAGACCCTTTCTGGGCTTGGGCCAGTCAGTGCTCAATAGTTAGCTTCTGGC
Organism: Rattus norvegicus; assembly: GCF_021556685.1. NCBI lineage: Eukaryota > Metazoa > Chordata > Mammalia > Rodentia > Muridae > Rattus > Rattus norvegicus. Next base: position 65,198,025 of record NC_141534.1, on the reverse strand, counting down.
TGCACTGGCTGCTCACAAATAACACAGCAGACTGGGTCCTGTGACCTGGCTGTCACAGACTGTGATTGAGAATTCATTTCAACTGTGTCAGCATAGCCACTCTGTTCCTTCTGGCCCCAGGTTGCACAGAGCTCCTTGTCCTCATACATGCCTCTTCCATCACTGGACCTTAATATTTAAAGTGAGGCCTACACTCAGGATGGACTTGGTTTTCTATACATCATGCCAACCTCTGTGTGAGAGGAAGTGTCTGCATGTGTATGCATACCCCCTTATGTGCCTAGGTGTCCATGCTACCACTACCCCATGTCCTGTCAGAGGCCATCCTCTGACAGGTCCTCACGCCTGCATGTCAGACCACCTGTCTTCAAGCCCCAACCCCTCCCCACTCCACAGATGTTGAGCTGATGGGCTTTGCTGATGCATCCAACATTGATGGGGGTTTTGGGGATTGAAACTCAATTCCTTACCCTTGGGAGGCAAGTGCTCTGCCTATCCCTGCAGCTTTTTCTCAGGTGTTTGATGATAACCTAGAGCCTTTCTGAGGATTTATGAAATCAGTGTCATCTTGATGGGTCAGTTTAGAAACACAGCTTTGTTTTTTTTTTATTTTTTTAACAGTGTACCATCAGTTTGAGGCTAATCATTCAGAATTCAATGAAAAAGTGACACCCTGAGTGTAGACATGACGACTTTGAAGCAGGAGGCATAGAAAACATTCAAAACAGAGAACTGAGGAGAGGTAAACATCTTACAGGCTTTGATTTCTAAAAGCCTTAAATCTCTCCACAGCCCACAGAAGCCAGAGCCTTGAAGCCCTTCCCAACCATGTCATGACAGGTCCTATTGTGACCTAATGAGGAGCGACTGTGAGGCGTCTCAGCCAACAGATGTTAAGCTGTTGCCAGGCCTGGATTTCTTTGAGTGCTTTGAGAGGAGGTGTGGAGTGGAGCCCTTTGCGACTTGTTTGTATCTTGTGAGCTGTGTGTGGTTGTATTGGATTTTACTGTACTGTGTATATGTGTATGTATCAGTGTGTGTAAGAGAGTGTGTGCTGACAGATTTGCCTGTGTGTGAATGTGTGTACACTTTCGCTTGTGTGTTTGTCAGTATATGTAGAGTGTGTGAGTTTACAGGTTTGTTTGTGTGTATGTTTGTATGTGTGTACCACCTCTTTTGTGTGTGTGTTCCTGTGTGTGTGTGTGTGTGTGTGTGTGTGTCTGTGATGTGCATTTTTCCAGGTTTACTTGTGTGTAAGTATGTGTGTGCCTGTTCCTACGTGAGTGTGTTTTGTATGAATCTGGGTGTTTGTCTGTGTGTGTGCCTGTGTGTGTGTGTGTGTGTGTGTGTGTGTGTGTGGGTGTGTGTGTGTTTGTGTGTGCACGCACGTGCCCATCCCCTTTTGCCCCTTGTATCTATATTACCTGCACCTCAGTGCAAAAGAGTGTACAGGCTAGAAGTCACCCTGGCTCCTGTTCCTGAGGCAGGTTCTCAACCTCATTTTCAAGACAGGCTCTCTCACTGGCCTGCAGCTGCCCAAGTACCTGTCTTGGCTCTCCAGTGGCTCCCAGGAATTTGATATGCCAACCCCATAATATCAGATTAAAGGCCTACGTAGACTGCTGGCTGCTTATTTATGGATTGATTTTTTTCTATGTGTTTAAGAGATAGAATTAGGCCATATATTCTCAAGACCACTGGCTATTTCCTTATTGTGGTTTTGTTTTATTTATTTATTTATTTATTTATTTATTTATTTATTTATTTATTATGGATTGCTGGATTCATTTTGGTGGTGGTTTCTATGTTCTCACATGCTATATTACTGCTTTGATTATTTACGGTTCTGCAGTCGGATGATTAACTCTATCTCCATTTTCAATGCCCTGCGGTTTCATCCTTTTACATTATTCCTGCTTCTCTATTTATTGAGTACAAGCAATCATTGGCTTAGACTTGATACAAATTTGCCCTTTGTGACACTTTCACTCTTCGGCCTTTGTTTAAGGTTTACTATTCACTGATATTTAACTGCCTTATTCCTTGTGGTTGGTTAATTTTAATTTTCAGTATTTTGCTCTGGAGAGTTGTGGATTTTTGTGGATCACTAGGTCCTGAAATTCAATGGAGTTTTCCCTTAAGTGTTGGCTTTTTACATTTGTTTGTTTTGTCTTATACTCAGTCTTTCTCCTCTCATTTCTTTCATCTGACCTTTTTCTTCAAACAATCCATTCACAGTATTGATCAGCTTTGGCCGCCCAATCCTATTGTAGTATGACGATTTTTATTTTCATCATTACGTTTAGTATTTGTGTGCTCTTGGCTTTCTCTTTTGGGGATGGTTATTTGGGTGGCTTTTACTTATGATTCTTCATATTTCCCCCTGTTCATAATTTTACTCTATTTTTCTAGTCTAGTCTTTTCTTTGTTATTATTTTTTTCTTTTTGTTTCATTTGTTTCTTTTAGGTACCACATGTGTAATTTTAGTTCCTGAATTGCTCCATCTTTTTCATTATTTGATTCCATTTGTTTGTTATTTTTAGGTAGCATTAGTACTGATAAAATGCCTACAGAGACTGAGGAGGAGTTACCACCTTCTTGTCCCGATCCCAGTATCTCTCAGGAGGGAACCTTTCATTCCCAATATAAAGTACTGAAGACTACTGGAAAAGGAAGCCATGCCAAGGTCCTCCTGGCCCACCACCAGCTCACAGGAACCCCAGTGGCGGTCAAAGTTCTCCGAAAGAACAAGCAGTGGTTCCTGCCAGCCATGACAGAAGCAAAAATAATGAGAAAGATCAACCCCCCCCAACATTGTTTCTCTCTTACAAGTCATTGAAAACAAAACTAGAATATACCTCATAATGGAGCTGGTGGAAGGCCAACAACTCCACCAGTACATCAGAGAGTCAGGGCACATAGAGGAGGATGAGGCCCGGCAAAGATTTGAACAGATATTGTCAGCAGTGAGCTACTGCCATGGAAAGGGGATTGTTCACCGAGACCTGAAAGTGGACAATATAATGATTGATAAAAACAAAAAGGTCAAAGTCATCTACTTTGGGCTTAGCACCGAAACACAACCTGGACAAATGCTAAACCAGCACTGCGGTGCGTATTCTTTTGGTTTCCCGGAACGCTTCCTTGGACTTCTGTATGATGGGATGAAGAATGATATGTGGACAATAGGAGTGGTCTTGTATTATATGGTAGTGGGAAAGCTCCCATTTGATTCTGTGATCATCCAAGAATTACAAAAACAAGTTGTTGCAGGGGTGTATCCTGCCCCCTGTGGGGTTTCAGAAGAACTGGAGAACCTCCTTAGTCAATTACTAACAGTAAATCCAATGTATAGACCAACAGCCAGCGAGGTGATGAAACACGCCTGGTTCAAAGAACACGGGAAGGGGTTCACAGTTCGTTGTGAAGAACTGCTTCCCCTCAGGCCAGACCCTGAAATTTTGGGTGCGATGAAATGCATGGGATTTCAAGCCTCTGTAATAAAATACTCCCTAATAAAAAGAAAATAGAATGAGGAAATGGCAACTTATTGCTTCCTACAACAGCAGGCTCTCCCGGGGTATGGCTGCACAGCCCAGGCACAGCAAGTGAGTCCCATTGCAGCCCCATTTCCTAGCCTTGATCTTGCTGCTGCTTTTAGATTACAAAGAAAGAGGAGTGGAAGCCTGCCAGTCCTTGACACCTTGCAGGTGTCATTCTCCCAAGGTCACGTATCTATTTATGGCCAGAAGGATCATCCAAAAGGAGGAAGAAGGTCCACTGTGGCTGGTCGTCTCAGGCCACTACCGATGACACCTACACAGGACCACTATCACAAATGTGCCATGAGTGTCCCATACATTCAAACAACAAGCATCTTCAGTGAGAAGAGTAGCAACAAGGAAATAAAAGAAGATAATCTACTCTCCCACAGAGCCCCATTAGAGGATAAGCCCATCTCCAGCAGGGTCCGGCACAGAGGTTTTAAGGGGTGGACCAGGAATATAGCAAATGCCCTGATAAAGCTTTGTTGCTGCTTGCCAAGGAGAAAGAAACCTCGCCTGGGGCAGAACAGAATCTCACCCCAGAAATGAGCCACAGGGAGAGTCCAGATAACAAGCAGCAGGCACAGCCCAGGTACCTTCGTGCTTTGTCCTTTCTAGTTTGCTCTATGCTGGTCCTTCCTCTGTCTCTGGTTTCCATTTTCCCCACAATTCTTACCTTGTATCTTCTCTAAGTTCTTTTATGAGGTTTCCCCAACACCAAGCCTTCTCCCTGTTCTTGATTTCTCCTCTTCCCAGCAGGGACTCAATATGAATTCCCCACTCTACAGAGTTTTCTTGTTGACCCATCCCTTCAGATGGACTCCAGCTCCCCCTTAGGCCAATAGCTCCCACAGGGTGAGGACTAGAGATTCATGGGCTCATGGACTCATCCATGGGCTACTGGTTCTAGCACATGTGGTCATCAATCACAAGTGCTGCAGAACAGAGTCTTATGTTTTCAAATGTAACATCCCACTCTTTAAGCCTTAAAATTAATAACAAGGTTTGTCACTGAATAAGTATCAACAACCTAGTTTGTTTGTTATTGTTGATGGTCAGAATCCTGCATGCATGCATATTATTTTGCATACTGATTTTTTCATTCCTAAGACCTAGCAATTGATATATATATATATATATATATATATATATATGTAACATTTCTAAATGATTTCTTTCAAAAATCTTAACTGAGAAGTAGAAGAGAAGATTTGATAAAATAATAAGGCAATCAAAGCTCCAAATGGTAATCTAAGTATTCTACCGCATAAGATTTTTGCTTAGAATAAATTGACTTTTTTTCTCTCACAGTGCCATCTTGAAATTCTGTCATGTCCTGAGTATAAACAGGAGGTGATTTCAGACACATGGCCAAGGAAAAGACACCAGCAGAAGCTACAGCACCAACAGGAGAAACAGCAATAGCACCAGCAGCATTAGCAGCAGAAGGAGGAGGAGGAGGAGAAAGAGGAGGAAGAGGAGGATTCCCCAACACCAATCTCTTCCCTCCTCTTGATTTCTCCTCTTCCCAGCAGGGACCCAATATGAATGATGAGTTCCCCACTCTACAGAGTTGTCTTGTTGACCCATCCCTTCAGATGGACTCCATCTCCCCCTTAGGCCAATAGCTCCACAGGGTGAGAACTAGAGGGTTATGGGATCATGGACTCTTCCATGGGCTACTAATCCATAGAGAAACGGGCCTGTAATACCAGACACTCAAGACACACGGTAGGTAGGGGGATCAGAACTTCAAGGCTAGCCTGGTCTACATCATGAGTTTAAGATCAGCTTGGACAACTTAGTGACACCCTTTTTCTAGAGGTGAGGAGGGCTAAGGCTACTAACTCAGTGGTAGAGTACTCGTGGGGAAACAGACTGTTGTCCATTGATACCTCTCCTTCCTTGCTCGGAAATACACAATGGTAATAGAAGAGTCAAAGGTTCCTGGCCTAGCATCCACTATTCTATTTGCTACATCATTAAGGGTGCATTTTTTGGGGTGGAGTTTTTGGTAATTTGGTCAGGGATCAAATCTATGAAATAAAACTTATGCAATACTCTCATTGCTGTCAGAGTGGGAGGTGGATGATAAATGCTTGCCCACCTGCATCAGTACAAAGCTGGTTCCTTGGACTCCCTGCAAACACATCACTGCTAACTGTGTGCCTGGTATAGGCTTTTCCAGGACTATCCATAGCTTGAAAACCTTCCCTGCTATGGACCCTTGAGTGGGCATCCTGCCTTTCTAGGTCTCAGAACGGAGAAAGATCCCCTGCTCATCTCTAGGCTCACAGGTCAGGGGCCTCTTCCATCCCATAATGAACAAGACTGGCACAGCTGCACACACCTTGGAAAAAGAATGTATTGGCAACCCTTAACAAAAAAGATAGTTCTTACTTTCGATTATGGCATTCTATAAAATACGGGTATTTCCTGGTATAATTACACATGTCATTGATTGTGTGTGTGCGTATGTTTTTTGAGGTTGGAGGGGGATAATTCATTTCTCTAAGCCCCTTCCTCAATGCTGGGTGATAAACATTGACTCTCATATAGATTTTAATAATTATACATTTATTTATATATTTTTAAGATTCGTTTATTTTTCCAACTTTTGTAGCTCTTTCTGTGTGTGTGTGTGTGTGTGTGTGTGTGTGTGTGTGTGTGTGTGTGTATGTGTGTGTGTAATTAGATATAATACTCAGGGTCAGTAATCCTACCCTTGAGCTACCTTATAACTTTTTATGTTTTAAACAGCTTTATTATGATATCTTTGATATATAAAGCTGATATGTGCTAGAGGTGAGCATCTTGATGTTCTTAAAGACATGTTCTTCCTCAGATACAGAACGAGAGCTGGCTAAAATCCTTGCTACTCCTGCAGATTAACCTTGTCATGCACTGAAGCAATGGGGCACATACTAAGCACACTCGCTGAGCTGCTTCCTAGGTTGGTAGCACTGGCTCCATCCCAGACACAGCTGGAGTGGGCAGCTGTAAGGTTGAGGACCTGCACTCAGGACACTGGGCTCCAGGAGCACCTCACCTGCTGGTCATCCTGTGTACCTCTGAATGTCACTCCTGGGTTCTCACTGCCTGGCACTTAACCATAGACACCACTGTAGAACTGTCTAAGGCCAGAAGGGCAAAAACATTGTTGTTATAAATTTCTACTATGGAAACATCAAATGTTGTGCTTCTTGAACAGTTTTATGAAATGAACCTGGGAGAAACGCAAGAAATATGGTCTGAAGTCTCTTCTGGAACTGCCACTCCAGCATAAGCGTCCACAGGCAGTCACTCTCCTCTGCACTACCGTCCCCCTTGTTTTGCAACTCATGGATCTCCTTGCTTAGCATATGCACAAGGTGCATTTGCTGTTGCTTCTCCAGCTTCTTCCTGACATCTTATTTTTATGGGTCTGGAGACAGACTCCCCAGAGGACAACTCCTCTTTACTGATAGTTATGAACTGCAGATCCCTGTGCTCAATAGTGGGGGGCTGCTGTGGGGACTACAACACCAGAATGACTGTTTCTTGGGGCCTCTGCAGTGTGGAAGGTTTTCCTGGTTTGGTCGGTGTGGTCAAAGATGAGAAGGAAGCAAGTTCAGGGAATGAGATGCATCTGTCGCCCTTTCCTCTCCTGCTCCCTGTGCTTCCTCTCTGTTTCCTTGTCCAGACAGGCCTTCTATATTCAGACCACCGCTGCTGCTCCTCACTCTATTTTCCCAGCCACCTGTGGAGACTGGGATGCTGCCTTGTTTGCAGAAGGAGGGGGGAGTGGCAAATCCACTGAAATGCCACCAATATCTGGTGTAGTGGACCTGTGGTAGAGGAGGTGGTGGAGGGAGGTCTGTTCATATGGGCTGGGAGACAGTGACAGTGGTGTCCAGCATCTCTGCTGGGGTTTCACAATGGCCAGGACCACTCTTGGTCAGAGTGGAAGCAGGGGCAACTGACTTGGAGGAAGGGTTCAGGTGCTCCTGGCTGCATGTGCTAGATTCCACTGAGGACCTCTGGATCCACATATCACTTTCACACTAGAGACCCTTGCCAGCCTCTACTCAATGGAGCTCAAGTAGGTAAATTTTCCTGAAGCTCTTCCTTGGAAAAGGTAAGAGGCTGAGAAAAGAAAAGAGGAAGCTCTACTACTTCAGGGACTCACCAGAGATATTAGCAAAATTTCATGCATGTTTCTTCCTCACAGAAGAGGTAACAAAAACTGGGGAATGGTTATATAACCAGACCTGACACTGCTTTATGGCTCACTGGCCAAGTAGCCAGCTGTTCCTGTGTCTACAAAGGAATAAAAAGATTTTTTCTATACACTGATGCATGCTGTTTGTGGCATTGTCACTCCTGAAATTTAGCTCCTAACTTCTGGTCTAGGTAGAGGGGTCTGTTCTTGTGAAATGTAAAGAAGTAAACAATCAGATGCTTAAAACTGCATAAAAGGCATACTTTTTCCTCAGGTATCTGTTTTAAAATCTTTTAAAAAGCATTCATGGGAGTTGACACCCTGAAACAAGCTTTGCCATTTCAGGAAAAGTGTGATGGAGGGAAGATTTGTACAGTGGGTTACTGGGAAGACAGGATTGTAAAGGAAATAAATAAAAGGTTTTCTAAAAAGCATGTATTTTAAATGCCGTGCAAAAAACTATAATTTTGACACTATGCTTTCAATAAAAAATATTTCACATTTTCTTATTTACTCATTTAAACAAATTCTCATTTTCCCAGATTCATTAATTTAGTATTAATTTACTTGAGTAGCGTAATAAAAATAAAACTGAAAAAATAAAAAGTAAAAATAAAAGCTGAGTCAGGGTCAGAAGAGGATTCACAATACTGCACCTAACAGACTGTGAATATATCTAGTAAACCGTACCATCAGATCTGATCTGTATCATGATCCAGAAGTATTTCTCAGCATCATAAACTCAGTCTCAACTAACTTCTTCCTTGAAAAGCTGAGCAAGAGCTGTGGAAGGAGCTACTACATGGGACATTTAGGGTCTCACTTTATAAAAATAATTTATGTGTATGAGTGTTTGCCCAGCATGTGTGCACATGAATGCTTGACTGGTGTCCAAAGAACTTAGAAGAAGGTTTCAAATCCCCTGAAATTAGAGGTTTAGGCAGTTGTGAGCTAACACTGGTGTTGTAAAATACTGAACCATCTTTCCAGCCCCAGATTTTGATAACTTTTAGGAGGAGCCATATCTCAATACAGGATTACTATATGTTGGCTAACCTGGCTTGAGTCACTAGCTCTTACCTCTCAGCACCATGGAGGACAATGGCTGGGTAAGAAAGGTGGACAGGCAGTGAGAGAGGATGCCTTGATTTGCAACTTCCAGTGTAACCATGGAACTGGTTGTAGTCATGAGTTCTGCTGCCCTAGGAAGAAAATATAAAGAAACAGTGCTCACTGTCATAGAGGAGTCTATGTTCAGAATACTTGTGCTTAGGTTCCGCAGCCTGGTTGCTGTTTGGGGAAATAAACCAGACTTTCAGAAGATTATGTCCTGTCCACATCACTTATGATAATTAATTATAAAACAGGTAAATATATTCTATTCTATAACATTAACATTAAGATATTTAAAGATTTTACAAGCTCTAAGTATATGTGTACATATTTATATAATTATTTAATAAAATGTTCTATACTAATATACATTCTTATGAGTGAACCCAAAATGAGATTCATGTGCTCTAAGAAATAGGGTTATAGTGAAGGTAAGCTTTTACCTTCACAAAGAGCTTTTACATCACTTCTTTTTGAATTCAAATTTCAAAATTAAATGCAAACTATCACTTCAGTACACTAAAACTAACCAATTAGTTGACGCGTTTAAGTGACCAATTAGTCATACCTTTCCTGAGAAAGTCCAACCAGAGTAAATTCATCCACAATGAGGAGTTGGTCATGGGCACCTAGTTGTCCAACCTGAGCCACCAGAAGGGTGTAGGGAGAAAAGAAAAAAGGCAGCGTCACTGGTTGCTGCCGCTGCGGAGAGCTCATAGGCAGCACCCCACGAGCAAACTTGAGCCTCGGGACCACAGGTAAGACCAACTTTTCTGCTGCAAGAGACCTGCCTGGTGAACTCAGGACACACAGAGGCAAAAATCCTCTAGGACCAGGCACTTCCGGGGTTTACCGAGAGTCCCAAACCCGCGGATCCCGAAACGCAGCAGCTCTCTGCTCCCAAACCCCGTGGGAGAGAGACCTCACTGCCTGGTCAGGTGGGCACTCCTGAGGCTGCAGAGCAGAAGAGACCACCAACACTGCTCACCCCTGCCCACATCCCTGGCCCAGTGGGAAACTGTTTAAGGCCTCTGGGTTCCTGCAGAGGAGGGCCCAGGTTCAGCAGGACCGCTGCGTCTGAGACACCACCAGAACCTGAAGGGACAGACCGGATAAACAGTTCTCTGCACCCAAATCCCGTGGGAGGGAGAGCTAAACCTTCAGAGAGGCAGATATGCCTGGGAAACCAGAAGAGACTGCACTCTGCACATATCTCTGACGCCAGAGGAAAACACCAAACTCCATCTGGAACCCTGGTGCACGGAAGCTCCCGGAAAGGGCACCGCAGATCTTCCTGGTTGCTGCCGCTGCAGAGAGCTCATAAGCAACACCCCACGAGCAAACTTGAGCCCCAGGACCACAGGTAAGACCAACTTTTCTGCTGCAAGTGACCTGCCTGGTGAACTCCAGACACAGGCCCACAGGAACAGCTGAAGTCCTATAGATAGGAAAAACTACACGCCCGAAGGCAGAACACTCTGTCCCCATAACTGGCTGAAAGAAAACTGGAAAACAGGTCTACAGCACTCCTGACACACAGGCTTATAGGACAGTCTAGCCACTGTCAGAAATAGCAGAACAAAGTAACACTAGAGAAAAACTGATGGCGAGAGGAAAACACCAAACTCCATCTGGAACCCTGGTGCACGGAAGCTCCCGGAAAGGGCACCGCAGATCTTCCTGGTTGCTGCCGCCGCAGAGAGCTCATAAGCAACACCCCACGAGCAAACTTGAGCCGCAGGACCACAGGAAAGACCAACTTTTCTGCTGCAAGTGACCTGCCTGGTGAACTCCAGACACAGGCCCACAGGAACTGCTGAAGACCTATAGATAGGAAAAACTACACGCCCGAAGGCAGAACACTCTGTCCCCATAACTGGCTGAAAGAGAACAGGAAAACAGGTCTACAGCACTCCTGACACACAGGCTTATAGGACAGTCTAGCCACTGTCAGAAATAGCAGAACAAAGTAACACTAGAGAAAAACTGATGGCGAGAGGAAAACACCAAACTCCATCTGGAACCCTGGTGCACGGAAGCTCCCGGAAAGGGCACCGCAGATCTTCCTGGTTGCTGCCGCCGCAGAGAGCTCATAAGCAACACCCCACGAGCAAACTTGAGCCCCAGGACCACAGGTAAGACCAACTTTTCTGCTGCAAGTGACCTGCCTGGTGAACTCCAGACACAGGCCCACAGGAACAGCTGAAGACCTATAGATAGGAAAAACTACACGCCCGAAGCAGAACACTCTGTCCCCATAACTGGCTGAAAGAGAACAGGAAAACAGGTGTACAGCACTCCTGACACACAGGCTTATAGGACAGTCTAGCCACTGTCAGAAATAGCAGAACAAAGTAACACTAGAGATAAACTGATGGCGAGAGGCAAGCACAGGAACCCAAGCAACAGAAACCAAGACTACATGGCACCATCGGATCCCAATTCTCCCATCAAAACAAACATGGAATATCCAAACACACCAGAAAAGCAAGATCTAGTTTCAAAATCATATTTGATCATGATGCTGGAGGACTTCAAGAAAGACGTGAAGAACTCCCTTAGAGAAACACAGGAAAACATTAATAAACAAGTAGAAGCCTACAGAGAGGAATCGCAAAAATCCCTGAAAGAATTCCAGGAAAATATAAACAAGTAGAAGCCCATAGAGAGGAGTCACAAAAATCCCTGAAAGAATTCCAGGAAAACACAATCAAACAGTTGAAGGAATTAAAAATGGAAATAGAAGCAATCAAGAAAGAACACATGGAAACAACCCTGGATATAGAAAACCAAAAGAAGAGACAAGGAGCTGTAGATACGAGCTTCACCAACAGAATACAAGAGATGGAAGAGAGAATCTCAGGAGCAGAAGATTCCATAGAAATCATTGACTCAACTGTCAAAGATAATGTAAAGCGGCAAAAGCTACTGGTCCAAAACATACAGGAAATCCAGGACTCAATGAGAAGATCAAACCTAAGGACAATAGGTATAGAAGAGAGTGAAGACTCCCAGCACAAAGGACCAGTAAATATCTTCAACAAAATCATAGAAGAAAACTTCCCTAACCTAAACAAAGAGATACCCATAGGCATACAAGAAGCCTACAGAACTCCAAATGGATTGGACCAGAAAAGAAACACCTCCCGTCACATAATAGTCAAAACACCAAACACACAAAATAAAGAAAGAATATTAAAAGCAGTAAGGGAAAAAGGTCAAGTAACATATAAAGGCAGACCTATCAGAATCACACCAGACTTTTCACCAGAAACTGTGAAAGCCAGAAGATCCTGGACATATGTCATACAGACCCTAAGAGAACACAAATGTCAGCCCAGGTTACTGTATCCTGCAAAACTCCCACTTAACATAGATGGAGAAACCAAGATATTCCAGGACAAAAACAAATTTACACAATATCTTTCTACAAATCCAGCACTACAAAGGATAATAAATGGTAAAGCCCAACATAAGGAGGCAAGCTATACCCTAGAAGAAGCAAGAAACTAATCGTCTTGGCAACAAAACAAAGAGAAGAAAAGCACAAAAACATAACCTCATATCCAAATATAAATATAACAGGAAGCAATAATCACTATTCATTAATATCTCTCAACATCAGTGGCCTCAACTCCCCAATAAAAAGACATAGATTAACAAACTGGATACGCAACGAGGACCCTGCATTCTGCTGCCTACAGGAAACACACCTCAGAGACAAAGACAGACACTACCTCAGAGTGAAATGCTGGAAAACAACTTTCCAAGCAAATGGTCGGAAGAAGCAAGCTGGCGTAGCCATTCTAATATCACATACAATCAATTTTCAACTAAAAGTCATCAAAAAAGATAAGGAAGGACACTTCATATTCATCAAAGGAAAAATCCACCAAGATGAACTCTCAATCCTAAATATCTGGGCCCCAAATACAAGGGCACCTACATACGTAAAAGAAACCTTACTAAAGCTCAAAACACACATAGCACCTCACACAATAATAGGAGATTTCAACACCCCCACTCTCATCAATGGACAGATCATGGAAACAGAAATTAAACAGAGACGTAGACAGACTAAGAGAAGTCATGAGCCAAATGGACTTAACAGATATTTATAGAACATTGTATCCTAAAGCAAAAGGATATACCTTCTTCTCAGCTCCTCATGGCACTTCCTCCAAAACTGACCATATAATTGGCCAAAAACGGACCTCAACAGGTACAGAAAGATAGAAATAATCCCATGCGTGCTATCGGACCACCACGGCCTAAAACTGGTCTTCAATAACAATAAAGGAAGAATGCCCACATATACGTGGAAATTTAACAATGCTCTATTCAATGATAACCTTGTCAAGGAAGAAATAAAGAAAGAAATTAAAGACTTTTTAGAATTTAATGAAAATGAAGGTACAACCTACCCAAACTTATGGGACACAATGAAAGCTGTGCTATAGAGGAAAACTCATAGCGCTGAGTGCCTGCAGAAAGAAACAGGAAAGAGCATATGTCAGCAGCTTGACAGCACACCTAAAAGCTCTAGAACAAAAAGAAGCAAATACACCCAGGAGGAGTAGAAGGCAGGAAATAATCAAGCTCAGAGCTGAAATCAACCAAATAGAAACAAAAAGGACCATAGAAAGAATCAACAGAACCAAAAGTTGGTTCTTTGAGAAAATCAGCAAGATAGATAAACCCTTAGCCAGACTAATGAGAGGACACAGAGAGTGTGTCCAAATTAACAAAATCAGAAATGAAAAGGGAGACATAACTACAGATTCAGAGGAAATTCTAAAAATCATCAGATGTTATTATAAAAGCCTATATTCAACAAAACTTGAAAATCTGCAGGAAATGGACAATTTCCTAGACAGATACCAGGTACCGAAGTTAAATCAGGAACAGATAAACCAGTTAAACAACCCCATAACGCCTAAGGAAATAGAAGTAGTCATTAAAGGTCTCCCAACCAAAAAGAGCCCAGGTCCAGACGGGTTTAGTGCAGAATTCTATCAGACCTTCATAGAAGACCTCATACCAATATTATCCAAACTATTCCACAAAATTGAAACAGATGGATCACTCCCGAATTCCTTCTATGAAGCCACAATTACTCTTATACATAAACCACACAAAGTCCTAACAAAGAAAGAGAACTTCAGACCAATTTCCCTTATGAATATCGACGCAAAAATACTCAATAAAATTCTGGCAAACCGAATCCAAGAGCACATCAAAACAATCATCCACCATGATCAAGTAGGCTTCATCCCAGTCATGCAGGGATGGTTTAATATACGGAAAACCAACAACGTGATCCATTATATAAACAAACTGAAAGAACAGAACCACATGATCATTTCATTAGATGCTGAGAAAGCATTTGACAAAATTCAACACCCCTTCATGATAAAAGTCCTGGATAGAATAGGAATTCAAGGCCCATACCTAAACATAGTAAAAGCCATATACAGCAAACCAGTTGCTAACATTAAACTAAATGGAGAGAAACTTGAAGCAATCCCACTAAAATCAGGGACTAGACAAGTCTGCCCACTCTCTCCCTACTTATTCAATATAGTTCTTGAAGTTCTAGCCAGAGCAATCAGACAACTGAAGGAGGTCAAGGGGATACAGGTTGGAAAAGAAGAGGTCAAAATATCACTATTTGCAGATGACATGATAGTATATTTAAGTGATCCCAAAAGTTCCACCAGAGAACTACTAAAGCTGATAAACAACTTCAGCAAAGAGGCTGGGTATAAAATTAACTCAAATAAATCAGTAGCCTTCCTCTATACAAAAGAGAAACAAGCCGAGAAAGAAATTAGGGAAACACCACCCTTCATAATAGACCCAAATACCAAAGTACCTCGGTGTGACTTTAACCAAGCAAGTAAAAGATTTGTACAATAAGAACTTCAAGACTCTGAAGAAAGAAATTGAAGAAGACCAGAGAAGATGGAAATATCTCCCATGCTCATGGATTGGCAGGATTAATATAGTAAAAATTGCCATTTTACCAAAAGCGATCTACAGATGCAATGCAATCCCCATCAAAATACCAATCCAATTCTTCAAAGAGTTAGACAGAACAATTTTCAAATTCATCTGGAATAACAAAAAACCCAGGATAGCTAAAACTATCATCAACAATAAAGGGACTTCAGGGGGAATCACTATCCCTGAACTCAAGCAGTATTACAGAGCAATAGTGATAAAAACTGCATGGTATTGGTACAGAGACAGACAGATACACCAATGGAACAGATTTGAAGACCCTGAAATGAACCCACACACCTATGGGCACTTGATTTTTGACAAGGGAGCCAAAACTATCAAATGGAAAAAAGATAGCATTTCCACAAATGGTGCTGGTTCAACTGGAGGTCAACATGTAGAAGAATGCAGATCGATCCATGCTTATCACCCTGTACAAAGCTTAAGTCCAAGTGGATCAAGGACCTCCATATCAAACCAGATACACTCAAACTAATAGAAGAAAAACTAGGGAAGCATCTGGAACACATGGGCACTGGAAAAAATTTCCTGAACAAAACACCAATGGCTTACGCTCTAAGATCAAGAATCGACAAATGGGATCTCATAAAACTGCAAAGCTTCTGTAAGGCAAAGGACACTGTGGTTAGGACAAAACGGCAACCAACAGATTGGGAAAAGATCTTTACCAATCCTACAACAGATAGAGGCCTTATATCCAAAATATACAAAGAACTCAAGAAATTAGACCGCAGGGAGACAAATAACCCTATTAAAAATAGGGTTCAGAGCTAAACAAAGAATTCACAGTTGAGGAATGCCGAATGGCTGAGAAACACCTAAAGAAATGTTCAACATTTTAGTCATAAGGGAAACGCAAATAAAAACAACCCCGAGATTTCACCTCACACCAGTGAGAATGGCTAAGATCAAAAACTCAGGTGACAGCAGATGCTGGCGAGGATGTGGAGAAAGAGGAACACTCCTCCATTGTTGGTGGGATTGCACACTGGTACAATCATTCTGGAAATCAGTCTGGAGGTTCCTCAGAAAATTGGACATTGAACTGCCTGAGGATCCAGCTATACCTCTCTTGGGCATATACCCCCAAAATGCCCCAACATATAAAAAAGACACGTGCTCCACTATGTTCATCACAGCCTTTATTTATAATAGCCAGAAGCTGGAAAGAACCCAGATGCCCTTCTACAGAGGAATGGATACAGAAAACGTGGTACATCTACACAATGGAATATCACTCAGCTATCAAAAACAATGACTTTATGAAATTCGTAGGCAAACGGGTGTAACTGGAAAATATCATCCTGAGTGAGGTAACCCAATCACAGACAAACACACATGGTATGCACTCAGTGAGAAGTGGCTATTAGCCCAAATGCTTGAATTACCCTAGATGCCTAGAACAAATGAAACTCAAGACAGATGATCAAAATGTGAACGCTTCACTCCTTCTTTAAAAGGGGAACAAGAATACACTTGACAGGGAATAGAGAGACAAAGATTAAAACAGACACAGAAGGAACACCCATTCAGAGCCTGTCCCACATGTGGCCCATACATATACAGCCATCCAGTTAGACAAGATGGATGAAGCAAATAAGTGCAGGCTGACAGCCGGATGTAGATCGCTCCTGAGAGACACAGCCAGAATACAGCAAACACAGAGGCGAATGCCAGCAGCAAACCACTGAACTGAGAATAGGACCCCCGTTGAAGGAATCAGAGAAAGAACTGGAAGAGCTTGAAGTGGCTCGAGACCCCATATGAACAACAATGCCAAGCAACTAGAGCTTCCAGGGACTAAGCCACTACCTAAATACTATACATGGACTGACCCTGACTCTGACCTCATAGGTAGCAATGAATATCCTAGTAAGAGCACCAATGGAAGGGGAAGCCCTGGGTCCTGCTAAGACTGAACCCCCAGTGAACTAGATTGTTGGGGGGAGGGTGGCAATGGGGGGAGGATGGGGAGGGGAACACCAATAAAGAAGGGGAGGGGGAGGGGTTTGTTTGCCCGGAAACCGGGAAAGGGAATAACACTCGAAATGTAAATAAGAAATACTCAAGTTAATAAAAAAAAAAAAAACAGTGGGGAAAAAAGGCAGCATCAATGCACAGCAGCATTCCTCACACCACACAGTCAGGGCACAGTAGCATCCCTCACACCACACAGTCAGTACACAGCAGCATTCCTCACACCACACAGTCAGTGCACAGCCGCATTCCTCACACCACACAGTCAGTGCACAGCAGCATTCCTCACACCACACAGTCAGTGCTCAGCAGTATTCCTCACACCACACAGTCAGTAAACAGCAGCATTCCTCACACCATATTCAATGAACTGCAGTGTTCTTCATACCACACAGCATCCACAGCCATGAGCATCTGCACACTTTTTCACAAAGCTCGAGTGCAGAATGCCCTTCACTGATTCCTTTAAAACAAATACTGGCCACATCTGCAACACTGCCTTGGATAACGACTTAACATACATTTCCAGTTTATACCTGCCAGCACCCTATGCAAAAACAAGGTCAGAACAGCACAATGAAATCACACAGCAGGAAATGAGCAAAATCCTACCCACATATACCCTGGAATCTTCACTAGTTAGGAAAATTTCTATTTTATGGTTCCAAACTTCTAAGAAAAATACTCCTGTAAAATGGACAATTGGGTCAGAAAATGCCTATGGACTTGGAATACTCAAAATGATTATTTATAAAGTCTAAAACAGCTACAAATCTAAAGGAATGAGAAACATAACATGTGACCATCCCTTACCCACATCAGGACAGAAAACCAGCTTGGTACTAAATAATCCAGCATCTTCCTTCTCTATCTTCTATTTAAACATAATTTATAAATTTTAAAACAAGAACTTAACTTCTTGGAGGAAGCAGTTAACAGCATTTTGTAAGGAAATATTATCCAGAAAGTACTCTACTGGAATTCATACCCTGGAACTGAACAGTCAAATGCACTTACAATAGCATTCTATGGAAAGCTAATGAAATGTTTGAGAAAAATCTTAGGTATGGTATACAATTTCAGGATCATCAATATTCTGCTTAGAGACCATAATAAAACAACAAAAGAGTTTTGGATCACATAGGGAAATATTATACAATGCAGTCATGTGCATGAAGCCTTACACGGACATTACTGGAATTAGCACAACATTATGTGTATACTTTTGTACTAACAATAAAAATAACTTACCATAATAACTGTGAGATAGTATATCATATAATAATGTATCATAAAAAGTGACTTCAAGAAATGAAGAAAAATTTCTAAAGAAGGAATCAAGAAGATGTTATTTTATATGCACACCATCTGTATTTCCACCCAGTAGTTAACATTTTAGTTTACCTTTTTCATTGGTGAGACTGGTCCATTTTATCCCCTGCAGTAGGGAGTAGGGACAAGGCAGCAGTCATCAAGTATGCAGCGTGTTACTGTTTCATAGGCATACAACCTGTGTTTTATTTACATATAAATATATGGATGTATGTAATAAAATTATGAAAATAATAAATTACATTGTACATTAATATATAAATTGAAATTATATATTATAAAAGAGAATTGTCTTATATAGGGTTCTTTAGAGTCACAGAACTTATGGGTAACCTCTGTACAGAGAGACAATTTGTTGATGACTTGCAGTCTGTAGTCCAACTCCCCAACCATGATCAGCAGCAGGTATGAATGGGAGTCCAAGGATCTAGCAGTGGCTCAGTCCCACAAGGCAGGCAGACAGGCAGGTGAAAAAGAGAGACTCTTCCTTCTTCCAATGTCCTCATGTAAATCCCCAGCAGAAGGTGTGTCCCAGGTTAAAGGTGCGTACAACCACAGCTGGATCTGGGACTTGCCTTGTCCCAGGTGACGTTGAACTCAGAGACCTCCTTGCCTTAAGCTCCTGAGATTCCTAGCCACTTTGCCTCATGATCTCCATGCCAAGATGCAGTTCAGAAACTTGTATCTCCCAGTCTCAACATCAGGATCAAAGGTGAGCTTTACAATTCTGGGTTGTAGTTCATTCCACTTATAGTCAAGTTCACAACCAGGAATAGCCACTACGAGTATATACGATGTGTCATTATACATGCACAATATATATACATACATACATATATATATATATATATATATATATATATATATACACACATATAAATTTGAAAACACCACAACATTTTATTAGTATATGTTAACCGAGTAAAGTGACAGATGTGGCATTTGTCTGCACATCATGCATGGGTGGGAGAAGAAATTATTAGCCCTTGCATCAAAAGAGGAGCTGCAGTTAACAGCAGCTGATAGAAATTCATTCTTCCTTGGGGGAAGGCCATTGGTACGACTCCCAGTGAACAGCTGTACACAGAGTATGCAAGCCTGACCAGGTCTAACAGGGCTTAATGAGATACAAGAATGTGTTTATGTGTATTTCTGTACACACACACACACACACACACACACACACACACACACACACACACACACAGAGGGGTGGTTTAGTGGTGCTGACTTTTAACCCAGGATCTGATTCAGGTGGACCTCTGTGAGTTCTAGACTAATCTGATTTACACAGCCAGTCCCAGACTAACCAGGGCTAGAGAGTCAAAAGGGGGATTCTGAGAGGAATCTTTTAGAATTTGGAGGAGAGAAGTTAGGGTTGATAAGACCATATTTTACTGTATAGATGTATGGAAATTTAAATAAGTGAGAAAATACATGAAGTAACTGAGAGGAAAAAGGTACACTCAATAATGGCAACTTTTTGAACTGACTTTTGTCCAGTTACTTGGCAAAGCAGAAATAAATATGCCTTTAACTGATTTCATCTATGGCAATGCCACTTTCCTTGAGTCAAACACTTAACATAGATGATTGGAAATGACCTTGAAATCACAGTTACCCTCAGCATCCATGGGCTACATTGAAAATTTATAGTTCTGATTAAGAAGCTGGAAGATATTTCATAACTTTGTATTATCCACTGCGGATTATTTTATAGATCTATAGAATTCCACAACTCAGCTGTTAATTCATTCAATTCTCCCAGTAAACATCCATGATACAGTAATGATGCCCTAATCTCTTTGAACAGGTGCTCTGGTGCAGAGTTTGCCTGAGATAGCCCAACAGCTGCATCCTCTCTTGTCTCCTTCTAGAGAGCTTCATGACTCTGCTGAACAGAATATAAAGTTGGTTATTTGTTTGGATTTTACTTGGGATTTTTGTTTTTAGCCTTTTCCCTGATATCTTTCCATGATATATATTCTATTTTTCTAACTTTGATTTTAGTTCATTTCAAGCACATTATGCTACATGCAATTTTAAAATAACCCAGCACTAAGTCTGGCTAAACACAGGCATCAGAGTTTCACGCAGCCTCCATGGCTACTTCTATGCACTTGTTACTCTGCATCCTAAGGCTCGATTGCTAAGCCGATTGTGAACCAGTTTAACATAAAATACCTTGACTACTCAAGATGAAATTGCTCTTTGTTTGAGCATGTGAAAAGATAGTCTTTTTATGAGCCAAATTTAATAATAACCAATCATAAGTCTTTGCTCATGCCTTGTGAAGGATGGCATAAGGAATCTTTACCTTTCTTGTTTGGTTCTCTAGAATTTTCTAGTTCTTCAGGGTGGCTCCCTCTGCCCTTTCTGATCCAGAGAACTCTGGAAGGAGTCCAGGGCCTAATTACTTTTCCTATAAGCAGAAACATAAGGTCTTTCTCCCAAACTAGCATGTCCTTTAGCCAGTAACCAGAAAGATTTTTAGCTTGACATCTTTCCCAGAAAAATAGTAAAATAACCAGAAAATTCAAAATCACACACATTTTGAAAATTAACTTCTCAACAAAGAAACTAAACCAAACAAGCACAGTAGAAACCTTTCTTTCCGGCCTTTTCTAATCTGCAGGCCAGGATATTGAACCCACTTTTGAGAGAACAGGAGCATCCTGTGAGACACTGAGACTTTCCTAGAGGATTTTATCCTCATCCAATCTCTGTTGTCTGCTTTGCAGGTTGTAGTTTTTCTGTTAGCTCAGCTTCTCCCTGCACAGCAGGAGCTCCCAGATAATCTGGGCCCATTTTCCCTGAGTTAGCTCTGAAACTCAGGAGGAATTCCCCAGGTGACTGAGGCCAAAATTGTGTCCTCTTCTATCCAATTAAACCAAATTAGCAACAACTAAACCAAACTTTATTAAAAGCAGGCACCCTTTACTTTCCCTCTCTGCCTGGAGCCATTCATTATACTGATTCTTTTTACAGGAGGAGAACTCAGAGCCTGATTTGGGTCTGTCTATCCCTGTGTTTAAGATTCCCATGTGCTGGAGTCCCTTGACTCATCTCTGCTCATTCAGGAATCTAATTCTCTCATCCCTAGGACAAGAATCCTAACTCCCTAGTGGATTGTTGACTACCACACTCGACGTCATCTATTGCATGTAGTTTTAAATTGAACCCATGCTAATTCATTCTATGCTCTGGTATCAGTGGTTAGGTTCACCCTACAAGGCTAGTTCTATGCAGCCATCTTGTCTTGGTTCCTGCTGTTAGTTTGCTACTTTAACCAAACAAATTTTAACTGAAGTGCCTGGAGTGCTGTTGCATTTCTCATCCCACCCACACCCTCTGGCTGGCCTGCAGAAGGCTGGGTAAAGTTCCTCTCACAGGACTTGCCTTAGTCATTTGAAATGAAAATACCAGAGGTTTATACTAACCAGATTTACATGGGTAAATCTCCAAACCAAAAACGCCCATGCAAGGAACAGAAAACTCAATAATATAACGACAAAGTGTGCGATTAGATTGGACAAATACACCTCTACAGCACTCTATTGCCCATTTATGAAATCTCTAGCTACTTGTGGCTCCTCCAGGCCACAGGGGTCTGCTCCATTTTCAACCTCTTCCTCCTCCATCTACTTCTTGCCCACATCCTCCATCTCTATTTTTCTTTCTCTCCCTTTTCCAATGCATTCTGCTCTACCTTTTCCTTCCATTGTCCAATCAGAGGAAGTAACCTTTATTTGGCTAATTACTATTTCACCTGACATCATCTGAATATGTGATCTATTGCACTACAGGTCCACCCTGTTGGGAAAGCAAAAATACAAAGAGCAATCCACAAGACATTTTGCTCATTTTGAGTTAACACATATTGTAATTTCACCACATCTTTTTCATCATTTTTATTCTATTCTTATTAAGTTATTTCTAGGGAATATTTGTAGTTTTTAACTACAATGCTTACACATAGTAAGGAGGAGTTACAACACCCTAGACCTGAGCAGAATCTCTGAGGAGGTATACTTCCACTGTCAATACAAAGACTTAAGGACCATGGGACACAGGAGCAACACCAAGGTCCCAATACCACACCATCAGCTCCCTGGCAGCCCCATGACCATCAAACTGCTTCTAAAGAAGCAATGGTGCCAGCCACTCATGACCAAGGCAGAGACAATGATGATGGTCGACCACCTGAACAGCATCTTATTTCCCCAAGTAAGAGCTCATTGAAGGACAACAGTTTTATGAAAACACCAGAAAATGGGGGTAAGGTAGAGGAGGATAAAGTCAGGCAAATATTTAGGCAAATTAGAGCAACTGTGAGCTAATGCCATGAGCACGGTATAGTACACAGGGAACTCAAACCATATAAGATTATGTTGGACATAAATGGATAAGTTAAAATCATAGACTTTCTTTCGCCTTAGAACACAAGTTGAACCAGGGCAATGCTGAACTGGCACTGTGGTGCTTTGTCTTTTGGAACTCCTGAACTCTTGCCCAGCAAACTTTATGATAGTCCACAAAATGACATTTGGACCTTAGTTTTACATGGTACTTAAAAAGTTAAGATCTTTACTCTGTATTCATACTAGATTTGAAAAGACTTGTTGTGGCAATCGTATTTTGCCACCTGTTGGGTGTTAGAAGAGATGGATAACCTGCTTAGCCTCTTAATGATACTCAACATGAAATATAGGATGACAGTCACTGATGTGATGATGTACCGCTGGTTAGAGGAAGACTGGAAGGCTTTCTCAAATCCCTATGAGGACTGAGCTCCATCACACAAGACCCTGTAATTGTGGACGACATGGAACATATTGAGTCCAGAGCCTAAGATATTACAATGTATAATCAACCCATGGGATCATGTTGCTTACTGTCCTGGCAAGTTCTCCAGGTGCAAGGCTGAACAACAGAGGCTCACACATTGAGTTCAGTTATTCCCTAACCTTGATGATAATGATTCATTCCCTTTGGGCTCAAGGAAGAGTGGAAGCTACCCCACCCTAAGCACACTGGTCTCATCATCCTCCAATGGCTTTCTGTTTCCCTGCGGCTATAAACTGGTCCATGATTGGCAATAAGAGCCCCTGGTGCTGCCCTTCTCTCTTCAGGCCACTCCAGATGACACCCACACTGGAGAAACATGCATCCATGCCTCCAGTGTCACCTGAATACACTAAATAATCAGCCTCACTGAGAAGAACAATGGCAATAAGAACACAGAAGCCAATCTACTCTCCTGGTATGCCTCAGTAGGGAGAAAGTCTGTCCTCAGCTAGTGCCAGCCCAGAGGCTTTAGGGACAGACCAAGCAAAAGTGGTGTTCCTGACACAATGAGGTCCATTGTCAATGGAGGTCCTGGGACAGTGGATGTGCTTCAACAGTTGAGGTCCTCAGAATATAGAGTAGAAGCTATGGAGGTCCCAGGACAGGGGAAGTGCCATATCAATGGTGCTTCGACAACTGTGGAGGTGCTGCAACAGTCGAGTTCCTTCAAATTGGAAGACTTGTGACAGTGGAGTGGCTGAGTTTTTGGAGGTACTGCAAGAGTGGAGGTACTGTGACAGTTGAGGTGCTTCATCAGTTGAGGTCCTGTAACAGTGGAGTTCCTAAAACATTTCAGGTCCTTTGACAGTGGAGTAGCAGCTGGGACAGTGGATATGCTGCTACAGTGGAGGTCTTGAAAAACTTCAATTGATGCACGAGTCAGGATCTTTGACCTAGGAGGTGATGGGACAGTACAGGTGTAGGAGAGCCAGTAGAGGTGTGGCGACAATAGAAATGCTATAATAGTGAAAGCCTTGCAGCACTAGAGGTCCTGTGATAGTGGAAGTGCTTCGACAGTAGACGTATTGTGACAGAGGAGGTCCTGCCAATTCTAGTTTCAGAGGAAATAGATGTCCTGAAAAGTGGAGGTTGTTCAATAGTGGGCTTCATGTGATAGTTGAGGTGCTACCACAGTGAAAGTCCAACATCAGTGGGTGGACATGCTGTGCCAGTTGAGGTAATGGAACTTGGATTTCCTGAGTTATTGGAGGTCCTGTGACTGTGGGGTCCTGGGAGAGTAGAGGTGCTGAGACACTGCTCTGTGATATTGGATGACCTTGTGACAGTTTAGGTGCAGTGACAATGAAAGTCCAGCAACAGTACACATACTGTGACAGTAGATGTCCTGAAAATTGAGGGTCCTGACAATGCAGCCGCTGTTAGTGAGAAGGTCCTATGACACTGGAGGTCCAGTGATAGTGGAGGTACTGGGACAGAAGCCACACTGGAACAGTGGATGTCCTGCTACAGTGCACATCAAAGTGCTTGTAACGATGATGATTTTTGACCACTCTAACTTCATTTCACTGCGCAAGTAATTGAGTCTGAGACAAGATAATACCTTGTCATGGTGCTACTTGAATGCCACTAGTTTTACAGTTAAGTCTGAAGGTCTAGGCTGTGACAGAGGAGGTCCTTTGACAGTGATAGCCCTGCAAAATTGGACATCCTACAACACTGGAGCTCCTGCAACAGTGGAGGTCTTGAGACTCTAGATTTACATTGACATTGCAGGACCTGCAGCAGTGGAATTTCTCTGCGAGCTGAGGTCCTGCAACATACTAGTTGCTGAGAGAATCAATTTTCTGCAACAGTGAAGGTCCTACAATAGTTCAGGTCCTGAAAAGTTGAGACTCTGTGAGAGTAGAAGTACAGGGAAAGTGTAGGTCCTGTGCCAGGAGAGGCCCTGCAATTTGGAGGCCCTGAGAATGTGGAGTTGATTTGACAACAGAGTTTCTACCACACTGGTGTTCCTGTGACAGTGTCCAACAAAGTCCTTGTATTAGAGAAGAAATAATGCCAGCCAGCAATGACCATGGAAGTGATGATGATGGTTGATCACCCCAACATCATCTCGATTCTTCAAGTAATTTAGACCAAAACAATACATCTATTCATGGAGCTGGTTGAAGTGCAACAGCTTTACAAATACACCCAAAAGTATGGCTACCTAGAGCAAGGCAAGGCCAGCAAAATATTGTGTAAATAATAGCTGTGATGAGCTACTGCTATGGGCACACAATATTTCACAGGCACCTAAAGCCAAAGAATATTGTGTTGTACATCAATGGGAAAGTCAAAATTACCAACTTTGGCCTTAGTATCCCATTCCAATCAGGGTAAATGATGAACCAGCACTGCAGTACTTATACTTTTTGTGTTCCTGAACTCTTCTTTGGCAAATTTTATGACGTTCCAAAGAACTAAATTTGACGCTTAGGTGGAGTTTTATATTTCATGGCAGTCAGAAAGTTTCCATTTGACTCTCTCTTCATTCTAGAGTTGAGAAGACAGGTTGTAGCAGGAGTGTGTGGTGCCTCTGGTGTGGTGTCAGAAGGACCTACTTAGCCTCGTAATGACAGTCAACCCTAGATATAGGCCAAAAGTCACTGTGGTCATGATGCAACCCTAGTTCAACTAAGGCTAGACGCAGTTCCCAAATCCCTATGAGCAACTAATCCCCCTCAGGCCAGACCCTGTAAGTATAAGAGCAATGGAATATATAGGATTCCAAGTGCTGGAAACTAAGGACACTTCAACTGAACAAAATTATAACCAGACCATGGCATCCTACTTCCTTCTGCAAAGGCAGGAAGTTCACAGGCAAGACAGCACAAAATAGGCTTGGACAGTCAGCACAGTGGAGGTGTGGGGAAAAAGCAGGTGCTAAGACAGTGGATGTCCTGCTACAGTGGCCTCCAAGTCCTTGTGAGGAAGAAGCACTTATGCCATCCAATAATGACGACGGCAATGATGACAATTGTGGTTAACCACTCCAACATCATCTTCAATAATTGAGACAAAAACAAGTAGATACCTTGTCATGGAGCTGTGTGAGGTTCAATGTCTTCATTAATGTATCTGAAAGTATGGCTACATAGTGAAAGACAAGGCATGGGAAATACTTATGCAGATATTAGCAGCCTGGATCTACTGTCATGGGCACAGAATAAATACAGGACTTCAAAACAAATAAAATGGTGGATAAGAACAATAAAGTCAAAATCATCGACATTGGCCTTAGTACCCAAGACAAACCAGAGCAAATGCTGAACCTGTACTACGGTGCTAACACTTTTGATGCCCCTGAACTCTTCCTGGGTTATACTTATGATGGTCCAAAGAACCACATATGAATGTTAGTCTTACATTTTATGGTACCTGAAAAAGTTACCTCTGTTTTCATATAAGAGCTGAAAAGACAGGTTGTGGCAGGTGTGCATCTTGACCACTGTGGGGTGTCAAGAGAGCTAGATGACCTGCTTAGCATTTAATAACAGTCAAACCCAGAAATATCAGTCATAGACATGATAATGCACCCCTGCTTCAAAGAAGATTGGGAGCGTTTCCCAAATCCCTATGAAGAAATGATACCTCTCAGGCCACACCCTGGAATTTTGGATGTAGTGCAACATGTTCCATTCAAAACACAAGACATAAAGATTCTTTACATCAAAGAAAGTCTAAGCAGATCATGGCATCCAACTGCTTACTGGAAGGACAGGCTATTCTGATGCCTGGCTTCATACCCAGGCTCAGACAGTGAGTCTAGTAATGGCTCCATTCCCTACCCTTAATGATTATGCTGCTGTCCCTCTAGGACTGGACTGCAGAGGAGTGAAAACCAACCCACCATTGACACATTGGACTTGTCCACCCCATGGCCTCATTTATGCCTTTGTCTATATTCTAGTCATAGAGCTTTCAGAAGAACCACTGGGACTGGCTTTCTTCACAGGCCACTACAGATGACCTGGACAAAACATACATGCCAGAGTATCTTCTTCCTTCATTCAACAAGCAGCCTCAGGCCGAACAGAAGCATCAATGAGAACACAGAAGACAACCTATTATCTCTCTGTGCATGAGGAGAGGGCGAGTCTGCCCCCATCAGTGGCTGGCTAAGAGGATTCAAGGGATGGTCCAAGAAATTAGGAATATCCAAATGAAGCAGTGTTCCTGTGCTCAATCAAGCAAGAAAACTCTCCTGGGCAGGACAGTATCTCTCCTGAGAAATGAGGGCTGGAGACAGCATCCAAAAAATAAGCGGCAGGCAGGCAAGGACAGGTACCTTTGTGCTTTGTTCTACCCAGTTTGCTCTGTGTTGCTTAGCTCTGTCTCTGGTATCCATTTCTGCAAAATCGTTTCTGTCTTAACGTTTTAAGTACTGTATGATTCTTCCGCCAATTCTTCTCCCTCTTCTAGATTTCTCCTCTTCCGAACAAGGACTCAATATGACTGATGTGTACCCTGGACTTCAGAGTTGTCCTGTTACCCCATGCCTTTACCAGGACGGTATCACCACCAAAAGGAAACGGTTCCCACAAGGTGAGGTCTAGAGGCCTATGGATTCATGCAATCTTCTAGGGGCAACTGATCCTTGCACATATGGCAATTAATCACAAGCAGTTTGGAACAAATTCTTATTTTGTCAAAAGTAACATCATTCTCCATTAAGCTTCAAAATAAATAACCAGCAAAGCCTTGTAATAAGTGATAGTGGTGTTGATAAAACAGTGCAGCACCCGTGACATTGTAGGTCCTTCAACAGTGGAGGCACTGAGAGACATTGTAGTTCGTGCAACAGTGGAGGCACTGAGATAGCGAAGGTCCTTTTACATTCAAGATCATGCAACAGTGGAGGTCCTGAAAGAGTGGGCGTCCTGAGACATTGGAGATGGGATTGGTACAGTGGAGGTCCTGAGACAATGCAGGTGTTGCAAGAATGGATGTCCTGCAATAGGGGTTGTCTTTAGACAGAGGAGGTCCTGCTACAGTGGAATTCCTGTGATAGCTGAAGTTTTGAGACAATGTCAGACCAGGCACAATGGAGATGCTGTGCCAGGAGAGGTTCTACACAAGTCGAGTTGGTGATAGAGTGGATGTTCTAAGACAGTGGAGATCTGGTGACAGTGGAGGTCCTGCCCCACTGGAGGTTCTGGAACAATCGAGGTCCTGAGACAGTGCAGTTGCTCGAACATTGGAGTTTATGCACCATTGTAGGTCATGTGAGAGTGGAGGTGCTGGGACAGTAAAGGTGATGGGACAATGGAGGTCCTGTGACTGTTTTGGTGCTGCGATATTGGAGATCCTTCATCAGTTGAGGTCGTGGCACATTTGAGGTCCTGAAATATTGGATGTCCTGCATTATTGGAGGTCCTCAGTCAGTGGAGATGGGCCTGGGACAGCTGAGATCTGGTAAAAATGGGGGTGTTTCCACAATAGAGGTCATGCAACAGTAAATGTCCTGATACAATGCAGTTGTTCCAACACTGTAGGTTCTGCAATAGTTGGTTTGCTAGAACAGTGAAAGTGGAGATCCTGCTTCAACAGAGGTCCTTTGACAGGGAATGCCCTGCAACAGTGAACATCCTTCAACATTGGAGGTCCTGTAACAGTGGATGTCATGAGTCAGTGCCATTGAAATGACGGTGGAGGTCCAACAAAAGAGGAATTATTGTGCCAGTAGAGGTCCTGCAAAAGTCTGGCTGCTAAAAGAGTGCATGTTCTAAATTGGAGGTCCTGCAACAGTTAAGGTACTGCAACAGTCTAAGTATAGATACTGTGCATATCCTGTGCTAGTAGAGGTCTTGCACATTGGTGTTGCTCACCGTGAAGTTGATGAGACACTGAAGGTCCTGCCACAGTGGAGGTCCTTATAACAGTTGAGGTCCTGCAACAGTGGAAAACCAGTGTCAATGGATAACCTGTGCTAGTAGAGTTCCTGCAGCTTGGATGTCCTGAGAAAGTGGAAGGGCTGAGACAATGGAGGTCTTTTGACAATGCAGGTCCTTATAACCGTGATATAGGAGGACTTGTGACAATAGAGGTCCGTGAAACAGTTGAAGTGCTGTGACAGTGGATGTTCAGGGACAGTAGAATTCCTGTGCCAGTAGAGATCTTGCAGTTTGGAGGTACTGAGTCTGTGGAGTTTCCTGACAGCCGAGGTACTACCACAGTGGATGTCCTGTGACAAGGGAGTTCTTAGGGTAGTGCAGGTCCTGGGACAGTGGAAGTACTGCTACAATGGTTATCAAAATGCATGGAAAGAAGCAGCAAGGATGCCACCCAGACCAGACCATGGAAAATATAATGAAGAAATTAATCCACCCCAAAATCATATTGCTTCACCAAGGAATTGAGTCTGAGACACGTCTATACCTTCTCATGGAGCTCTCTGAAGTTCTACAGCTTTACAAATTCATCTGAAAGTCTGTGATAGTGGAGGCCTTAGACAATGTAAGACCAGCCACAATGGAGATCCTGTTCCAGTAGAAGTTCTGCAAAAGTCTAGTTGGTGATAGAGTGGATGTCCTGAGACAGTGGAAGTCTGGTGACAGTGGAGGTCCTGCACCATTAGAGGTTCTGGATCATTCGAGGTCCTGAGACATGCAGGTGCTCAGACAATGGAGTTCCTGCAACAGTGTAGGTCCTGTGAGAGTGGAGGTGCTAGGAAAGTGAAGGTGATGGACAGTGTAGGTCCAGTGTAGGAATATTGTGTTCCTACAACATTGGAGGTCCTGCAACAGTTGAGGCTCTCATACCGTGCAGTTCTTCCAACTTTGGAGGTCATGCAATTGAACAGGTCGTGGGAAAATTGAGGTTCTGGGACAGTAAGGTTGTTGGGACAATGGAGGTGCTATGTCACCTGAGGTCCTGGGACATTTGTGGTCCTGCAATATTGGAGGTCCTAAGACAGTGTAGATGACCTTGGAATAGTTGAAGTCTGGAATAAAGGGAGGCTCTGCACCAGTAAATGTCCTGACACACTGGAGATCCTGCAGTTTGCCTGGACAGTGAAGGTCCTACAAAAGTGGAGGTCCTGTGACAATGGAGGTCATGAATCGATGCATTGGCACTGACTGTAGAGAGCCAGCAGCAGTGGACTGTCTTTGCCAGTAGAGGTCCTGCAAGATTCTAGCTGTTGTGAAAGTGGATATCCTACAACATTGGAGAGCTGGCATTAGTGAATGCCCTGAGACAATGGAGATCCTGCAGGAGTTGGTTTGTTTGGACAGTGAAGGTGCTACAAAAGTGGAAGTCTTGCGTCAGTGGAGGGGCTTGGCAAAAATGGATGTGCTGCCACACTACTGGTCCAGCAACAGTGAATATCATGAGACAGTGCATTTGCAGTGACAGTGGAGCTCCAGCAACTGTGGAATTTTTGTGCCAGTAGAGGTCCTGCAAATTCTAGCTGCTGAGAGGGTCTATGTCCTGCAACCTTGTTGGTCCTGCAACAGTTGAGGTACTGCAAAAGTGTAAGTCCAGCTACAGTGGATATCCTGTTATAGTAGAGGTCCTTTAAATTGGCCTTGGTGAGACAGTGGACGTCCTGTGATAGTGGAGGTCCTATGACACTAGAGGGGCTGGAACACTGGAGGTCATGCCAAAATTGCAGTTCTTGTAATGGTTGCGGTGTTGTGACAGTGGAAATCTAGCGACAGTGGACATTCTGTAGGAAAGTAGAGGTCCTACAATATAAAAGTCCTTGGACAGTGGAGGTACTGACGCACTGGAGGTCCTGTGAGAACGAAGTTTCTTATAACAGCTGTGACACTGGAAGTACAGATAATGTAAATGTCCTCTGATAGGAGAGCTCCAACAAACTGAAGTTGCTGAGAGACAGGAGGTCCTACAACAGCAGTGGTCCTAAGACAGTAGAGATCCTGTAACAGTGGAGAGGCTGAGACCCTGGAGGTCCTTTGACAGTGGACTACTTTGTAACAATAGACGTGCTATGACAAGGGGGTTGTACAATAGTAGAGGTCCTTGTTATAGTTGAGGTACTCCAACAGTGGAAGTTTAGGGACAGTGACTTCCAGTGCCCGTAAAGGTCTTGCAATTTGGAGGGTCTGAGACAGAGGAGTTGCCTGACCACAGACGCCCTACCACAATATTGGTCCTTTGACTGTGGAGGTCTTGGGATAGTTCAGGTGCTGGGACAGTGGAAGTTCTGCTACAGGGGTTATCAAAGTGCATGCAAAGAAGAAGCAATGGTGCCAGCCAAACATGACCATGGCAAATATAATGAAGTTTTTCATCCACCCCAACATCATCTTGCTTCTCCAATTGAGTCTGAGACAATTCTAATAACTTATCGTGAAACTGGTTGAAATTTTACAGCTTTACAAATACATCTGAAAGTCTTTCCACCGAGAGGAGGAAGGAGCCAAGGAAATATTTAGGCAAATATTAGCAGGCTTTATCTATGGCTATGGGCACTGTATAAGTTCACAGTGACCTTAAACCAGATTATATTTTGTTAGAGAAGAACAGAAAAGTCAAAAGCATCGACTTTGGCCTTCAACTCAAGACAAACCTGGGCAAATGCTGAACTGGCAGCATGTTGCTTACCCTATTGATGCACCTGATCTCTTCCTAGGACAACTTTATGATGGTGCAAAAAAAAAAAAAAAAACAACGTATGGATCTTAGGAGTAGGCTTATATTTCACTGTTGTATTTGACGCCGTTGTCATACAACAGTTCAGAAGACAGGTTGTAGCAGGTGTGTACCCTGCTCACTGTGGGGTGTCAGAAGAGGCAGCTTAGCCTCTTAATAAAAGTCAATCCGAACTATGGGCTGTCAGTCACAGAGGTGATGATGTACCCCTGGTCAATGAAAACTGGAAGAGGTTCACAAATCCTTATGAAGAAGTGATCCCTCCCATGCCAGATACTCCAAAAGAGGAAGAAACGTAATATATTGAGGTTTGAGGTAAAATATTATAGATTCATTGCATCAAAAAGGTATAACCAGAATATGGCATCCTATTGCTTAATGTAACAGCCAGTTATACACAGGAATTGCTTCACAACACAGGCTCAGCAGCTTTGTCCAGTTACGGTCCCATTCTCTACCCTTGCTGATTTCCCTCTAGGACTAAATAGGAATAGAAGTGAACACAACATAGACACATTGTTCTCCTCATCTTCCAATGGCCTAGTGTCTCCCTATGATCATAAAGCTAGTCAAAGAGGAAGCAAAGAGCCATTGGGCATGCCCTTCTTTTCAGGACACTCCCGACAACACGCACAGTGAACAAAGCATACATACACACCAGAAGTGTCCTGTGTCTTCACTCAACCATCAGCCACACTTAGAAGAGCTGTAGCAACGAGAAAACAGAGGACAACCTACTTTCCTGCTGTCTCTCAGCAGAGAGCAGGACACTGCCCAGCTGGGGATTTCCCAGAGGCATTAAAGGATGAACCAATTACAATGGGGAAATTCACTGATGAAGCTGTGTGGCTGCTTTCCTTCAAGAATAAAACCTTACAAGGGGGTGGAGGAAGAGTTTTCTCCCAGAAATGAGGCCAAGGGAGATTGTCCAGAGAACATGCAGATGGCAAAACCCACGTGCCTTTATACTTTGTCCTTCCCAGTTTGCTCTGTGCTCATTCTTCCTCTGGCTCTGTTTTCCAGTTCCCCATAATTCTTACCTTCTTATATCCTCTAAGTATTTTATGATTCTTCCCCCAACCCAAGCCTTCTCCTTCTTCTGGATTTCTTCTCTTCCCAGCAAGGACTCAATATGACTGCTGTGTAGCCCACTCTAGAGCGTGGTGCAGCTGAATGCATCCATTCACCTGAAGTTTATCACACTCTAAAAACACCAGCTTCCACAAAGTGAGGTGGAGAGTGGTATGAGCTCATGAAATCTTCCATAGGTTAGTGGTCCTAGCACACACGGCATTTATCACAAGAGCTATAGAACAAATTCTTATGCTTTCAAAAGTAGCATCACATTTCATTCAGCCTCAAATCTAATAACCAGCAATGACTTTGAAAAATTGAAATTGCAGTTGCTGCAACAGTGCAGATCCTGTGAAGAGGAAGGTCCTGCAACAGTGGAGACACTGAAATGGCGCCGGTTCTGTGACAGTGAAGGTCCTTTGAAAGTGGAGGCACTGAGATCGTGGAGGTCATTCTACCTACAGGGGAGCTGCTGCACAATTGAAGGTTCTGCTACAGTGGAGGTCCTGCAAAATTGGAATTGCTGATACAGGGGTATTCCTGTCACTGTAGAGATCCTGTGGCAGTGAAGTTGCAGAATCATGGGAGATCTTGCTTCAGTTGATGTCCTGAAACACTTTAGTTGCTACGGGTGGTGCTACGACAGTGGAATTCCTGGGATAGTGGAGGTGATAGGACAGTGGGTGTCCTGAGACAGTTGTAGTGCTCCTACAGTGGAAGTCCTGCAATAGTAGTGTTGCTTGGACAGTCCAGTTCTTGGACAAAGGAGGTCCTGTGACACTTGAGATGCTGAGACTCTTGAGCTCCTGAACAGTAGAAGTGCTGTGATAGTTGAAGTGCTGAGACACTTGTGGTCCTGTAACAGTGGAGTTGACACACAGACAGTGGACTTCCTGAGGTAGTGGTGGTGCTTAAACAGTGGATGTCCTGTGACAGAGGAGGTCCTGCAATAGAGGAAGAACAATATATGCTGGCTGATGACCCAGAGCTTCCAGAAAATAGACCACCAACCAATATATATCAGAGGATGGCATTATTTGAAACCAATGGGATGGAAGGCCCTTGGTCCTGTGGAGATGTGATGCTCGAACGTAGGAGGAGGCTGGAGTGGTGGGTTTCGAAAAGTTGGGTGAGTTTAGGAGCAGCATCATAGTGGCACAATGGAGGGAGGAGGGAGAAGATGTAGGAGTGGGCATTTGTGGATTGGCACCTAGAACGTTGGACATCATTTGAGATAGTAAAAACAGTGGAAATGATAAGGTTTACATTGTCTGACCCAAACCTAAGGGATACTACATGAGGAACACAAAAACCTACAGGTGCTCACCAACAATCAGATAAAATTTGGCCTTTGGCGGTATACTCCAAAGAAACTATTCCAAGATCACTGTTTTTTGTTTTTTCAAACAAAGTTTAAAACTCTTAAGTGTACTCTCAAATCTGCCCTAATTTGCATAAATCGGTCAAAACTGTTGGCTTTGTAAACACTTCTATCTTGTCCCAATAGTCACATGCTGGTCATCCCAACAACATGATACTTATCAAGGTGGGAGTCAATCAACATGGGATCCTTGTTCCAACTCGGCATGCAGACCCTCAGCTCACCTTCTCACACACACACACACACACACACACACACACACACACACACACAGGAGAGAGAGAGAGAGGGAGAGAGAGAGAGACAGACAGACAGACAGACACACAGACACAGATTCACAAACACATGTACACACACACAGAGACACACACACCCATGAGAGAGTGATAGATCGAAAGTGAGGTAGAGAGAGAGAGACAGAGAGAGAGACAGAGAGAGAGAGAGAGAGAGAGAAAGAGAGTTCTTATCATCTACTTTCTAATGCATATTGTGTGCCCTTTGAGTTGAGCACAGAGACTTGCACATGTAAACCAGTCTTGTACACCGAGGAACATTTTCTGATCAGTATTTTCTCTTCTTCATGCAGTTCTTAAATTATCTTTAAGAGAGTGTAGGGCATTGACCTACCATGAAATCATGGACGTAAAGGTACATTTTAATACAAAGCTTACATATCACTTACAGATGACTCTAGTAGGAAGTACATTAAGTTCAGAATCATTCAATCAGAGACCCTAAATGTATATACCCCATTCTAACTGCCTTCACTTAACCTCATGTTTGGACCACTGTTCCTAGCTGGAGATTCCTGTTTATCTCCCAGAAAAAAAGGGAGGATCCATGCTTAAGTGGAACAGGAGATTCAAGGTGGGACTGTTGGGTGACATTACAGTGAACACCAGGGACTGCGCCACAGAGGCGGGTAGTGGCCCTTTCTTTCCTCCTGGGGAATCATTTTCTACATTGTCCTGAGAAGGGAAGGATCCTCTCATTCTAGCAGATATTCTGGATGACACAAGGAATGTGAATAGATTATGAGATCACTTTTCCACATTTCTTTCTGAGGCAGAGACCCTTGAGACCCTTGGCTCAGGAGTAACTGTTCCAGATAGCAAGGTGAGGTCAGTGTGGGCCCTGTGTTCACCTATGAATAGTTATTTATGTTAATCACCAAATCTTTCAAACTTACAGCATGTGAGAGAAAAGTGTCCCAGGAATCTCAGCTAAAACTAATCAGTGAGTTTTTAAGAACAAGAACAAGTAGGAAATTTAAATTCATGTGATTGCTACAAACAAAGCAAGACACTGTCACTAGATCACCTTTGTGTAAGGGCCCTGACGACATACACAACTTAAGATGTGAAGTGCTCAGCTAGCAAGCTTCGTGGCATGAACCCAAGACACAGTTTCTCTGTTTCTCATCACCTCTGAAGCATGGTCCACAAACAATGGCAACAAACCTTCTCTTCCTCAGAGTTCAAAGTTACCTTTACTGTTAGTGATAGTTTCACAGTTAACTAACCTCTACTGGATAAACAGGTTTGACTAACCTTCTCTGAGCTTCTCCCAACCATGTACAGATGGTACATCCCTCTGCACATGAGGCCTGTTCCTCTCAGGCCTGCTGGTCTCCTTCCCAGTTTAGAAACTGGATACCTTTCAAGCCTACATTCTTAAGTCATCTATCAACTTTGGGTACATGATAAGCACAACATGACATTGGGTGCCAAATAACACTTTCCTACCTGACAATGAATATGGTCCAGGGGTACCAAACATGGAAACTGGTCAGGTAAGGTCAGGTAACCCCCATGCTATCTCCATGTGGAGATGAAGATTGACACACCTTCCCAAGCACACTTTCTCAGCTGTCTCAGCCCACACAGCAGTCCTTTGCTGAGCTTCCTTACTCCCAGTGACTGATGAGAGTACATGAGAAGATGCCTGATTTCTGGAAAGCCCTGGGCCCTATGACCCAGAGTAGCAGCAGCTTCTGATCACAGGTGATTTCAGGAACTGAAAATGCCTAATGTTCCTGTGTTGATTTGAATATGCTCAGCCCAGGGAGTGGGACTATTTGCAGATGAGCCCTCATTGGATAGGTGTAGCCTTGATTGGGGAAGTGTGTCACTGTTGATGTGACCCTTATGTTTCTTGTCCTAGCTGCATGAAAATCAGTTTTCTAGTAGCGGCCTTCAGATGATGATGTAGAACACCCAGCTCCTCCTGTACCATGTCTGCCTAGATGCTGCATGTTCCCACCTTGATGATAATGAACCAAACTGCTGAACTTGTAAGCCAAACCCAAAGCAGTGTTCTTCTTATAAGATTTGCATTGGTCATGGTGTCTGTTAATAGCAGGAAAACACTAAGAAAGTCACTTTCTACCACAGATTACGAGGTTAATTGAGTGATGTCATCACCTGAGGAGACATGGCCTCTTATTAAGGTTCTAATCTCCTAAGTAATTGCAGGCTCTCTTCTGGCCTAGGCATTGGCTATAATATTAATCTTCCCAGTGTCTTTTTCTCTGTAAACTATACATTTTGCATTTCTATTTGCCCCATTTGCTCTTTTTCATTGAAGTCCTATAACCTCAGTATAACAGAGGCCATACTGGGCTCTCTTCAAATTTTCATCGAAGAAATTTGTTTACTACTTTTTAATTTAGCCTCAGGTAGGTTTTTATGATGTGGGCAGAAGGAAGCCACATTTTTGTAAAAGCATCATACTAATTATCCCAGACCAGTTACAAATATTATTGCCTTCTGAATCTGCTTGTCCTGGGCTTCCACATTCTGGATATGTCTTGGCACTCCTGACTCCCAAGCTCCTGCCAGTATACCCCATTAAACTCTTCTTAGAGCACTGGGCCACTTCTAGTTCAAAGTTCTGAATTCTTGCATATTTTCCAAAACAAGGAACAAGCACAAAGTGGCATGGTCTGGTATCACACAGCAAGAATCCGCTCTATTACATCACCTTCTGCATTAGTTACCTTTGTATTTCTGTGACAGAAATGCCATGAGCACAGCAAGCTATAAAACATGTAGGCGATTAGTGATCCTATTTCACAGACCACCTGTTACCATAGGTTAAGTTCCATGACTACAGGGCACAGTGGAAGGAGCAGGAAGCAGAGGACTCACATCTGGAATCACAAGTACAAAGCAGAGAGTGCACAGGGAGTGGTGCAGAGCACTAAAACCTCAAAGCCCAGCCCCACTGGCATTCTTTCTCCAGCAAGGGCACACCTCCTGAATCTTCCCAAACAGGGTCAACAACTGGCAAAGGAGTACTCAAATGCCAGAGACAGTGGAGGATAGCTCATGCAAAATGTCATGGTGATTCAGGAATTCGAATCAGTAACAGAGAGAACCTTCACCCTGGGTCAATGTGTGTTGCTGCAAAGCCAGTAAGCTGCTCTCCCTCCTCTTG
This sequence comes from Rattus norvegicus, assembly GCF_021556685.1. Lineage (NCBI taxonomy): Eukaryota > Metazoa > Chordata > Mammalia > Rodentia > Muridae > Rattus > Rattus norvegicus. The sequence goes on along the minus strand of NC_141534.1, from coordinate 65,160,469 downwards.
AACATGAGATGTGGATTAAGTAAAAATGTAAACAAGCATCTCCATTAAAAATCAACAGCCCTGTTAATCTGGTAATACTTATAGGATAAGTCCAGAGGTGCTGGATACTGAAATCACAGAAGAAGCCAACACAAACTCAAACCATTTAGTCTATAGGAATAAAAATACGACAGAAGCCAAAATGGGTAACGATATGGAGCAAACACTCACTCACTCAGCAGATAAAATTACACCTAGCCCTTACTCACAGACCTACTTCATAAACAGTGTACATTCTGCTGGTACATACTCAACACAATCCTAAATGCTGCAATCAAACCAAATGGTTTCTTACTTTGTTGAGTATGACTTTAAAACACTAAAGTACTCTGAAGGAGGTGAATGGAATCTTCCCAGGGCCTGGAGAGGTCAGCTAAGGGAGTACAGAATAAGAAAGCAACACAACCCAATTTCCCCACCAGCAAGAAGAAACCGGCCTGATGTCAGTTGCCAATTCCTGAGGCTTTAAGAGAAGCCTACAGACTGGAAGGACTGAGGTAGGTGAGGTTAAAATACAGTTCCACTGAATGCTGGAAAGTGATGTGTGTGTGCGTGTGTGTGCGTGTGTGTGTGTGTGTGTGTGTGTGTGTGTGTGTGTGTGTTCCATGCATGTGTTTCTGTGTGAGTGTGGTTGGTTTGTTGCTGTTGTGTGCTTAATTTGAGACAGAGTGTCACCACAATCTGAAGCTTTCCTAAAACTCACCCTGTACACAAGGGTGGTTTGGACAGTAAGGAGACCTTCTCTCTCCTGAAAGGTGGGATTAATGATGTGTAGCACAAGCTATGTGTGAATGTAAATTTTAAAATCTGAAGATTTTATAAACCTCCTTTTTCTTGCTTTAAAAATGCTGGTGATTACAGCAACACATGGTACACTGAGGACAGAACAGAATATACAGTGTGAGTTTTGAGATGGTTCAGAGGTGAAAGGAATAGCTGATGATCTGAGTTTAGTTCCAGAGGCACTGTTAATAATCAAACACAAATGTAGCCGACTTTTATCCTGTGTAAAAATCAGTCAGGGCATCCAGTCAGAGATTAAAGTATTTTTGGTGTTGTGATGCTACACAATCATAAGACTGATTCCTGTGGAACAGGCTAGTGAAGCAGACAGTAATCAACAGGACACGAGAAAACCTACAGAGCCGGAACTAGAGAGAAAGCTCAGGATTTCAGAGTACTGGCTGCCTTTGCAGAGGACCTTCACTTATTTTCAACACTTCCAAGTCAGCTCACAGGCATGTGCAACTCAAGATCTAGAATATCTTACCCTCTTTGGATTTTGTGGGCACTACATAATACACACAGTGCACATATACTCATGTACACCCTTGTTGGATGACCATAATCCAACCACAGCAGGGACAGAGCTCGCCACCCTCAAGCTTGCCAATTTGAAGGAGGAAGCCTTCTTGTTAAAAGCACTGGAGAACAGCAGGCAAAAGGACACCTGACTCACACATTCCACCGGAGATCTTGAGATGGAAGCCACACATAACTCTGGCCTTCTCACTGAAGAGAGGTCATCTTTGGATTAGGAGCTTTCATCTGATCCTGTTTTCCTCTTGGATCCCATTACAGAAAAGCATTTGTGTTTGTCCAACTCTATACAGGTTCCCAACACCCTTGCTAGTCATGTCTGACAAATCCATATGGAAACCACTGTGTAACTGGAGTCCTAGTCTATAGCATCTCTCTCCTTCACGCTACCCTCCTTTTATAATGCAGATTTCATAAGAAATCATATTCTTTGTGTACTTACAAATCCCATGTTGTTTACATGTGGCTCATATTTCTTCCTCAGCATGCTTGCCTGGAGACAGGGCTGGATGCAGGTATTCTTTAGACAAGGCAAGATGCAGGTACCGTTGTAGCCATAGGACACCAGCATCAAAGCTGTAGTTCAGTGCATGCATGGCATGCATTCACAAAGAAGACTGGAGCCCCAAGGGCAGGTACATCCACAGGGTACTAGGGAGAGGGTCCTGATTACTACTGTTGATGTTGCATTTCCTCCTTGTTCTGACTGTTTTAACTGGAATTGCCCCCTCAGAGCAAAATTCCTAAGATATCTGACAGCCACACACAGATGCACATGCAGGTAAAACACAAATGCATGTGAAATAAAAATAAATAATTTAAAACTGATGAGAGAGAGAGAGAGAGAGAGAGAGAGAGAGAGAGAGAGAGAGAGAGAATGGTGTTTATAAAAGAGAAACTTACCCTCAAAACCTGTTTACTGTCCTGAAACTTCTTTCTCATGGGCAGAGGAACATAGACATGAAATTCTTTCTCTCTACACTTCTCAGTGTTTGCTGGTGTACTCTAGATAACCGGTTATTTGGTGAAATGTTGAGGGGTTTAGAAAGATGAACATCATGTTGTAAGTCAATGGTCTTTAGTCCCTCGTGAGTTCCGTGATTTCAGCTGAGGTTCTCTTGCAATGGGTTCTGTATCCAGAGTTATAATCATGAGCTGTGGAACTTCATTTGTTACATGGATACAGGGGCCCCAGTATAGTCATCTGTTACTTCCCCAACCCATGAGCATGACCCAGGCCCATTCACAAGTCAGAATTGGGTCCTCAGAGACGCCACTAGGAATGTATGTAGACAAAAGTAAGAAGTCTGGGGAGGGTAAGGAGGAAGAGTGTCAGGTTGAAGCCTGTTTCAAATTCAGAATAGCAGAGTATGTATTTCAGTTAATTGCTTTCATATTTCCCTGGTCGGTGCAATATTAGGACTTGTTAGATTAGATCTTTGAGCCAGAGAGCTAACACCACTGAAGCCAAAACTTTATACAGACAGGCTATCAGGAGTGTCACCCATGTTTACTCTCTCTGCTTCCAGAAGAGGTGCAGACAAATATTTCCTCACTCATGGTGAGTACACCACAAAGGAAACCAGTGCATGCTCCTTACACCCCTGAGGACTTCCCAGGGTAGGGGTCCCCAACACACTGGGATCTGACAGTGAAAGTGTCTGTGATTTGACCAGGGCACGAGGGACTACTTATATCACTTTTCCAGGGATGGCACTGCAGAGATCAGACAGTAGTTAAACTTGAAAGCTCATCACATTCAACTTCTCCCTGTGCTCCTAACACACCTGATCCCCACACCCTAAGAACTGGCAGCCCCTTTAAGCTGCTGCTGTACTTTCACACCCTGCCTCCCGGGACTCTGGACTCTTCCTCCTGATGCTCTGCTCCCAACTGCCTTGCACCCAGCATTTTACTCCTTTATTTTTATTTCTTGTTCCCAAATCGTGAATGTGTTCTGAGTGGGTCAGCTATGGGTAGGATCACGAAATATGTGACTACACACACGCACGCGCACACACACACACACACACACACACACACACACACACACACACACACACACGTACCAATTTAAGACAAGGCAGACTGTTTATCTGCAGGGGATCCAATGCCGTCAAGAACTGGGACCCTGAAAAAAAGAGCACTACACTTCAAAACAAAAATCCAAGGAAAATAAACAACTGGAGTGTCAGTGGAGGTTGTGTAAGAAGAGTGTCAGAAGAGCCTGTGAGAAGGTGAAGGGCACACTGAACACCCAGCCAAACTGGAAACGTCTGAACCTGAACTGTTCAGCATGCACCCTGCACTGTGGCATGCTGTGGGGGTGTCTGAGAAACCATATCTCATCACCTGAGTTTGCACGTATTTAGACCAAGTCTTTGGGTGTTGGAGGTGACTACTATATCTATAGATTGGTTAAAATTAATTTGGATGAATTCATCATGCATAAACAGTACAACAAAGTTGTCCAGACACAACTGTTGGATGTATCATTAATGGATTACTCCTTAAATACTTCTGAGCACGAGGATGAAAAATTTAGGATTAATATATGTTCCACTAGTGGATGACTCATTAAATGTGCACCACACTGGAGGGGACCAACCATCAAAGGATAGCTACCATTCTTTTAATCTTTTGCAACTGCAGTAGCCCATGCAAAGCAAACACTCACATGTGTCTCATCAGTCAATCAGTCTACAGGACAGAGATTACCTATGCCAATCTCAGGGACAGAACAGCATTTTCTGTTTCCAATTCAACTACCTTTTTTTCTTTAACCTGCAGCCAGGATCCAAAAAAAAAATGATTCAAAACAGCATTTACCTGCCCACACTGAAACACCATTAATGAACAGAGAACAAGAAATGGTAGAAACAGTCTCAGCAAGGAGAAAGTCAACAGTCAGGTTGTGAAGACTCCTTCACATACTGCAGAGACAAGAGAAGTCAGCCTCAGCAAGGCCTGGCCGGCTACCCACACACACCCCATGGCTCTGAGCCCATCAGCTCCAGACCTGAGGACTACCAGGGATACAAGCTTGACACTCAAGACTCTTTTATCTTTCGGTCAGTAAGGTGCCGTGGAAAGTACCTGGGAAGCAGGGTAGCAGGGTTCACAGAGAAAGTCATAGAAACATTTCAGCCTTAAAAATCAAAATCTCATCCCTTCAAAGCCAGGTGTGTGAGTGTGTGTGTGTGTGTGTGTGTGTGTGTGTGTGTGTGTGTGTGTGTGTGTTTGTAGGTGCTCATAAGACGTAGGTAGTCTTGGAAAATCAAGGAGAGGAAGGATTTATTGAGAAGCTGAGATGGTGGTCAATGAAGGGTGGATGTTGGAAGGAAGCTAGAGCATGGTGGGATTTTAATAGCCAAAGAAGTGAAATTCGTATTTAATTCCCTTTGACAACTGGTCCAGGTGCAGTGTTCCTGGTGGTGGCTCAGTGCTCCAGCTGTGGATTCAGGGAACTCAGAACATCATACTGAAAATAATCTAGCAGACTACAGAGTCAAATTCCTGCTGGTGCTCCAGTCCCATCAGAGAAGAAATTAAGTCCCTCCTCCTATGGATCCTCTCATTTTTGTCATTCTCTCCTGCAGGAGATTCAGTCCTTCCTCTGAGGGGGCTGCTCATACCTGCAGGAGATTCAGACCCTCTTGAAGGGAATTCTGTCTCCAGACTGGGATGCAGACCCTCCTGTTAGAGAATTAACTCTCTAAATCTTCTCACAGAGTATGTGTGACTACATGGAGACAGCATTATCTGCACTTCTAAACTCTGATTGGTAAAGAGAACCCACGATATGAGTTTGAAAACCTCTGAGTTATATACTGAGTAATGAAAACCTACAAGTTATATACTGTTGATTTCTAAATGTATTCAGTTGATTATGAATTATTCTGCAATATTTTGATGAAATTTACTTACTTCCTCGATTTCAAACAAAAATAGAAGCTATAGTTAAAAGTTTAGTGTGTGTTTGGCCAAATTATTTACCAAATATTTTTGGTTTTTATAAAAGTTGGTGTACGACATAAAAATTTTCCCCTATTTTGTTTTGTTTACTGCTAGGATATAGAAATGCTTTATTTCTGCTGACAGAGCTTATATTCATTGGTCTTGTATAACTCACTGTTCAGTGCTAAACTTTAGCAGATTCCTTAGGGTCTCTGCCATTTATAACAGGATTCCATCTACAAGTCTACTGCCTTGTTCTTCCTTTCTGATGAGATGCCTTTTGTTCAGTTTTCCCCCGTAAATGACAGAGCTATACTGTGAGAACAATGATGGACAGCAGTGCCAGAAAGACCTGGGACACATTTACAAAGTCTGGTCCAATTAGAATGGGGCATGGTGAGATAGTTCTGTCAGGTTTGCTCTGACCCTATGAGTCTCTCTTCACTACCTTCACTTGGACAAGTTGTAACCCAATTAATATGGTGAAGGATGAAGTCCCTGACACTTAGTAGGTGACAATGCCTTCCACGTGATCCATTCAAGGAAACCTGAAAGGTGGGCTCTCTTGTAATGACATTGCTGTCTTTATGAAAGGGACCCTAAAGTCACAGACACTTGAAGGGTGCAGAGAGAGACCACAGGGCACCAAGAGGAACCAGCTACCTACAAACGGAGGAGAACTGGAGCCAACTCTTGGACCCCAGTCCTCCAAACGGAAGCCAACAGAAACCTCTGCTCAGTTCTGCCTGCAGCCCACAAACACTAGAGTGTGCATTCTTGGTGTGCTCCAGAGCCTGAAAGTCGCTGCTCTAACCCCAGCTCTGTCGTGGGGTGGATGGAAGTCTTGTCTAACTTGGGGTGGATGGAAGTCTATCTCTCAAGGTGAGGTAAAGTGGTCCTGAGTTAGGTGCCAAGGTCCAGTCCCAGGGGGAAGCTTCCCGATAGCTAAGCTTGAGCTTGAAGCAGGCAGAGCTGTGCTCTCCTTAAGGAATGTAGCACTAGTTGCCAGAATAGAGGTTTCTTCTTTCAATGTACACTTAGGCAAATTTGCAAAGATCCAAAATGCTGGCTGTGATTCTCACCAGTTTCCTTGGAGTATGCCCACAGAGTTCCTTGTCTGCTCCTGGGAATCCAAGCCTTGTCCTCGAAGGGGCTGCTCATGCACTCATCTGACTTCTTTGGCCAGGAAGCACACCTGCTAAAAACTGAATTTTAAGAGGCAGATAAGATCAGAGAAAGGACTAAAAGAGCTCGAAGGGGCTCGAGACCCCATATGAACAACAATGCCAAGCAACCAGAGCTTCCAGGGACTAAGCCACTTCCCAAAGACTATACATGGACTGACCCTGGGCTCCAACCTCATAGGTAGCAATGAATAGCCTAGTAAGAGCACCAGTGGAAAGGGAAGCCCTTGGTCCTGCCAAGACTAAACCCCCCAGTGAATGTGATTGTTGTGGGGAGGGTGGTAATGGTGGAGGATGGGGAGGGGAACACCCATAGATAAGGGGAGTGGGAGGGCTTGGGGGGATGTTGGCTTGGAAACCGGGAAAGGGGATAACAATCGAAATGTTAATAAGAAATACTCAAGTTAATAAAAAAAAAGACCTAGAGACAGGAGGAACTGCATCCTGAGCATTTGTGTAGGAACTTTGGCTTGGACTGATCAAGTATCAGAAGGACCATGAATTCCCTATGGCCAAATTAGCTAGGGCTAAGTTTATACCAAGAGAGCTCCTTGAAATACCTGATCTGCAGTTTGCGCTCCCTTCTACAAGCAACTACTCAATTGAATATAAGTGACTACATCCAGGTTACTTAGTTGGCTGCTAAGTGTAAATCTACTTTTACCTGTATTTAAACATATGGTTCATATCCCCATTAAATGGAAAAGCCCCAGTGGTATTAGTTTTAAAAGTGCTCACATAATAAGTTTTTGCCAAGAAATTTTCAGTAATTTATGTAGAAATCTATATGGAGAATGCAGTATAGTACAGTCAAATCACAGGCTTTATAATCCTATATTTAAAGTTTGATATGATTACAAATATTAAAGCAGGACTATTTTAAATAGTCTAATATATTTAATTTAGAATTAATCTGTTTTTCCATGCACCAATCAGCCATAATGTAGGTTAGCTTGTTTCCTAAGTCATGTGTTTTAAGAGGCGTATCAGTCTACCAGCTAAATTTGAAACACCTTTTACAGGATTGTATTATTTAGGTACCAGGAATAATAAGAAGATGAAAAGAATAGGAAAGTTAAAATGATTTAGTAAGCATTAAGATTTATGGATGCATAACAGCTTAAATCTTGATGAGATATGTGTAAGAAAACTAGTAGGGGGAGCATAAGTAAAGGAATGATCCTATCAGTGCCTCTAAACCATAAAATGCACTCCTACAGTTATCTGAACTCCATTGACTACGGAAGTCAAGGTAAAACACACACACACACACACACACACAAACAAAAGAGGCAGATCAGATCATCTTTCTGATTATGTTCACAACATAGACTTCTTTGTTTATTTGTCTGTTTTTGTTTTTTAATTTTTTATTAGATACATTTCTTTACTTACACTTCAAATGTCATTCCCCTTCCCGGTTTCCTGTTCATAAATCTTAGGTGGGGCTGCTGTAAGGTTCAGATTCTCTGCTTGGGAGCCATTACCACACATGATGTTTATATTTTTGTTCACTTTTATCAATCTATTTTTCTGCGGTGTGCTCTAAGAGGGCAATGAGTACGGTTACATAATTATTGGTATTAACAGCTGTACTCCCAAATCCTGCTCAGTATGGAGTCTGCTGATGTTCAGCATAAGGAGGTGCCAAGTCAGGGAACCTTCATGTGCTGATGCAGCAAATGAGAGTCCAGGGAAGCCCCAAGCGGGAGATGGAGGAAGGAGCCATAAGGACAGTTGCGAGAAAACGGGTCAACTTCCCTAAGATTCGGAAAAGAAGCAGTTGGTCTCCATCCCGAGGGAACTCAAGCTAAGACTCACAAAATAGTGCTACTAAGCCAACCCAAATTCTCTTATTTTCCCCACATCCCTGAGAGCAGAAAGGAGTGGTTTCAAACTCCATGGGCTCCCCTCATACTCACTGGAATTGGATGGTGAAACTGCCATAACCTCTGTTCTGAAAAATCCCCTCAGGAACTAATGAAGGGCGTGGCTAAGTCCGAGAGAGGAGGGGCGGGTATCGTTCATTGGCCACTCATGCGCGCGCATGAGCTCTATGCCCATACACTGGAGTTTTCCAGGCTACCTTTCAGGATCCTTCGCATTTACAGTGCTTGTAAAATACAAATCAATTTACTGTGGCATTGAATACCCATCTCACCTAGAGGCATCACTTTCCCAGCCCACTGGCGATCCTGCTCCCTGAGACTTGTAATGGAGGAGGCCCTTCCCCTTCCACTCTACCATCTCAGGAGAGTCTACCACACAGACAATGTCTTATAGGGTCCTTCAATCAGGCCCCGCAGGTTCTGTGTTCATTTCTCACACTTTAACATTTATCCACACCTGTGGTCTGCTGATGTCTCCTGATCCCCCATCCTGTTCTGTATGTGACTGCCTGGGATCACAGGGCGAGTAGGGGCAGTACTATCTACATACTGTTTAAAACGTTTAGGCAATCTCAAGACTGGCACTTACCTCCCAGCGCTGTGAGTGAACAGGTTGAAAAAAATTCTTATACAAACACAATCACCTGACACTTTAGGAGATGAAAATTTCTTCTGCCAAGTCAATCAACCACCCTATTCTGCTTAATTGTATAATAAATTCATGAGTATAACTGTTTCTGAAATCACTTTATTACCTGGGAATGGGCAAAGGAAGACTCATGTAGGATTTGGCAGAAAATGAAGTGGTACAGAGACCAGGGGCCACAGTAGGCCTGAGCCACAAATCCCACACAGGACAGGGAGCACAAGAAGACATGGTCCTGGGTCAGCACCAAATCTAGTTTCTAAGGGATGTCTCTACAGAATTAAAAATAAATAAATTAAAATATAGAAATACAAACACTAATTCCAACATATAAGTTCTGTTCTTCCAAAAAAGTTCCCCACAAGCTTTTTAAACCCTTAAACATGCTTCCCCTTTCTTAAAGTTCCTTTGCATTATTTATAGGACACTGCTGAGTGTCATAGGCTACAGGTAACAGTACTCAAAGTCATTCCCTGTTCATCTGAACTTTACATCCTTTGACCAGCAACTTCCCAACTCCATCATTACATTTCACCCAAACCCTGAGATTTGGACACTGTCCTGCTCCCCGTGCTAAAGCACAGTAGTCATGAGGGTGAGGGGACACAACATCCCACTGACCCTTCAGCCTGCTGGAACGGATCAGTGTATCCTGTGCCATGATAATAAAACATACCTTCCTTCCATCAGTACTGAGTGGCCACTTACATTTGAAACGTGAATGACCAGAAGACCTTTAAGGCAATGGGCTTATCAGTGTGTAGTTTGGGGAGTCCAGGCCTTAGGAAAACATTTCCCAACAGTAGTGTACGCTATTCAATGTGCTCTTGCAACACTTATTCACATCTGACCTCACTGTCCAGGGATGGCCAAGTCTACTTCACTACAGGTCTCACAAACACACATGCAGTGTTTTCAGATGCTTGCAGGTTCTTGAGTGCATCTGTCTTCCCATGCACTAGGGACAGCAGGTACCTGCTCTTCTTTGGGAGGTATCAAAGGCTACTTTTTATGCTATCAAAGGCTCCCTATGTGCTGCAGACACAAGGAGAATGCACTTCCTGGGCAAGACAAGTGTGCAAATCCTTCATCAGCTCTCTGGGACATTCTATTCTCTTACAGAGGAAAAAACAAAGACATGCTTTCAAATAGGAAACTTGATAAACGTAAAAAATACTAATGGTTGTATTTCAACAATTGATCGTACAGCTCTTATTAAAAAGAATTTTTGGGTTTCAAATGCTTCCGTTTTATTTAAAATTGTGATTATTTCCCTGATGCACAGATTTCTATGGAACAGAAAGTTCTTCTGAAACCATATTAGAGATTCTGAAAAAGAAAATGTGTTGAAATCATAAAGTCACCTTTCACACAAAATAAGCAAACAGGCCTTTCTCCCATAGCTCAACTGAGGAGTGAGGATGCAAAATTCAGGAATTAAAATTAAATAAATCTGTTACACTGAGAAAGAGATGCAGAGTCAACTGACACAAGTTTTCTTATAGCACTTAAGTCACAGGGGGCACAGCAACACGCTTCTTCCTTTCCTGACAGAGTTTATAAATCTCTTTACTAAATTTACAACTTCTGAGATAGCTGTGTTTGACCGCCACACATGAGCTTCCATTCGTCTCGGACGTCTTTGCTCCTGCTTGCAAGAATGCTGTGTAATGCTGTGAGAGCTCTACAGCCTTTGGAACCACTGAAGTATTAGTTAACTCTAATAGAACTGTCACCTTTGCTTTCCACTAATGATTAGTATTCTGGTGATTTGAATTGATAAAAATAAAATCCCTAGCATCAAATCTGAAACCTTTCTCTAGAATTTTGGAAATTAAATTATGAATTAGATATTCAATCTCAAACATTTACATTGGATCAGGAGGCTCACATTTTAGACGAATGATGTGTTGTGCGCCTTACATTAACAACTCCTTGCAGCCAACTCAGGCAAATTAAAGAACGTACAGGCAACATTTCACCTGCCATAAGAGACCTGTCTCCTGCATACAGGGTCCCCAATGACACAGGAATGCCCTAGGCTGAGAGGCCTGTCTCCTGCAGACAAGAGCAATTCTCAAATTCATCTAGAATGACAAAAAACACAGGATAGGGAAAATATTCTCAACAATAAAAGAAATACTGGGAGAATCAGCATTCCAGAGACACAGTAGTGCTCTGAAATTTTCGGTGATCACTGTCTGGTAGGAAAATGGAGGTTTTAGAAAGAACAAAAAGATAATGTCTAGGCCTACTGCCCTTGGAATGACAATGGAAAAGGTAGGGTAGAGGAAACACCCTGTCATCTTTAAAGCCCTTCATTCTGCCTTCTGGGTCCAAGAGTGCCAATGCTAACAAGAACGGGTAACTTCACCTTTGTCAGATCTCTAAGAACTAGGCAGGATTTTTCTTGGTAAAGTAAGACAAAATTTCTTGGATGTGGAACATCTCTCAATTGCAACCATTTCAGAAAAAGAAATTAAACATCACTTAGAAGGACATTTGTTCCTTCCTCTTCAGGCCCACCCCACAAATCGACTGCCAAGGTGAGACCTGCTTGAGTACAGGTGACCTCTCTCTTCTCACTTAGTGTTCAGTTCATTCTCAAGCTCTGTTACTTTACGAGAAGCTTCCACTTTGTCAGACATATCATGACTTTTTGAGAAGTTGTGTGGACGCTCTTTAAACATCAGGTTTTCATGATCTCCAGAACTGCCAGATAAGTGTGCATCTTGGCTGAACAAGAGGAGAACACAAAAGATTATGCATAAAAATACAACTAACTAGCCTAACTAAATTTTCATCTAAATTTTAATGTTTCAGTGGGAGCTGTTCATTTTTGCACATTATTTCAGTTATTTTATGTATTGTGGCTGAAACAAACTATACCTACTCTACGGTCTGAGCAGAACTTTAAAATCCAATCTTTGCTCATCAACTACAAGTCAGTTCAAAGAAAAGGGCAGGGTTTGTGGCATAACCCTATAACCAACCTTGCCAAAAAGGTATGAGTACAACTTAAAATATATCAAAAGAGTAATAAACCAATAAAGAATTCCATGCAGAAAAGGGGCAAAATAAACTCTTGATTGTGACTTTCAAAAATAAATATGTGCAGTACTGATGGCTCAGTGATCAACTGAAGATTACATAAATGCTAGGAAGAACAGGCAGCCAGCTTAGCCATTGAGAGACTCTCTTTCATTGAGCAAGGGAGAGTAATTAGAGGATAATTTCTGTCAACATCAGGGCAAGCCTCCACACGCACCTATATACACAGATGTATATGGTGGTATAACATACCCACACTTATAAGGAAGAAAGAAAATAACAAACCAAGGGTGCTCAATTTCATTAAGCATCAGAATTTAAATGTTTTGGCCATGTAAACAAGCTTAACTATGGGGGTAGTTTAAAAGTACACCATTTCCACAACCTTTCCCCCATATAATATTGAGAACCAGAACAACCCTGATTACAGTAATTCAGTGTTACAAGGGCAGAGGACATATAAACTGAATATATATATATATATGTTTATATATATTTGTTCATACACATTTATACTTACGTAAATATGTAACCATATACAACCAACAGACAATACCAAACAAAATGTAGAGAAACTTGAAGCAATCCCAATAAAATCAGGAACAAGGCAAGCCTGCCCACTCTGCCCCTATCTATACAATATATTACGAGAATTTATAGACAGAGCAATTAGATAACAAAAAGAGAGCAAAGGGATAGAAATTGGGAAGGAGGAAGTTAAGATATCACTATTTGTGGATGAAATGATAGTATAAACATGTGACCAGAAAAAACTGTACCAGAACTCCTCCAGCTGATAAACAACTTAAGCAAAGTAGCTGGATAGAAAATTCACTCTACCAAATCAGCAGTATTCCCCTACTCAAAGAAATAATGGGCTGAGAAAAATTAGGGAAACAGCACCCTTCACATTAGACACATATACTATAAAATACGTCAGCGTGACTCTAACCAAGCAAGTGAAAGATCTGTACAACAGGGACAAGTCTCTGATGAAGAAATTGGAGAAGACCGCAGAAGATGGAAAGATCTCCCATGCTCTTGGATCAGCAGGATAAACATAGTAAAATGGCCATCTTACCAAAGGCAGTCTATAGATTCAATGCAATCCCCATCAAAATTCCAACTCAATTCATCATAGAATTAGAGCAATTCTCAAATTCATCTAGAATGACAAAAAACACAGGATAGGGAAAATATTCTCAACCATAAAAGAAATCTGGGAGAATCAGCATGCCTGACTTCAACCTGTACTACAGAGAAATAATTTTAAAAAACGCAGTTATTTATACAGGGACAGGAAGGTAGATCAAGGTAATACAATGTACAACCCAGAAAATAACCCTACACACAGATGGGCAATTAATCTGTGACAAAGAAGCCAAATCCATCCAGCATAACAAAACAGCATTTTCAACCAAAGGTGTTGGTTGAACTGTCGGTGAGCATGAAAAGAGTGCAAATTTACCTATTCTCCACTCCTTGTACAATGTTCAATTCCAAGTTGATGAAGAACCTCCATACAAAACCAGATACGCTGAATATACCATGGGGAAGAGACTCAAACACATTGGCACAGGGGAAATTTCTTGATTAGAATGCCAATGGCTTATGTTCTAAAATCACCATTCGACAAATGGGACCTCATAAAATTGAAAAGTATCTGTAAGGCAAAGGTCTTAGTCATTAGGAGAAAATGGCAATCCCGAGATTGGAAAAAGGTCTCTATTGATCCTACATTTGATAGAGAGCTAATATAAAAAATAGACAAAAATTCAGAAGTTAGTCTCCAAAAATCCAAAAACAATATTTTTCAAATGGTGTACAGAGCTAAACAAAGAATTCTCAACTAAGGAGCCTTGAAAGGATGAGAGGCACTTAAAGAAGTGTTCAACATCCTTCCTCATCAGGGATGTGTAAGTCAAAATGACCCTCACAATCCACAGCACACCAATGACTAAGATCAAAACCACAGGCGACAGGAGATGCTGGCAAAGATGTGGAGAAAGAGCAACACTCCTCTACTGCTGGTAGAACTACAAGCTGGTAAAATCACTTTAGAAATCAATGCAGTGCTTCCTCGGAAAATTAAAAATAGTTCTACATGAACAACTAGCTATAACACTACTAGACATAAATCCTCAAAGATGCTCCAACATATAACAAGGCCCCATGCTCCCTTATGTTTATATAAATCTTATTTATAATATCCACACGTTGTAACTAAGCCACATGTACCTCAATGGAAGAATGGATATAGAAATTGAGATGCATTTGCACATTAGAGTATACCAAGTTATTATAAACAATGACTTCACAAAATTTCAGGGAAATTAATAGATCTAGAATCTATCAACTTGAGAGAGGTAACCCAGACACAAAAGAACACACAAGCTGTGTACAAACTGATAAGTTATTATTACCCCCAAAAGCTCAATATGCCACAATAAAGCTCACAAACCATATGGAGCTTAAGAAGAAGGAAGACCAAAGTGTGGATGTTCATTCCCACATAGTACAGGGAACAAAATAATCACAGGAGGTAGAGAAAGGCAGGGACCTGGGAGCAAGAGAGAAGGGGAAGATAAATAAATATGCAGGGTTGTGGGGAGGACAGGATCAGGTGATAGAAAAGACATGAGAGAATTAGAGTTTCAGGAAATTGATTAAAAGTGTGTAGCAGTGGGGAATGATGAACAGGGTGTAGCCACTACAAAGTCCCAGATGTTAGGGAAGTAAGAGTCCCCCAGGATGCAAACGGTTGACTTTATCTGAAGTATGCAACAAGGGGGACCTACAACCTGTATAGACACCTCCACTAGATAGACACAGCCCCAAATCGGCGATGGGGCCACAGAATCATCTCAAAATTTTTACGTAGATATGTTCAAGTCCAAAGTACAGACAGCAATAAAAAATGGAACAGACACTAAAGGAAAGGCCATACAGAAACTATTCCACCTAGGATTCCATCCCATGAGCAGATACCAAACTGAGACACTGTTACTGATGTCAAGATGTGCTTACTGACAGAAGCCTGCTATTGCTATTCCCTGAGAGGTTGTACCAGCACTTGACCCATACAGCTGTAGATACTTACAGCCAACAATCAGACTGTGCCTGAGGACCCCACTGGAAGAGCTAGGTGAAGGACTGAAGAACCTGAGGGAATTCAGCCCCATAAGCAAAAACATTATCAGTTTACTGGACACCCAGAGCTCCGAAGAACAAAGCAAAAACTAAAGAATACACATGGAGGGAACCATGGCTCCAGATACATGGCTTTCACTGACATCAATGGGAGAGGAGGCCCCTGGTCCTGTGGAGGTTTGATGTGCCAGCATAGGGGGATGTTAGAGTGGTCAGGCGGGAGTAGGGGAGAGAGTGGAGGAGCTCCCTCATAGACGCCAAGCTGAGGGGCATGGGGAGGATGGAATGGGTGATTGCAGAGGGGCAACAAGGAAGGGGGATATCATTTGAAATTAAATGAATAAATTGATTAATTTAAAAAAATCTCATGATCATCTCAGTAGATTCTGAAAAGGCCTTTGGCAAAACGTGACAGTCCATCATGTGAACCTTACAGAGAGAGAAGGATACAGAAGAATACATGAACACAAAGTAATATACAGCAGTCCACTAGCCAACGTCAAACTAAATAGAGAGAAACTTAAAATAATTCCCATAAACTCTGGGGCAGGGCATGGCTGGCCACCCTCCCCCTAACATTTCAATATAGTTCTTGAAGTTCAGGCTAGAGCAATAAGACAACTAAATGTGAAAAACGAGATATGCATTGGAAGGGAAGAAGATATCATATTGGCATTTGTGATGATATCATAGTATGTACAAGAGCCCCCAAAAATTCTATCACAGAACTCCTACATTTGATAAATACCTTCAGTAAAGTGGGTGGATACAACATTAACTAAAAAAAATCAGTACCATTCTTTTAAACAAACAATGAAGGGGCTGACAAATAAATTAGGGAAAAATTGCTCTTTACAATAGCAACAAATAATATAAATGTCTTAGTGTAACTCTAAGAAAGTGAAAGATCTGTATGACAAAAATTTTAAATCTCTGAAAATAGCAATTGAAAGATATCAGAAAGTGAATGCAATACCCATTAAAATACCAAAACAAGTCTTTACAGACCTTAACGTGAAATTCTCAACTTCAAGTGAAAGATTTAATAAACTCAGGATAGCTAAAACATTCCTGAACAATAACAGAATTTCGGGAGGAATCACCATCTCTCATTTACTGCTGTCCTACAGAGCTATAGCAATAAAACTACAGTATTGGTATAGGAACAGGCAGGCTGATCAATAAAATGAAATCCAAGACCTTGAAATAAACCCACACAAGTATGGATGCTTATTGTCAATAAAGTGGGCAAAATCATCTGACAAAAAATAAGAAAGCATCTTGAACAGGTGGTGCTGGTCTAATTGGATATAGGCATAGGGAAGAATGCAATGAGCCTTATCTATAAACCTGTGCAAAACACATGTCCAAGTGGATCAAAGACCTCAAAATAAAAACTTATACATCAAATTTGATACAAGAAAAAGTGAGAAATAGGCTTGAGCAAATTGGTACAGGAGACAACTTCCTGAGCAGAACACCAATGGTGCTCAGATATTGAGATCAACAATTAATAAATGAAACTTGATGAAACTGAAAAGCTTCTGTAAGTAAAACAAAACACTTAATAGAAATGTCTGCATACAGGTTGGAAGAGGATCTTCACCAACCCTATAGTGCACAAAAGGCTAATATTCAAATTACATAAATAACAAGTGAAACTACAAGAGACCAAATATCCTAACCTAATAATGTGGTGCAGAGATAAATTCATCAGCAGAACTTTGAAGGGCCAAGAGCCACTTAAAGAACTGGTCACCATCCTTGGTCACCAGGTATATCCAAATCAAAAGCACCCTGGGATTCCAACTTATGTGCATCAGTATGGATAAAATAAAAATCTAAAGTGACATCCAGCACATGCTGATGAGGATGTGGAATAGTGGGAACACTCCTCCATTGCTGTTTGGATTGAAAACTTGTACATCCATTTTCGATATCATATTGGCAGTTTCTCAGAAAACTGGGGATCAGTTTTCATCTGGACTTAGCAAAACAACCCTGGGACATATAATCAAATGGTGACCCACCATCCCACAAGGACGCTTGATGAACTATGTTAATAGTGGTTTTATCTGTAATGTCCAAGAACTGAAAACAACCTGTATGTCCCCATACTGAAGAATGGATACAGGAAATATTGTGTATCTACACAATGGAATACTCGTCAGCTATTAAGAATAAATACATTATGAATTTTGTAGGCAAATGGATGAACTTGAGAATGTTATCCTGAGTGAGGTAACCCAGAACCACAGAAAAATGTATGTCATTTATAAGTGGACATTAACCATAAAGTGCAGGATAACAGGTTGATAGGCATGAAGGAAGAAGGAGGGCCTGAGTGAGGAGGTGTGGATCTCACAAGAAGGAGAAACAAAATAGTCTAAGAAGGATGATGGAACAGGGTAAGAGAAGAGGCAGGAAAGGAGATGGAAATGCTGATCAGGTCTAGGGAGAGTGGTTTGGAAGAGGGCTAGGAGTGAGATTACAAATTGTCTGGGCAGGAGTGTCCAGGGATCTCTGGTGACTTGCTGGATGCCTGGTAAGTGAGAGGATGGGGGAGTCTATGGGGGTGACTCTAGCTTAGATTCCTACCGGAGCAGAAGATGGAAATGGCCACCTCCTGTAGCAAGAAAGAACTTCTAGAAGAGGAAGAGGACATCAATGCACTCACAACACCTTCAACTCAAAATCTGTTTTGCCAATAAGTGTGCAGGGATAAAGGTAAAGCAGATATTGAGGGAACAACCAAACAATGACTGCCCCAAAGTGAGATCCATCTGATGTGACAGAGACAACCTCTGACAGTACTTATGTTACTCTGATTTACTTGCAGACAGAAAAGTAGCACACCTGTCTCTGGAGAGGCTTCACTCAGCAGCTGAAAGCCACAGCCAGTCCTCAGATGGAGCTTGGGAAGTCTTGTGGAAGAGTGGGGGAGAGTGGTGAGCAGACTAGAGGGGTTAAAAACACTACAAGAAGTCCCCTACAGTCAGATACCTTGGACCATGGAGTATGCTAGAGCCTGTGCAACCAACCCCAGGGCCAGGTGTAGCTATCTGCAGTTGGTCTCCATGTGGGTCATCTGACAAGTAGATCCAGGACTGTCTCAGTCTCTCTTGCCTGCCATGGGAACCCTTCCCCATACCTGGGCAGCCTGATTGTAAATCTGTGGGACAGGGGTTGCCTGATACTGCTGGGAATACATGTCCCAGGGTGGGGTGGTACCTAGGGAGTCTGCCCTTCTACAAAGAGAAGGGAGAGCATTATGGTGAGAAGGATTTGTAAGGTGGCACTGGGAAAGGAGGAGGGAAAGTGGCTGGGATCAGGATGTAACCTAAATAAAGAATACAGTACTGTAATTAAGAAAGTTAGAATGGAAATCGGAAAGATTGCTCAGTGTTAAGAGGACTGATTGCTCTTCCAGAGGCCTGAGTTCAAGTCCCAGCAACCACATGGTAGCTCACAAATATCTCTAATGAGATCTGATGCCCTCTCTGGTATATCTAAAAACAGCGACATTATATATATGTACACACACACACACACACACACACACACACCCCACACATATATATCAAATGAATAAATAAGTTAATAAACAAACAAACGTAGGAATTACCTGGTCTTAGATTCAGAGAAAGGAATAAAGTGTAATGAGATTATATTCAAACCCATGTCATGTACTGCCTGGATCTTTCATATCTGCAGGAACCATCACAAGGAAGAACAAGAGAGGCTGGAGAAGGATGGGGAGGGTTCTGATCCCTGCAGCTCCTCAGTATCCACTAGCACAGCACTTGCCCTTGGGAGACGATGTCATCCATTCTTCCAGACTGTTGCACCAATCAAAATTACATGCTCTGTGGATGAACCTGTAAAAGAGGACAGTTGCTCTTGGGCTAATATGGAGGTTCCTTGCCTCTCAGCAAGCTCACTGCTGCCTTTTGAGGTCTCTGGAGGGTGAGCAAAATGAAGACACACAGAGTAGCCTCAGGTTGAGTCAGCCAGGCCCAGGGGGCTCAGTGGTGTCTCTGATTCCCAGGCCCTCCCTGAGATTGAACACTCTACACAGTGTAAGAGGATTAGGGGATAACCAGGAAATGCAGTTGCTCAGGTGGCTGGCTCTGTAGGAGGGAAATAAATCACAGTGGGAAGCTTCAGGACAGTCAGGTGACCTGAGCCCTCCACAGAGTCTAAGTCCAGACTCACAGACATTCATTCTATTCCCAAGTCTCCTAAACACAGGCCTTGACTGATCTGCAGTCCAGAGTATTGTATTATACAGTGTCCCTTAGAGAGAGGACATACTTTCCAGTTAGGCCTCTTCTGTGTCACACTGAGACTGGGTCTGTAGCACAGTGGATGCTGATGGGGACTGGCCACAACTGGCATTCTATCCCATCTCATGCAATAAAGAAACAAACAAACAAACAAACAAACAAATAATCCATCTCACTCCTTGCAATCCTCATTGTCACTACAAGGGAGCGCTGCTGTGACCTTCTTCTTACAAATAAAAGCTGACTTGGCTCAGGGAAATGAATGGATGGATGGATGGATGGATGGATGGATGGATGGATGGATGGATGGATGGATGGATGGATGATGGATGGGTGAATAGATAGATAGATAGATAGATAAGTAATTTGACTTAATCAGTTTCTTCCAGTCCTATTTTTCTGAGCAAAACACACTGGACATGTCTGCTGCAATTGCTTGTTCTTCATTTCTGATTTCTTTGGCTGTTCATTCAAGGCAGCTCCCTTAGAATCTGCTCATCTCAATAAAGGCCTATCTGTTGAATGTATAGCTTCTCAGTTAGGAGCTGAGGCATTCTTGGAAGGACTTCCCAAAATCCCCTCTGGGGCAGTTGCCAGTGTTCTCTACTTCAGACAGAAGCTGCATGAAGCAAACACACACCTGTCTGAACATTCCAGCTTGGGTGCACGTCACAGTGCACCTGCCCCATGGTCCCTGCCAGTTGCACACGCCACAGGGCCACTACTACAAGATCCCTACCCCAGGACTCCTGCCCCCTTGCATCTCCCCCAGGATCCCTGCTCTGTTGTAACTGAACCAGGGTCCCTGCCCTGTTGCACCTGGCCCAGTGTTCCCACTCAGCTTTACTGTCCCAAAATCCCTGGCCAACTGCACCAGCCTCAGGGATCCAGTCTCATTGTTCCCAGCCTGGAGCAGCTTCCTGAAAGTGCCGACTAACTGTCCCGAGGTGGCATATTTGAAAATCTAACTAAAAGATCTCGCCAGTCAGAACCCATTTTCTTTGCTGGCACCAAGTAGATATTAGCAGGGCTTCATCACCTTCCCTTTCTCAATCCCTTCTCACAGTTGGCCATGTGGAAGCAAAGAAACTGGCAGCAGAACATGGGATAGTCACTCAGGGTATCAGCACTCCTAGAATTCTCATGAGATGGGCTGCTCTGACATGTGATACTGGGGTGGCAGGCAGGCTTTGACATTGAAGAAGCCCAGGGTGCTGCCTCTGCTCACATGGGTGCCAGCACCTTAGCCTAACTCTAGATGACCTATACTCTGAGAGGAGGAAGGAGATCTTCCTACATAGAGGCTGTCCTCTGAATCTGTGCTGGCCAAGGTCAAGCCAGAGTGTTTGAACATGCCAGTTCCAGCCCCTGAGGGTTCTCTGCCTGCCTGGTGTTTTGCTGTGCTTTATGTCTGGCAAGGTGAAGATGTGGTCCATACTAGGAATATCTTTGAAGGCAGCTGCCCTGGGTTTCCATGCTAACATATAACTATGGACTGACATGGACCTAAATACCAAGAACAGTGCCAGGAATGTGAATTCCATAGTGAAGAGCAAATGGGGCCTTGATGCCATCTTGTGCAGATCTGACAGGAGTCAGTACACACAATTCCCCGTACATCCAAGTCCCGTGGGGAAATTCTCTGTCAAGGGTAGGTGATGCCTCATGAGAGTACACTGTCAGGGTAGGACAAGACACTTGGGACTACTGTCCTGAACTCACCAGTCTCAGATGAATGGGCTTTGAAAAGTTTTCAGAACACAGAATAGGGGTGTGTAAGCAAGTGCAGGTAATCCTTGGGAAACACATAGTTATTGAGGAGGTTCTGAGAGCTGTTGGATCCACTCCTGGAGAAGACAGTATTGTTTCAGGGAGTACAAAGCAGAAGCCTGCTGATGCTATTCTCAGTATTGCAATGGAGCAGTAACAATTCCTTAGGAGCAGGATATCCTAGCACTCTCAAATCAAGCAGACAGCCTACAGCCTCTTAGCCTCATCGTTCCAAGAGAATGCCGCTCATGTGTGAAGCTTCTAAAGTCTGGAAGCTGGGGAAGGGAACATGGAAAATGAATATCCTAGTAAGATCACCAGTGGAAGGGGAAGCCCTGGGTCCTGCTAAGACTGAACCCCCAGTGAACTAGATTGTTGGGAGGAGGGCGAAAAGGGGGGGGAGGATGGGGAGGAGGGAAGGGGATGTTTGCACGGAAACTGGGAAAGGGAATACTGGAAATGTATATAAGAAATACTCAAGTTAATAATATATATATATATATATATATATATATATATATATATATATATATATATATATACTGAGGTCAACACTAGATAGGGCATAGAGCAATCCATACATCATGGGATTCAACGGGGCATTTTATGAAAGAGCTATTTCCCAGGAGGACACATGTGTGTCAAGGCCTCCCTTCCAGCTAGGCCTTTGGAATCTCCAGTGCTAAACACTGTCTCTTCCTTTGCAGAAGTGAAACATAATAAAAATTCACACTTCACAGTACAGTGAATAGCAAAAATGGCGAAAGGTGTAAATAGAACCGATTAGTACCAGAGTATGTGGATTGATGTTATATGAAATGTGTTTGGATGCCGTGCAGTATCCTCTTCCATGTTCCTACATACTGAGCAACGACCCAGTACAATTTCTCTCTAGACAGAACCATCTGGAATTCACTCACTGAGGGACTTATGCCCTGGAGTGGCAGCTACAGGTAGGACTTGTGCAACCATGTCACGAAGCGAAGAGACAGAGATGCATGGATTAAATGGAGAGAAGCAGATTGGAATGGTGGAGAGGGTAACCTGCTAACAACACCAAACCACCAGCAGGATGACAATGGAGAACAGCGAGCAGTTAGTTTCCCAGCCAGCCTCACTCTCCATAGCCAGACTTCTTCCAGTCCTTCCGTTTTCCCAAGGAAAGAAAAGTTCAAAAAGCAGGGACAGGGAAAGAAAAACTGCTCTACTCCCAGGAGCCAAGGACAAGCCCCCTGGCACCTCCCTGTCTGAGCCCATAACCAGCCACAGCCCAGTCCTGGGATCATCTCTAGAGGCACAGGACCCAGGCAGATGAGTCCTTGAATCACAAACGGCTCCTCTACAGCATTCTATGGCTGTCAGTCCTGAGTCCCTGAGCCTGAGGTGCTCTGCACAGCTATTTAGAGAAGCCTTCTCCTGATCTCTGTACAAAGATCTCTGTGTTGGATGTCAGAGGAGAGTGTTCACCCAGAATGGGTTGGGGCTCTGGCCCTCTAATCTGTTGGTCCATGTTAACTTCTCCACAGAGAAAGCTTATGAGCTTTGCTGATGCATCCATTAGGCGTTTGGGGGATTCAAACTCAAGTCTCTGCCTAGTCCTGCAGCTTTGTCTCAGGTGTTTGATGATAACCTAGAGCCTTTCTGAGGACTTAGGAGAACAGTGTCCTCTTGATGGGTCAGTTTAGAAACAGCTTTCTCTTTAAAAAAAGAAAACTATACCATCAGTTTGAGGCTAATCCTTCAGAATTCATGGAAAACAAGACAGCCTGAGTGTAGACATGAGGACTTTAAAGCAGTTTCCAGAGTAAACATTCAAAACAGAGAACTATGGACAGCTAAACTACTTACAGGGTTTTATTTCTAACAGCCTAAAGTCTTTCCATAGCCCATAGAAGCCACAGTCTCAGAGTCCTTCCCAACCATGTCATGACAGGTCCTATTGTGACCTCATGAGGAGCGATTGATAGGCGGCCCAGCAAACACATATTAAGCTGTTGCCAGGCCTGGAATTCTTTGAGTGCTTTGAGAGGAGGTGTGGAGTGGAGCCCTCTGCGACTTGGTGGTATCTAGTGAGCTGTGTGTGCTGTATCGAATTTTACTGTACTGTGTATATGTGTATGTATCAGTGTGTGTAAGAGAGTGTGGGTTGACAGATTGGCCTGTGTGTGAGTGCGTGTACACTTTTGCCTGTGTGTTTGTCAGTATATGTAGGAGTGTGTGAGTTTACAGGTTTGTATGTGTGTATGTGTTTGTATGTGTGTATGTCTTCTTGTGCGTATGTGTATCCCTGTGTGTATGTGTGTATGTGTCTGACGTGTGTTTTTCCAGCTTTGCTTGTGTGTAAGTATGCGTGTTTTGTGTGAATCTGGGTGTTTGTAAGAGTTTGTGTGAGCATAAGTTCACTTCTGTGTATTTCTGTGTGTGTGCCTGTGTGTGTGCCTGTGTGTGTGTGTGTGTGTGTGTGTGTGTGTGCACATGCCCATCCCCTTTTGCCCCTTGTATCTATATTACCTGCACCTCAGTGCAAGAGCATGTAGAGGCCAGAAGTCACCCCGGCTCCTGTTCCTGAGGTAGGTTCTCAACCTTATTTTCAAGACAGGCTCTCTCACTGGCCTGCAGCTGCCCAAGTATCTGGGCTGGCTGACCAGTCGCTCCCAGGCATTTGGTATGCCAACCCCATAATATCAGTTTAAAGGCCTATGTAGATGGCTGGCTGCCTATTTCTTGATTGATTGATTTTTGGATGACTTCAAGAGAAAGAATCAGGTCGCATATTGCCACGCCACTGGCTATTTCCTTATTGGGGTTTTGTTTTTTGTTTTATTTATTTATTTATTTATTATGGATTGCTGGTTTCATTTTTTAGTGGTTTTTATGTTCTCACATGCTATATTACTGCTTTGATTATTTACGGTTCTGCAGTCGGATGATTAACTCTATCTCCATTTTCAATGTCCTGCGGTTTCATCCTTTTACATTATTCCTGTTTCTCTATTTATTGAGTACAAGCAATCATTGGCTTAGACTTGATACAAATTTGCCCTTTGTGACACTTTGACTCTTCGGCCTTTGTTTAAGGTTTACTATTCACTGATATTTAACTGCCTTATTCCTTGTGGTTGGTTAATTTTAATTTTCAGTATTTTGCTCTGGAGAGTTGTGGATTTTTGTGGATCACTAGGTCCTGAAATGCAATGGAGTTTTCCCTTAAGTGTTGGCTTTTTATATTTGTTTGTTTTGTCTTATACTAATTCTTTCTCCTCTTGTTTCTTTCATCTCTTTTTTTTTCTTCAATGAACATCTATTCATAGTATTGACCATCTTTGGCCGCCCAATCCTATTGTAGTATGACGATTTTTATTTTCATCATTGCATTTACTATGTGTGTGCTCTTGGCTTTCTCTTTTGGGGTTGGTTATTTGGGTGGCTTTTACTTATGACTCTTCATATTTTCCCCTTAACTTTTTCATAATTTTGCTCTATTTTTCTAGTCTAGTTTTTACTTTGTCTTTGTTTGTTTTTTTTTCTTTTTCTTTTGTTTGTTTCTTTTAGGTACCACAAGTGTAATTTTAGCTCCTATATTGCTCCATCTTTTTCATTATTTGATTCCATTTTTGTTATTTTTAGGTAGCATTAGTACTGATAAAATGCCTACAGAGACTGAGGAGGAGTTACCAACCCCTACACCCGAGCCCAGTATCTCTGCGGAGGGCAACTTCCATTCCCAATACCAAGTATTGGGGACAATTGGGCAAGGGGGCAACGCCAAAGTCCTCCTGGCACACCACCGGCTCACAGGAACCCCGGTGGCTGTCAAAGTTCTGCGGAAGGACAAGCAGTGGTTCCAGCCAGCCATGATGGAAGCAAACATAATGAGAAAGATCAACCACCCCAACATAGTGTCTCTCATACAAGTTATTTGAAAGGAAACGAGAATATACCTCATAATGGAGCTGGTGGAAGGCCAAGAACTCTACCAGTACATCAGAGAGTCAGGGCACATAGAGGAGGATGAGGCCCGGCAAATATTTGAACAGATATTGTCAGCAGTGAGCTACTGCCATGGAAAGGGGATTGTTCACCGAGACCTCAAACTGGACAATATAATGATTGATAAAAACAAAAAGGTCAAAGTCATCGACTTTGGGCTTAGCACCCAATTTCAACCTGGAAAAATGCTAAACCACCACTGCGGCACGTACTCTTTTGGTTCCCCTGAACTCCTCCTTGGCCATCGGTATGACGGGCCGAAGAATGATATGTGGATTATAGGAGTGGTCTTGTACTGTATGGTAGTGGGAAAGCTCCCATTTGATTCAGTGATCATCCAAGAACTGCAGAGACAAGTAGTGGCAGGGGTATATCCTGCTCCCTGTGGGGTTTCAAAAGAACTGGAGGACCTCCTTAGTAAATTACTGAGGGTAAATCCCAACTTTAGACCAACAGCAAGAAAGGCGATGAAACACCCTTGGTTCAAAGAACACTGGAACGAATTGATAGGTCCCTATGAAGAAATGCTTCCCCTCACACCAGACCCGGCAATTTTGGATGCCATGAAAAGCATTGGATTCCAAGCCTCTGTAGTAAAACACTCTTTAAAACAAAGAAAATATAATGAGGAAATGGCAACTTATTTCTTTCTACAAAAGCAGGCTCTCCAGGGGGATGGCTGCACAGCCCAGGCACAGCAAGTGAGTCCCGTTGCAGCACCATTCCCTAGCCTTGATCCTTCTGCTGCTTTTAGATTAGAACCAAAGAGGAGTGGAAGCCTGCCAGTCCTTGGCACCTTGCGGGTGTCATCCTCCCATGGTCACGTATCTCACTATGGCCAGAATGCTCATCCAAAAGGAGGCAAAAGATCCACTGTGGCTGGTCGTCTCAGGCCTCTACCGATGACACCTACACAGGACCACTATCACAAATGTGCCGTGAGTGTCCCATGCATTCAAACAACAAGCATCTTCACTGAGAAGAGTAGCAATAAGGAAATCAAAGAAGACAACCCACTCTCCCACACAGCCCCATTAGAGGATAAGCCCATCCCCAGCAGGGTCCGGCACAGAGGTTTTAAGGGGTGGACCAGGAATATAGCAAATGCCCTGATAAAGCTGTGTTGCTGCATGCCAAGGAGAAAGAAACCTCGCCTGGGGCAGAACAGAATCTCCCCCCAGAAATGAGCCACAGGGAGAGTCCAGAGAACAAGCAGCAGGCATAGCCCAGGTACCTTTGTGCTTTGTCCTTTTCAGTTTGCTCTATGCTGGTCCTTCCTCTGTCTCTGGTTTCCATTTTCCCCACAATTCTTACCTTGTATCTTCTCTAAGTTCTTTATGAGGTTTCCCCAACACCAAGCCTTCTCCCTCTTCTTGATTTCTCCTCTTCCCAGCAGGGACCCAATAGGATTGATGAGTTCCACACTCTACAGAGTTTTCTAGTTGGCCCAACCCTTCAGATGGACTCCAGCTACCCCTTAGGCCAATAGCTCCCACAGGGTGAGGACAAGAGTTTCATGGGCTCATGGACTCCTCCAGGGGCTACTGATCTTTTCACATGTGGTCATCAATCACAAGTGCCTCAGAACAGAGTCTTATGTTTTCAAATGTAACATCCCATTCCATTAAGCCTCAAAACTAATTAACAAGGTTTGTCATTGAGTAAGTATCAACAAACTAGTTTGTGGGTTATAGTTGATGGTCAGAATCCTGCATGCATGCATATTGTTTTGCATACTGGATTTTTTTTGTTCCTAAGACCTATTGATCTATTGAATTTTATAGGTGGTAGTTCTAATCGGTTTCTTTCAAAGACCTCAACTGAGAAGTAGAAAAAAGAAGTTATAATATAGTAAGGCAAATCAAAGCCCCAAATGGTAAGCTAAGAATTCTACCTCACTGTCTTTTTTGCTTGGAATAAATTGTCTTGTCTATTTCACAGTGTCATCTGGAAATTCTTTCATGTCCTCAGTATAAACAGTAGGTGATTTCAGACACATGACAATGGAAAAGACACCAGCAGAAACTACAGCAGCAACAGGAGTAGCAACAATAGCAGAAGCAGCATTAGGCACAGCAGCAGGAGGAGGAGAGGAACGAGGAGGGTAGGAGGAGGAGGAGGAGGAAGATGAAGAGAGGAGGAGAAAGAAGAGGAGGAGGAGGAAGAGAAGGAAGAGGAGGAGAAAGAGGAGGATGAACAGCAGGGGGAAGATTTTGATTCCCTGTCCCCGTGAGAATTGCTGATGACTACTTCTGGACACAGATATCATGCTGAGAACTGTTTATCAAAATGATTTAACAGAATATTAATTTTCATAGAAGACATGTCAATGTTCCTGAGGGCATGCAGCCCTGGAAAAGAGAGCCAGATGGCAGAGGCAAGCAGTGTGGAATGTTCTTACTGAGGAAGACCTTCTCAAAGCTGATGATATAATAGGTATGAAGGAGCATTTCATGGGAGTCACGGTCCCATGCCCC
This sequence comes from Rattus norvegicus, assembly GCF_021556685.1. NCBI lineage: Eukaryota > Metazoa > Chordata > Mammalia > Rodentia > Muridae > Rattus > Rattus norvegicus. The sequence goes on along the minus strand of NC_141534.1, from coordinate 65,132,710 downwards.
TGTGTCAGGGCACACAGAGCTCCTAGCCTTGCATCCTGCGTGAGAGGGGACCTGGAATATTCCCTGATCCCAACAGGGTCCTGGATTGCATGGTTCTCCCTCAGTCATGGTCCTCCCTGTGCCTCATGGGGTCCGCAGCTTCTACAGGCTGAATTTATATCAGTGATTAACTGGAGCTGGACCACAACCACACCACAGGCAAGCCCTGGGCACTGAGGACATTAAGAGCAGCAGACAGCATCTCCTCCGCTGCTTCTGACTCTGCTCCACAAGCCAAGGCAGCTCCCACACAGCAGGCATCCAGCCTAACTCCCAGCAGGGAGAGTGTGAGATGTCTGTGGATGAGCCCACAGGGACTATAGGATTCTGTGGGAAGACATCTGGTAGCTTCTGGAGCAGCTGCAGCAGCCAGGACACATGAACTACAGTGGAGGTGAGCTATAGGAACAGATAGCAAAGAGCCTGATCTGGCCAATGCTGATCTGAATCCCTGAGGGCAGGCTGGAATGGTCACTCAGGGCTATTAGAGTGAAGGCCAGCCAAGGGCATACAATGTGTCACTAACATTCTCAAAGTCTTGTCCAGGAAAAAAAAACCACTGGCCTTGACCACTAAAGTTGAGTCCAGACTCATGGGCTACAGGATAGCAGATTGAACTGAGTCTGAATTCCCATGAGTATGACCTCTGGCTGCTCCCTAGGCTCAGTATAGATGAGCATGAGAAGGCACCATTGCTGTGTTTGCAGGAGTAGCAGAGAGCTCGGAATACATGACCCACTCCTAACCCAGACTGGAGCCACTCTGGGGAGGAGATGGCATCATTTGAGAGATGGGCTTATGCGGGACACTGTGCTCTGGTTTGTGGCACATACACCTCCTGTCTTTCTTGCTGACAGTTCAGATCCTCAGCTGGCCTCATCACGGACAGTCCCATGAGGAGTGGGTGTTTGGTTCCTGCTTCCCAGTTAGGGCAGGAACAAGCCCAGACGCAGTGAGTAAGGACAGTGCTTCTGTCTTGACCCAGCTTCCTTGTCCTCCCCCCTCCCCCAACTCATATCAGGAGCCACCCAGAGACCTTCATAGGAGTGTGGGTCATGTTAATCGGAATGCACAGCTGGAGATTAAATTCTGGGTAAGGTCTCCATACAGCCCTGGTGGCTCCCACACCCTGCCTACCTAAGTTTTCCCAATTGGGTCCTCAGGGTCGTGGAGAATCTTCTACAGGCTGCCATGAAGATACAGCCAGTTTCTTGGTAACATTGTGTTTAGCAGAGGTTCTCTGCTTCAGGCACAGAGCCTTCCAGTTTGCTGAGTAGCACACCAGGACCAGAAAAGTGTAGATCCCTCCAGTGGTAGACATGAAGTACTGCAGGAGTTTATTTCCTGATTACTTCACATCTACCTTGTTCTAAAGGCTTTTTGTCAGACACATAGGGACCTAAGAAACTTGAGTTTGCACCCACATAGGGAACCCAGGACACTAAACCAGCAGCCCTGTTAAACGTCGGCAGAGGACAGTCTGGGCTCTGTGTTTATAGAATGGCTCTAGACTGGTATGAAGACTGATTGACCAGCCAGTCAAGGAGAGTTAGGGACAGTTAGAGACTTGCAGGAGAGCATGAGCGGCAGACACAGCAGAGTCCAGACCAACAGTGGAACCGGTTCATTTAATAGAGAAGCATATGCCCTCCCAAAAGGCTGTCAGCTTAAGGCACTGCACTGAAGACCTGACCCAATAACATGCCCAATTTACACATCACCCACCTGTGGCTTGTGGAGGGTCCTCAGGGTAGATACTAAAGTCCATCATGGCTGAAAGGCAGAAGTTTGCACATCATTGCAATGTGGAGGCTACTCTCTGCTGATGGGACCCACACAGTCTGTGAAAAAGTTTGCTTAAGTGAAAGTTGGCCGATCTTGAACTCTCTGGTCTTCCAGGGTAGTGTGTGTTGACCACATGCAGAGCCATTCCTGAAAAACGTAAGAGCCAAAATTCAACAATAGGGAGAGAATCCTGTGCCAGATGGAATCCCTCAGGCCAGTGCGGATTCAGAGACATCCTATGCCATGGCATGGAGGCTCCCAAGAACTTCTAGGATCAATGTGAGCCACACCAGAGGCCACAGTCCATCCTGGGAGAACATTAAAGTATCTGGAATTATCAGGGATCCTAAGGTAGGTTCGTCAGGATATGGAGCTGATGCATGGTGGGATGCTTGGAGGATACAGCCTAAGGCAACGTAGAGGGAAGTGTGTTATGAGAGCTAAGACAGAGCAACCACACAGTCTGAGAACAAGTTTGCTTAAGTGAAATTTGGCCGTCCTTGAACTCTCTGTTCTTCCAGGGTAGGATGGCCTATCGGGCCCAGGACAGAGCGACTATGCCAGAATTACAATGGTCTGTAATAGAGATGGAGAAGGTGTCAGGATGGGACTTGGGCAGTGGATGGAGCTCTATGACTGCAAAGCCTGCCTAGGCTCCCAGGACCCAGAGCTGGCTGATGCAGGAAGTCCTAGATCACAACTCTTCCGTTCCTCTTCCCAGGTCTTGCTTTTAACTACTGGACCCAACACAAAGCCTCCCTTGCAGGCTTACCAGAGCATGAAAACGAAATGGACACCTCCTGTAACAAGAAACACTTCTAGAAGAGGAAGGAGACATCAATACATTCACAAAACCTTCAACTCGAAATCTGTCTTGCCAATAAGTGTGCAGGGATAAAGGTAAAGCAGATATTGAGGGACCAACCAGTCAATGACTGACACAAAGTGAGATCTGTCTCATGTGACAGACACAACCTCTGACGCTATTTATGATATTCTTTCTGATTTACTTCCAGACAGAAAAGTAGCACACCTGTCTCCAGAGGCTTCACTCAGCAGCTGAAAGCCACAGCCAATCCTCAGATGGAGCTCGGGAAGTCTTGTGGAAGAGTGGGGGGAGAGTGACAAGGAAACTGGTTGGGTTAAAACACTACAAGAAGTCCCCTACCGTCAGATACCTTGGTCCATGGAGTATGCTAGAGCCTGTGCAACCAACCCCAGAGCCAGGTTAGCTATCTGCAGTTGGTCTCCATGTGGGTCATCTGACAAGTAGATCCAGGACTGTCTCAGTCTGTGTTGCCTGCCATTGGATCTGTTCCCCATACCCGGACTGCCTGATTGTAAATCTGTGGGGCAGAATGTGCTCGGGCCACCTGGGACTAGATGTCCCGGGGTGGTGTGGTACCCAGGGACTCTCCCCTTGTCCAAAGAGAAGGGAGAGCATTATGGTAGAAAGGATTTGTAAGGTGGGACTGGGAAGGGAAGAGGGAGAGTGACTGGGATCAGGATGTAACCTGAATAAAGAAGACATTATTGGAAGTAAAAAAGTTAGCCTGGAAAATGGAAAGATTGATAAGTGGCTAAGAGCACTGAATGCTCTTTCAGAGGTCCTGAGTTCAAATCCCAGCAAACACATGGAGGCTCACAAATGTCTCTAATGACATCTGATGCCCTCTCTGGTCTTTCTAAATACAGCTACCCTGTATGTATGCATAACGAATGATTGATTGAATGAATGAATGAATGAATGAATAAATAAATAAATTTTACCTAGTCTTAGTTATCAGGCAATGAATAAAATGTCGAGATTATGTTCAAACTATGTCATGGATTGCTTGGATCTTTTAGATCTGCAGGAAACATCTCAACGAAGAACAAGAGAGGCTGGAGAAGAATGGGGAAGGGTTTGATCCCTGAAGTTCCTCAGTGTCCACTAGCACAGCACTTGTCCTTGGGAGATGACATCTTTCACTCTTCCTGACTGTTGCACCAATCAGAATTACAAGCTCTGTGGATGAACCTGTAAAAGAGGACAGTTGCTCTTGGGCCAATATGGAGGTTCCTGACCTCTCAGCAAGCTCACTGCGGACTTTTGAGGTCTCTGGAGGGTGAGCAAAATGAAGACACACAGAGTAGCCTCAGGTTGAGTCAGCCAGGCCCAGAGGGCTCAGTGGTGTCTCTCAGATTCCCAGGCCCTCCCTGAGATTGAACACACTACACAGTGTAAGAGGATTAGGGGATAACCAGGAAATGCAGTTGCTCAGGTGTCTGGCTCTGTAGGAGGGAAATAAATCACAGTGGGAAGCTTCAGGACAGTCAGGTGACCTGAGCCCTCCACAGAGTCTAAGTCCAGACTCACAGACATTCATCTGTCCACAAGTCTCCTAAACACAGGCCTTGACTGACCTGCAGTCCAGAGTATGTTATTATACAGTGTCGCTTAGAGAGAGGACATACTTTCCATTTAGGCCTTTTCTGTGTCACACTGAGACTGGGTTTATGGTACAGCTGATGCAGATGGGGACTGGCCACAAGTGGCAGTCTATCGCAGATGAAATCAATCAATCAATCAATCAATCAATCAATCAATCAATAAATACCAACTTATCTCACTGCCTGCAATCCTCATTGTCACCACAAGGGAGCGCTGCTTCGACATTCTCAGAAAGAAAAGCTGACTTCCCTCAGGGAAATGGATGGTCGGATGGATGGATGGATGGATGGATGGATGGATGGATGGATGGGTGGGTGGGTGGATGGATGGATGGATGGATGGATGGATGGATGGATAGACAGAGAAGTGATTTGACTTAATCAGTTTCTTCCTTTCCTACTTTTCTGGTCGAAAACACACGAACATGTCTGCTGCAATTGCTTGTTCTTCATTTCTGCTTTCTTTGGCTGTTCATTCAAGGCAGCTCCCTTAGAATCTGCTCATCTCAATAAAGGTCCATCTGTGGAATGTATAGCTTCTCAGTTAGGAGCTAAGGGATTCTTGGAAGGAGTTCCCAAAATCCCCTCTGGGGCAGTTGCCAGTGTTCTCTACTTCAGACAGCAGCTGCATGAAGCAAACACACACCTGTCTGAACATTCCAGCTTGGGTGCACGTCACAGTGCACCTGCCCCAGGGTCCCTGCCAGTTGCACATGCCACAGGGCCACAACTACAAGATCCCTTCCCCAGGAATCATGCCCCCTTGCATCTCCCCCAGGATCCCTGCTCTGTTGTAACTGAACCAGGGTCCCTGCCCGGTTGTTCCTGGCTCACGTTTCCTACTCAGTTTTACCTGCCCTAACGACCCTGTCCCACTGCACCAGCCTCAGGGATCCTGTCCCATTGTGCCCACCATGCTGCACCTTCCTGAGAGTACCTACTAACTGTTCCTAGGTGGCATTTTTCAAAATCTAATTCAAAGATCTTGCCAGTCAGAACCCATTGTCTTTATTAACACCAAGTAGATATTTGCAGGGCTTCCTCACCTACACTTAATCAATCTCTTCTCTCAGTTGTCCATGTGGAAGCAAAGAAACTAGCAGCAGAACATGGATTATTCATCCAGGATATCAGCAGCCCTAGAATTCTCATGAGATGGGCTGCTGTGACTGTGATACAGGGGTGGCAGGGAGGCTTTGACACTGAACAAGCCCAGAGTGCTGCCTCTGCTCACATTGTGCCAGCACCTTAGCCTACCTCTAGATGTCCTAAACTCTGAGAGGAGGAAGGAGATCTTCCTACATAGAAGATGTTCTCTGAATCTGTGCTGGCCAAGGTCAAGCCAGAGTGTTTGAACATGCCAGTTCCAGCCCCTGAGGGCTCTCTGCCTGCCTGGTGTTTTGTTGTGCTTTATGTCTGGCAAGGTGAAGATGTGGCCCATACTAGGAATATCTTTGTAGACAACTGCCCTGGGTTCCCATGCTAAAATTCAATTAGGGACTGACAGGGACCTAAATAACAACAAGACAGTGCCAAGACCATGAGTTCCAAAATCAAGAGCAAATGGGGCCTTGATGGTATCCTGTGCTGATCTGACAGGAGTCAGCACACACAATTCTCCTGCACATCCAATGCCCCTTGGAAAAATCCTCTGTCAAGGGTAAGTGATGCCTCATGAGAATGAACTGTCAGCGTAGGACAAGACACTTGGGACTACTGTCCTGAACTCACCAGTCTCAGATGAATGGGCTTTGAAAAGTTTTCAGGACACAGAATAGGGGTGTGTAAGCAAGTGCAGGTAATCCTTGGGTAACACATAGTTCCTGAGGAGGTTCTGAGAGCTGTTGGATCCACTCCTGGAAAAGGCAGCATTGTGTTCAGGGGGGTAAGAAAGCAGGAGCCTGCTGATGTTTTCACAGTATTGCATGGGAACAGTAACAATGCCCTTAGGAGCAGGATGTCCTAACACTCTCAGATCAAGCAGACAGCCTAGAGCCTATTAGGCCCATATCCCAAGAGAATGCTGCTCATGTGTGAAGCTTCTATAGCCAGGAAGCTGGAGCAGGGAACATTGACATTGTCTCAGTTAGGGGTTTACTGCTGAGAACAGACACACCATGACCAATGCAGCTCTTATGAGGACAACATTAATGGACACAGGATTGCAGGTTCAGAGACTCAGTCCAGTATCATCAAGCTGGGAGCATGGCAGCATCCAGGCAGTCATGGTGCCAGAGTAAGTGAGAGGTCTACATCTTCATCTGAAGGCTGCTTGGGGAAGATTGGCTTGCATGTGGATAGGAAAAGGGTTTCAAAGCCCATGCCCACAGTGACACACCTACTTTAACAAGACCACGCCTCCTAATATTGCCACTCCCTGAGCTAAGCATATACAAACCATCATAGACATCTTGCAGGAGGGTGGTACTGTTCTATCAGAGAGAAGCCTCTGCTCCCGTTAATATACTGAGGTGAACCCTGGGTAGGGCACAGAGCCCTCCACACATCCTGGGACGCAGGGAGGCATCCTATGAAAGAGCTTTTTCCTAGAAGGACACATGGGTGTAGGCCTCCCTTCCAGCCAGGCTGTAGGGAGTCTCCAATGCTAAACTCTGTCTTTTTGCAGAAGTGAAACAATGAAAATTCACCCTTAACAGTACAGTGAATAGCAAAAATGGTGAAAGGTATAAAAAGAACCAATTAGTACCAGAGCATGAGGATTGGTTTTATATGAAATGTGGGTGGGTGCAGTGCAGTATCCTCCTCCATGTACCCACATGTTCAGTAACTACCCTGTTTGATGCAGCTTTACACAGAACCATCTGGAATCCATTCACTGAGGGACTCCATCCCTGGACTGGAAGCTACAGGTGGGACTTTTGTATCCAGGTCTCCCAGCCCTGGGACAGGGATGCATGGATAAAGTGGAGAGAAGCAGACTGGAATGGTGCAGAGGTTATCCTGCCAACAACCCCAAGCCCCCAGCTGCATGACAATGTAGAACAGCGAGCAGTTTCCCAGCCAGCCTCACTCCCCATAGACAGACTTCTTCCAGTCCCTCCTTATGCCAAGGAAAGAAAAGCAAAAAAAGTAGGGGCAGGGAAAGAAAAATTGCTCTACTCCCAGGAGCCAAGGACAAGCCCCCTCCCATCCTCTGATCTGATCCCATAACCAGCCACAGCCAAGTCCTGGGCTCATCTCTAGAGGCACATGGACCCAGGCAGATGAGCCCTTGAATCACAATCGGCTCCTCAAAAGCATCCTATGGGTGTCAGTCCTAAGTCCATGAATCAGAGGTGCTCTGCACAGCTATTCAGAGAAGCCTTCTCTTGATCTCTGTGAAGATCTCTCTGTTGGATGTCAGAGGAGGGTGTCCATCCAGCATCAATCCAGGGACTGTGGCCCTCTAATGTGTTAGCCCATGTGAACCTCCCCACAGAGCCCCACCTGTCCTTGTGCAACTCCTCCTTGATCGCCTTTTATAGGAAGATATTTAGGGTCCCTTGCAGGAGGCAGGGAAAATGGCACACAGCTGAGGATGGTAGACAAAACTGGGAACACATCAAATATTGAGTTGGTGTGAGGCTCCCTAAGCCATGCTTGGGCAGGTCTGTGCCAGCGATCCCATAAGACCCTTTGATTCTCCCCATGTACACAGCAGGAACCAATTGCCAGGCCTACCCTCTGCCCAGAGCAAAGGGAGATTGGAACTTGGATTCCAACCCTGGCCATTCCTATAATACCTGACCTTGTAACCCTTGCTCCCTTTGGGGCTCAACAGTCCCCCTCAAATGTAGACAGCAATGTCTAGATGGTGTTCACAGCTTTTCTTGCCTGAAACTGTGCTTTGTTTGATACTACAAACCAGGAAGTAGGGACTTAAACTTGAGATCACTGACTCAGGCTAGGGAGGACTCCAGGGCACCTGAGCTCAGCTGCAAAGGCAGAAGCTGAACCACAGTGAGCAGAGGTGGCACATTTTGCTGTTTCTTTCCTTTTTTGCTCTCAGGCCTTTCAGTGAATTCTACAGATGAGGATCTTTCCTCCCAGGCTTAGTGTCTGCAGCCATGAGAGTCCTCTACAGGGGACTCCAAACCCCAGAAGAGTCTTCAGAAGGAAAGCGCTACACACTGCACTGCCCCCAGCACTCTGAGAAACAGAGACCCTTTCTGGGCTTGGGCCAGTCAGTGCTCAATAGTTAGCTTCTGGCTGCACTGGCTGCTCACAAATAACACAGCAGACTGGGTCCTGTGACCTGGCTGTCACAGACTGTGATTGAGAATTCATTTCAACTGTGTCAGCATAGCCACTCTGTTCCTTCTGGCCCCAGGTTGCACAGAGCTCCTTGTCCTCATACATGCCTCTTCCATCACTGGACCTTAATATTTAAAGTGAGCCCTACACTCAGGATGGACTTGGTTTTCTATACATCATGCCAACCTCTGTGTGAGAGGAAGTGTCTGCCTGTGTATGCATACCCCCTTATGTGCCTAGGTGTCCATGCATACCACTACCCCATGTCCTGTCAGAGGCCATCCTCTGACAGGTCCTCACGCCTGCATGTCAGACCACCTGTCTTCAAGCCCCAACCCCTCCCCACTGCACAGATGCTGAGCTTGTGGGCTTTGCTGATGCACCCAACATTGATGGGGGTTTTGGGGATTGAAACTCAATTCCTTACCCTTGGGAGGCAAGTGCTCTGCCTATCCCTGCAGCTTTGTCTCAGGTGTTTGATGATAACCTAGAGCCTTTCTGAGGATTTATGAAATCAGTGTCATCTTGATGGGTCAGTTTAGAAACACAGCTTTGTTTTTTTTTTATTTTTTTTAACAGTGTACCATCAGTTTGAGGCTAATCATTCAGAATTCAATGAAAAAGTGACACCCTGAGTGTAGACATGACGACTTTGAAGCAGGAGGCATAGAAAACATTCAAAACAGAGAACCGAGGAGAGGTAAACATCTTACAGGCTTTGATTTCTAAAAGCCTTAAATCTCTCCATAGCCCACAGAAGCCAGAGCCTTGAAGCCCTTCCCAACCATGTCATGACAGGTCCTATTGTGACCTAATGAGGAGCGACTGTGAGGCGTCCCAGCCAACAGATGTTAAGCTGTTGCCAGGCCTGGATTTCTTTGAGTGCTTTGAGAGGAGGTGTGGAGTGGAGCCCTCTGCGACTTGGTTGTATCTTGTGAGCTGTGTGTGGTTGTATTGGATTTTACTGTACAGGACCACTATCACAAATGTGCCATGAGTGTCCCATACATTCAAACAACAAGCATCTTCAGTGAGAAGAGTAGCAACAAGGAAATAAAAGAAGATAATCTAGTCTCCCACAGAGCCCCATTAGAGGATCAGCCCATCTCTAGCAGGGTCCGGCACAGAGGTTTTAAGGGGTGGACCAGGAATATAGCAAATGCTCTGATAAAGCTTTGTTGCTGCTTGCCAAGGAGAAAGTAACCTCGCCTGGGGCAGAACAGAATCTCACCCCAGAAATGAGCCACAGGGAGAGTCCAGATAACAAGCAGCAGGCACAGCCCAGGTACCTTCGTGCTTTGTCCTTTCTAGTTTGCTCTATGCTGGTCCTTCCTCTGTCTCTGGTTTCCATTTTCCCCACAATTCTTACCTTGTATCTTCTCTAAGTTCTTTTATGAGGTTTCCCCAACACCAAGCCTTCTCCCTCTTCTTGATTTCTCCTCTTCCCAGCAGGGACTCAATATGAATTCCCCACTCTACAGAGTTTTCTTGTTGACCCATCCCTTCAGATGGACTCCAGCTCCCCCTTAGGCCAATAGCTCCCACAGGGTGAGGACTAGAGATTCATGGGCTCATGGACTCATCCATGGGCTACTGGTTCTAGCACATGTGGTCATCAATCACAAGTGCTGCAGAACAGAGTCTTATGTTTTCAAATGTAACATCCCACTCCATTAAGCCTTAAAATTAATAACAAGGTTTGTCACTGAATAAGTATCAACAACCTACTTTGTGGGTTATTGTTGATGGTCAGAATCCTGCATGCATGCATATTGTTTTGCATACTGATTTTTTCATTCCTAAGACCTAGCAACTGATATATATTGTTACATATATATATATATATATATATGTAACATTTCTAAATGATTTCTTTCAAAAATCTAAATGAGAAGTAGAAGAGAAGATTTAATAAAATAATAAGGCAATCAAAGCTCCAAATGGTAATCTAAGTATTCTACCGCATAAGATTTTTGCTTAGAATAAATTGACTTTTTTTCTCTCACAGTGCCATATTGAAATTCTGTCATGTCCTGAGTATAAACAGGAGGTGATTTCAGACACATGGCCAAGGAAAAGACACCAGCAGAAGCTACAGCACCAACAGGAGAAACAGCAATAGCGCCAGCAGCATTAGCAGCAGAAGGAGGAGGAGGAGGAAGAGGAGGATTCCCCAACACCAAGCCTCCTCCCTCCTCTTGATTTCTCCTCTTCCCAGCAGGGACCCAATATGAATGATGAGTTCCACACTCTACAGAGTTGTCTTGTTGACCCATCCCTTCAGATGGACTCCATCTCCCCCTTAGGCCAATAGCTTCCACAGGCTGAGAACTAGAGGGTCATGGGATCATGGACTCTTCCATGGGCTACTAATCCATAGAGAAACGGGCCTGTAATACCAGACACTCAAGACACACAGTAGGTAGGGGGATCAGAACTTCAAGGCTAGCCTGGTCTACATCATGAGTTTAAGATCAGCTTGGCCAACTTACTGACACCCTTTTCCTAGAGGTGAGGAGGGCTAAGGCTACTAACTCAGTGGTAGAGTACTCGTGGGGAAACAGACTGCTGTCCATTGATACCTCTCCTTCCTTGCTCGGAAATACACAATGGTATTAGAAGAGTCAAAGGTTCCTGGCCTAGCATCCACTATTCTATTTGCTAAATCATTAAGGGTGCAGTTTTTGGTATTTTGGTCAGGGATCAAATCTATGAAATAAAACTTAAGCAATACTCTCATTGCTGTCAGAGTGGGAGGTGGATGATAAATGCTTGCCCACCTGCGTCAGTACAAAGCTGGTTTCTTGGACTCCCTGCAAACACATCACTGCTAACTGTGTGCCTTGTATAGGCTTTTCCAGCACTGTCATAGCTTGAAAACCTTCCCTGCTATGGACCCTTGAGTGGGCACCCTGCCTTTCTCAGTCTCAGAATGGAGCAAAGATCCCCTGCTCACCTCTAGGCTCACAGGTCAGGGACCTCTTCCATCCCATAGTGAACAAGACTGGCACAGCTGCACACACCTTGGAAAAAGAATGTATTGGCAACCCTTAACAAAAAAGATGGTTCTTACTTTCTATTATGGCATTCTATAAAATACGGGTATTTCCTGGTATAATTACACATGTCATTGATTGTGTGTGTGCGTATGTTTTTTGAGGTTGGAGAGGGATATTTCATTTCTCTAAGCCCCTTCCTCAATGCTGGGTGATAAACATTGACTCTCATATAGATTTTAATAATTATACATTTATTTATATATTTTTAAGATTCGTTTATTTTTCCAACTTTTGTAGCTCTTTCTGTGTGTGTGTGTGTGTGTGTGTGTGTGTAATTAGATATAATACTCAGGGTCAGTAATCCTACCCTTGAGCTACCTTATAACTTTTTATGTTTTAAACAGCTTTATTATGATATCTTTGATATGTAAAGCTGATATGTGCTAGAGGTGAGCACCTTGATGTTCTTAAAGACATGTTCTTCCTCAGATACAGAATGCGTGCTGGCTAAAATCCTTGCTACTCCTGCAGATTAACCTTGTCATGCACTGAAGCAATGGGGCACATACTAAGCACACTCCCTGAGCTGCTTCCTAAGTTGGTAGCACTGGCTCCATCCCAGGCACAGCTGGAGTGGGCAGCTGTAAGGTTGAGGACCTGCACTCAGGACACTGGGCTCCAGGAGCACCTCACCTGCTGGTCATTCTTTGTACCTCTGAATGTTACTCCTGGGTTCTCACTGCCTGGCACTTAACCATAGACACCACTGTAGAACAGTCTAAGGCCAGAAGGGCAAAAACATTTTGTTATAAATTTCTACTATGGAAACATCAAATGTTGTGCTTCTTGAACAGTTTTATGAAATGAACCTGGGAGAAACGCAAGAAATATGGCCTGAAGTCTCTTCTGGAACTGCCACTCCAGCATAAGCGTCCACAGGCAGTCAGTCTCCTCTGCACTACCGTCCCCTTGTTTTGCAGCTCATGGATCTCCTTGCTTAGCTTATCCACAAGGTGCATTTGCTGTTGCTTCTCCAGCTTCTTCCTGACATCTTATTTTTATGGGTCTGGAGACAGACTCCCCAGAGGACAGCACCTCTTTTCTGATAGTTATGAACTGCAGATCCCTGTGCTCAATAGTGGGGGGCTGCTGCAGGGACTACAACACCAGAATGACTGTTTCTTGGGGCCTCTGCAGTGTGGAAGGTTTTCCTGGTTTGGTCGGTGTGGTCAAAGATGAGAAGGAAGCAAGTTCAGGGAATGAGAGTGCATCTGTCGCCCTTTCCTCTCCTTGTCCCTGTGCTTCCTCTCTGCTTCCTTGTCCAGACAGGCCTTCTATATCTCAGACCACCACTGCTGCTCCTCACTCTTTTTTCCCAGCCACCTGTGCAGACTGGGATGCTGCCTTGTTTGCAGAAGGAGGGGGGAGTGGCAAATCCACTGAAATGCCACCAATATCTGGTGTAGTGGACCTGTGGTAGAAGAGGTGGTGGACGGAGGTCTGTTCATATGGGCTGGGAGACAGTCACAGGGGTGGGCAGCACCTCTGCTGGGGTTTCCCAATGGCCAGGACCACTCTTGGTCAGAGTGGAAGCAGGGGCAACTGACTTGGAGGAAGAGTTCATGTGCTCCTGGCTGCATGTGCTAGATTCCACTGAGGACCTCTGGATCCACATATCACTGTCACACTAGAGACCCTTGCCAGCCTCTACTCAGTGGAGCTCAAGTAGATAAAACTTCCTGAAGCTCTTCCTTGGAAGGGGTAAGAGGCTGAGAAAAGAAAAGAGGAAGCTATACTACTTCAGGGACTCACCAGAGATATTAGCAAAATTTCATGCATGTTTCTTCCTCACAGAGGAGGTAACAAAAACTGGGGAATGGTTATATAACCAGACCTGACACTGCTTTATGGCTCACTGGCCAAGTAGCCAGCTGTTCCTGTGTCTACAAAGGAATAAAAAGATTTTTTCTATACACTGATGCATGCTGTTTGTGGCATTGTCACTCCTGAAATTTAGCTCCTAACTTCTGGTCTAGGTAGAGGGGTCTGTTCTTGTGAAATGTAAAGAAGTAAACAATCAGATGCTTAAAACTGCATAAAAGGCATACTTTTTCCTCAGGTATCTGTTTTACAATCTTTTAAAAAGCATTCATGGGGGTTGACACCCCGAAACAAGCTTTGCCATTTCAGGAAAAGTGTAATGGAGGGAAGAATTGTATGGTGGGTTACTGGGAAGACAGGATTGTAAAGGAAATAAATAAATGGTTTTCTAAAAAGCATGTATTTTAAATGCCCTGCTAAAAACTATAATTTTGACACTATGCTTTCAATAAAAAACATTTCACATTTTCTTATTTACTCATTTAAACTAATTATCATTTTCCCAGATTCATTAATTTAGTATTAATTTACTTGAGTAGCATAATAAAAATAAAACTGAAAAAATAAAAAGTAAAAATAAAAGCTGAGTCAGGGTCAGAAGATGATTCACAATACTGCACCTAACAGAGTGTGAATATATCTAGTAAACCGTACCATCAGATCTGATCTGTATCATGATCCAGAAGTATTTCTCAGCATCATGCACTCTCAACTAACTTCTTCCTTGAAAAGCTGAGCAAGAGCTGTGGTAGGAGCTACTACATGGGACTTTTAGGGTCTCACTTTATAAAAATAATTTATGTGTATGAGTGTTTGCCCAGCATGTGTGCACATGAATGCTTGACTGGTGTCCAAAGAACTTAGAAGAAGGTTTCAAATCCCCTGAAATTAGAGTTTTAGGCAGTTGTGAGCTAACACTGGTGTTGTAAAATACTGAACCATCTTTCCAGCCCCAGATTTTGATAACTTTTAGGAGGAGCCATATCTCAATACAGGATTACTATATGTTGGCTAACCTGGCTTGAGTCACTAGCTCTTACCTCTCTGCACCATGGAGGACAATGGCTGGGTAAGAAAGGTGGACAGGCAGTGAGAGAGGATGCCTTGATTTGCAACTTCCAGTGTAACCATGGAACTGGTTGTAGTCATGAGTTCTGCTGCCCCAGGAAGAAAATATAAAGAAACAGCGCTCACTGTCATAGAGGAGTCTATGTTCAGAATACTTGTGCTTAGGTTCCTCAGCCTGGTTGCTGTTTGGGGAAATAAACCAGACTTTCAGAAGATTATGTCCTGTCCACATCACTTATGATAATTAATTATAAAACAGGTAAATATATTCTATTCTATAACATTAACATTAAGATATTTAAAGATTTTCAAGCTCTAAGTATATGTGTACATATTTATATAATTATTTAATGAAATGTTCTATACTAATATACATTCTTATGAGTGAACCCAAAATGAGATTCATGTGCTCTAAGAACTAGGGTTATAGTGAAGGTGAGTAAACACAAAGAGCTTTTACATCACTTCTTTTTGAACTCAAATTTCAAAATTAAATGCAAACTATCACTTCAGTACACTAAAACTAACCAATTAGTTGACGCGTTTAAGTGACCAATTAGTCATACCTTTCCTGAGAAAGTCCAACCAGACTAAATTCATCCACAATGAGGAGTTGGTCATGGGCACCTAGTTGTCCAACCTGAGTACCAGAAGGGTGTAGGGAGAAAAGAAAAAAGGCAGCGTCACTGGTTGCTGCCGCTGCGGAGAGCTCATAGGCAGCACCCCACGAGCAAACTTGAGCCTCGGGACCACAGGTAAGACCAACTTTTCTGCTGCAAGAGATCTGCCTGGTGAACTCAGGACACAGAGAGGCAAAAATCCTCTAGGACCAGGCACTTCCGGGGTTTACCGAGAGTCCCAAACCCGCGGATCCCGAAACGCAGCAGCTCTCTGCTCCCGAACCCTGTGGGAGAGAGACCTCACCACCTGGTCAGGTGGGCACTCCTGAGGCTGCAGAGCAGAAGAGACCACCAACACTGCCCACCCCAGCCCACATCCCTGGCCCAAGAGGAAACTGTATAAGGCCTCTGGGTTCCTGCAGAGGAGGGCCCAGGAGCAGCAGGACCGCTGTGTCTGAGACACCGCCAGAACCTGAAGGGACAGACCAGATAAACAGTTCTCTGCACCCAAATCCCATGGGAGGGAGAGCTAAACCTTCAGAGAGGCAGACACGCCTGGGAAACCAGAAGAGACTGCACTCTGCACACATCTCTGACGCCAGATGAAAACACCAAACACCATCTGTAACCCTGGTGCACGGAAGCTCCCGGAAAGGGCGGTGCAGATCTTCCTGGTTGCTGCCACCGTGGAGAGCTCATAGGCAGCACCACACGAGCAAACTTGAGCCTCGGGACCACAGGTAAGACCAACTTTTCTGCTGCAAGAGACCTGCCTGGTGAACTCAGGACACAGAGAGGCAAAAAGTCCTCTAGGACTGGGCACTTCCGGGGTTTACCGGGAGTCCCAAACCCGCGGATCCCGGCCCGCAGCAGCTCTCTGCTCCAAAACCCCGTGGGAGAGAGACCTCACTGCCTGGTCAGGTGGGCACTCCTGAGGCTGCAGAGCAGAAGAGACCACCAACACTGCTCACCCTTGCCCACATCCCTGGCCCAAGAGGAAACTGTTTAAGGCCTTTGGGTTCCCGCAGAGGAGGGCCCAGGTGCAGCAGGACCGCTGCATCTGAGATACCACCAGAACCTGAAGGGACAGACGGGATAAACAGTTCTCTGCACCCAAATCCCGTGGGAGGGAGAGCTAAACCTTCAGAGAGGCAGACACGCCTGGGAAACCAGAAGAGACTGCACTCTGCACACATCTCTGACGCCAGAGGAAAACACCAAACTCCATCTGGAACCCTGGTGCACGGAAGCTCCCGGAAAGGGCGGCGCAGATCTTCCTGGTTGCTGCCACCGTGGAGAGCTCATAGGCAGCACCACACGAGCAAACTTGAGCCTCGGGACCACAGGTAAGACCACCTTTTCTGCTGCAAGTGACCTGCCTGGTGAACTCCAGACACAGGCCCACAGGAACAGCTGAAGACCTATAGATAGGAAAAACTACACGCCCGAAGGCAGAACACTCTGTCCCCATAACTGGCTGAAAGAAAACAGGAAAACAGGTATACAGCACTCCTGACACACAGGCTTATAGGACAGTCTAGCCACTGTCAGAAATAGCAGAACAAAGTAACACTAGAGATAAACTGATGGCGAGAGGCAAGCACAGGAACCCAAGCAACAGAAACCAAGACTACATGGCACCATCGGAGCCCAATTCTCCCATCAAAACAAACATGGAATATCCAAACACACCAGAAAAGCAAGATCTAGTTTCAAAATCATATTTGATCATGATGCTGGAGGACTTCAAGAAAGACGTGAAGAACTCCCTTAGAGAAACACAGGAAAACATTAAAAAACAAGTAGAAGCCTACAGAGAGGAATCGCAAAAATCCCTGAAAGAATTCCAGGAAAACATAAATAAACAAGTAGAAGCCCATAGAGAGGAGTCACAAAAATCCCTGAAAGAATTCCAGGAAAACACAATCAAACAGTTGAAGGAATTAAAAATGGAAATAGAAGCAATCAAAAAGACCACATGGAAACAACCCTGGATATAGAAAACCAAAAGAAGAGACAAGGAGCTGTAGGTACGAGCTTCACCAACAGAATACAAGAGATGGAAGAGAGAATCTCAGGAGCAGAAGATTCCATAGAAATCATTGACTCAACTGTCAAAGATAATGTAAAGCGGAAAAAGCTACTGGTCCAAAACATTGGTCCAGGACTCAGTGAGAAGATCAAACCTAAGGACAATAGGTATAGAAGAGAGTGAAGACTCCCAGCACAAAGGACCAGTAAATATCTTCAACAAAATCATAGAAGAAAACTTCCCTAACCTAAACAAAGAGATACCCATAGGCATACAAGAAGCCTACAGAACTCCAAATGGATTGGACTAGAAAAGAAACACCTCCTGTCACATAATAGTCAAAACACCAAACGCACAAAATAAAGAAAGAATATTAAAAGCAGTAAGGGAAAAAGGTCAAGTAACATATAAAGGCAGACCTATCAGAATCACACCAGACTTTTCACCAGAAACTATGAAAGCCAGAAGATCCTGGACAGATGTCATACAGACCCTAAGAGAACACAAATGTCAGCCCAGGTTACTGTATCCTGCAAAACTCCCACTTAACATAGATGGAGAAACCAAGATATTCCAGGAAAAAACAAATTTACACAATATCTTTCTACAAATCCAGCACTACAAAGGATAAGAAATGGTAAAGCCCAACATAAGGAGGCAAGCTATACCCTAGAAGAAGCAAGAAACTAATCGTCTTGGCAACAAAACAAAGAGAAGAATAGCACAAAAACATAACCTCATATCCAAATATAAATATAACAGGAAGCAATAATCACTATTCATTAATATCTATCAACATCAGTGGCCTCAACTCCCCAATAAAAAGGCATAGATTAACAAACTGGATACGCAACGAGGACCCTGCATTCTGCTGCCTACAGGAAACACACCTCAGAGACAAAGACAGACACTACCTCAGAGTGAAAGGCTGGAAAACAACTTTCCAAGCAAATGGTCGGAAGAAGCAAGCTGGCGTAGCCATTCTAATATCACATACAATCAATTTTCAACTAAAAGTCATCAAAAAAGATAAGGAAGGACACTTCATATTCATCAAAGGAAAAATCCACCAAGATGAACTCTCAATCCTAAATATCTGGGCCCCAAATACAATGGCACCTACATACGTAAAAGAAACCTTACTAAAGCTCAAAACACACATTGCACCTCACACAATAATAGGAGATTTCAACACCCCCACTCTCATCAATGGACAGATCATGGAAACAGAAATTAAACAGAGACGTAGACAGACTAAGAGAAGTCATGAGCCAAATGGACTTAACAGATATTTATAGAACATTCTATCCTAAAGCAAAAGGATATACCTTCTTCTCAACTCCTCATGGTACTTTCTCCAAAACTGACCATATAATTGGTCAAAAAACGGGCCTCAACAGGTACAGAAAGATAGAAATAATACCATGCGTGCTATCGGACCACCACGGCCTAAAACTGGTCTTCAATAACAATAAGGGAAGAATGCCCACATATACGTGGAAATTGAACAATGCTCTACTCAATGATAACCTGGTCAAGGAAGAAATAAAGAAAGAAAGTAAAGACTTTTTAGAATTTAATGAAAATGAAGGTACAACATACCCAAACTTATGGGACACAATGAAACCTGTGCTATAGAGGAAAACTCATAGTGCTGAGTGCCTGCAGAAAGAAACAGGAAAGAGCATATGTCAGCAGCTTGACAGCACACCTAAAAGCTCTAGAACAAAAAGAAGCAAAACACCCAGGAGGAGTAGAAGGCAGGAAATAATCAAGCTCAGAGCTGAAATCAACCAAATAGCAACAAAAAGGACCATAGAAAGAATCATCAGAACCAAAAGTTGGTTCTTTGAGAAAATCAGCAAGATAGATAAACCCTTAGCCAGACTAACGAGAGGACACAGAGAGTGTGTCCAAATTAACAAAATCAGAAATGAAAAGGGAGACATAACTACAGATTCAGAGGAAATTCTAAAAATCATCTGATCTTATTATAAAAGCCTATATTCAACAAAACTTGAAAATCTGCAGGAAATGGACAATTTCCTAGACAGATACCAGGTACCGAAGTTAAATCAGGAACAGATAAACCAGTTAAACAACCCCATAACGCCTAAGGAAATAGAAGCAGTCATTAAAGGTCTCCCAACCAAAAAGAGCCCAGGTCCAGACGGGTTTAGTGCAGAATTCTATCAGACCTTCATAGAAGACCTCATACCAATATTATCCAAAATATTCCACAAAATTGAAACAGATGGATCACTACCGAATTCCTTCTATGAAGCCACAATTACTCTTATACCTAAAGCAGACAAAGTCCCAACAAAGAAAGAGAACTTCAGACCAATTTCCCATATGAATATCGACGCAAAAATACTCAATAAAATTCTGGCAAACCGAATCCAAGAGCACATCAAAACAATCATCCACCATGATCAAGTAGGCTTCATCCCAGGCATGCAGGGATGGTTTAATATACGGAAAACCATCAACGTGATCCATTATATAAACAAACTGAAAGAACAAAACCACATGATCATTTCATTAGATGCTGAGAAAGCATTTGACAAAATTCAACACCCCTTCATGATAAAAGTCCTGGAAAGAGTAGGAATTCAAGGCCCATACCTAAACATAGTAAAAGCCATATGCAGCAAACCAGTTGCTAACATTAAACTAAATGGAGAGAAACTTGAAGCAATCCCACTAAAATCAGGGACTAGACAAGGCTGCCCACTCTCTCCCTACTTATTCAATATAGTTCTTGAAGTTCTAGCCAGAGCAATCAGACAACAAAAGGAGGTCAAGGGGATACAGGTCGGAAAAGAAGAAGTCAAAATATCACTATTTGCAGATGATATGATAGTATATTTAAGTGATCCCAAAAGTTCCACCAGAGAACTACTAAAGCTGATAAACAACTTCAGCAAAGTGGCTGGGTATAAAATTAACTCAAATAAATCAGTAGCCTTCCTCTACACAAAAGAGAAACAAGCCGAGAAAGAAATTAGGGAAACACCACCCTTCATAATAGACCCAAATACCAAAGTACCTCGGTGTGACTTTAACCAAGCAAGTAAAAGATTTGTACAATAAGAACTTCAAGACTCTGAAGAAAGAAATTGAAGAAGACCACAGAAGATGGAAAGATCTCCCATGCTCACGGATTGGCAGGATTAATATAGTAAAAATTGCCATTTTACCAAAAGCGATCTACAGATTCAATGCAATCCCCATCAAAATACCAATACAATTCTTCAAAGAGTTAGACAGAACAATTTGCAAATTCATCTGGAATAACAAAAAACCCAGGATAGCTAAAGCTATCCTCAACAATAAAAGGACTTCAGGGGGAATCACTATCCCTGAACTCAAGCAGTATTACAGAGCAATAGTGATAAAAACTGCATGGTATTGGTACAGAGACAGACAGATACACCAATGGAACAGATTTGAAGACCCAGAAAAAAACCCACACACCTATGGGCACTTGATTTTTGACAAGGGAGCCAAAACCATCAAATGGAAAAAAGATAGCATTTCCAGCAAATGGTGCTGGTTCAACTGGAGGTCAACATGTAGAAGAATGCAGATCGATCCATGCTTATCACCCTGTACAAAGCTTAAGTCCAAGTGGATCAAGGACCTCCATATCAAACCAGATACACTCAAACTAATAGAAGAAAAACTAGGGAAGCATCTGGAACACATGGGCACTGGAAAAAATTTCCTGAACAAAACACCAATGGCTTATGCTCTAAGATCAAGAATCGACAAATGGGATCTCATAAAACTGCAAAGCTTCTGTAAGGCAAAGGACACTGTGGTTAGGACAAAACGGCAACCAACAGATTGGGAAAAGATCTTTACCAACCCTACAACAGATAGAGGCCTTATATCCAAAATATACAAAGAACTCAAGAAATTAGACCGCAGGGAGACAAATAACCCTATTAAAAATGGGGTTCAGAGCTAAACAAAGAATTCTTAGTTGAGGAATGCTGAATGGCTGAGAAACACCTAAAGAAATGTTCAACATTTTAGTCATAAGGGAAATGCAAATCAAAACAACCCTGAGATTTCACCTCACACCAGTGAGAATGGCTAAGATCAAAAACTCAGGTGACAGCAGATGCTGGCGAGGATGTGGAGAAAGAGGAACACTCCTCCATTGTTGGTGGGATTGCAGACTGGTACAACCATTCTGGAAATCAGTCTGGAGGTTCCTCAGAAAATTGGACATTGAACTGCCTGAAGATCCAGCTATACCACTCTTGGGCATATACCCCAAAAATGCCCCAACATATAAAAAAGACACGTGCTCCACTATGTTCATCGCAGCCTTTATTTATAAGAGCCAGAAGCTGGAAAGAACCCAGATGCCCTTCAACAGAGGAATGGATACAGAAAATGTGGTACATCTACACAATGGAATATCACTCAGCTATCAAAAACAATGACTTTATGAAATTCGTAGGCAAATGGGTGGAACTGGAAAATATCATCCTGAGTGAGGTAACCCAATCACAGAAAAACACACATGGTATGCACTCACTGATAAGTGGCTATTAGCCCAAATGCTTGAATTACCCTAGATGCCTAGAACAAATGAAACTCAAGACAGATGATCAAAATGTGAATGCTTCACTCCTTCTTTAAAAGGGGAACAAGAATACACTTGACAGGGAATAGAGAGACAAAGATTAAAACAGACACAGAAGGAACACCCATTCAGAGCCTGCCCCACATGTGGCCCATACATATACAGCCATCCAATTAGACAAGATGGATGAAGCAAATAAGTGCAGGCTGACAGCCGGATGTAGATCGCTCCTGAGAGACACAGCCAGAATACAGCAAACACAGAGGCGAATGCCAGCAGCAAACCACTGAACTGAGAATAGGACCCCCGTTGAAGGAATCAGAGAAAGAATTGGAAGAGCTTGAAGTGGCTGGAGACCCCATATGAACAACAATGCCAAGCAACTAGAGCTTCCAGGGACTAAGCCACTACCTAAATACTATACATGGACTGAACCTGGACTCTGACCTCATAGGTAGCAATGAATATCCTAGTAAGAGCACCAGTGGAAGGGGAAGCCCTGGGTCCTGCTAAGACTGAACCCCCAGTGAACTAGATTGTTGGGGGGAGGGTGGCAATGTGGGGAGGATGGGGAGGGGAACAACAATAAAGAAGGGGAGGGGGGAGGGGGATGTTTGCCCGGAAACCGGGAAAGGGAATAACACTCGAAATGTAAATAAGAAATACCCAAGTTAATAAAAAAAAAAAAAAACAGTGGGGAAAAAAGGCAGCATCAATGCACAGCAGCATTCCTCACACCACACAGTCAGTGCACAGCAGCATCCCTCACACCACACAGTCAGTACACAGCAGCATTCCTCACACCACACAGTCAGTGCACAGCAGCATTCCTCACACCACACAGTCAGTGCACAGCTGCATTCCTCACACCACACAGTCAGTGCACAGCAGCATTCCTCACAGCACACAGTCAGTGCTCAGCAGTATTCCTCACACCACACAGTCAGTGCACAGCAGCATTCCTCACACCACACAGTCAGTACACAGCAGCACACCTCACACCACACAGTCAGTGCACAGCCGCATTCCTCACACCACATAGTCAGTGCACAGCAGCATTCCTCACACCACACAGTCAGTGCACAGCAGCATTCCTCACACCACACAGTCAGTGCTCAGCAGTATTCCTCACACCACACAGTCGGTGCATAGCAGCATTCCTCACACCACACAGTCAGTGCACAGCAGCATTCCTCACACAACACAGTCAGTGCACAGCAGCATTCCTCACACCATATTCAATGAACTGCAGTGTTCTTCACACCACACAGCATCCACAGCCATGAGCATCTGCACACTTTTTCACAAAGCTCGAGTGCAGAATGCCCTTCACTGATTCCTTTAAAACAAATACTGGCCACATCTGCAACACTGCCTTGGACAACGACTTAACATACATTTCCAGTTTATACCGGCCAGCACCCTATGCAAAAACAAGGTCAGAACAGCACAATGAAATCACACAGCAGGAAATGAGCAAAATCCTACCCACATATACCCTGGATTCTTGACTAGTTAGGAAAATTTCTATTTTATGGTTCCAAACTTCTAAGAAAAATACTCTTGTAAAATGGACAATTGGGTCAGAAAATGCCTATGGACTTGGAATACTCAAAATGATTATTTATAAAGTCTAAAACAGCTACAAATCTAAAGGAATGAGAAACATAACAAGTGACCAGCCCTTACCCACATCAGGACAGAAAACCAGCTTGGTACTAAATAATCCAGCATCTGCCTTCTCTATCTTCCATTTAAACATAATTTATAAATTTTAAAACAAGAAATTAACTTCTTGGAGGAAGCAGTTAACAGCATTTTGTAAGGAAATATTATCCAGAAAGTACTCTACTGGAATTCATACCCTGGAACTGAACAGTCAAATGCACTTACAATAGCATTCTATGGAAAGCTAATGAAATGTTTGAGAAAAATCTTAGGTATGGTATACAATTTCAGGATCATCAATATTCTGCTTAGAGATCATAATATAACAACAAAAGAGTTTTTGGATCACATAGGGAAATATTATACAATGCAGTCATGTGCATGAAGCCTTACCCGGACATTACTGGAATTAGCAAACATTATGTGTATACTTTTGTACTAACAATAAAAATAACTTACCTTAATAACTGTGAGATAGTATATCATATAATAATGTATCATAAAAAGTGACTTCAAGAAATGAAGAAAAATTTCTAAAGAAGGAATCAAGAAGATGTTATTTTATATGCACACCATCTGTATTTCCACCCAGTAGTTAACATTTTAGTTTACCTTTTTCATTGGTGAGACTGGTCCATTTTCTCCCCTGCAGTAGGGAGTAGGGACAAGGCAGCAGTCATCAAGTATGCAGTGTGTTACTGTTTCATAGGCATACAACCTGTGTTTTATTTACATATAAATATGTGGATGTATGTAATAAAATTATGAATAAAATAATAAATTACATTGTACATTACTATATAAATAGAAATTATATATTATAAAAGAGAATTGTCTTATATAGGGTTCTTTAGAGTCACAGAACTTATGGGTAATCTCTGTACAGAGAGACAATTTGTTGATGACTTGCAGTCTGTATTCCAACTCCCCAACCATGATCAGCAGCAGGTATGAATGGGAGTCCAAGGATCTAGCAGTGGCTCAGTCCCACAAGGCAGGCAGACAGGCAGGTGAAAAAGAGAGACTCTTCCTTCTTCCAATGTCCTCATGTAAATCCCCAGCAGAAGGTGTGTCCCAGGTTAAAGGTGCATACAACCACAGCTGGATCTGGGACTTGCTTTGTCCCAGGTGACCGTGAACTCAGAGACCTCCTTGCCTTAAGCTCCTGAGATTCCTAGCCACTTTGCCTCATGATCTCCATGCCAAGATGCAGTTCAGAAACTTGTATCTCCCAGCCTCAACATCAGGATCAAAGGTGAGCTTTACAATTCTGGGTTGTAGTTCATTCCACTTATAGTCAAGTTCACAACTAGGAATAGCCACTACGAGTATATACGATGTGTCATTATACATGCACAATATATATACATACATATATATATACATATAAATTTGAAAACACCACAACATTTTATTAGTATATATTAACCGAGTAAAGTGACAGATGTGGCATTTGTCTGCACATCATGCATGGGTGGGAGAAGTAATTATAAGCCCTTGCATCAAATGAGGAGCTGCAGTTAACAGCAGCTGATAGAAATTCATTCTTCCTTGGGGGAAGGCCATTGGTACGACTCCCAGTGAACAGCTGTACACACAGTATGCAAGCCTGACCAGGTCTAACAGGGCTTAATGAGATACAAAAAAAATGTGTTTATGTGTATTTCTGTACACACACACACACACACACACACACACACAGAGGGGTGGTTTAGTGGTGCTGACTTTTAACCCAGGATCTGATTCAGGCGGACCTCTGTGAGTTCTAGACTAATCTGATTTACACAGCCAGTCCCAGACTAACCAGGGCTATAGAGTCAAAAGGGGGATTCTGAGAGGAATCTTTTAGAATTTGGAGGAGAGAAGTTAGGGTTGATAAGACCATATTTTACTGTATAGATGTATGGAAATTTAAATAAGTGAGAAAATACATGAAGTAACTGAGAGGAAAAAAGTACACTCAATAATGGCAACTTTTTGAACTGACTTTTGTCCAGTTACTTGGCAAAGCAGAAATAAATATGCCTTTAACTGATTTCATCTTTGGCAATGCCACTTTCCTTGAGTCAAAACACTTAACATAGATGATTGGAAATGACCTTGAAATCACAGTTACCCTCAGCATCCATGGGCTACATTGAAAATTTATAGTTCTGATTAAGAAGCTGGAAGATATTTCATAACTTTGTATTATCCACTGCGGATTATTTTATAGATCTATAGAATTCCACAACTCAGCTGTTAATTCATTCAATTCTCCCAGTAAACATCCATGATACAGGAATGATGCCCTAATCTCTTTGAACAGGTGCTCTGGTGCAGAGTTTGCCTGAGATAGCCCAACAGCTGCATCCTCTCTTGTCTCCTTCTAGAGAGCTTCATGACTCTGCTGAACAGAATATAAAGTTGGTTATTTGTTTGGATTTTACTTGAATTTTTGTTTTTAGCCTTTTCCCTGATATCTTTCCATGATATATATTCTATTTTTCTAACTTTGATTTTAGTTCATTTCAAGCACATTATGCTACATGCAATTTTAAAATAACCCAGCACTAAGTCTGGCTAAACACAGGCATCAGAGTTTCACGCAGCCTCCATGGCTACTTCTATGCACTTGTTACTCTGCATCCTAAGGCTCGATTGCTAAGCCGATTGTGAACCAGTTTAACATAAAATACCTTGACTACTCAAGATGAAATTGCTCTTTGTTTGAGCATGTGAAAAGATAGTCTTTTTATGAGCCAAATTTAATAATAACCAATCATAAGTCTTTGCTCATGCCTTGTGAAGGATGGCATAAGGAATCTTTACCTTTCTTGTTTGGTTCTCTAGAATTTTCTAGTTCTTCAGGGTGGCTCCCTCTGCCCTTTCTGATCCAGAGAACTCTGGAAGGAGTCCAGGGCCTAATTACTTTTCCTATAAGCAGAAACATAAGGTCTTTCTCCCAAACTAGCATGTCCTTTAGCCAGTAACCAGAAAGATTTTTAGCTTGACATCTTTCCCAGAAAAATAGTACAATAACCAGAAAATTCAAAATCACACACATTTTGAAAATTAACTTCTCAACAAAGTAACTAAACCAAACAAGCACAGTAGAAACCTTACTTTCCGGCCTTTTCTAATCTGCCAGGCCAGGATATTGAACCCACTTTTGAGAGAACAGGAGCATCCTGTGAGACACTGAGACTTTCCTAGAGGATTTTATCCTCATCCAATCTCTGTTGTCTGCTTTGCAGGTTGTAGTTTTTCTGTTAGCTCAGCTTCTCCCTGCACAGCAGGAGCTCCCAGATAATCTGGGCCCATTTTCCCTGAGTTAGCTCTGAACCTCAGGAGAAATTCCTCAGGTGACTGAGGCCAAAATTGTGTCCTCTTCTATCCAATTAAACCAAATTAGCAACAATTAACCAAACTTTATTAAAAGCAGGCACCCTTTACTTTCCCTCTCTGCCTGGAGCCATTCATTATACTGATTCTTTTTACAGGAGGAGAACTCAGAGCCTGATATGGGTCTGTCTATCCCTGTGTTTAAGATTCCCATGTGCTGGAGTCCCTTGACTCATCTCTGCTCATTCAGGAATCTAATTCTCTCATCCCTAGGACAAGAATCCTAACTCCCTAGTGGATTGTTGACTACCACACTCGACGTCATCTATTGCATGTAGTTTTAAATTAAACCCATGCTAATTCATTCTATGCTCTGGTATCAGTGGTTAGGTTCACCCTACATGGCTAGTTCTATGCAGCCATCTTGTCTTGGTTCCTGCTGTTAGTTTGCTACTTTAACCAAACAAATTTTAACTGAAGTGCCTGGAGTGCTGTTGCATTTCTCATCCCACCCACACCCTCTGGCTGGCCTGCAGAAGGCTGGGTAAAGTTCCTCTCACAGGACTTGCCTTAGTCATTTGAAATGAAAATACCAGAGGTTTATACTAACCAGATTTACATGGGTAAATCTCCAAACCAAAAACGCCCATGCAAGGAACAGAAAACTCAATAATATAACGACAAAGTGTGCGATTAGATTGGACAAATACACCTCTACAGCACTCTATTGCCCATTTATGAAATCTCTAGCTACTTGTGGCTCCTCCAGGCCACAGGGGTCTGCTCCATTTTCAACCTCTTCCTCCTCCATCTACTTCTTGCCCACATCCTCCATCTCTATTTTTCTTTCTCTCCCTTTTCCAATGCATTCTGCTCTACCTTTTCCTTCCATTGTCCAATCAGAGGAAGTAACCTTTATTTGGCTAATTACTATTTCACCTGACATCATCTGAATATGTGATCTATTGCACTACAGGTCCACCCTGTTGGGAAAGCAAAAATACAAAGAGCAATCCACAAGACATTTTGCTCATTTTGAGTTAACACATATTGTAATTTCACCACATCTTTTTCATCATTTTTATTCTATTCTTATTAAGTTATTTCTAGGGAATATTTGTAGTTTTTAACTACAATGCTTACACATAGTAAGGAGGAGTTACAACACCCTAGACCTGAGCAGAATCTCTGAGGAGGTATACTTCCACTGTCAATACAAAGACTTAAGGACCATGGGACACAGGAGCAACACCAAGGTCCCAATACCACACCATCAGCTCCCTGGCAGCCCCATGACCATCAAACTGCTTCTAAAGAAGCAATGGTGCCAGCCACTCCTGACCAAGGCAGAGACAATGATGATGGTCAACCACCTGAACAGCATCTTATTTCCTCAAGTAAGAGCTCATTGAAGGACAACAGTTTTATGAAAACACCAGAAAATGGGGGTAAGGTAGAGGAGGATAAAGTCAGGCAAATATTTAGGCAAATTAGAGCAACTGTGAGCTAATGCCATGAGCATGGATGGTATAGTACACAGGGAACTCAAACCATATAAGATTATGTTGGACATAAATGGATAAGTTAAAATCGTAGACTTTCTTTCGCATTAGAACACAAGTTGAACCAGGGCAATGCTGAACTGGCACTGTGGTGCTTTGTCTTTTGGAACTCCTGAACTCTTGCCCAGCAAACTTTATGATAGTCCACAAAATGACATTAGGACCTTAGTTTTACATGGTACTTAAAAAGTTAAGATCTTTATTCATACTAGATTTGAAAAGACTTGTTGTGGCAATTGTATTCTGCCACCTGTTGGGTGTTAGAAGAGATGGATAACCTGCTTAGCCTCTTAATGATACTCAACATGAAATATAGGATGACAGTCACTGATGTGATGATGTACCTCTGGTTAAAGGAAGACCGGAAGGCTTTCTCAAATCCCTATGAGGATTGAGCTCCATCACACAAGACCCTGTAATTGTGGACGACATGGAACATATTGAGTCCAGAGCCTAAGATATTACAATGTATAATCAACCCATGGGATCATGTTGCTTACTGTCCTGGCAAGTTCTCCAGGTGCAAGGCTGAACAACAGAGGCTCACACATTGAGTTCAGTTATTCCCTACCCTTGATGATAATGATTCATTCCCTTTGGGCTCAAGAGGAGTGGAAGCTACCCCACCCTAAGCACACTGGTCTCATCATCCTCCAATGGCTTTCTGTTTCCCTGCGGCCATAAACTGGTCCATGATTAGGCATAAGAGCCCCTGGTGCTGCCCTTCTCTCTTCAGGCCACTCGAGATGACACTCACACTGGAGAAACATGCATCCATGCCTCCAGTGTCGCCTGAATACACTAAATAATCAGCCTCACTGAGAAGAACAATGGCAATAAGAACACAGAAGCCAATCTACTCTCCTGGAATGCCTCAGTAGGGAGAAAGTCTGTCCTCAGCTAGTGCCAGCCCAGAGGCTTTAGGGACAGACCAAGCAAAAGTGGTGTTCCTGACACAATGAGGTCCATTGTCAATGGAGGTCCTGGGACAGTGGATGTGCTTCAACAGTTGAGGTCCTCAGAATATAGAGTAGAAGCTATGGAGGTCCCAGGACAGGGGAAGTGCCATATCAATGGTGCTTCGACAACTGTGGAGGTGCTGCAACAGTCGAGTTCCTTCAAATTGGAAGACTTGTGACAGTGGAGTGGCTGAGTTTTTGGAGGTACTGCAAGAGTGGAGGTACTGTGACAGTTGAGGTGCTTCATCAGTTGAGGTCCTGTAACAGTGGAGTTCCTAAGACATTTCAGGTCCTTTGACAGTGGAGTAGCAGCTGGGACAGTGGATATGCTGCTACAGTGGAGGTCTTGAAAAACTTCAATTGATGCACGAGTCAGGATCTTTGACCTAGGAGGTGATGGGACAGTACAGGTGTAGGAGAGCCAGTAGAGGTGTGGCGACAATAGAAATGCTATAATAGTGAAAGCCTTGCAGCACTAGAGGTCCTGTGATAGTGGAACTGCTTCGACAGTAGACGTACTGTGACAGAGGAGGTCCTGCCAATTCTAGTTTCAGAGGAAATAGATGTCCAGAAAAGTGGAGATCGTTCAATAGTGGGCTTTATGTGATAGTTGAGGTGCTACCACAGTGAAAGTCCAACATCAGTGGGTGGACACGCTGTGCCAGTTGAGGTAATGGAACTTGGATTTCCTGAGTTATTGGAGGTCCTGTGACTGTGGGGTCCTGGGAGAGTAGAGGTGCTGAGACACTGCTCTGTGACACTGGATGACCTTGTGACAGTTTAGGTGCAGTGACAATGAAAGTCCAGCAACAGTACACATACTGTGACAGTAGATGTCCTGAAAATTGAGGGTCCTGACAATGCAGCCGCTGTTATTGAGAAGGTCCTATGACACTGGAGGTCCAGTGATAGTGGAGGTACTGGGACAGAAGCCACACTGGAACAGTGGATGTCCTGCTACAGTGCACATCAAAGTGCTTGTAATGATGATGATTTTTGACCACTCTAACTTCATTTCACTACGCAAGTAATTGAGTCTGAGACAAGATAATACCTTTTCATGGTGCTACTTGAATGCCACTTGTTTTACAGTTAAGTCTGAAGGTCTAGGCTGTGACAGAGGAGGTCCTTTGACAGTGATGGCCCTGCAAAATTGGACATCCTACAACACTGGAGCTCCTGCAACAGTGGAGGTCTTGAGACTCTAGATTTACATTGACATTGCAGGTCCTGCGGCAGTGGAATTTCTCTGCGAGCTGAGGTCCTGCAACATACTAGTTGCTGAGAGATTCAATTTTCTGCAACAGTGAATGTCCGACAATAGTTCAGGTCCTGAAAAGTTGAGACTCTGTGAGAATAGAAGTACAGGGAAAGTGTATGTCCTGTGCCAGGAGAGGCCCTGCAATTTGGAGGCCCTGAGAATGTGGAGTTGATTTGACAACAGAGTTTCTACCACACTGGTGTTCCTGTGACAGTGTCCAACAAAGTCCTTGTATTAGAGAAGAAATAATGCCAGCCAGCAATGACCATGGAAGTGATGATGATGGCTGATCACCCCAACATCATCTCGATTCTTCAAGTAATATAGACCAAAACAATACATCTCTTCATGGAGCTGGTTGAAGGGCAACAGCTTTACAAATACACCCAAAAGTATGGCTATCTAGAGCAAGGCAAGGCCAGCAAAATATTGTGTAAATAATAGCTGTGATGAGCTACTGCTATGGGCACACAATATTTCACAGGCACCTAAAGCCAAAGAATATTGTGTTGTACATCAATGGGAAAGTCAAAATTACCAACTTTGGCCTTAGTATCCCATTCCAATCAGGGTAAATGATGAACCAGCACTGCAGTACTTATACTTTTTGTGTTCCTGAACTCTTCTTTGGCAAATTTTATGACGTTCCAAAGAACTAAATTTGACGCTTAGGTGGAGTTTTATATTTCATGGCAGTCAGAAAGTTTCCATTTGACTCTCTCTTCATTCTAGAGTTGAGAAGACAGGTTGTAGCAGGAGTGTGTGGTGCCTCTGGTGTGGTGTCAGAAGGACCTACTTAGCCTCCTAATGACAGTCAACCCTAGATATAGGCCAAAAGTCACTGTGGTCATGATGCAACCCTAGTTCAACTAAGGCTAGACGCAGTTCCCAAATCCCTATGAGCAACTGATCCCCCTCAGGCCAGACCCTGTAAGTATAAGAGCAATGGAATATATAGGATTCCAAGTGCTGGAAACTAAGGACACTTCAACTGAACAAAATTATAACCAGACCATGGCATCCTACTTCCTTCTGCAAAGGCAGGAAGTTCACAGGCAAGACAGCACAAAATAGGCTTGGACAGTCAGCACAGTGGAGGTGTGGGGAAAAAGCAGGTGCTAAGACAGTGGATGTCCTGCTACAGTGGCCTCCAAGTCCTTGTGAGGAGGAAGCACTTATGCCATCCAATAATGACCATGGCAATGATGACAATTGTGGTTAACCACTCCAACATCATCTTCAATAATTGAGACGAAAACAAGTAGATACCTTGTCATGGAGCTGTGTGAGGTTCAATGTCTTCATAAATGTATCTGAAAGTATGGCTACATAGTGAAAGACAAGGCATGGGAAATACTTATGCAGATATTAGCAGCCTGGATCTACTGTCAGGGGCACAGAATAAATACAGGACTTCAAAACAAATAAAATGGTGGATAAGAACAATAAAGTCAAAATCATCGACATTGGCCTTAGTACCCAAGACAAACCAGAGCAAATGCTGAACATGTACTACGGTGCTAACACTTTTGATGCCCCTGAACTCTTCCTGGGTTATACTTATGATGGTCCAAAGAACCACATATGAATGTTAGTCTTACATTTTATGGTAGCTGAAAAAGTTACCTCTGTTTTAATATAGGAGCTGAAAAGACAGGTTGTGGCAGGTGTGCATCTTGACCACTGTGGGATGTCAAGAGAGCTAGATGACCTGCTTAGCATTTAATAACAGTCAAACCCAGAAATATCAGTCATAGACATGATAATGCACCCCTGTTTCAAAGAAGATTGGGAGCGTTTCCCAAATCCCTATGAAGAAATGATACCTCTCAGGCCACACCTTGGAATTTTGGAAGTAGTGCAACATGTTCTATTCAAAACACAAGACAAAGATTCTTTACATCAAAGAAAGTCTAAGCGGATCATGGCATCCAACTGCTTACTGGAAGGACAGGCTATTCTGATGCCTGGCTTCATACCCAGGCTCAGACAGTGAGTCTAGTAATGGCTCCATTCCCTACCCTTAATGATTATGCTGCTGTCCCTCTAGGACTGGACTGCAGAGGAGTGGAAACCAACCCACCATTGACACATTGGACTTGTCAACCCCATGGCCTCATTTATGCCTTTGTCCATATTCTAGTCATAGAGCTTTCAGAAGAACCACTGGGACTGGCTTTCTTCTCAGGCCACTACAGATGACCTGGACAAAACGTACATGCCAGATTGTCTTCTTCCTTCATTCAACAAGCAGCCTCAGGCTGAACAGAAGCATCAATGAAAACACAGAAGACAACCTATTATCTCTCTGTGCATGAGGAGAGGGCGAGTCTGTCCCCATCAGTGGCTGGCTAAGAGGATTCAAGGGATGGTCCAAGAAATTAGGAATATCCAAATGAAGCAGTGTTCCTGTGCTCAATCAAGCAAGAAAACTCTCCTGGGACAGGACAGTTTCTCTCCTGAGAAATGAGGGCTGGAGACAGCATCCAAAAAATAAGCGGCAGGCAGGCAAGGACAGGTACCTTTGTGCTTTGTTCTACCCAGTTTGCTCTGTGTTGCTTAGCTCTGTCTCTGGTATCCATTTCTGCAAAATCGTTTCTGTCTTAACTTTTTAAGTACTGTATGATTCTTCCGCCAATTCTTCTCCCTCTTCTAGATTTCTCCTCTTCCGAACAAGGACTCAATATGACTGATGTGTACCCCAGACTTCAGAGTTGTCCTGTTACCCCATGCCTTTACCAGGACGGTATCACCACCAAAAGGAAACGGTTCCCACAAGGTGAGGTCTAGAGGCCTATGGATTCATGCAATCTTCTAGGGGCAAATGATCCTTGCACATATGGCAATTAATCACAAGCGGTTTGGAACAAATTCTTATTTTGTCAAAAGTAACATCATTCTCCATTAAGCTTCAAAATAAATAACCAGCAAAGCCTTGTAATAAGTGATAGTGGTGTTGATAAAACAGTGCAGCACCCGTGACATTGTAGGTCCTTCAACAGTGGAGGCACTGAGAGACATTGTAGTTCATGCAACAGTGGAGGCACTGAGATAGCGAAGGTCCTTTTACATTCAAGATCATGCAACAGTGGAGGTCCTGAAAGAGTGGGCGTCCTGAGACATTGGAGATGGGATTGGTACAGTGGAGGTCCTGAGACAATGCAGGTGTTGCAAGAATGGATGTCCTGCAACAGTGGAGTTCTTTGCACAGTAAAGGTCCTGCAATAGGGGTTGTCTTTAGACAGAGGAGGTCCTGCTACAGTGGAATTCCTGTGATAGCTGAAGTTTTGAGACAATGTCAGACCAGGCACAATGGAGATGCTGTGCCAGGAGAGGTTCTACACAAGTCGAGTTGGTGATAGAGTGGATGTTCTAAGACAGTGGAGATCTGGTGACAGTGGAGGTCCTGCACCATTGGAGGTTCTGGAACAATCGAGGTCCTGAGACAGTGCAGTTGCTCGGACATTGGAGTTTATGCACCATTGTAGGTCATGTGAGAGTGGAGGTGCTGGGCCAGTAAAGGTGATGGGACAATGGAGGTCCTGTGACTGTTTTGGTGCTGCGATATTGGAGATCCTTCATCAGTTGAGGTCGTGGCACATTTGAGGTCCTGAAATATTGGATGTCCTGCATTATTGGAGGTCCTCAGTCAGTGGAGATGGGCCTGGGACAGCTGAGATCTGGCAAAAATGGGGGTGTTTCCACACTACAGGTCATGCAACAGTAAATGACCTGATACAATGCAGTTGTTCCAACACTGTAGGTTCTGCAATAGTTGGTTTGCTAGAACAGTGTAAGTGGAGATCCTGCATCAACAGAGGTCCTTTGACAGGGAATGCCCTGCAACAGTGAACATCCTTCAACATTGGAGGTCCTGCAACAGTGGATGTCATGAGTCAGTGCCATTGAACTGACGGTGGAGGTCCAACAACAGAGGAATTACTGTGCCAGTAGAGGTCCTGCAAAAGTCTGGCTGCTAAAAGAGTGCATGTTCTAAATTGGAGGTCCTGCAACAGTTAAGGTACTGCAACAGTCTAAGTATAGATACTGTGCATATCCTGTGCTAGTAGAGGTCTTGCACATTGGTGTTGCTCACCGTGAAGTTGATGAGACACTGAAGGTCCTGCCACAGTGGAGGTCCTTATAACAGTTGAGGTCCTGCAACAGTGGAAAAGCAGTGTCAATGGATAACCTGTGCCAGTAGAGTTCCTGCAGCTTGGAGGTCCTGAGAAAGTGGAAGGGCTGAGACAATGGAGGTCTTTTGACAATGCAGGTCCTTATAACCGTGATATAGGAGGTCTTGCGACAATAGAGGTCCTTGAAACAGTTGAAGTGCTGTGACAGTGGATGTTCAGGGACAGTAGAATTCCTGTGCCAGTAGAGATCTTGCAGTTTGGAGGTACTGAGTCTGTGGAGTTTCCTGACAGCCGAGGTACTACCACAGTGGCTGTCCTGTGACAAGGGAGTTCTTAGGGTAGTGCAGGTTCTGGGACAGTGGAAGTACTGCTACAATGGTTATCAAAATGCATGGAAAGAAGCAGCAAGGATGCCACCCAGACCAGACCATGGCAAATATAATGAAGATATTAATCCACCCCAAATTCATATTGCTTCACCAAGGAATTGAGTCTGAGACACGTCTATACCTTCTCATGGAGCTCTTTGAAGTTCTACAGCTTTACAAATTCATCTGAAAGTCTGTGATAGTGGAGGCCTTAGACAATGTAAGACCAGCCACAATGGAGATCCTGTTCCAGTAGAAGTTCTGCAAAAGTCTAGTTGGTGATAGAGTGGATGTCCTGAGACAGTGGAAGTCTGGTGACAGTGGAGGTCCTGCACCATTAGAGTTTCTGGATCATTCGAGGTCCTGAGACATGCAGGTGCTCAGACAATGGAGTTCCTGCAACAGTGTAGGTCCTGTGAGAGTGGAGGTGCTAGGAAAGTGAAGGTGATGGACAGTGTAGGTCCAGTGTAGGAATATTGTGTTCCTACAACATTGGAGGTCCTGCAACAGTTGAGGCTCTCATACGGTGCAGTTCTTCCAACTTTGGAGGTCATGCAACTGAATAGGTCGTGGGAAAATTGAGGTTCTGGGACAGTAAGGGTGTTGGGACAATGGAGGTGCTATGTCACCTGAGGTCCTGGGACATTTGAGGTCCTGCAATATTGGAGGTCCTAAGACAGTGTAGATGACCTTGGAATAGTTGAAGTCTGGAATAAAGGGAGGCTCTGCACCAGTAAATGTCCTGAGACACTGGAGATCCTGCAGTTTGCCTGGACAGTGAAGGTCCTACAAAAGTGGAGGTCCTGTGACAATGGAGGTCATGAATCGGTGCATTGGCACTGACCATAGAGAGCCAGCAGCAGTGGACTGTCTTTGCCAGTAGAGGTCCTGCAAGATTCTAGCTGTTGTGAAAGTGGATATCCTACAACATTGGAGGGCTGGCATTAGTGAATGCCCTGAGACAATGGAGATCCTGCAGGAGTTGGTTTTCTTGGACAGTGAAGGTGCTACAAAAGTGGAAGTCTTGCGTCAGTGGAGGGGCTTGGCAAAAATGGAGGTGCTGCCACACTACTGGTCCAGCAACAGTGAATATCATGAGACAGTGCATTTGCAGTGACAGTGGAGCTCCAGCAACTGTGGAATTTTTGTACCAGTAGAGGTCCTGCAAATTCTAGCTGCTGAGAGGGTCTATGTCCTGCAACCTTGTTGGTCCTGCAACAGTTGAGGTACTGCAACAGTGTAAGTCCAGCTACAGTGGATATCCTGTTATAGTAGAGGTCCTTTAAATTGACGTTGGTGAGACAGTGGACGTCCTGTGATAGTGGAGGTCCTATGACACTGGAGGGGCTGGAACACTGGAGGTCATGCCAAAATTGCAGTTCTTGTAATGGTTGCGGTGTTGTGTCAGTGGAAATCTAGCAGCAGTGGACATTCTGTAGGACAGTAGGGGTCCTACAATATAAAAGTCCTTGGACAGTGGAGGTACTGACGCACTGGAGGTCCTGTGAGAATGGAGGTTCTTATAACAGCTGTGACACTGGAAGTACAGCAAATGTAAATGTCCTCTGATAGGAGAGCTCCAACAAACTGAAGTTGCTGAGAGACAGGAGGTCCTCCAACAGCAGTGGTCCTAAGACAGTAGAGATCCTGTAACAGTGGAGAGGCTGAGACCCTGGAGGTCCTTTGACAGTGGAATACTTTGTAACAATAGACGTGCTATGACAAGGGGGTTGTACAATAGTAGAGGTCCTTGTTATAGTTGAGGTATTCGAACAGTGGAAGTTTATGGACAGTGTCTTCCAGTGCCTGTAAAGGTCTTGCAATTTGGAGGGTCTGAGACAGAGGAGTTGCCTGACCACAGACGCCCTACCACAATATTGGTCCTTTGACTGTGGAGGTCTTGGGATAGTTCAGGTGCTGGGACAGTGGAAGTTCTGCTACAGGGGTTATCAAAGTGCATGCAAAGAAGAAGCAATGGTGCCAGCCAAACATGACCATGGCAAATATAATGAAGTTTTTCATCCACCCCAACATCATCTTGCTTCTCCAATTGAGTCTGAGACAATTCTAATAACTTATCGTGAAACTGGTTGAAATTTTAGAGCTTTACAAATACATCTGAAAATCTTTCCACCGAGAGGAGGAAGGAGCCAAGGAAATATTTAGGCAAATGTTAGCAGGCTTTATCTATGGCTATGGGCACTGTATAAGTTCACAGTGACCCGAAACCAGATTATATTTTGTTAGAGAAGAACGGAAAAGTCAAAAGCATCGACTTTGGCCTTCAACTCAAGACAAACCTGGGCAAATGCTGAACTGGCAGCATGGTGCTTACCCTATTGGTGCACCTGATCTCTTCCTAGGACAACTTTATGATGGTGCAAAAAAAAAAAAAAAAAACAACAACGTATGGATCTTAGGAGTAGGCTTATATTTCACTGTTGTATTTGACTCTGTTGTCATACAACAGTTCAGAAGACAGGTTGTAGCAGGTGTGTACCCTGCTCACTGTGGGGTGTCAGAAGAGGCAGCTTAGCCTCTTAATAAAAGTCAATCCGAACTATGGGCTGACAGTCTCAGAGGTGATGGTGTACCCCTGGTCAATGAAAACTGGAAGAGGTTCACAAATCCTTATGAAGAAGTGATCCCTCCCATGCCAGATACTCCAAAAGAGGATGAAACGTAATATATTGAGGTTTGAGGTAAAATATTATAGATTCATTGCATCAAAAAGGTATAATCAGAACATGGCATCCTATTGCTTAATGTAACAGCAAGGAATTGCTTCACAACACAGGCTCAGCAGCTTTGTCCAGTTACGGTCCCATTCTCTACCCTTGCTGATTTCCCTCTAGGACTAAATAGGAATAGATGTGAACACAACATAGACACATTGTTCTCATCTTCCAATGGCCTAGTGTATCCCTATGATCATAAGGCTAATCAAAGAGGAAGCAAAGAGCCATTGTGCATGCCCTTCTTCTTTTCAGGACACTCCCGACAACACCCATAGTGAACAAAGCATACATACACACCAGAAGTGTCCTGTGTCTTCACTCAACAATCAGCCACACTTAGAAGAGCTGTAGCAACGAGAAAACAGAGGACAACCTACTTTCCTGCTGTCTCTCAGCAGAGAGCAGGACATTCCCCAGCTGGGGATTTCCCAGAGGCATTAAAGGATGAACCAATTCCAATGGGGAAATTCACTGATGAAGTTGTGTTGCTGCTTTCCTTCAAGAATGAAACATTACAAGGGGGTGGAGGAAGAGTTTTCTCCCAGAAATGAGGGCAAGGGAGATTGTCCAGAGAACACGCAGATGGCAAAACCCACGTGCCTTTGTACTTTGTCCTTCCCAGTTTGCTCTGTGCTCATTCTTCCTTTGGCTCTGTTTTCCAGTTCCCCATAATTCTTACCATCTTATATCCTCTAAGTATTTTATGATTCTTCCCCCAACCCAACCATCTCCCTCTTCTGGATTTCTTCTCTTCCCAGCAAGGACTCAATATGACTGCTGTGTAGCCCACTCTGGAGCGTGGTGCAGCTGAATGCATCCATTCACCTGAAGTTTATCACACTCTAAAAACACCAGCTTCCACAAAGTGAGGTGGAGAGTGGTATGAGCTCATGAAGTCTTCCATAGGTTACTGGTCCTAGCACACACGGCATTTATCACAAGAGCTAGAGAACAAATTCTTTTTTTTTTCTTTATCTATTTATTTCTTTTTTTTTTATTAACTTGAGTATTTCTTATATACATTTCGAGTGTTATTCCCTTTCCCGGTTTCCGGGCAAACATCCCCCTCCCCCCTCCCCTTCCTTATGGGTGTTCCCCTCCCAACCCTCCCCCCATTACCGCCCTCCCCCCATAGACTAGTTCACTGGGGGTTCAGTCTTAGCAGGACCCAGGGCTTCCCCTTCCACTGGTGCTCTTACTAGGATATTCATTGCTACCTATGGGGTCAGAGTCCAGGGTCAGTCCATGTATAGTCTTTAGGTAGCGGCTTAGTCTCTGGAAGCTCTGGTTGCTTGGCATTGTTGTACTTTTGGGGACTCGAGCCCCTTCAAGCTCTTCCAATTCTTTCTCTGATTCCTTCAACGGGGGTCCTATTCTCAGTTCAGTGGTTTGCTGCTGGCATTCGCCTCTGTATTTGCTGTATTCTGGCTGTGTCTCTCAGGAGCGATCTACATCCGGCTCCTGTCGGTCTGCACTTCTTTGCTTCACCCATCTTGTCTAATTGGGTGGCTGTATATGTATGGGCCACATGTGGGGCAGGCTCTGAATGGGTGTTCCTTCAGTCTCTGTTTTAATCTTTGCCTCTCCCTTCCCTGCCAAGGGTATCTTTTTCCTCATTTAAAGAAGGAGTGAAGCATTCACATTTTGATCATCCGTCTTGAATTTCGTTTGTTCTAGGGATCTAGGGTAATTCAAGCATTTGGGCTAATAGCCACTTATCAATGAGTGCATACCATGTATGTCTTTCTGTGATTGGGTTAGCTCACTCAGGATGATATTTTCCAGTTCCAACCATTTGCCTACGAATTTCATAAACTGGTTGTTTTTGATAGCTGAGTAACATTCCATTGTGTAGATGTACCACATTTTCTGTATCCATTCCTCTGTTGAAGGGCATCTGGGTTCTTTCCATTTTCTGGCTATTATAAATAAGGCTGCGATGAACATAGTGGAGCACGTGTCTCTTTTATATGTTGAGGCATCTTTTGGGTATATGCCCAAGAGAGGTATAGCTGGATCCTCAGGCAGTTCAATGTCCAATTTTCTGAGGAACCTCCAGACTGATTTCCAGAATGGTTTTACCAGTCTGCAACCCCACCAACAATGGAGGAGTGTTCCTCTTTCTCCACATCCTCGCCAGCATCTGCTGTCACCTGAGTTTTTGATCTTAGCCAATCGCACTGGTGTGAGGTGAAATCTCAGGGTTGTTTTGATTTGCATTTCCCTTATGACTAAAGATGTTGAACATTTCTTTAGGTGTTTCTCAGCCATTCGGCATTCCTCAGCTGTGAATTCTTTGTTTAGCTCTGAACCCCATTTTTTAATAGGGTTATTTGTTTCCCTGCGGTCTAACTTCTTGAGTTCTTTGTATATTTTAGATATAAGGCCTCTATCTGTTGTAGGATTGGTAAAGATCTTTTCCCAATCTGTTGGTTGCCGTTTTGTCCTAACCACAGTGTCCTTTGCCTTACAGAAGCTTTGCAGTTTTATGAGATCCCATTTGTCGATTCTTGATCTTAGAGCATAAGCCATTGGTGTTTTGTTCAGGAAATTTTTTCCAGTGCCCATGTGTTCCAGATGCTTCCCTAGTTTTTCTTCTATTAGTTTGAGTGTGTCTGGTTTGATGTGGAGGTCCTTGATCCACTTGGACTTAAGCTTTGTACAGGGTGATAAGCATGGATCGATCTGCATTCTTCTACATGTTGCCCTCCAGTTGAACCAGCACCATTTGCTGAAAATGCTATCTTTTTTCCATTGGATGGTTTTGGCTCCTTTGTCAAAAATCAAGTGACCATAGGTGTGTGGGTTCATTTCTGGGTCTTCAATTCTATTCCATTGGTCTATCTGTCTGTCTCTGTACCAATACCATGCAGTTTTTATCACTATTGCTCTGTAATACTGCTTGAGTTCAGGGATAGTGATTCCCCCTGAAGTCCTTTTATTGTTGAGGATAGCTTTAGCTATCCTGGGTTTTTTGTTATTCCAGATGAATTTGCAAATTGTTCTGTCTAACTCTTTGAAGAATTGGATTGGTATTTTGATGGGGATTGCATTGAATCTGTAGATTGCTTTTGGTAAAATGGCCATTTTTACTATATTAATCCTGCCAATCCATGAGCATGGGAGATCTTTCCATCTTCTGAGGTCTTCTTCAATTTCTTTCCTCAGTGTCTTGAAGTTCTTATTGTACAGATCTTTTACTTGCTTGGTTAAAGTCACACCGAGGTACTTTATGTTATTTGGGTCTATTATGAAGGGTGTCGTTTCCCTAATTTCTTTCTCGGCTTGTTTCTCTTTTGTATAGAGGAAGGCAACTGATTTATTTGAGTTAATTTTATACCCAGCCACTTTGCTGAAGTTGTTTATCAGCTTTAGTAGTTCTCTGGTGGAACTTTTGGGATCACTTAAATATACAAACATGTCATCTGCAAATAGTGATATTTTGACCTCTTCTTTTCCGATCTGTATCCCTTTGATCTCCTTTTGTTGTCTGATTGCTCTGGCTAGAACTTCAAGAACTATATTGAATAAGTAGGGAGAGAGTGGTCAGCCTTGTCTAGTCCCTGATTTTAGTGGGATTGCTTCAAATTTCTCTCCATTTAGTTTAATGTTAGCAACTGGTTTGCTGTATATGGCTTTTACTATGTTTAGGTATGGGCCTTGAATTCCTATACTTTCCAGGACTTTTATCATGAAGGGGTGTTGAATTTTGTCAAATGCTTTCTCAGCATCTAATTAAATGATCATGTGGTTCTGTTCTTTCAGTTTGTTTATATAATGGATCACGTTGATGGTTTTCTGTATATTAAACCATCCCTGCATTCCTGGGATGAAGCCTACTTGATCATGGTGGATGATTGTTTTGATGTGCTCTTGGATTCGGTTTGCCAGAATTTTATTGAGTATTTTTGCATCGATATTCATAAGGGAAATTGGTCTGAAGTTCTCTTTCTTTCTTGGGACTTTGTGTGGTTTAGGTATAAGAGTAATTGTGGCTTCATAGAAGGAATTCGGTAGTGATCCATCTGTTTCAATTTTGTGGAATAGTTTGTATAATATTGGTATGAGGTCTTCTATGAAGGTCTGATAGAATTCTGCACTAAACCCATCTGGACCTGGGCTCTTTTTGGTTGGGAGACCTTTAATGACTGCTTCTATTTCCTTAGGAGTTATGGGGTTGTTTAACTGGTTTATCTGTTCCTGATTTAACTTCGATACCTGGTATCTGTCTAGGAAATTGTCCATTTCCTGAAGATTTTCAAATTTTGTTGAATATAGGTTTTTATAGTAAGATCTGATGATTTTTTGAATTTCCTCCGAATCTGTAGTTATGTCTCCCTTTTCATTTCTGATTTTGTTAATTTGGACGCACTCTCTGTGTCCTCTCGTTAGTCTGGCTAAGGGTTTATCTATCTTGTTGATTTTCTCAAAGAAACAACTTTTGGTTCTGTTGATTCTTTCTATGGTCCTTTTTGTTTCTATTTGGTTGATTTCAGCTCTGAGTTTGATTATTTCCTGCCTTCTACTCCTCCTGGGTGTATTTGCTTCTTTTTGTTCTAGAGCTTTTAGGTGTGCTGTCAAGCTGCTGACATATGCTCTTTCCTGTTTCTTTCTGCAGGCACTCAGCGCTATGAGTTTTCCTCTTAGCACAGCTTTCATTGTGTCCCATAAGTTTGAGTATGTTGTATCTTCATTTTCATTAAATTCTAAAAAGTTTTTAATGTCTTTCTTTATTTCTTCCTTGACCAGGTTATCATTGAGTAGAGCATTGTTCAATTTCCACGTATACGTGGGCATTCTTCCCTTATTGTTATTGAAGACCAGTTTTAGGCCGTGGTGGTCCGATAGCACGCATGGGATTATTTCTATCTTTCTGAACCTGTTGAGGCCCGTTTTTTGACCAATTATATGGTCAATTTTGGAGAAAGTACCATGAGGAGCTGAGAAGAAGGTATATCCTTTTGCTTTAGGATAGAATGTTCTATAAATATCCGTTAAGTCCATTTGGCTCATGACTTCTCTTAGTCTGTCGACATCACTGTTTAATTTCTGTTTCCATGATCTGTCCATTGATGAGAGTGGGGTGTTGAAATCTCCCACTATTATTGTGTGAGGTGCAATGTGTGTTTTGAGCTTTAGTAAGGTTTCTTTTACGTATGTAGGTGCCCTTGTATTTGGGGCATAGATATTTAGGATTGAGAGTTCATCTTGGTTGATTTTTCCTTTGATGAATATGAAGTGTCCTTCCTTATCTTTTTTGATGACTTTAATTGAAAATTGATTTTATTTGATATTTGAATGGCTACTCCAGCTTGCTTCTTCTGACCATTTGCTTGGAAAGTTGTTTTCCAGCCTTTCACTCTGAGGTAGTGTCTGTCTTTGTCTCTGAGGTGTGTTTCCTGTAGGCAGCAGAATGCAGGGTCCTCGTTGCGTATCCAGTTTGTTAATCTATGTCTTTTTATTGGGGAGTTGAGGCCATTGATATTGAGAGATATTAAGGAATAGTGATTATTGCTTCTCGTTATATTCATATTTGGATGTGAGGTTATGTTTGTGTGCTTTCATTCTCTTTGTTTTG
Source organism: Rattus norvegicus (assembly GCF_021556685.1). Classification (NCBI taxonomy): domain Eukaryota; kingdom Metazoa; phylum Chordata; class Mammalia; order Rodentia; family Muridae; genus Rattus; species Rattus norvegicus. The sequence goes on along the minus strand of NC_141534.1, from coordinate 65,089,402 downwards.
TTGCCAAGACGATTAGTTTCTTGCTTCTTCTAGGGTATAGCTTGCCTCCTTATGTTGGGCTTTACCATTTATTATCCTTTGTAGTGCTGGATTTGTAGAAAGATATTGTGTAAATTTGGTTTTGTCATGGAATATCTTGGTCTCTCCATCAATGTTAATTGAGAGTTTTGCAGGATACAGTAACCTGGGCTGGCATTTGTGTTCTCTTAGGGTCTGTATGACATCAGTCCAGGATCTTCTGGCCTTCATAGTTTCTGGCGAGAAGTCTGGTGTGATTCTGATAGGTCTCCCTTTATATGTTACTTGACCTTTTTCCCTTACTGCTTTTAATATTCTTTCTTTATTTTGTGCGTTTGGTGTTTTGACAATTATGTGACGGGAGGTGTTTCTTTTCTGGTCCAATCCATTTGGAGTTCTGTAGGCTTCTTGTATGTCTATGGGTATCTCTTTTTTTAGGTTAGGGAAGTTTTCTTCTATGATTTTGTTGAAGATATTTACTGGTCCTTTGAGCTGGGAGTCTTCACTCTCTTCTATACCTATTATCCTTAGGTTTGATCTTCTCATTGAGTCCTGGAGTTCCTGTATGTTTTGGACCAGTAGCTTTTTCCGCTTTACATTATCTTTGACAGTTGAGTCAATGATTTCTATGGAATCTTCTGCTCCTGAGATTCTCTCTTCCATCTCTTGTATTCTGTTGGTGAAGCTTGTATCTACAGCTCCTTGTCTCTTCTTTTGGTTTTCTATATCCAGGGTTGTTTCCATGTGTTCTTTCTTGATTGCTTCTATTTCCATTTTTAATTCCTTCAACTGTTTGATTGTGTTTTCCTGGAATTCTTTCAGGGATTTTTGCGATTCCTCTCTGTAGGCTTCTACTTGTTTATTAATGTTTTCCTGTGTTTCCCTAAGTGTGTTCATGTCTTTCTTGAAGTCCTCCAGCATCATGATCAAATATGATTTTGAAACTAGATCTTGCTTTTCTGGTGTGTTTGGATATTCCATGTTTGTTTTGGTGGGAGAATTGGGCTCCGATGATGGCATGTAGTCTTGGTTTCTGTTGCTTGGGTTCCTGCGCTTGCCTCTCGCCATCAGATTATCTCTAGTGTTACTTTGTTCTGCTATTTCTGACAGTGGCTAGACTGTCCTATAAGCCTGTGTGTCAGGAGTGCTGTAGACATGTTTTCCTCTCTTTCAGTCAGTTATGGGGACAGAGTGTTCTGCTTTCGGGCGTGTAGTTTTTCCTCTCTACAGGTCTTCAGCTGTTCCTGTGGGCCTGTGTCTTGAGTTCACCAGGCAGCTTTCTTGCAGCAGAAAATTTGGTCTTACCTGTGGTCCCGAGGCTCAGGTTCGCTCGTGGGGTGCTGCCCAGGGGCTCTCTGCAGCGGCAGCAACCAGGAAGACCTGTGCCGCCCCTTCCGGGAGCTTCAGTGCACCAGGGTTCCAGATGGTCTTTGGCTTTTTCCTCTGGCGTCCGAGATGTGTGTGCAGGGAGCAGTCTCTTCTGGTTTCCCAGGCTTGTCTGCCTCTCTGAAGGTTTAGCTCTCCCTCCCACGGGATTTGGGTGCAGAGAACTGTTTATCCGGTCTGTTTCCTTCAGGGTCCGGCGGTGTCTCTGGCAGGGGTCCTGCCGCTCCTGGGCCCTCCCCCACGGGAGCCCAGAGGCCTTATACAGTTTCCTCTTGGGCCAGGGATGTGGGCAGGGGTGAGCAGTGTTGGTGGTCTCTTCCGATCTGCAGCCTCAGGAGTGCCCACCTGACCAGGCGGTTGGGTCTCTCTCTCACCGGGTCTGGGAGCAGAGAGCTGCTGCGGGCCGGGATCCGCGGGTGTGGGACTTCCGGTAAACACAGAACGTGCCCGGTCCTAGAGAAATTCTGCTTCCGTGTGTCCCAAGCTCACCAGGCAGCTTTCCTGCAGCAGAAAATTTGGTCTTACCTGTAGTCCCGAGGCTCTGGTTCGCTCGTGGGGTGCTGCCCACGGGCTCTCTGCAGCGGCAGCAACCAGGAAGACCCTAGAGAACAAATTCTTATGCAGTCAAAAGTAGCATCACATTTCATTCAGCCTTAAATCTAATAACCAGCAATGACTTTGAAAAATTGAAATTACAGTTGCTGCAACAGTGCAGATCCTGTGAAGAGGTAGGTCCTGCGACAGTGGAGGCACTGAAATAGTGCCGGTTCTGTGACAGTGAAGGTCCTTTGAAAGTGGAGGCACTGAGATCGTGGCGGTCAATCTACTTACAGGGGAGCTGCTGCACAATTGAAGGTTCTGCTACAGTGGAGGTCCTGCAAAATTGGAATTGCTGATACAGGGGTATTCCTGTCACTGTAGAGATCCTGTGGCAGTGAAGTTGCAGAATCATGGGAGATCTTGCTTCAGTTGATGTCCTGAAACACTTTAGTTGCTACGGGTGGTGCTACGACAGTGGAATTCCTGGGATAGTGGAGGTTATAGGACAGTGGGTGTCCTGAGACTGTTGTAGTGCTCCTAGAGTGGAAGTCCTGCAATAGTAGTGTTGCTTGGACAGTCCAGTTCTTGGACAAAGGAGGTCCTGTGACACTTGAGATGCTGAGACTCTTGAGCTCCTGAACAGTAGAAGTGCTGTGATAGTTGAAGTGCTGAGACACTTGTGGTCCTGTAACAGTGGAGTTGACACACAGACAGTGGACTTCCTGAGGTAGTGGTGGTGCTTAAACAGTGGATGTCCTGTGACAGAGGAGGTCCTGCAATAGAGGAAGAACAATATATGCTGGCTGATGACCCAGAGCTTCCAGAAAATAGACCACCAATCAATATATATCAGAGGATGGCATTATTTGAAACCAATGGGATGGAAGGCCCTTGGTCCTGTGGAGATGTGATGCTCGAACATAGGAGGAGGCTGGAGTGGTGGGCTTCGAAAAGTTGGGTGAGTTTAGGAGCAGCATCATAGTGGCAAAATGGAGGGAGGAGGGAGAAGATGTAGGAGTGGGCATTTGTGGATTGGCACCTAGGACGTGGGACATCATTTGAGATGTTAAAAACAGTGGAAATGATAAGGTTTACATTGTCTGACCCAAACCTAAGGGATACTACATAAGGAACACAAAAACCCACAGGTGCTCACCAACATTGAGATAAAATTTGGCCTTTGGCGGTCTACTCCAAAGAAACGCTTCCAAGAACACTGTTTAGTTTTTTCAAACAAAGTTTAAAACTCTTAAGTGTACTCTCAAATCTGCCCTAATTTGTATAAATCGGTTAAAACTGTTGGCTTTGTAAATACTTCTATCTTGTCCCAATAGTCACATGCTGGTCATCCCAACAACAAGATACTTGTCAAGGTGGGAGTCAATCAACATGGGATCCTTTTTCCAACTCGGCATGCAGACCCTCAGCTCACCTTCACACACACACACACACACACACACACACACACACACACACACACACAGAGAGAGAGAGAGAGAGAGAGAGAGAGAGAAAGAGAGAAAGAGAGAAAGAGAGAGAGAGACACACAGACACACAGACACACAGACACACAGACACAGATTCACAAACACATGCACACACACACACACACACACAGACACACACACCCATGAGAGAGAGATAGATCGAAAGTGAGGTAGAGAGAGAGAGAGAGACAGAGAGAGAGAGAGACAGAGAGAGAGAGAGAGAGAGAGAAAGAAAGAGAGTTCTTATCATCTACTTTCTAATGCATATTGTGTGCTCTTGGAGTTGAGCACAGAGACTTGCACATGTAAACCAGTCCTGTACACCTAGGAACATTTTCTGATCAGTATTTTCTCTTCTTTATGCAGTTCTTAAATTATCTTTAAGAGAGTGTAGGGCATGGACCTACCATGAAATCTTGGACCTAAAGGTACATTTTAATACAAAGCTTACATATCACTTACAGATGACTCTAGTAGGAAGTACATTAAGTTCAGAATCATTCAATCAGAAACCCTTAATGTATATACCCCATTCTAACTGCCTTCACTTAACCTCATGTTTGGACCACTGTTCCTAGCTGGAGATTCCTGTTTATCTCCCAGAATAAAAGGGAGGCTCCATGCTCAAGTGGAACAGCAGATTCAAGGTGGGACTGTTGGGTGACATTACAGTGAACACCAGGGACTGCCCCACAGAGGCAGGTAGTGGCCCTTTCTTTCCTCCTGGGGAATCATTATCTACATTGTCCTGAGCAGAGAAGGATCCTCTCATTCTAGCAGATGTTCTGGATGACACAAGGAATGTGAATAGATTATGAAATCACTTTACCACATTTCTTTCTGAGGCAGAGACCCTTGAGACCCTTGGCTCAGGAGTAACAGTTCCAGATAGCAAGGTGAGGTCAGTGTGGGCCCTGTGTTGACCTATGAATAGTTATTTATGTTAATCACCAAATCTTTAAAACTTACAGCATGTGAGAGAAAAGTCTCCCAGGAGTCTCAGCTAAAACTAATCAGTGAGTTTTTAAGAACAAGAACAAGTAGGAAATTTAAATTCATGTGATTGCTACAAATAAAGCAAGACACTGTCACTAGATCACCTTTGTGTAAGGGCCCTGACGACATACACAACTTAAGATGTGAAGTGCTCAGCTAGCATTGTGTCTCATCACCTCTGAAGCATGGTCCACAAACAATGGCAACAAACCTTCTCTTCCTCAGAGTTCAAAGTTACCTTTACTGTTAGTGATAGTTTCCAAAGTTAACTAACCTCTACTGGATAGACAGGTTTGACTAACCTTCTCTGAGCTTCTCCCAACCATGTACAGATGGTACATCCCTCTGCACATGAGGCCTGTTCCTCTCAGGCCTGCTGTTCTCCTTCCCAGATTAGAAACTGGATACCTTTCAAGCCTACATTCTTAAGTCATCTATCAACTTTGGGTACATGATAAGCACAACATGACATTGGGTGCCAAATAACACTTTCCTACCTGACAATGAATATGATCCAGGGGTACCAAACATGGAAACTGGTCAGGTAAGGTCAGGTAACCCCCATACTATCTCCATGTGGAGATGAAGATTGACACACCTTCCCAAGCAGACTTTCTCAGCTGTCTCAGCCCACACAGCAGTCCTTTGCTGAGCTTCCTTACTCCCAGTGACTGATGAGAGTACATGAGAAGATGCCTGATTTCTGGAAAGCCCTGGGCCACATGACCCACAGTAGCAGCAGCTTCTGATCACAGGTGATTTCAGGAACTGAAAATGCCTAATGTTCCTGTGTTGATTTGAATATGCTCAGCCCAGGAAGTGGGACTATTTGCAGATGAGCCCTCATTGGATAGGTGTAGCCTTGATTGAGGAAGTGTGTCACTGTTGATGTGACCCTTATGTTTCTTGTCCTAGCTGCATGAAAATCAGTTTTCTAGTAGCGGCCTTCAGATGATGATGTAGAACACCCAGCTCCTCCTGTACCATGTCTGCCTAGATGCTGCCATGCTCCCACCTTGATGATAATGAACCAAACTGCTGAACTTGTAAGCCAAACCCAAAGCAGTGTTCTTCTTATAAGATTTGCATTGGTCATGGTGTCTGTTAATAGCAGGAAAACACTAAGAAAGTCACTTTCTACCACAGATTACGAGGTTAATTGAGTGATGTCATCACCTGAGGAGACATGGCCTCTTATTAAGGTTCTAATCTCCTAAGTAATTGCAGGCTCTCTTCTGGCCTAGGCATTGGCTATTATATTAATCTTCCCAGTGTCTTCTTCTCTGTAAACTATACATTTTGCATTTCTATTTGCCCCATTTGCTCTTTTTCATTGAAGTCCTATAACCTCAGTATAACAGAGGCCATACTGGGCTCTCTTCAAATTTTCATCGAAGAAATTTGTTTATTACTTTTTAATTTAGCCTCAGGTAGGTTTTTACGATGTGGGCTGAAGGAAGCCACATTTTTGTAAAAGCATCATACAAATTATCCCAGGCCAGTTACAAATATTATTGCCTTCTGAATCCCCTTTTCCTGGGCTTCCACATTCTGGATAGGTCTTGGCACTCCTGACTCCCAAGCTCCTGCCAGTATACCCCATTAAACTCTTCTTAGAGCACTGGGCCACTTCTAGTTCAAAGTTCTGAATTCTTGCATATTTTCCAAAACAAGTAACAAGCACAAACTGGCATGGTCAGGTATCACAGAGCAAGAGTCCGCTCTATTACATCCCCTTCTGCATTAGTTACCTTAGTATTTCTGTGACAGAAATGCCATGAGCACAGCAAACTATAAAACATGTAGGCGATTAGTGATCCTATTTCACAGACCACCTGTTACCATAGGTTAAGTTCCATGACAACAGGGCACAGTGGAAGGAGCAGGAAGCAGAGGACTCACATCTGGAATCACAAGTACAAAGCAGAGAGTGCACAGGGAGTGGTGCAGAGCACTAAAACCTCAAAGCCCAGCCCCACTGGCATTCTTTCTCCAGCAAGGGCACACCTCCTGAATCTTCCCAAACAGAGTCAGCAACTGGGAAAGGAGTACTCAAATGCCCGAGACAGTGGAGGATAGCTCATGCAAAATGTCATGATGATTCAGGAATTCGAATCAGTAACAGAGAGAACCTTCACTCTGGGTCAATGTGTGTTGATGCAGAGCCAGCAAGCTGCTCTCCCTCCTCTTGAACATAAGATGTGGATTAAGTACAAATGTAAACAAGCATCTGCATGGAAAATCAACAGCCCTGTTATCTGGTAATACTTATAGGATAAGTCCAGAGGTGCTGGATACTGAAATCACAGAAGAAGCCAACACAAACTCAAACCGTTTAGTCTATAGGAATAAAAATAGCACAGAAGCCAAAATGGGTAACGATATGGAGCAAACGCTCACTCACTCAGCAGATAAAATTACACCTAGCCCTTACTCACAGACCTACTTCATAAACAGTGTACATTCTGCTGGTACCTACTCAACACAATCCTAAATGCTGCAATCAAACCAAATGGTTTCTTACTTTGTTGAGTATGACTTAAAAACACTGAAGTACTCTGAAGGAGGTTAATGGAAAGTTCTCAGGGCCTGGGGAAGTTGGCTGAGGGAGTACAGATTAACAAAGCAACACAACCCAATTTCCCCACCAGCAAGCAGAAACCGGCCTGATGTCAGTTGCCAATTCCTGAGGGTTTAAGAGAAGCCTACAGACTGGAAGGACTGAGGTAGGTGAGATTAAAGTACAGTTACACTGATTGCTCACTTGAAGAATGGGTAGAGTAGCAACTGGAAAGTGCTCTGTGTGTGTGTGTGTGTGTGTGTGTGTGTGTGTGTGTATGTGTGTTCCATGAATGTGTTTCTGTGTGAGTGTGGTTGGGTTGTTGCTGTTGTGTGCTTAATTTGAGACAGAGTGTTACCACAAACTGAAGCTGTCCTAAAACTCACCCTGTACACAAGGGTGGTTTGGACAGTAAAGAGACCTTCTCTCTCATCAAAGGGGGATTAATGATGTGTAGCACAAGCTTTGTGTGAATGTAAATTTCAAAATCTGAAGATTTTATAAATCTCCTTTGGCTTGCTTTAACAATGCTGGTGATTATAGCAATACATGGTACACTGAGGACAGAACAGAATATATAGTGTGAGCTTTTGAGATGGTTCAGAGGTGAAAGGAATAGCTGATGATCTGAGTTTAGTTCCAGAGGCACTGTTAATAATCAAACACAAATATAGCCGACTTTTATCCTGTGTAAAAATCAGTCAGGGCATCCAGTCATCTAAAGTCTGGAAGCTTGGGAAGGGAACATAGAAAATGAATATCCTAGTAAGAGCACCATTGGAAGGGGAAGCCCTGGGTCCTGCCTAGACTGAACCCCCAGTGAACTAGATTGTTGGGAGGAGGGCGACAAGGGGGGGAGGATGGGGAGGAGGGAAGGGGATGTTTGCACGGAAACTGGGAAAGGGAATACTGGAAATGTATATAAAAAATACTCAAGTTAATATATATATATATATATACACACACACACACACACACACACACACTGAGGTCAACCCTAGATAGGGCATAGAGCAATCCACACATCATGGGATTCAACGGGGCGTTTTATGAAAGAGCTATTTCCCAGGAGCACACCTGTGTGTCAAGGCCTCCCTTCCAGCTAGGCCTTTGGAATCTCCAGTGCTAAACACTGTCTCTTCCTTTGCAGAAGTGAAACATAATAAAAATTCACACTTCACAGTACAAGGAATAGCAGTAATCGCAAAAGGTGTAAATAGAACCGATGAGTACCAGAGTATGTGGATTGATGTTATATGAAATGTGTTTGGATGCCGTGCAGTATCCTCTTCCATGTACCTACATACTGAGCAACGACCCTGTACAATTTCTCTCTAGACAGAACCATCTGGAATTCACTCACTGAGGGACTTATTCCCTGGAGTGGCAGCTACAGGTAGGACTTGTGCAACCATGTCACGAAGCGAAGAGACAGAGATGCATGGATTAAATGGAGAGAAGCAGATTGGAATGGTGGAGAGGCTAACCTGCCAACAACTCCAAACCCCCAGCAGGATGACAATGGAGAACAGCGAGCAGTTTCCCAGCCAGCCTCACTCTCCATAGCCAGACTTCTTCCAGTCCTTCCATTTTCCCAAGGAAAGAAAAGTTCAAAAAGCAGGGACAGGGAAAGAAAAACTGCTCTACTCCCAGGAGCCAAGGGCAAACCCCCTGGCACCTCCCTGTCTGAGCCCATAAGCAGAGACAGCCCAGTCCTGGGATCATCTCTAGAGGCTCAGGGACCCAGGCAGATGAGCCCTTGAATCACAAAGTGTTCCTCTACAGCATTCTATGGGTGTCAGTCCTGAGTCCCTGAGCCTGAGGTGCTCTGCACAGCTATTCAGAGAAGCCTTCTCCTGATCTCTGTACAAAGATCTCTGTGTTGGATGTCAAAGGAGAGTGTCCACCCAGCATGGGTTGGGGCTCTGGCCCTCTAATCTGTTGGTCCATGTTAACTTCTCCACAGAGAAAGCTTATGAGCTTTGCTGATGCATCCATTAGGCGTTTGGGGGATTCAAACTCAAGTCTCTGACTAGTCCTGCAGCTTTGTCTCAGGTGTTTGATGATAACCTAGAGCCTTTCTGAGGACTTATGAGAACAGTGTCCTCTTGATGGGTCAGTTTAGAAACAGCTTTGTCTTTAAAAAAAGAAAACTATACCATCAGTTTGAGGCTAATCCTTCAGAATTCAAAGATAACGTGACACCCTGAGTGTAGACATGAGGACTTTAAAGCAGGATGCAGAGTAAACATTCAAAACAGAGAACTATGGACAGCTAAACATCTTACAGGGTTTTATTTCTAACAGCCTAAAGTCTTTCCATAGCCCATAGAAGCCACGGTCTCAGAGTCCTTCCCAACCATGTTGACAGGTCCTATTGTGACCTCATGAGGAGCGATTGTGAGGCGGCCCAGCAAACACATATTAAGCTGTTGCCAGGCCTGGAATTCTTTGAGTGCTTTGAGAGGAGGTGTGGAGTGGAGCCCTCTGCGACTTGGTTGTATCTAGTGAGCTGTGTGTGGTTGTGTCGAATTTTACTGTACTGTGTATATGTGTATGTATCAGTGTGTGTAAGAGAGTGTGTGTTGACAGATTGGCCTGTGTGTGAGTGCGTGTACACTTTTGCCTGTGTGTTTGTCAGTATATGTAGGAGTGTGTGAGTTTACAGGTTTGTATATGTGTATGTGTTTGTATGTGTGTATGTCTTCTTGTGCGTATGTGTATCCCTGTGTGTATGTGTGTATGTGTCTGACGTGTGTTTTTCCAGGTTTGCTTGTGTGTAAGTATGCGTGTTTTGTGTGAATCTGGGTGTTTGTAAGAGTTTGTGTGAGTATAAGTTCACTTCTGTGTATTTCTGTGTGTGTGCCTGTGTGTGTGCCTGTGCCTGTGTGAGTGCGTGTGTGTGTGTGTGTGTGTGTGTCTGTGTGTGCACGTGCCCATCCCCTTTTGCCCCTTGTATCTATATTACCTGCACCTCAGTGCAAGAGAGTGTAGAGGCCAGAAGTCACCCCGGCTGCTGTTCCTGAGGTAGGTTCTCAACCTTATTTTCAAGACAGGCTCTCTCACTGGCCTGCAGCTGCCCAAGTATCTGGGCTGGCTGACCAGTCGCTCCCAGGCATTTGGTATGCCAACCCCATAATATCAGTTTAAAGGCCTATGTAGATGGCTGGCTGCCTATTTCTTGATTGATTGATTTTTGGATGACTTCAAGAGAAAGAATTAGGTCACATATTGCCTCGCCACTGGCTATTTCCTTATTGGGGTTTTGTTTTTTGTTTTATTTATTTATTTATTTATTATGGATTGCTGGTTTCATTTTTTAGTGGTTTTTATGTTCTCACATGCTATATTACTGCTTTGATTATTTACGGTTCTGCAGTCGGATGATTAACTCTATCTCCATTTTCAATGTCCTGCGGTTTCATCCTTTTACATTATTCCTGTTTCTCTATTTATTGAGTACAAGCAATCATTGGCTTAGACTTGATACAAATTTGCCCTTTGTGACACTTTCACTCTTCGGCCTTTGTTTAAGGTTTACTATTCACTGATATTTAACTGCCTTATTCCTTGTGGTTGGTTAATTTTAATTTTCAGTATTTTGCTCTGGAGAGTTGTGGATTTTTGTGGATCACTAGGTCCTGAAATTCAATGGAGTTTTCCCTTAAGTGTTGGCTTTTTATATTTGTTTGTTTTGTCTTATACTAATTCTTTCTCCTCTCGTTTCTTTCATCTGTTTTTTTTTTTTTCTTCAATGAACATCTATTCATAGTATTGACCATCTTTGGCCGCCCAATCCTATTGTAGTATGACGATTTTTATTTTCATCATTGCATTTAGTATGTGTGTGCTCTTGGCTTTCTCTTTTGGGGTTGGTTATTTGGGTGGCTTTTACTTATGACTCTTCATATTTTCCCCTTAACTTTTTCATAATTTTGCTCTATTTTTCTAGTCTAGTTTTTACTTTGTCTTTGTTTGTTTTTTTTCTTTTTCTTTTGTTTGTTTCTTTTAGGTACCACAAGTGTAATTTTAGCTCCTATATTGCTCCATCTTTTTCATTATTTGATTCCATTTTTGTTATTTTTAGGTAGCATTAGTACTGATAAAATGCCTACAGAGACTGAGGAGGAGTTACCAACCCCTACACCCGAGCCCAGTATCTCTGAGGAGGGCAACTTCCATTCCCAATACCAAGTATTGGGGACAATTGGGCAAGGGGGCAACGCCAATGTCCTCCTGGCCCACCACCGGCTCACAGGAACCCCGGTGGCTGTCAAAGTTCTGCGAAAGGACAAGCAGTGGTTCCAGCCAGCCATGATGGAAGCAAACATAATGAGAAAGATCAACCACCCCAACATAGTGTCTCTCATACAAGTTATTGAAAAGGAAACGAGAATATACCTCATAATGGAGCTGGTGGAAGGCCAAGAACTCTACCAGTACATCAGAGAGTCAGGGCACATAGAGGAGGATGAGGCCCGGCAAATATTTGAACAGATATTGTCAGCAGTGAGCTACTGCCATGGAAAGGGGATTGTTCACCGAGACCTCAAACTGGACAATATAATGATTGATAAAAACAAAAAGGTCAAAGTCATCGACTTTGGGCTTAGCACCCAATTTCAACCTGGAAAAATGCTAAACCACCACTGCGGCACGTACTCTTTTGGTTCCCCTGAACTCCTCCTTGGCCATCGGTATGACGGGCCGAAGAATGATATGTGGATTATAGGAGTGGTCTTGTACTGTATGGTAGTGGGAAAGCTCCCATTTGATTCAGTGATCATCCAAGAACTGCAGAGACAAGTAGTGGCAGGGGTATATCCTGCTCCCTGTGGGGTTTCAAAAGAACTGGAGGACCTCCTTAGTAAATTACTGAGGGTAAATCCCAACTTTAGACCAACAGCAAGAAAGGCGATGAAACACCCTTGGTTCAAAGAACACTGGAACGGATTGATAGGTCCCTATGAAGAAATGCTTCCCCTCACACCAGACCCGGCCATTTTGGATGCCATGAAAAGCATTGGATTCCAAGCCTCTGTAGTAAAACACTCTTTAAAACAAAGAAAATATAATGAGGAAATGGCAACTTATTTCTTTCTACAAAAGCAGGCTCTCCAGGGGGATGGCTGCACAGCCCAGGCACAGCAAGTGAGTCCCGTTGTAGCCCCATTTCCTAGCCTTGATCCTGCTGCTGCTTTTAGATTAGAACCAAAGAGGAGTGGAAGCCTGCCAGTCCTTGGCACCTTGCGGGTGTCATCCTCCCATGGTCACGTATCTCACTATGGCCAGAATGCTCATCCAAAAGGAGGCAAAAGATCCACTGTGGCTGGTCGTCTCAGGCCTCTACCGATGACACCTACACAGGACCACTATCACAAATGTGCCGTGAGTGTCCCATGCATTCAAACAACAAGCATCTTCACTGAGAAGAGTAGCAATAAGGAAATCAAAGAAGACAACCCACTCTCCCACAGAGCCCCATTAGAGGATAAGCCCATCCCCAGCAGGGTCCGGCACAGAGGTTTTAAGGGGTGGACCAGGAATATAGCAAATGCCCTGATAAAGCTGTGTTGCTGCATGCCAAGGAGAAAGAAACCTCGCCTGGGGCAGAACAGAATCTCCCCCCAGAAATGAGCCACAGGGAGAGTCCAGAGAACAAGCAGCAGGCATAGCCCAGGTACCTTTGTGCTTTGTCCTTTTCAGTTTGCTCTACGCTGGTCCTTCCTCTGTCTCTGGTTTCCATTTTCCCCACAATTCTTACCTTGTATCTGCTCTAAGTTCTTTATGAGGTTTCCCCAACACCAAGCCTTCTCCCTCTTCTTGATTTCTCCTCTTCCCAGCAGGGACCCAATAGGATTGATGAGTTCCACACTCTACAGAGTTTTCTAGTTGGCCCATCCCTTCAGATGGACTCCAGCTCCCCCTTAGGCCAATAGCTCCCACAAGGTGAGGACAAGAGGTTCATGGGCTCATGGACTCCTCCAGGGGCTACTGATCTTTTCACATGTGGTCATCAATCACAAGTGCTGCAGAACAGAGTCTTATGTTTTCAAATATAACATCCCATTCCATTAAGCCTCAAAACTAATTAACAAGGTTTTTCATTGAATAAGTATCAACAACCTAGTTTGTGGGTTATAGTTGATGGTCAGAATCCTGCATGCATGCATATTGTTTTGCATACTGGTTTTTTTTGTTCCTAAGTCCTAGTGATCTATTGAATTTTATAGGTAGTAGTTCTAAATGGTTTCTTTCAAAGACCTCAACTGAGAAGTAGAAAAAAGAAGTTATAATATAGTAAGGCAAATCAAAGCCCCAAATGGTAAGCTAAGAATTCTACCTCACTGTCTTTTTTTCTTGGAATAAATTGTCTTGTCTCTTTCACAGTGTCATCTGGAAATTCTTTCATGTCCTCAGTATAAACAGTAGGTGATTTCAGACACATGGCAATGGAAAAGACACCAGCAGAAACTACAGCAGCAACAGGAGTAGCAACAATAGCAGAAGCAGCATTAGGCACAGCAGCAGCAGGAGGAGGAGAACGAGGAGGGTAGGAGGAGGAGGAGGAAGAGGAAAGAGGAGGAGAAAGAAGAGGAGGAGGAGGAAGAGAAGGAAGAGGAGGAGAAAGAGGAGGATGAAGAGCAGGGGGAATATTTTGATTCCCTGTCCCCGTGAGAATTGCTGATGACTACTTCTGGACACAGATATCATGCTGAGAACTGTTTATCAAAATGATTTAACAGAATATTAATTTTCATAGAAGACATGTCAATGTTCCTGAGGGCATGCAGCCCTGGAAAAGAGAGCCAGATGGCTGAGGCAAGCAGTGTGGAATGTTCTTACTGAGGAAGACCTTCTCAAAGCTGATGATGTAATAGGCATGAAGGAGCATTTCATGGGAGTCACGGTCCCATGCCCCTGTGTCAGGGCACACAGAGCTCCTAGCCTTGCATCCTGCGTGAGAGGGGACCTGGAATATTCCCTGATCCCCACAGGGTCCTGGATTGCATGGTTCCCCCTCAATCATGGTCCTCCCTGTGCCCCATGGGGTCCGCAGCTTCTACGGGCTGAATTTATATCAGTGATTAACTGGAGCTGGACCACAACCACACCACAGGCAAGCCCTGGGCACTGAGGACATTAAGAGCAGCAGACAACATCTCCTCCGCTGCTTCTGACTCTGCTCCACAAGCCAAGGCAGCTCCCACACAGCAGGCATCCAGCCTAACTCCCAGCAGGGAGAGTGTGAGATGTCTGTGGATGAGCCCACAGGGACTACAGGATTCTGTGGGAAGACATCTGGTAGCTTCTGGAGCAGCTGCAGCAGCCAGGACACATGAACTACAGTGGAGGTGAGCTATAGGACCAGGTAGCAAAGAGCCTGATCTGGCCAATGCTGATCTGAATCCCTGAGGGCAGGCTGGAATGGTCACTCAGGGCTATTAGAGTGAAGGCCAGCCAAGGGCATACAATGTGTCACTAACATTCTCAAAGTCTTGTCCAGGAAATAAACCACTGGCCTTGACCAGTAAAGTTGAGACCAGACTCATGGGCTACAGGATAGCAGATTGAACTGAGTCTGAATTCCCATGAGTATGACCTCTGGCTGCTCCCTAGGCTCAGTATAGATGAGCATGAGAAGGCACCATTGCTGTGTTTGCAGGAGTAGCAGAGAGCTCGGAATACATGACCCACTCCTAACCCAGACTGGAGCCACTCTGGGGAGGAGATGGCATCATTTGAGAGATGGGCTTATGCGGGACACTGTGCTCTGGTTTGTGGCACATACAGCTCCTGTCTTTCTTGCTGACAGTTCAGATCCTCAGCTGGCCTCATCACGGACAGTCCCATGAGGAGTGGGTGTTTGGTTCCTGCTTCACAGTTAGGGCAGGAACAAGCCCAGACGCAGTGAGTAAGGACAGTGCTTCTGTCTTGACCCAGCTTCCTTGTCCTCCCCCCTCCCCCAACTCATCAGGAGCCACCCAGAGACCTTCATAGGAGTGTGGGTCATGTTAATCGGAATGCACAGCTGGAGATTAAATTCTGGGTAAGGTCTCCATACAGCCCTGGTGGCTCCCACACCCTGCCTACCTAAGGTTTCCCAATTGGGTCCTCAGGGTCGTGGAGAATCTTCTACAGGCTGCCATGAAGATACAGCCAGTTTCTTGGTAACATTGTGTTTAGCAGAGGTTCTCTGCTTCAGTGAGAGGGTTTGCTGAGTAGCACACCAGGACCAGAAAAGTGTAGAGCCCTCCAGTGGTAGACATGAAGTACTGCAGGAGTTTATTTCCTGATTTCTTCACATCTACCTTGTTCTAAAGGCTTTTTGTCAGACACATAGGGACCTAAGAAACTTGAGTTTGCAACCCCAATAGGGAACCCAGGACACTAAACCAGCAGCCCTGTTAAACGTCGGCAGAGGACAGTCTGGGCTCTGTGTTTATAGAACGGCTCTAGACTGGTATGAAGACTGATTGACCAGCCAGTCAAGGAGAGTTAGGGACAGTTAGAGACTTGGAGGAGAGCATGAGCGGCAGACACAGCAGAGTCCAGGCCAACAGTGGAACCAGTTCATTTAATAGAGAAGCATATGCCCTCCCAAAAGGCTGTCAGCTTAAGGCACTGCACTGAAGACCTGACCCAATAACATGCCCAATTTACACATCACCCACCTGTGGCTTGTGGAGGGTCCTCAGTGTAGATCCTAAAGTCCATCATGGCTGAAAGGCAGAAGTTTGCACATCATTGCAATGTGGAGGCTACTCTCTGCTGATGGGACCCACACAGTCTGTGAAAAAGTTTGCTTAAGTGAAAGTTGGCCGTCCTTGAACTCTCTGGTCTTCCAGGGTAGTGTGTGTTGACCACATGCAGAGCCATTCCTGAAAAACGTAAGAGCCAAAATTCAACAATAGGGAGAGAATCCTGTGCCAGATGGAATCCCTCAGGCCAGTGCGGATTCAGAGACATCCTATGCCATGGCATGGAGGCTCCCAAGAACTTCTAGGATCAATGTGAGCCACACAGGGGCCACAGTCCATCCTGGGAGAACATTAAAGTATCTGGAATTATCAGGGACCCTAAGGTAGGTTCGTCAGGATATGGAGCTGATGCATGGTGGGATGCTTGGAGGATACAGCCTAAGGCAACGTAGAGGAAAGTGTGTTATGAGAGCTAAGACAGAGCAACCACACAGTCTGAGAACAAGTTTGCTTAAGTGAAATTTGGCCGTCCTTGAACTCTCTGTTCTTCCAGGGTAGGATGGCCTATCGGGCCCAGGACAGAGCGACTATGCCAGAATTACAATGGTCTGTAATAGAGATGGAGAAGGTGTCAGGATGGGACTTGGGCAGTGGATGGAGCTCTATGACTGCAAAGCCTGCCTAGGCTCCCAGGACCCAGAGCTGGCTGCTGCAGGAAGTCCTAGATCACAACTCTGCCGTTCCTCTTCCCAGGTCTTGCTTTTAACTACTGGACCCAACACAAAGCCTCCCTTGCAGGCTTACCAGAGCATGAAAACGAAATGGCCACCTCCTGTAACAAGAAACACTTCTAGAAGAGGAAGGAGACATCAATACATTCACAAAACTTTCAACTCGAATTCTGTCTTGCCAATAAGTGTGCAGGGATAAAGGTAAAGCAGATATTGAGGGACCAACCAGTCAATGACTGACACAAAGTGAGATCTGTCTCATGTGACAGACACAACCTCTGACGCTATTTATGATATTCTTTCTGATTTACTTGCAGACAGAAAAGTAGCACACCTGTCTCCAGAGGCTTCACTTAGCAGCTGAAAGCCACAGCCAATCCTCAGATAGAGCTCGGGAAGTCTTGTGGAAGAGTGGGGGGAGAGTGACAAGGAAACTGGTTGGGATAAAACACTACAAGAAGTCCCCTACTGTCAGATACCTTGGACCATGGAGTATGCTAGAGTCTGTGCAACCAACCCCAGAGCCAGGTTAGCTATCTGCAGTTGGTCTCCATGTGGGTCATCTGACAAGTAGATCCAGGACTGTCTCAGTCTGTGTTGCCTGCCATTGGATCTGTTCCCCATACCCGGACTGCCTGATTGTAAATCTGTGGGGCAGAATGTGCTCGGGCCACCTGGGACTAGATGTCCCAGGGTGGTGTGGTACCCAGGGACTCTCCCCTTGTCCAAAGAGAAGGGAGAGCATTATGGTAGAAAGGATTTGTAAGGTGGGACTGGGAAGGGAAGAGGGAGAGTGACTGGGATCAGGATGTAACCTGAATAAAGAAGACATTATTGGAAGTAAAAAAGTTAGCCTGGAAAATGGAAAGATTGATAAGTGGCTAAGAGCACTGAATGCTCTTCCAGAGGTCCTGAGTTCAAATCCCAGCAAACACATGGAGGCTCACAAATGTCTCTAATGACATCTGATGCCCTCTCTGGTCTTTCTAAATACAGCTACCCTGTACGTATGCATAACGAATGATTGATTGAATGAATGAATGAATGAATGAATGAATGAATAAATAAATAAATAAATTTTACCTAGTCTTAGTTATCAGGCAATGAATAAAATGTTGAAATTATGTTCAAACCCATGTCATGGATTGCCTGGATCTTTTAGATCTTCAGGAAACATCTCAACGAAGAACAAGAGAGGCTGGAGAAGAATGGGGAAGGGTTTGATCCCTGAAGTTCCTCAGTGTCCACTAGCACAGCACTTGTCCTTGGGAGATGACGTCTTTCACTCTTCCTGACTGTTGCACCAATCAGAATTACAAGCTCTGTGGATGAACCTGTAAAAGAGGACAGTTGCTCTTGGGCCAATATGGAGGTTCCTGACCTCTCAGCAAGCTCACTGCTGACTTTTGAGGTCTCTGGAGGGTGAGCAAAATGAAGACACACAGAGTAGCCTCAGGTTGAGTCAGCCAGGGCCAGGGGGCTCAGTGGTGTCTCTCAGATTCCCAGGCCCTCCCTGAGATTGAACACACTACACAGTGTAAGAGGATTAGGGGATAACCAGGAAATGCAGTTGCTCAGGTGTCTGGCTCTGTAGGAGGGAAATAAATCACAGTGGGAAGCTTCAGGACAGTCAGGTGACCTGAGCCCTCCACAGAGTCTAAGTCCAGACTCACAGACATTCATCTGTCCACAAGTCTCCTAAACACAGGCCTTGACTGACCTGCAGTCCAGAGTATGTTATTATACAGTGTCGCTTAGAGAGAGGACATACTTTCCAATTAGGCCTTTTCTGTGTCACACTGAGACTGGGTTTATGGTACAGCTGATGCAGATGGGGACTGGCCACAAGTGGCAGTCTATCGCAGATCATGAAATAAATAAATAAATAAATAAATAAATAAATAAATAAATACCCACTTATCTCACTGCCTGCAATCCTCATTGTCACCATAAGGGAGCGCTGCTTTGACCTTCTCAGAAATAAAAGCTGACTTCCCTCAGGGAAATGGATGGACGGATGGATGGATGGATGGATGGATGGATGGATGGGTGGGTGGGTGGGTGGGTGGATGGATGGATGGATGGATGGATGGATAGACAGAGAAGTGATTTGACTTAATCAGTTTCTTCCTTTCCTACTTTTCTGGTCGAAAACACACTGAACATGTCTGCTGCAATTGCTTGTTCTTCATTTCTGCTTTCTTTGGCTGTTCATTCAAGGCAGCTCCCTTAGAATCTGCTCATCTCAATAAAGGTCCATCTGTGGAATGTATAGCTTCTCAGTTAGGAGCTAAGGGATTCTTGGAAGGAGTTCCCAAAATCCCCTCTGGGGCAGTTGCCAGTGTTCTCTACTTCAGACAGCAGCTGCATGAAGCAAACACACACCTGTCTGAACATTCCAGCTTGGGTGCACGTCACAGTGCACCTGCCCCAGGGTCCTTGCCAGTTGCACATGCCACAGGGCCACAACTACAAGATCCCTTCCCCAGGAATCATGCCCCCTTGCATCTCCCCCAGGATTCCTGCTCTGTTGTAACTGAACCAGGGTCCCTGCCCGGTTGTTCCTGGCTCACGTTTCCTACTCAGTTTTACCTGCCCCAACGACCCTGTCCCACTGCACCAGCCTCAGGGATCCTGTCCCATTGTGCCCACTATGCTGCACCTTCCTGAGAGTACCTACTAACTGTTCCTAGGTGGCATTTTTCAAAATCTAATTCAAAGATCTTGCCAGTCAGAACCCATTGTCTTTATTAACACCAAGTAGATATTTGCAGGGCTTCCTCACCTACACTTAATCAATCCCTTCTCTCAGTTGTCCATGTGGAAGCAAAGAAACTAGCAGCAGAACATGGATTATTCATCCAGGATATCAGCAGCCCTAGAATTCTCATGAGATGGGCTGCTGTGACTGTGATACAGGGGTGGAAGGGAGGCTTTGACACTGAACAAGCCCAGAGTGCTGCCTCTGCTCACATTGTGCCAGCACCTTAGCCTACCTCTAGATGTCCTAAACTCTGAGAGGAGGAAGGAGATCTTCCTACATAGAAGATGTTCTCTGAATCTGTGCTGGCCCAGGTCAAGCCAGAGTGTTTGCACATGCCAGTTCCAGCCCCTGAGGGTTCTCTGCCTGCCTGGTGTTTTGTTGTGCTTTATGTCTGGCAAGGTGAAGATGTGGCCCATACTAGGAATATCTTTGAAGACAACTGCCCTGGGTTCCCATGCTAAAATTCAATTAGGGACTGACAGGGACCTAAATAACAACAAGACAGTGCCAAGACCATGAGTTCCAAAATCAAGAGCAAATGGGGCCTTGATGGTATCCTGTGCTGATCTGACAGGAGTCAGCACACACAATTCTCCTGCACATCCAATGCCCCTTGGAAAAATCCTCTGTCAAGGGTAAGTGATGCCTCATGAGAATGAACTGTCGGCGTAGGACAAGACACTTGGGACTACTGTCCTGAATTCACCAGTCTCAGATGAATGGGCTTTGAAAAGTTTTCAGGACACAGAATAGGGGTGTGTAAGCAAGTGCAGGTAATCCTTGGGTAACACATAGTTCCTGAGGAGGTTCTGAGAGCTGTTGGATCCACTCCTGGAAAAGGCAGCATTGTGTTCAGGGGGGTAAGAAAGCATGAGCCTGCTGATGTTTTCACAGTATTGCATGGGAACAGTAACAATGCCCTTAGGAGCAGGATGTCCTAACACTCTCAGATCAAGCAGACAGCCTAGAGCCTATTAGGCCCATATCCCAAGAGAATACCGGTCATGTGTGAAGCTTCTATAGCCAGGAAGCTGGAACAGGGAACATTGGCATTGTCTCAGTTAGGGGTTTACTGCTGAGAACAGACACACCATGACCAATGCAGCTCTTATGAGGACAACATTAATGGACACAGGATTGCAGGTTCAGAGACTCAGTCCAGTATCATCAAGCTGGGAGCATGGCAGCATCCAGGCAGTCATGGTGCCAGAGTAAGTGGGAGGTCTACATATTCATCTGAAGGCTGCTTGAGGAAGATTGGCTTGCATGTGGATAGGAAAATGGTTTCAAAGCCCATGCCCACAGTGACACACCTACTTTAACAAGACCACGACTCCTAATATTGCCACTCCCTGAGCTAAGCATATACAAACCATCATAGACATCTTGCAGGAGGGTGGTACTGTTCTATCAGAGAGAAGCCTCTGTTCCCGTTAATATACTGAGGTCAACCCTGGGTAGGGCACAGAGCCCTCCACACATCCTGGGACTCAGGGAGGCATCCTATGAAAGAGCTTTTTCCTAGAAGGAAACATGGGTGTAGGCCTCCCTTCCAGCCAGGCTGTAGGGAGTCTCCAATGCTAAACTCTGTCTTTTTGCAGAAGTGAAACAATGAAAATTCACCCTTAACAGTACAGTGAATAGCAAAAATGGTGAAAGGTATAAAAAGAACCAATTAGTACCAGAGCATGAGGATTGGTTTTATATGAAATGTGGGTGGGTGCAGTGCAGTATCCTCCTCCATGTACCCACATGTTCAGTAACTACCCTGTTCGATGCAGCTTTACACAGAACCATCTGGAATCCATTCACTGAGGGACTCCATCCCTGGACTGGAAGCTACAGGTGGGACTTTTGTATCCAGGTCTCCCAGCCCTGGGACAGGGATGCATGGATAAAGTGGAGAGAAGCAGACTGGAATGGTGCAGAGGTTATCCTGCCAACAACCCCAAGCCCCCAGCTGCATGACAATGTAGAACAGCGAGCAGTTTCCCAGCCAGCCTCACTCCCCATTGACAGACTTCTTCCAGTCCCTCCTTATGCCAAGGAAAGAAAAGCAAAAAAAGTAGGGGCAGGGAAAGAAAAATTGCTCTACTCCCAGGAGCCAAGGACAAGCCCCCTCCCATCCTCTTATCTGACCCCATAACCAGCCACAGCCAAGTCCTGGGCTCATCTCTAGAGGCACATGGACCCAGGCAGATGAGCCCTTGAATCACAATCGGCTCCTCAAAAGCATCCTATGGGTGTCAGTCCTAAGTCCATGAATCGGAGGTGCTCTGCACAGCTATTCAGAGAAGCCTTCTCTTGATCTCTGTGAAGATCTCTCTGTTGGATGTCAGAGGAGGGTGTCCATCCAGCATCAATCCAGGGACTGTGGCCCTCTAATGTGTTAGCCCATGTGAACCTCCCCACCTGTCCTTGTGCAACTCCTCCTTGATCGCCTTTTATAGGAAGATATTTAGGGTCCCTTGCAGGAGGCAGGGAAAATAGCACACAGCTGAGGGTGGTAGACAAAGCTGGGAACTCATCAAATATTGAGTTGGTGTGAGGCTCCCTAAGCCATGCTTGGGCAGGTCTGTGCCAGCGATCCCATAAGACCCTTTGATTCTCCCCATGTACACAGCAGGAACCAATTGCCAGGCCTACCCTCTGCCCAGAGCAAAGGGAGATTGGAACTTGGATTCCAACCCTGGCCATTCCTATAATACCTGACCTTGTAACCCTTGCTCCCTTTGGGGCTCAACAGTCCCCCTCAAATGTAGACAGCAATGTCTAGATGGTGTTCACAGCTTTTCTTGCCTGAAACTGTGCTTTGTTTGATACTACAAACCAGGAAGTAGGGACTTAAACTTGAGATCACTGACTCAGGCTAGGGAGGACTCCAGGGCACCTGAGCTCAGCTGCAAAGGCTGAAGCTGAACCACAGTGAGCAGAGGTGGCACATTTTGCTGTTTCTTTCCTTTTCTGCTCTCAGGCCTTTCAGTGAACTCTACAGATGAGGATCTTTCCTCCCAGGCTTAGTGTCTGCAGCCATGAGAGTCCTCTACAGGGGACTCCAAACCCCAGAAGAGTCTTCAGAAGGAAAGCGCTACACACTGCACTGCCCCCAGCACTCTGAGAAACAGAGACCCTTTTTGGGCTTGGGCCAGTCAGTGCTCAATAGTTAGCTTCTGGCTGCACTGGCTGCTCACAAATAACACTGCAGACTGGGTCCTGTGACCTGGCTGTCACAGACTGTGATTGAGAATTCATTTCAACTGTGTCAGCATAGCCACTCTGTTCCTTCTGGCCCGAGGTTGCACAGAGCTCCTTGTCCTCATACATGCCTCTTCCATCACTGGACCTTAATATTTAAAGTGCGCCCTACACTCTGGATGGACTTGGTTTTCTATACATCATGCCAACCTCTGTGTTAGAGGAAGTGTCTGCCTGTGTATGCCTACCCCTTTATGTGCCTAGGTGTCCATGCATACCACTACCCCATGTCCTGTCAGGGGCCATCCTCTGGACAGGTCCTCACGCCTGCATGTCAGACCACCTGTCTTCAATCCCCAACCCCTCCCCACTGCACAGATGCTGAGCTTATGGGCTTTGCTGATGCATCCAACATTGATGGGGGTTTTGGGGATTGAAACTCAATTCCTTAACCTTGGGAGGCAAGTGCTCTGCCTATCCCTGCAGCTTTGTCTCAGGTGTTTGATGATAACCTAGAGCCTTTCTGAGGATTTATGAAATCAGTTTAATCTTGATGGGTCAGGCAAAGAAGTGCAGACCGACAGGAGCCGGATGTAGATCTCTCCTGAGAGACACAGCCAGAATACAGCAAATACAGAGGCGAATGCCAGCAGCAAACCACTGAACTGAGAATAGGTCCCCTATTGAAGGAATCAGAGAAAGAACTGGAAGAGCTTGAAGGGGCTCGAGACCCCAAAAGTACAACAATGCCAAGCAATCAGAGCTTCCAGGGACTAAGCCACTACCTAAAGACTATACATGGACTGACCCTGGACTCTGACCCCATAGGTAGCAATGAATATCCTAGTAAGAGCACCAGTGGAAGGGGAAGCCCTGGGTCCTGCTAAGACTGAACCCCCAGTGAACTAGTCTATGGGGGGAGGGCGGCAATGGGGGGAGGGTTGGGAGGGGAACACCCATGAGGAAGGGGAGGGGGGAGGGGGACGTTTGCCCGGAAACCGGGAAAGGGAATAACACTCGAAATGTATATAAGAAATACTCAAGTTAATAAAAAAAAAAAAAAAGAAACACAGCTTTGTTTTTTTTATTTTTTTTAACAGTGTACCATCAGTTTGAGGCTAATCATTCAGAATACAATGAAAAAGTGACACCCTGAGTGTAGACATGACGACTTTGATGCAGGAGGCATAGAAAACATTCAAAACAGAGAACCGAGGAGAGGTAAACATCGTACAGGCTTTGATTTCTAAAAGCCTTAAATCTCTCCATAGCCCAAGAAGCCAGAGCCTTGAAGCCCTTCCCAACCATGTCATGACAGGTCCTATTGTGACCTAATGAGGAGCGACTGTGAGGCGTCCCAGCTAACAGATGTTAAGCTGTTGCCAGGCCTGGATTTCTTTGAGTGCTTTGAGAGGAGGTGTGGAGTGGAGCCCTCTGTGACTTGTTTGTATCTTGTGAGCTGTGTGTGGTTGCATTGGATTTTACTGTACTGTGTATATGTGTATGTATCAGTGTGTGTAAGAGAGTGTGTGCTGACAGATTTGCCTGTGTGTGAGTGTGTGTACACTTTTGCTTGTGTGTTTGTCAGTATATGTAGGAGTGTGTGAGTATACAGGTTTGTTTGTGTGTATGTTTGTATGTGTGTACCACTTCTTTTGTGTGTGTGTGTGTCCCTGTGTGTGTGTGTGTGTGTGTGTGTGTCTGTGATGTGCATTTTTCCAGGTTTACTTGTGTGTAAGTATGTGTGTGCCTGTTCCTACGTGAGTGTGTTTTGTATGAATCTGGGTGTTTGTCTGTGTGTGTGCCTGTGTGTGTGTGTGTGTGTGTGTGTTTGTGTGTGCACGCACGTGCCCATCCCCTTTTGCCCCTTGTATCTATATTACCTGCACCTCAGTGCAAAAGAGTGTAGAGGCTAGAAGTCACCCTGGCTCCTGTTCCTGAGGCAGGTCCTCAACCTCATTTTCAAGACAGGCTCTCTCACTGGCCTGCAGCTGCCCAAGTACCTGTCTTGGCTCTCCAGTGGCTCCCAGGAATTTGATATGCCAACCCAATAATATCAGATTAAAGGCCTACGTAGACTGCTGGCTGCTTATTTATGGATTGATTTTTTTTCTATGTGTTTAAGAGATAGAATTAGGCCATATATTCTCAAGACCACTGGCTATTTCCTTATTGTGGTTTTGTTTTATTTATTTATTTATTTATTTATTTATTTATTTGTTTATTATGGATTGCTGGATTCATTTTGGTGGTGGTTTTTATGTTCTCACATGCTATATTACTGCTTTGATTATTTACGGTTCTGCAGTCGGATGTTTAACTCTATCTCCATTTTCAATGCCCTGCGGTTTCATCCTTTTTCATTATTCCTGTTTCTCTATTTTGAGTACAAGCAATCATTGGCTTAGACTTGATACAAATTTGCCCTTTGTGACACTTTGACTCTTTGACCTTTGTTTAAGGTTTACTATTCACTGATATTTAACTGCCTTATTCCTTGTGGTTGGTTAATTTTAATTTTCAGTATTTTGCTCTGGAGAGTTGTGGATTTTTGTGGATCACTAGGTCCTGAAATTCAATGGAGTTTTCCCTTAAGTGTTGGCTTTTTACATTTGTTTGTTTTGTCTTATACTCAGTCTTTCTCCTCTCATTTCTTTCATCTGACCTTTTTCTTCAAACAATCCATTCACAGTATTGATCAGCTTTGGCTGCCCAATCCTATTGTAGTATGACGATTTTTATTTTCATCATTACGTTTAGTATTTGTGTGCTCTTGGCTTTCTCTTTTGGGGTTGGTTATTTGGGTGGCTTTTACTTATGATTCTTCATATTTCCCCCTGTTCATAATTTTACTCTATTTTTCTAGTCTAGTCTTTTCTTTGTTATTATTTTTTCTTTTTGTTTCATTTGTTTCTTTTAGGTACCACATGTGTAATTTTAGTTCCTGAATTGCTCCATCTTTTTCATTATTTGATTCCATTTGTTTGTTATTTTTAGGTAGCATTAGTACTGATAAAATGCCTACAGAGACTGAGGAGGAGTTACCACCTTCTAGTCCCGATCCCAGTATCTCTCAGGAGGGAACCTCTCATTCCCAATATAAAGTACTGAAGACTATTGGAAAAGGAAGCCATGCCAAGGTCCTCCTGGCCCACCACCAGCTCACAGGAACCCCAGTGGCGGTCAAAGTTCTCCGAAAGAACAAGCAGTGGTTCCGGCCAGCCATGAGAGAAGCAAACATAATGAGAAAGATCAACCACCCCAACATTGTTTCTCTCTTACAAGTCATTGAAAACAAAACTAGAATATACCTCATAATGGAGCTGGTGGAAGGCCAACAACTCTACCAGTACATCAGAGAGTCAGGGCACATAGAGGAGGATGAGGCCCGGCAAATATTTGAACAGATATTGTCAGCAGTGAGCTACTGCCATGGAAAGGGGATTGTTCACCGAGACCTGAAAGTGGACAATATAATGATTGATAAAAACAAAAAGGTCAAAGTCATCGACTTTGGGCTTAGCACCGAAACACAACCTGGACAAATGCTAAACCAGCACTGCGGTGCGTATTCTTTTGGTTCCCCGGAACGCTTCCTTGGACTTCTGTATGGTGGGATGAAGAATGATATGTGGACAATAGGAGAGGTCTTGTATTATATGGTAGTGGGAAAGCTCCCATTTGATTCTGTGATCATCCAAGAATTACAAAAACAAGTTGTTGCAGGGGTGTATCCTGCCCCCTGTGGGGTTTCAGAAGAACTGGAGAACCTCCTTAGTCAATTACTAACAGTAAATCCAATGTATAGACCAACAGCCAGCGAGGTGATGAAACACGCCTGGTTCAAAGAACATGGGAAGGGGTTCACAGTTCCTTGTGAAGAACTGCTTCCCCTCAGGCCAGACCCTGAAATTTTGGGTGCGATGAAATGCATGGGATTTCAAGCCTCTGTAATAAAATACTCCCTAATAAAAAGAAAGTATAATGAGGAAATGGCAACTTATTGCTTCCTACAACAGCAGGCTCTCCCAGGGTATGGCTGCACAGCCCAGGCACAGCAAGTGCGTCCCATTGCAGCCCCATTTCCTAGCCTTGATACTGCTGCTGCTTTTAGATTACAAAGAAAGAGGAGTGGAAGCCTGCCAGTCCTTGGCACCTTGCAGGTGTCATTCTCCCAAGGTCACATATCTCATTATGGCCAGAAGGTTCATACAAAAGGAGGAAGAAGGTCCACTGTGGCTGGTCGTCTCAGGCCACTACCAATAACACCTACACAGGACCACTATCACAAATGTGCCATGAGTGTCCCATACATTCAAACAACAAGCATCTTCAGTGAGAAGAGTAGCAACAAGGAAATAAAAGAAGATAATCTACTCTCCCACAGAGCCCCATTAGAGGATAAGCCCATCTCCAGCAGGGTCCGGCACAGAGGTTTTAAGGGGTGGACCAGGAATATAGCAAATGCCCTGATAAAGCTTTGTTGCTGCTTGCCAAGGAGAAAGAAACCTCGCCTGGGGCAGAACAGAATCTCACCCCAGAAATGAGCCACAGGGAGAGTCCAGATAACAAGCAGCAGGCACAGCCCAGGTACCTTCGTGCTTTGTCCTTTCTAGTTTGCTCTATGCTGGTCCTTCCTCTGTCTCTGGTTTCCATTTTCCCCACAATTCTTACCTTGTATCTTCTCTAAGTTCTTTTATGAGGTTTCCCCAACACCAAGCCTTCTCCCTCTTCTTGATTTCTCCTCTTCCCAGCAGGGACTCAATATGAATTCCCCACTCTACAGAGTTTTCTTGTTGACCCATCCCTTCAGATGGACTCCAGCTCCCCCTTAGGCCAATAGCTCCCACAGGGTGAGGACTAGAGATTCATGGGCTCATGGACTCATCCATGGGCTACTGGTTCTAGCACATGTGGTCATCAATCACAAGTGCTGCAGAACAGAGTCATATGTTTTCAAATGTAACATCCCACTCCATTAAGCCTTAAAATTAATAACAAGGATTGTCACTGAATAAGTATCAACAACCTAGTTTGTTGGTTATTGTTGATGGTCAGAATCCTGCATGCATGCATATTGTTTTGCATACTGATTTTTTCATTCCTAAGACCTAGCAATTGATATATATATATATATATATATATATATATATATATATATATATATATATATATGTAACATTTCTAAATGATTTCTTTCAAAAATCTTAACTGAGAAGTAGAAGAGAAGATTTGATAAAATAATAAGGCAATCAAAGCTCCAAATGGTAATCTAAGTATTCTACCGCATAAGATTTTTGCTTAGAATAAATTGACTTTTTTTCTCTCACAGTGCCATCTTGAAATTCTGTCATGTCCTGAGTATAAACAGGAGGTGATTTCAGACACATGGCCAAGGAAAAGACACCAGCAGAAACTACAGCACCAACAGGAGAAAAAGCAATAGCACCAGCAGCATTAGCAGCAGAAGGAGGAGGAGGAGGAGAAAGAGGAAGAAGAGGAGGATTCCCCAACACCAATCTCCTCCCTCCTCTTGATTTCTCCTCTTCCCAGCAGGGACCCAATATGAATGATGAGTTCCCCACTCTACAGAGTTGTCTTGTTGACCCATCCCTTCAGATGGACTCCATCTCCCTCTTAGGCCAATAGCTCCACAGGGTGAGAACTAGAGGGTCATGGGATCATGGACTCTTCCTTGGGCTACTAATCCATAGAGAAACGGGCCTGTAATACCAGACACTCAAGACACACAGTAGGTAGGGGGATCAGAACTTCAAGGCTAGCCTGGTCTACATCATGAGTTTAAGATCAGCTTGGACAACTTAGTGACACCCTTTTTCTAGAGGTGAGGAGGGCTAAGGCTACTAACTCAGTGGTAGAGTACTCGTGGGGAAACAGACTGCTGTCCATTGATACCTCTCCTTCCTTGCTCGGAAATACACAATGGTATTAGAAGAGTCAAAGGTTCCTGGCCTAGCATCCACTATTCTATTTGCTACATCATTAAGGGTGCAGTTTTTGGTATTTTGGTCAGGGATCAAATCTATGAAATAAAACTTAAGCAATACTCTCATTGCTGTCATAGTGGGAGGTGGATGATAAATGCTTGCCCACCTGCATCAGTACAAAGCTGGTTCCTTGGACTCCCTGCAAACACATCACTGCTAACTGTGTGCCTTGTATAGGCTTTTCCAGCACTGTCATAGCTTGAAAACCTTCCCTGCTATGGACCCTTGAGTGGGCATCCTGCCTTTCTCAGTCTCAGAATGGAGCAAAGATCCCCTGCTCACCTCTAGGCTCACAGGTCAGGGACCTCTTCCATCCCATAGTGAACAAGACTGGCACAGCTGCACACACCTTGGAAAAAGAATGTATTGGCAACCCTTAACAAAAAAGATGGTTCTTACTTTCGATTATGGCATTCTATAAAATACGGGTATTTCCTGGTATAATTACACATGTCATTGATTGTGTGTGTGCGTATGTTTTTTGAGGTTGGAGGGGGATAATTCATTTCTCTAAGCCCCTTCCTCAATGCTGGGTGATAAACATTGACTCTCATATAGATTTTAATAATTATACATTTATTTATATATTTTTAAGATTCGTTTATTTTTCCAACTTTTGTAGCTCTTTCTGTGTGTGTGTGTGTGTGTGTGTGTGTGTGTTTGTGTGTGTGTGTGTGTGTGTGTGTAATTAGATATAATACTCAGGGTCAGTAATCCTACCCTTGAGCTACCTTATAACTTTTTATGTTTTAAACAGCTTTATTATGATATCTTTGATATATAAAGCTGATATGTGCTAGAGGTGAGCATCTTGATGTTCTTAAAGACATGTTCTTCCTCAGATACAGAACGCGAGCTGGCTAAAATCCTTGCTACTCCTGCAGATTAACCTTGTCATGCACTGAAGCAATGGGGCACATACTAAGCACACTCCCTGAGCTGCTTCCTAAGTTGGTAGCACTGGCTCCATCCCAGGCACAGCTGGAGTGGGCAGCTGTAAGGTTGAGGACCTGCACTCAGGACACTGGGCCCCAGGAGCACCCCACCTGCTGGTCATCCTGTGTACCTCTGAATGTCACTCCTGGGTTCTCACTGCCTGGCACTTAACCATAGACACCACTGTAGAACTGTCTAAGGCCAGAAGGGCAAAAACATTGTTGTTATAAATTTCTACTATGGAAACATCAAATGTTGTGCTTCTTGAACAGTTTTATGAAATGAACCTGGGAGAAACACAAGAAATATGGCCTGAAGTCTCTTCTGCAACTGCCACTCCAGCATAAGCGTCCACAGGCAGTCAGTCTCCTCTGCACTACCGTCCCCCTTGTTTTGCAACTCATGGATCTCCTTGCTTAGCATATCCACAAGGTGCATTTGCTGTTGCTTCTCCAGCTTCTTCCTGACATCTTATTTTTATGGGTCTGGAGACAGACTCCCCAGAGGACAGCACCTCTTTTCTGATAGTTATGAACTGCAGATCCCTGTGCTCAATAGTGGGGGGCTGCTGCAGGGACTACAACACCAGAATGACTGTTTCTTGGGGCCTCTGCAGTGTGGAAGGTTTTCCTGGTTTGGTCGGTGTGGTCAAAGATGAGAAGGAAGCAAGTTCAGGGAATGAGAGTGCATCTGTCGCCCTTTCCTCTCCTTGTCCCTGTGCTTCCTCTCTGCTTCCTTGTCCAGACAGGCCTTCTATATCTCAGACCACCACTGCTGCTCCTCACTCTTTTTACCCAGCCACCTGTGCAGACTGGGATGCTGCCTTGTTTGCAGAAGGAGGGGGGAGTGGCAAATCCACTGAAATGCCACCAATATCTGGTGTAGTGGACCTGTGGTAGAGGAGGTGGTGGAGGGAGGTCTGTTCATATGGGCTGGGAGACAGTCACAGGGGTGGGCAGCACCTCTGCTGGGGTTTCCCAATGGCCAGGACCACTCTTGGTCAGAGTGGAAGCAGGGGCAACTGACTTGGAGGAAGGGTTCAGGTGCTCCTGGCTGCATGTGCTAGATTCCACTGAGGACCTATGGATCCACATATCACTGTCACACTAGAGACCCTTGCCAGCCTCTACTCAGTGGAGCTCAAGTAGGTAAAACTTCCTGAAGCTCTTCCTTGGAAGGGGTAAGAGGCTGAGAAAAGAAAAGAGGAAGCTGTACTACTTCAGGGACTCACCAGAGATATTTGCAAAATTTCATGCATGTTTCTTCCTCACAGAAGAGGTAACAAAAACTGGGGAATGGTTATATAACCAGACCTGACACTGCTTTATGGCTCACTGGCCAAGTAGCCAGCTGTTCCTGTGTCTACAAAGGAATAAAAAGATTTTTTCTATACACTGATGCATGCTGTTTGTGGCATTGTCACTCCTGAAATTTAGCTCCTAACTTCAGGTCTAGGTAGAGGGGTCTGTTCTTGTGAAATGTAAAGAAGTAAACAATCAGATGCTTAAAACTGCATAAAAGGCGTACTTTTTCCTCAGGTATCTGTTTTACAATCTTTTAAAAAGCATTCATGGGGGTTGACACCTCGAAACAAGCTTTGCCATTTCAGGAAAAGTGTGATGGAGGGAAGATTTGTATGGTGGGTTACTGGGAAGACAGGATTGTAAAGGAAATAAATAAATGGTTTTCTAAAAAGCATGTATTTTAAATGCCCTGCTAAAAACTATAATTTTGACACTATGCTTTCAATAAAAAACATTTCACATTTTATTTACTCATTTAAACTAATTCTCATTTTCCCAGATTCATTAATTTAGTATTAATTTACTTGAGTAGCGTAATAAAAATAAAACTGAAAAAATAAAAAGTAAAAATAAAAGCTGAGTCAGGGTCAGAAGAGGATTCACAATACTGCACCTAACAGACTGTGAATATATCTAGTAAACCGTACCATCAGATCTGATCTGTATCATGATCCAGAAGTATTTCTCAGCATCATGCACTCAGTCTCAACTAACTTCTTCCTTGAAAAGCTGAGCAAGAGCTGTGGTAGGAGCTACTACATGGGACTTTTAGGGTCTCACTTTATAAAAATAATTTATGTGTATGAGTGTTTGCCCAGCATGTGTGCACATGAATGCTTGACTGGTGTCCAAAGAACTTAAAAGAAGGTTTCAAATCCCCTGAAATTAGAGTTTTAGGCAGTTGTGAGCTAACACTGGTGTTGTAAAATACTGAACCATCTTTCCAGCCCCAGATTTTGATAACTTTTAGGAGGAGCCATATCTCAATACAGGATTACTATATGTTGGCTAACCTGGCTTGAGTCACTAGCTCTTACCTCTCTGCACCATGGAGGACAATGGCTGGGTAAGACAGGTGGACAGGCAGTGAGAGAGGATGCCTTGATTTGCAACTTCCAGTGTAACCATGGAACTGGTTGTAGTCATGAGTTCTGCTGCCCTAGGAAGAAAATATAAAGAAACAGTGCTCACTGTCATAGAGGAGTCTATGTTCAGAATACTTGTGCTTAGGTTCCTCAGCCTGGTTGCTGTTTGGGGAAATAAACCAGACTTTCAGAAGATTATGTCCTGTCCACATCACTTATGATAATTAATTATAAAACAGGTAAATATATTCTATTCTATAACATAAACATTAAGATATTTAAAGATTTTACAAGCTCTAAGTATATGTGTACATATTTATATAATTATTTAATGAAATGTTCTATACTAATATACATTCTTATGAGTGAACCCAAAATGAGATTCATGTGCTCTAAGAACTAGGGTTATAGTGAATGTGAGTAAACACAAAGAGCTTTTACATCACTTCTTTTTGAATTCAAATTTCAAAATTAAATGCAAACTATCACTTCAGTACACTAAAACTAACCAATTAGTTGACGCGTTTAAGTGACCAATTAGTCATACCTTTCCTGAGAAAGTCCAACCAGAGTAAATTCATCCACAATGAGGAGTTGGGCATGGGCACCTAGTTGTCCAACCTGAGCCACCAGAAGGGTGTAGGGAGAAAAGAAAAAAGGCAGGGTCACTGGTTGCTGCCGCTGCGGAGAGCTCATAGGCAGCACCCCACGAGCAAACTTGAGCCTCGGGACCACAGGTAAGACCAACTTTTCTGCTGCAAGAGACCTGCCTGGTGAACTCAGGACACAGAGAGGCAAAAATTCCTCTAGGACTGGGCACTTCCGGGGTTTACCGGGAGTCCCAAACCCGCGGATCCCGGCCCGCAGCAGCTCTCTGCTCCCAAACCCCGTGGGAGAGAGACCTCACTGCCTGGTCAGGTGGGCACACCTGAGGCTGCAGAGCAGAAGAGACCACCAACACTGCTCACCCTTGCCCACATCCCTGGCCCAATAGGAAACTGTTTAAGGCCTCTGGGTTCCCGCAGAGGAGGGCCCAGGTGCAGCACGACCGCTGCGTCTGAGACACGACCAGAACCTGAAGGGACAGACGGGATAAACAGTTCTCTGCACCCAAATCCCGTGGGAGGGAGAGCTAAACCTTCATAGAGGCAGACATTCCTGGGAAACCAGAAGAGACTGCACTCTGCACATATCTCTGACGCCAGAGGAAAACACCAAACTCCATCTGGAACCGTGGTGCACGGAAGCTCCCGGAAAGGGCAGCGCAGATCTTCCTGGTTGCTGCCGCCGCAGAGAGCTCATAAGCAACACCCCACGAGCAAACTTGAGCCCAAGGACCACAGGTAAAACCAACTTTTCTGCTGCAAGTGACCTGCCTGGTGAACTCCAGACAGAGGCCCACAGGAACAGCTGAAGACCTATAGATAGGAAAAACTACACGCCCGAAGGCAGAACACTCTGTCCCCATAACTGGCTGAAAGAAAACAGGAAAACAGGTCTACAGCACTCCTGACACACAGGCTTATAGGACAGTCTAGCCACTGTCAGAAATAGCAGAACAAAGTAACACTAGAGATGATCTGATGGCGAGAGGCAAGCACAGGAACCCAAGCAACAGAAACCAAGACTACATGGCACCATCGGAGCCCAATTCTCCCATCAAAACAAACATGGAATATCCAAACACACCAGAAAAGCAAGATCTAGTTTCAAAATCATATTTGATCATGATGCTGGAGGACTTCAAGAAAGACGTGAAGAACTCCCTTAGAGAAACACAGGAAAACATTAATAAACAAGTAGAAGCCTACAGAGAGGAATCGCAAAAATCCCTGAAAGAATTCCAGGAAAACATAAATAAACAAGTAGAAACCCATAGAGAGGAGTCACAAAAATCCCTGAAAGAATTCTAGGAAAACACAATCAATCAGTTGAAGGAATTAAAAATGGAAATAGACGCAATCAAGAAACAACACATGGAAACAACCCTGGATATAGAAAACCAAAAGAAGAGACAAGGAGCTGTAGATACGAGCTTCACCAACAGAATACAAGAGATGGAAGAGAGAATCTCAGGACCAGAAGATTCCATAGAAATCATTGACTCAACTGTCAAAGATAATGTAAAGCGGAAAAAGCTACTGGTCCAAAACATTGGGCCAGGACTCAATGAGAAGATCAAACCTAAGGACAATAGGTATAGAAGAGAGTGAAGACTCCCAGCACAAAGGACCAGTAAATATCTTCAACAAAATCATAGAAGAAAACTTCCCTAACCTAAACAAAGAGATACCCATAGGCATACAAGAAGCCTACAGAACTCCAAATGGATTGGACTAGAAAAGAAACACCTCCCGTCACATAATAGTCAAAACACCAAACGCACAAAATATAGAAAGAATATTAAAAGCAGTAAGGGAAAAAGGTCAAGTAACATATAAAGGCAGACCTATCAGAATCACACCAGACTTTTCACCAGAAACTATGAAAGCCAGAAGATCCTGGACAGATGTCATACAGACCCTAAGAGAACACAAATGTCAGCCCAGGTTACTGTATCCTGCAAAACTCCCACTTAACATAGATGGAGAAACCAAGATATTCCAGGACAAAAACAAATTTACACAATATCTTTCTACAAATCCAGCACTACAAAGGATAAGAAATGGTAAAGCCCAATGTAAGGAGGCAAGCTATACCCTAGAAGAAG
The DNA here is from genome assembly GCF_021556685.1 of Rattus norvegicus. Lineage (NCBI taxonomy): Eukaryota > Metazoa > Chordata > Mammalia > Rodentia > Muridae > Rattus > Rattus norvegicus. The sequence continues at coordinate 65,054,980 of NC_141534.1, read as the reverse complement.
CAAGAAACTAATCGTCTTGGCAACAAAACAAAGAGAAGATTAGCACAAAAACATAACCTCATATCCAAATATAAATATAACAGGAAGCAATAATCACTAGTCACTAATATCTCTCAACATCAGTGGCCTCAACTCCCCAATAAAAAGGCATAGATTAACAAACTGGATACGCAACGAGGACCTTGCATTCTGCTGCCTACAGGAAACACACCTCAGAGACAAAGACAGACACTACCTCAGAGTGAAAGGCTGGAAAACAACTTTCCAAGCAAATGGTCAGAAGAAGCAAGCTGGCGTAGCCATTCTAATATCACATACAATCAATTTTCAACTAAAAGTCATCAAAAAAGATAAGGAAGTACACTTCATATTCATCAAAGGAAAAATCCACCAAGATGAACTCTCAATCCTAAATATCTGGGCCCCAAATACAAGGGCACCTACATACGTAAAAGAAACCTTACTAAAGCTCAAAACACACATTGCACCTCACACAATAATAGGAGATTTCAACACCCCCACTCTCATCAATGGACAGATCATGGAAACAGAAATTAAACAGAGACGTAGACAGACTAAGAGAAGTCATGAGCCAAATGGACTTAACAGATATTTATAGAACATTCTATCCTAAAGCAAAAGGATATACCTTCTTCTCAGCTCCTCATGGCACTTCCTCCAAAACTGACCATATAATTGGTCAAAAAACGGGCCTCAAGAGGTACAGAAAGATAGAAATAATACCATGCGTGCTATCGGACCACCACGGCCTAAAACTGGTCTTCAATAACAATAAGGGAAGAATGCCCACATATACGTGGAAATTGAACAATGTTCTACTCAATGATAACCTGGTCAAGGAAGAAATAAAGAAAGAAATTAAAGACTTTTTAGAATTTAATGAAAATGAAGGTACAACATACCCAAACTTATGGGACACAATGAAACCTGTGCTATAGAGGAAACTCATAGTGCTGAGTGCCTGCAGAAAGAAACAGGAAAGAGCATATGTCAGCAGCTTGACAGCACACCTAAAAGCTCTAGAACAAAAAGATGCAAATACACCCAGGAGGAGTAGAAGGCAGGAAATAATCAAGCTCAGAGCTGAAATCAACCAAATAGAAACAAAAAGGACCATAGAAAGAATCATCAGAACCAAAAGTTGGTTCTTTGAGAAAATCAGCAAGATAGATAAACCCTTAGCCAGACTAACGAGAGGACACAGAGAGTGTGTCCAAATTAACAAAATCAGAAATGAAAAGGGAGACATAACTACAGATTCAGAGGAAATTCTAAAAATCATCAGATCTTATTATAAAAGCCTATATTCAACAAAACTTGAAAATCTGCAGGAAATGGACAATTTCCTAGACAGATACAAGGTACCCAAGTTAAATCAGGAACAGATAAACCAGTTAAACTACCCCATAACGCCTAAGGAAATAGAAGCAGTCATTAAAGGTCTCCCAACCAAAAAGAGCCCAGGTCCAGATGGGTTTAGTGCAGAATTCTATCAGACTTTCATAGAAGACCTCATACCAATATTATCCAAACTATTCCACAAAATTGAAACAGATGGATCACTACCGAATTCCTTCTATGAATCCACAATTACTCTTATACCTAAACCACACAAAGTCCCAACAAAGAAAGAGAACTTCAGACCAATTTCCCTTATGAATATCGACGCAAAAATACTCAATAAAATTCTGGCAAACCGAATCCAAGAGCACATTAAAACAATCATCCACCATGATCAAGTAGGCTTCATCCCAGGCATGCAGGGATGGTTTAATATACGGAAAACCATCAACGTGATCCATTATATAAACAAACTGAAAGAACAAAACCACATGATCATTTCATTAGATGCTGAGAAAGCATTTGACAAAATTCAACACCCCTTCATGATAAAAGTCCTGGAAAGAGTAGGAATTCAAGGCCCATACCTAAACATAGTAAAAGCCATATACAGCAAACCAGTTGCTAACATTAAACTAAATGGAGAGAAACTTGAAGCAATCCCACTAAAATCAGGGGCTAGACAAGGCTGCCCACTCTCTCCCTATTTATTCAATATAGTTCTTGAAGTTCTAGCCAGAGCAATCAGACAACAAAAGGAGGTCAAGGGGAAACAGGTCGGAAAAGAAGAAGTCAAAATATCACTATTTGCAGATGATATGATAGTATATTTAAGTGATCCCAAAAGTTCCACCAGAGAACTACTAAAGCTGATAAACAACTTCAGCAAAGTGGCTGGGTATAAAATTAACTCAAATAAATCAGTAGCCTTCCTCTACACAAAAGAGAAACAAGCTGAGAAAGAAATTAGGGAAACACCACACTTCTTAATAGACCCAAATAACAAAGTACCTCGGTGTGACTTTAACCAAGCAAGTAAAAGATTTGTACAATAAGAACTTCAAGACTCTGAAGAAAGAAATTGAAGAAGACCACAGAAGATGGAAAGATCTCCCATGCTCACGGATTGGCAGGATTAATATAGTAAAAATTGCCATTTTACCAAAAGCGATCTACAGATTCAATGCAAACCCCATCAAAATACCAATACAATTCTTCAAAGAGTTAGACAGAACAATTTGCAAATTCATCTGGAATAACAAAAAACCCAGGATAGCTAAAGCTATCCTCAACAATAAAAGGACTTCAGGGGGAATCACTATCCCTGAACTCAAGCAGTATTACAGAGCAATAGTGATAAAAACTGCATGGTATTGGTACAGAGACAGACAGATACACCAATGGAACAGATTTGAAGACCCAGAAAAAAACCCACACACCTATGGGCACTTGATTTTTGACAAGGGAGCCAAAACCGTCAAATGGAAAAAAGATAGCATTTCCAGCAAATGGTGCTGGTTCAACTGGAGGTCAACATGTAGAAGAATGCAGATCGATCCATGCGTATCACCCTGTACAAAGCTTAAGTCCAAGTGGATCAAGGACCTCCATATCAAACCAGATACACTCAAACTAATAGAAGAAGAACTAGGGAAGCATCTGGAACACATGGGCACTGGAAAAAATTTCCTGAACAAAACACCAATGGCTTATGTTCTAAGATCAAGAATCGACAAATGGGATCTCATAAAACTGCAAAGCTTCTGTAAGGCAAAGGACACTGTGGTTAGGACAAAACGGCAACCAACAGATTGGGAAAAGATCTTTACCATTCCTACAACAGATAGAGGCCTTATATCCAAAATATACAAAGAACTCAAGAAATTAGACCGCAGGGAGACAAATAACCCTATTAAAAATGGGGTTCAGAGCTAAACAAAGAATTCACAGTTGAGGAATGCCGAATGGCTGAGAAACACCTAAAGAAATGTTCAACATTTTAGTCATAAGGGAAATGCAAATCAAAACAACCCCGAGATTTCACCTCACACCAGTGAGAATGGCTAAGATCAAAATCTCAGGTGACAGCAGATGCTGGCGAGGATGTGGAGAAAGAGGAACACTCCTCCATTGTTGGTGGGATTGCAGACTGGTAAAACCATTCTGGAAATCAGTCTGGAGGTTCCTCAGAAAATTGGACATTGAACTGCCTGAGGATCCAGCTATACCTCTCTTGGGCATATACCCCAAAAATGCCCCAACATATAAAAAAGACACGTGCTCCACTATGTTCATCGCAGCCTTTATTTATAATAGCCAGAAGCTGGAAAGAACCCAGATGCCCTTCAACAGAGGAACGGATACAGAAAATGTGGTACATCTACACAATGGAATATCACTCAGCTATCAAAAACAATGACTTTATGAAATTCGTAGGCAAATGGGTGGAACTGGAAAATATCATCCTGAGTGAGGTAACCCAATCACAGAAAAACACACATGGTATGCACTCACTGATAAGTGGCTATTAGCCCAAATGCTTGAATTACCCTAGATGCCTAGAGCAAATGAAACTCAAGACAGATGATCAAAATGTGAATGCTTCACTCCTTCTTTAAAGGGGAACAAGAATACACTTGACAGGGAATAGAGAGACAAAGATTAAAACAGACACAGAAGGAACACCCATTCAGAGCCTGCCCCACATGTGGCCCATACATATACAGCCATCCAATTAGACAAGATGGATGAAGCAAAGAAGTGCAGGCTGACAGGAGCCGGATGTAGATCGCTCCTGAGAGACACAGCCAGAATACAGCAAACACAGAGGCGAATGCCAGCAGCAAACCACTGAACTGAGTATAGGACCCCCGTTGAAGGAATCAGAGAAAGAATTGGAATAGCTTTAAGTGGCTCTAGACCCCATATGAACAACAATGCCAAGCAACTAGAGCTTCCAGGGACTAAGCCACTACCTAAATACTATACATGGACTGACCCTGGACTCTGACCTCATAGGTAGCAATGAATATCCTAGTAAGAGCACCAGTGGAAGGGGAAGCCCTGGGTCCTGCTAAGACTGAACGCCCAGTGAAGTAGATTGTTGGGGGAGGGTGGCAATGTGGGGAGGATGGGGAGGGGAACACCAATAAAGAAGGGGAGGAGGGAGGGGGATGTTTGCCCGGAAACCGGGAAAGGGAATAACACTCGAAATGTAAATAAGGAATACTCAAGTTAATAAAATAAAAAAACAGTGGGGAAAAAAGGCAGCACCAATGCACAGCAGCATTCCTCACACCACACAGTCAGTGCACAGCAGCATCCCTCACACCACACAGTCAGTACACAGCAGCATTCCTCACACCACACAGTCAGTGCACAGCAGCATTCCTCACACCACACAGTCAGTGCACAGCAGCATTCCTCACACCACACAGTCAGTGCACAGCAGCATTCCTCACACCACACAGTCAGTGCACAGCAGCATTCCTCACACCACACAGTCAGTGCACAGCAGCATTCCTCACACCATATTCAATGAACTGCAGTTTTCTTCACACCACACAGCATCCACAGCCATGAGCATCTGCACACTTTTTCACAAAGCTCGAGTGCAGAATGCCCTTCACTGATTCCTTTAAATCAAATACTGGCCACATCTGCAACACTGCCTTGGACAACGACTTAACATACATTTCCAGTTTATACCGGCCAGCACCCTATGCAAAAACAAGGTCAGAACAGCACAATGTAATCACACAGCAGGAAATGAGCAAAATCCTACCCACATATACCCTGGAATCTTGACTAGTTAGTAAATTTTCTATTTTATGGTTCCAAACTTCTAAGAAAAATACTCCTGTAAAATGGACAATTGGGTCAGAAAATGACTATGGACTTGGAATACTCAAAATGATTATTTATAAAGTCTAAAACAGCTACAAATCTAAAGGAATGAGAAACATAACAAGTGACCAGCCCTTACCCACATCAGGACAGAAAACCAGCTTGGTACTAAATAATCCAGCATCTGCCTTCTCTATCTTCCATTTAAACATAATTTATAAATTTTAAAACAAGAAATTAACTTCTTGGAGGAAGCAGTTAACAGCATTTTGTAAGGAACTATTATCCAGAAAGTACTCTACTGGAATTCATACCCTGGAGCTGAACAGTCAAATGCACTTACAATAGCATTCTATGGAAAGCTAATGAAATGTTTGAGAAAAAACTTAGGTATGGTATATAATTTCAGGATCATCAATATTCTGCTTAGAGATCATAATATAACAACAAAAGAGTTTTGGATCACATAGGGAAATATTATACAATGCAGTCATGTGCATGAAGCCTTACCCGGACATTACTGGAATTAGCACAACATTATGTGTATACTTTTGTACTAACAATAAAAATAACTTACCATAATAACTGTGAGATAGTATATCATATAATAATGTATCATAAAAAGTGACTTCAAGAAATGAAGAAAAATTTCTAAAGAAGGAATCAAGAAGATGTTATTTTATATGCACACCATCTGTATTTCCACCCAGTAGTTAACATTTTAGTTTACCTTTTTCATTGGTGAGACTGGTCCATTTTCTCCCCTGCAGTAGGGAGTAGGGACAAGGCAGCAGTCATCAAGTATGCAGTGTGTTACTGTTTCATAGGCATACAACCTGTGTTTTATTTACATATATATATATGGATGTATGTAATAAAATTATGAATAAAATAATAAATTACATTGTACATTACTATATAAATAGAAATTATATATTATAAAAGAGAATTGTCTTATATAGGGTTCTTTAGAGTCACAGAACTTATGGGTAATCTCTGTACAGAGAGACAATTTGTTGATGACTTGCAGTCTGTAGTCCAACTCCCCAACCATGATCAGCAGCAGGTATGAATGGGAGTCCAAGGATCTAGCAGTGGCTCAGTCCCACAAGGCAGGCAGACAGGCAGGTGAAAAAGAGAGACTCTTCCTTCTTCCAATGTCCTCATGTAAATCCCCAGCAGAAGGTGTGTCCCAGGTTAAAGGTGCATACAACCACAGCTGGATCTGGGACTTGCTTTGTCCCAGGTGACCTTGAACTCAGAGACCTCCTTGCCTTAAGCTCCTGAGATTCCTAGCCACTTTGCCTCATGATCTCCATGCCAAGATGCAGTTCAGAAACTTGTATCTCCCAGCCTCAACATCAGGATCAAAGGTGAGCTTTACAATTCTGGGTTGTAGTTCATTCCACTTATAGTCAAGTTCACAACCAGGAATAGCCACTACGAGTATATACGATGTGTCATTATACATGCACAATATATATACATATATATATATATATACATATAAATTTGAAAACACCACAACATTTTATTAGTATATATTAACCGAGTAAAGTGACAGATGTGGCATTTGTCTGCACATCATGCATGAGTGGGAGAAGAAATTATAAGCCCTTGCATCAAATGAGGAGCTGCAGTTAACAGCAGCTGATAGAAATTCATTCTTCCTTGGGGGAAGGCCATTGGTACGACTCCCAGTGAACAGCTGTACACACAGTATGCAAGCCTGACCAGGTCTAACAGGGCTTAATGAGATACAAAAAATGTGTTTATGTGTATTTCTGTACACACACACACACACACACACACACACACACACACACACACACAGAGGGGTGGTTTAGTGGTGCTGACTTTTAACCCAGGATCTGATTCAGGTGGACCTCTGTGAGTTCTAGACTAATCTGATTTACACAGCCAGTCCCAGACTAACCAGGGCTATAGAGTCAAAAGGGGGATTCTGAGAGGAATCTTTTAGAATTTGGAGGAGAGAAGTTAGGGTTGATAAGACCATATTTTACTGTATAGATGTATGGAAATTTAAATAAGTGAGAAAATACATGAAGTAACTGAGAGGAAAAAAGTACACTCAATAATGGCAACTTTTTGAACTGACTTTTGTCCAGTTACTTGGCAAAGCAGAAATAAATATGCCTTTAACTGATTTCATCTATGGCAATGCCACTTTCCTTGAGTCAAAACACTTAACATAGATGATTGGAAATGACCTTGAAATCACAGTTACCCTCAGCATCCATGGGCTACATTGAAAATTTATAGTTCTGATTAAGAAGCTGGAAGATATTTCATAACTTTGTATTATCCACTGCGGATTATTTTATAGATCTATAGAATTCCACAACTCAGCTGTTAATTCATTCAATTCTCCCAGTAAACATCCATGATACAGTAATGATGCCCTAATCTCTTTGAACAGGTGCTCTGGTGCAGAGTTTGCCTGAGATAGCCCAACAGCTGCATCCTCTCTTGTCTCCTTCTAGAGAGCTTCATGACTCTGCTGAACAGAATTTAAGGTTGGTTATTTGTTTGGATTTTACTTGGGATTTTTGTTTTTAGCCTTTTCCCTGATATCTTTCCATGATATATATTCTATTTTTCTAACTTTGATTTTAGTTCATTTCAAGCACATTATGCTACATGCAATTTTAAAATAACCCAGCACTAAGTCTGGCTAAACACAGGCATCAGAGTTTCACGCAGCCTGCATGGCTACTTCTATGCACTTGTTACTCTGCATCCTAAGGCTCGATTGCTAAGCCGATTGTGAACCAGTTTAACATAAAATACCTTGACTACTCAAGATGAAATTGCTCTTTGTTTGAGCATGTGAAAAGATAGTCTTTTTATGAGCCAAATTTAATAATAACCAATCCTAAGTCTTTGCTCATGCCTTGTGAAGGATGGCATAAGGAATCTTTACCTTTCTTGTTTGGTTCTCTAGAATTTTCTAGTTCTTCAGGGTGGCTCCCTCTGCCCTTTCTGATCCAGAGAACTCTGGAAGGAGTCCAGGGCCTAATTACTTTTCCTATAAGCAGAAACATAAGGTCTTTCTCCCAAACTAGCATGTCCTTTAGCCAGTAACCAGAAAGATTTTTAGCTTGACATCTTTCCCAGAAAAATAGTAAAATAACGAGAAAATTCAAAATCACACACATTTTGAAAATTAAATTCTCAACAAAGTAACTAAACCAAACAAGCACAGTAGAAACCTTTCTTTCCGGCCTTTTCTAATCTGCCAGGCCAGGATATTGAACCCACTTTTGAGAGAACAGGAGCATCCTGTGAGACACTGAGACTTTCCTAGAGGATTTTATCCTCATCCAATCTCTGTTGTCTGCTTTGCAGGTTGTAGTTTTTCTGTTAGTTCAGCTTCTCCCTGCACAGCAGGAGCTCCCAGATAATCTGGGCCCATTTTCCCTGAGTTAGCTCTGAACCTCAGGAGGAATTCCCCAGGTGACTGAGGCCAAAATTGTGTCCTCTTCTATCCAATTAAACCAAATTAGCAACAACTAAACCAAACTTTATTAAAAGCAGGCACCCTTTACTTTCCCTCTCTGCCTGGAGCCATTCATTATACTGATTCTTTTTACAGGAGGAGAACTCAGAGCCTGATTTGGGTCTGTCTATCCCTGTGTTTAGATTCCCATGTGCTGGAGTCCCTTGACTCATCTCTGCTCATTCAGGAATCTAATTCTCTCATCCCTAGGACAAGAATCCTAACTCCCTAGTGGATTGTTGACTACCACACTCGACGTCATCTATTGCATGTAGTTTTAAATTAAACCCATGCTAATTCATTCTATGCTCTGGTATCAGTGGTTAGGTTCACCCTACATGGCTAGTTCTATGCAGCCATCTTGTCTTGGTTCCTGCTGTTAGTCTGCTACTTTAACCAAACAAATTTTAACTGAAGTGCCTGGAGTGCTGTTGCATTTCTCATCCCACCCACACCCTCTGGCTGGCCTGCAGAAGGCTGGGTAAAGTTCCTCTCACAGGACTTGCCTTAGTCATTTGAAATGAAAATACCAGAGGTTTATACTAACCAGATTTACATGGGTAAATCTCCAAACCAAAAACGCCCATGCAAGGAACAGAAAACTCAATAATATAACGACAAAATGTGCGATTAGATTGGACAAATACACCTCTACACCACTCTATTGCCCATTATGAAATCTCTAGCTACTTGTGGCTCCTCCAGGCCACAGGGGTCTGCTCCTTTTTCAACCTCTTCCTCCTCCATCTACTTCTTGCCCACATCCTCCATCTCTATTTTTCTTTCTCTCCCTTTTCCAATGCATTCTGCTCTACCTTTTCCTTCCATTGTCCAATCAGAGGAAGTAACCTTTATTTGGCTAATTACTATTTCACCTGACATCATCTGAATATGTGATCTATTGCACTACAGGTCCACCCTGTTGGGAAAGCAAAAATACAAAGAGCAATCCACAAGACATTTTGCTCATTTTGAGTTAACACATATAGTAATTTCACTACATCTTTTTCATCATTTTTATTCTATTCTTATTAAGTTATTTATAGGGAATATTTGTAGTTTTTAACTACAATGCTTACACATAGTAAGGAGGAGTTACAACACCCTAGACCTGAGCAGAATCTCTGAGGAGGTATACTTCCACTGTCAATACAAAGACTTAAGGACCATGGGACACAGGAGCAACGCCAAGGTCCCAATACCACACCATCAGCTCCCTGGCAGCCCCATGACCATCAAACTGCTTCTAAAGAAGCAATGGTGCCAGCCACTCATGACCAAGGCAGAGACAATGATGATGGTCGACCACCTGAACAGCATCTTATTTCCCCATTAAGAGCTCATTGAAGGACAACAGTTTTATGAAAACACCAGAAAATGGGGGTAAGGTAGAGGAGGATAAAGTCAGGCAAATATTTAGGCAAATTAGAGCAACTGTGAGCTAATGCCATGAGCATGGTATAGTACACAGGGAACTCAAACCATATAAGATTATGTTGGACATAAATGGATAAGTTAAAATCGTAGACTTTCTTTCGCATTAGAACACAAGTTGAACCAGGGCAATGCTGAACTGGCACTGTGGTGCTTTGTCTTTTGGAACTCCTCAACTCTTGCCCAGCAAACTTTATGATAGTCCACAAAATGACATTTGGACCTTAGTTTTACATGGTACTTATTAAGTTAAGATCTTTACTCTGTATTCATACTAGATTTGAAAAGACTTGTTGTGGCAATTGTATTCTGCCACCTGTTGGGTGTTAGAAGAGATGGATAACCTGCTTAGCCTCTTAATGATACTCAACATGAAATATAGGATGACAGTCACTGATGTGATGATGTACCGCTGGTTAAAGGAAGACCGGAAGGCTTTCTCAAATCCCTATGAGGACTGAGCTCCATCACACAGGACCCTGTAATTGTGGACGACATGGAACACATTGAGTCCAGAGCCTAAGATATTACAATGTATAATCAACCCATGGGATCATGTTGCTTACTGTCCTGGCAAGTTCTCCAGGTGCAAGGCTGAACAACAGAGGCTCACACATTGAGTTCAGTTATTCCCTACCCTTGATGATAATGATTCATTCCCTTTGGGCTCAAGGAAAAGTGGAAGCTACCCCACCCTAAGCACACTGGTCTCATCATCCTCCAATGGCTTTCTGTTTCCCTGCGGCCATAAACTGGTCCATGATTAGGCATAAGAGCCCCTGGTGCTGCCCTTCTCTCTTCAGGCCACTCGAGATGACACCCACACTGGAGAAACATGCATCCATGCCTCCAGTGTCGCCTGAATACACTAAATAATCAGCCTCACTGAGAAGAACAATGGCAATAAGAACACAGAAGCCAATCTACTCTCCTGGTATGCCTCAGTAGGGAGAAAGTCTGTCCTCAGCTAGTGCCAGCCCAGAGGTTATAGGGACAGACCAAGCAAAAGTGGTGTTCCTGACACAATGAGGTCCATTGTCAATGGAGGTCCTGGGACAGTGGATGTGCTTCAACAGTTGAGGTCCTCAGAATATAGAGTAGAAGCTATGGAGGTCCCAGGACAGGGGAAGTGCCATATCAATGGTGCTTCGACAACTGTGGAGGTGCTGCAACAGTCGAGTTCCTTCAAATTGGAAGACTTGTGACAGTGGAGTGGCTGAGTTTTTGGAGGTACTGCAAGAGTGGAGGTACTGTGACAGTTGAGGTGCTTCATCAGTTGAGGTCCTGTAACAGTGGAGTTCCTAAGACATTTCAGGTCCTTTGACAGTGGAGTAGCAGCTGGGACAGTGGATATGCTGCTACAGTGGAGGTCTTGAAAAACTTCAATTGATGCACGAGTCAGGATCTTTGACCTAGGAGGTGATGGGACAGTACAGGTGTAGGAGAGCCAGTAGAGGTGTGGCGACAATAGAAATGCTATAATAGTGAAAGCCTTGCAGCACTAGAGGTCCTGTGATAGTGGAAGTGCTTCGACAGTAGACGTACTGTGACAGAGGAGGTCCTGCCAATTCTAGTTTCAGAGGAAATAGATGTCCTGAAAAGTGGAGGTCGTTCAATAGTGGGCTTCATGTGACAGTTGAGGTGTTACCACAGTGAAAGTCCAACATCAGTGGGTGGACACGCTGTGCCAGTTGAGGTAATGGAACTTGGATTTCCTGAGTTATTGGAGGTCCTGTGACTGTGGGGTCCTGGGAGAGTAGAGGTGCTGAGACACTGCTCTGTGACATTGGATGACCTTGTGACAGTTTAGGTGCAGTGACAATGAAAGTCCAGTAACAGTACACATACTGTGACAGTAGATGTCCTGAAAATTGAGGGTCCTGAAAATGCAGCCGCTGTTAGTGAGAAGGTCCTATGACACTGGAGGTCCAGTGATAGTGGAGGTACTGGGACAGAAGCCACACTGGAACAGTGGATGTCCTGCTACAGTGCACATCAAAGTGCTTGTAACGATGATGATTTTTGACCACTCTAACTTCATTTCACTACGCAAGTAATTGAGTCTGAGACAAGATAATACCTTGTCATGGTGCTACTTGAATGCCACTAGTTTTACAGTTAAGTCTGAAGGTCTAGGCTGTGACAGAGGAGGTCCTTTGACAGTGATGGCCCTGCAAAATTGGACATCCTACAACACTGGAGCTCCTGCAACAGTGGAGTTCTTGAGACTCTAGATTTACATTGACATCGCAGGTCCTGCAGCAGTGGAATTTCTCTGCTAGCTGAGGTCCTGCAACATACTAGTTGCTGAGAGAATCAATTTTCTGCAACAGTGAAGGTCCTACAATAGTTCAGGTCCTGAAAAGTTGAGACTCTGTGAGAGTAGAAGTACAGGGAAAGTGTATGTCCTGTGCCAGGAGAGGCCCTGCAATTTGGAGGCCCTGAGAATGTGGAGTTGATTTGACAACAGAGTTTCTACCACACTGGTGTTCCTGTGACAGTGTCCAACAAAGTCCTTGTATTAGAGAAGAAATAATGCCAGCCAGCAATGACCATGGAAGTGATGATGATGGTTGATCACCCCAACATCATCTCGATTCTTCAAGTAATTTAGACCAAAACAATACATCTTTTCATGGAGCTGGTTGAAGGGCAACAGCTTTACAAATACACCCAAAAGTATGGCTACCTAGAGCAAGGCAAGGCCAGCAAAATATTGTGTAAATAATAGCTGTGATGAGCTACTGCTATGGGCACACAATATTTCACAGGCACCTAAAGCCAAAGAATATTGTGTTGTACATCAATGGGAAAGTCAAAATTACCAACTTTGGCCTTAGTATCCCATTCCAATCAGGGTAAATGATGAACCAGCACTGCAGTACTTATACTTTTTGTGTTCCTGAACTCTTCTTTGGCAAATTTTATGACGTTCCAAAGAACTAAATTTGACGCTTAGGTGGAGTTTTATATTTCATGGCAGTCAGAAAGTTTCCATTTGACTCTCTCTTCATTCTAGAGTTGAGAAGACAGGTTGTAGCAGGAGTGTGTGGTGCCTCTGGTGTGGTGTCAGAAGGACCTACTTAGCCTCCTAATGACAGTCAACCCTAGATATAGGCCAAAAGTCACTGTGGTCATGATGCAACCCTAGTTCAACTAAGGCTAGACGCAGTTCCCAAATCCCTATGAGCAACTGATCCCCCTCAGGCCAGACTCTGTAAGTATAAGAGCAATGGAATATATAGGATTCCAAGTGCTGGAAACTAAGGACACTTCAACTGAACAAAATTATAACCAGACCATGGCATCCTACTTCCTTCTGCAAAGGCAGGAAGTTCACAGGCAAGACAGCACAAAATAGGCTTGGACAGTCAGCACAGTGGAGGTGTGGGGAAAAAGCAGGTGCTAAGACAGTGGATGTCCTGCTACAGTGGCCTCCAAGTCCTTAAGAGGAAGAAGCACTTATGCCATCCAATAATGACCACGGCAATGATGACAATTGTGGTTAACCACTCCAACATCATCTTCAATAATTGAGACGAAAACAAGTAGATACCTTGTCATGGAGCTGTGTGAGGTTCAATGTCTTCATTAATGTATCTGAAAGTATGGCTACATAGTGAAAGACAAGGCATGGGAAATACTTATGCAGATATTAGCAGCCTGGATCTACTGTCAGGGGCACAGAATAAATACAGGACTTCAAAACAAATAAAATGGTGGATAAGAACAATAAAGTCAAAATCATCGACACTGGCCTTAGTACCCAAGACAAACCAGAGCAAATGCTGAACCTGTACTACGGTGCTAACACTTTTGATGCCCCTGAACTCTTCCTGGGTTATACTTATGATGGTCCAAAGAACCACATATGAATGTTAGTCTTACATTTTATGGTACCTGAAAAATTTACCTCTGTTTTCATATAAGAGCTGAAAAGACAGGTTGTGGCAGGTGTGCATCTTGACCACTGTGGGGTGTCAAGAGAGCTAGATGACCTGCTTAGCATTTAATAACAGTCAAACCCAGAAATATCAGTCATAGACATGATAATGCACCCCTGCTTCAAAGAAGATTGGGAGCGTTTCCCAAATCCCTATGAAGAAATGATACCTCTCAGGCCACACCCTGGAATTTTGGAAGTAGTGCAACATGTTCCATTCAAAACACAAGACATAAAGATTCTTTACATCAAAGAAAGTCTAAGCGGATCATGGCATCCAACTGCTTACTGGAAGGACAGGCTATTCTGATGCCTGGCTTCATACCCAGGCTCAGACAGTGAGTCTAGTAATGGCTCCATTCCCTACCCTTAATGATTATGCTGCTGTCCCTCTAGGACTGGACTGCAGAGGAGTGGAAGCCAACCCACCATTGACACATTGGACTTGTCAACCCCATGGCCTCATTTATGCCTTTGTCTATATTCTAGTCATAGAGCTTTCAGAAGAACCAGTGGGACTGGCTTTCTTCACAGGCCACTACAGATGACCTGGACAAAACATACATGCCAGAGTGTCTTCTTCCTTCATTCAACAAGCAGCCTCAGGCCGAACAGAAGCATCAATGAGAACACAGAAGACAACCTATTATCTCTCTGTGCATGAGGAGAGGGCGAGTCTGTCCCCATCAGTGGCTGGCTAAGAGGATTCAAGGGATGGTCCAAGAAATTAGGAATATCCAAATGAAGCAGTGTTCCTGTGCTCAATCAAGCAAGAAAACTCTCCTGGGCAGGACAGTGTCTCTCCTGAGAAATGAGGGCTGGAGACAGCATCCAAAAAATAAGCGGCAGGCAGGCAAGGACAGGTACCTTTGTGCTTTGTTCTACCCAGTTTGCTCTGTGTTGCTTAGCTCTGTCTCTGGTATCCATTTCTGCAAAATCGTTTCTGTCTTAACTTTTTAAGTACTGTATCATTCTTCCGCCAATTCTTCTCCCTCTTCTAGATTTCTCCTCTTCCGAACAAGGACTCATTATGACTGATGTGTACCCCAGACTTCAGAGTTGTCCTGTTACCCCATGCCTTTACCAGGACGGTATCACCACCAAAAGGAAACGGTTCCCACAAGGTGAGGTCTAGAGGCCTATGGATTCATGCAATCTTCTAGGGGCAACTGATCCTTGCACATATGGCAATTAATCACAAGCGATTTGGAACAAATTCTTATTTTGTCAAAAGTAACATCATTCTCCATTAAGCTTCAAAATAACCAGCAAAGCCTTGTAATAAGTGATAGTGGTGTTGATAAAGCAGTGCAGCACCCGTGACATTGTAGGTCCTTCAACAGTGGAGGCACTGAGAGACATTGTAGTTCGTGCAACAGTGGAGGCACTGAGATAGCGAAGGTCCTTTTACATTCAAGATCATGCAACAGTGGAGGTCCTGAAAGAGTGGGCGTCCTGAGACATTGGAGATGGGATTGGTACAGTGGAGGTCCTGAGACAATGCAGGTGTTGCAAGAATGGATGTCCTGCAACAGTGGAGTTCCTTGCACAGTAAAGGTCCTGCAATAGGGGTTGTCTTTAGACAGAGGAGGTCCTGCTACAGTGGAATTCCTGTGATAGCTGAAGTTTTGAGACAATGTCAGACCAGGCACAATGGAGATGCTGTGCCAGGAGAGGTTCTACACAAGTCGAGTTGGTGATAGAGTGGATGTTCTAAGACAGTGGAGATCTGGTGACAGTGGAGGTCCTGCACTATTGGAGGTTCTGGAACAATCGAGGTCCTGAGACAGTGCAGTTGCTCGGACATTGGAGTTTATGCACCATTGTAGGTCATGTGAGAGTGGAGGTGCTGGGACAGTAAAGGTGATGGGACAATGGAGGTCCTGTGACTGTTTTGGTGCTGCGATATTGGAGATCCTTCATCAGTTGAGGTCCTGGCACATTTGAGGTCCTGAAATATTGGATGTCCTGCATTATTGGAGGTCCTCAGTCAGTGGAGATGGGCCTGGGACAGCTGAGATCTGGTAAAAATGGGGGTGTTTCCACACTACAGGTCATGCAACAGTAAATGTCCTGATACAATGCAGTTGTTCCAACACTGTAGGTTCTGCAATAGTTGGTTTGCTAGAACAGTGAAAGTGGAGATCCTGCATCAACAGAGGTCCTTTGACAGGGAATGCCCTGCAACAGTGAACATCCTTCAACATTGGAGGTCCTGCAACAGTGGATGTCATGAGTCAGTGCCATTGAACTGACGGTGGAGGTCCAACAACAGAGGAATTATTGTGCCAGTAGAGGTCCTGCAAAAGTCTGGCTGCTAAAAGAGTGCATGTTCTAAATTGGAGGTCCTGCAACAGTTAAGGTACTGCAACAGTCTAAGTATAGATACTGTGCATATCCTGTGCTAGTAGAGGTCTTGCACATTGGTGTTGCTCACCGTGAAGTTGATGAGACACTGAAGGTCCTGCCACAGTGGAGGTCCTTATAACAGTTGAGGTCCTGCAACAGTGGAAAAGCAGTGTCAATGGATAACCTGTGCCAGTAGAGTTCCTGCTGCTTGGAGGTCCTGAGAAAGTGGAAGGGCTGAGACAATGGAGGTCTTTTGACAATGCAGGTCCTTATAACCATGATATAGGAGGTCTTGCGACAATAGAGGTCCTTGAAACAGTTGAAGTGCTGTGACAGTGGATGTTCAGGGACAGTAGAATTCCTGTGCCAGTAGAGATCTTGCAGTTTGGAGGTACTGAGTCTGTGGAGTTTCCTGACAGCCGAGGTACTACCACAGTGGCTGTCCTGTGACAAGGGAGTTCTTAGGGTAGTGCAGGTTCTGGGACAGTGGAAGTACTGCTACAATGGTTATCAAAATGCATGGAAAGAAGCAGCAAGGATGCCACCCAGACCAGACCATGGCAAATATAATGAAGATATTAATCCACCCCAAATTCATATTGCTTCACCAAGGAATTGAGTCTGAGACACGTCTACCTTCTCATGGAGCTCTTTGAAGTTCTACAGCTTTACAAATTCATCTGAAAGTCTGTGATAGTGGAGGCCTTAGACAATGTAAGACCAGCCACAATGGAGATCCTGTTCCAGTAGAAGTTCTGCAAAAGTCTAGTTGGTGATAGAGTGGATGTCCTGAGACAGTGGAAGTCTGGTGACAGTGGAGGTCCTGCACCATTAGAGGTTCTGGATCATTCGAGGTCCTGAGACATGCAGGTGCTCAGACAATGGAGTTCCTGCAACAGTGTAGGTCCTGTGAGAGTGGAGGTGCTAGGAAAGTGAAGGTGATGGACAGTGTAGGTCCAGTGTAGGAATATTGTGTTCCTACAACATTGGAGGTCCTGCAACAGTTGAGGCTCTCATACCGTGCAGTTCTTCCAACTTTGGAGGTCATGCAACTGAACAGGTCGTGGGAAAATTGAGGTTCTGAGACAGTAAGGGTGTTGGGACAATGGAGGTGCTATGTCACCTGAGGTCCTGGGACATTTGAGGTCCTGCAATATTGGAGGTCCTAAGACAGTGTAGATGACCTTGGAATAGTTGAAGTCTGGAATAAAGGGAGGCTCTGCACCAGTAAATGTCCTGAGACACTGGAGATCCTGCAGTTTGCCTGGACAGTGAAGGTCCTACAAAAGTGGAGGTCCTGTGACAATGGAGGTCATGAATCGATGCATTGGCACTGACCGTAGAGAGCCAGCAGCAGTGGACTGTCTTTGCCAGTAGAGGTCCTGCAAGATTCTAGCTGTTGTGAAAGTGGATATCCTACAACATTGGAGAGCTGGCATTAGTGAATGCCCTGGGACAATGGAGATCCTGCAGGAGTTGGTTTGTTTGGACCGTGAAGGTGCTACAAAAGTGGAAGTCTTGCGTCAGTGGAGGGGCTTGGCAAAATGGATGTGCTGCCACACTACTGGTCCAGCAACAGTGAATATCATGAGACAGTGCATTTGCAGTGACAGTGGAGCTCCAGCAACTGTGGAATTTTTGTGCCAGTAGAGGTCCTGCAAATTCTAGCTGCTGAGAGGGTCTATGTCCTGCAACCTTGTTGGTCCTGCAACAGTTGAGGTACTGCAAAAGTGTAAGTCCAGCTACAGTGGATATCCTGTTATAGTAGAGGTCCTTTAAATTGACCTTGGTGAGACAGTGGACGTCCTGTGATAGTGGAGGTCCTATGACACTGGAGGGGCTGGAACACTGGAGGTCATGCCAAAATTGCAGTTCTTGTAATGGTTGCGGTGTTGTGACAGTGGAAATCTAGCGACAGTGGACATTCTGTAGGACAGTAGAGGTCCTACAATATAAAAGTCCTTGGACAGTGGAGGTACTGACGCACTGGAGGTCCTGTGAGAACGGAGGTTCTTATAACAGCTGTGACACTGGAAGTACAGAAAATGTAAATGTCCTCTGATAGGAGAGCTCCAACAAACTGAAGTTGCTGAGAGACAGGAGGTCCTCCAACAGCAGCGGTCCTAAGACAGTAGAGATCCTGTAACAGTGGAGAGGCTGAGACCCTGGAGGTCCTTTGACAGTGGACTACTTTGTAACAATAGACGTGCTATGACAAGGGGGTTGTACAATAGTAGAGGTCCTTGTTATAGTTGAGGTACTCCAACAGTGGAAGTTTAGGGACAGTGACTTCCAGTGCCCATAAAGGTCTTGCAATTTGGAGGGTCTGAGACAGAGGAGTTGCCTGACCACAGACGCCCTACCACAATATTGGTCCTTTGACTGTGGAGGTCTTGGGATAGTTCAGGTGCTGGGACAGTGGGAGTTCTGCTACAGGGGTTATCAAAGTGCATGCAAAGAAGAAGCAATGGTGCCAGCCAAACATGACCATGGCAAATATAATGAAGTTTTTCATCCACCCCAACATCATCTTGCTTCTCCAATTGAGTCTGAGACAATTCTAATAACTTATCGTGAAACTGGTTGAAATTTTAAAGCTTTACAAATACATCTGAAAGTCTTTCCACCGAGAGGAGGAAGGAGCCAAGGAAATATTTAGGCAAATATTAGCAGGCTTTATCTATGGCTATGGGCACTGTATAAGTTCACAGTGACCTTAAACCAGATTATATTTTGTTAGAGAAGAACAGAAAAGTCAAAAGCATCGACTTTGGCCTTCAACTCAAGACAAACCTGGGCAAATGCTGAACTGGCAGCATGTTGCTTACCCTATTGATGCACCTGATCTCTTCCTAGGACAACTTTATGATGGTGCAAAAAAAAAAAAAACAACGTATGGATCTTAGGAGTAGGCTTATATTTCACTGTTGTATTTGACTCTGTTGTCATACAACAGTTCAGAAGACAGGTTGTAGCAGGTGTGTACCCTGTTCACTGTGGGGTGTCAGAAGAGGCAGCTTAGCCTCTTAATAAAAGTCAATCCGAACTATGGGCTGACAGTCACAGAGGTGATGATGTACCCCTGGTCAATGAAAACTGGAAGAGGTTCACAAATCCTTATGAAGAAGTGATCCCTCTCATGCCAGATACTCCAAAAGAGGAAGAAACGTAATATATTGAGGTTTGAGGTAAAATTTTATAGATTCATTGCATCAAAAAAGGTATAACCAGAATATGGCATCCTATTGCTTAATGTAACAGCAAGTTATACACAGGAATTGCTTCACAACACAGGCTCAGCAGCTTTGTCCAGTTACGGTCCCATTCTCTACCCTTGCTGATTTCCCTCTAGGACTAAATAGGAACAGAAGTGAACACAACATAGACACATTGTTCTCCTCATCTTCCAATGGCCTAGTGTCTCCCTATGATCATAAGGCTAGTCAAAGAGGAAGCAAAGAGCCATTGGGCATGCCCTTCTTCTTTTCAGGACACTCCCGACAACACCCACAGTGAACAAAGCATACATACACACCAGAAGTGTCCTGTGTCTTCACTCAACCATTAGCCACACTTAGAAGAGCTGTAGCAACGAGAAAACAGAAGACAACCTACTTTCCTGCTGTCTCTCAGCAGAGAGCAGGACATTCCCCAGCTGGGGATTTCCCAGAGGCATTAAAGGATGAACCAATTACAATGGGGAAATTCACTGATGAAGTTGTGTGGCTGCTTTCCTTCAAGAATAAAACCTTACAAGGGGGTGGAGGAAGAGTTTTCTCCCAGAAATGAGGCCAAGGGAGATTGTCCAGAGAACACGCAGATGGCAAAACCCACGTGCCTTTGTACTTTGTCCTTCCCAGTTTGCTCTGTGCTCATTCTTCCTCTGGCTCTGTTTTCCTGTTCCCCATAATTCTCACCTTCTTATATCCTCTAAGTATTTTATGATTCTTCCCCCAACCCAAGCCTTCTCCCTCTTCTGGATTTCTTCTCTTCCCAGCAAGGACTCAATATGACTGCTGTGTAGCCCACTCTAGAGCGTGGTGCAGCTGAATGCATCCATTCACCTGAAGTTTATCACACTCTAAAAACACCAGCTTCCACAAAGTGAGGTGGAGAGTGGTATGAGCTCATGAAATCTTCCATAGGTTAGTGGTCCTAGCACACACGGCATTTATCACAAGAGCTATAGAACAAATTCTTATGCTTTCAAAAGTAGCATCACATTTCATTCAGCCTCAAATATAATAACCAGCAATGACTTTGAAAAATTGAAATTACAGTTGCTGCAACAGTGCAGATCCTGTGAAGAGGTAGGTCCTGCAACAGTGGAGACACTGAAATGGCGCCGGTTCTGTGACAGTGAAGGTCCTTTGAAAGTGGAGGCACTGAGATCGTGGAGGTCAATCTACCTACAGGGGAGCTGCTGCACAATTGAAGGTTCTGCTACAGTGGAGGTCCTGCAAAATTGGAATTGCTGATACAGGGGTATTCCTGTCACTGTAGAGATCCTGTGGCAGTGAAGTTGCAGCATCATGGGAGATCTTGCTTCAGTTGATGTCCTGAAACACTGTAGTTGCTATGGGTGGTGCTACGACAGTGGAATTCCTGGGATAGTGGAGGTGATAGGACAGTGGGTGTCCTGAGACAGTTGTAGTGCTCCTACAGTGGAAGTCCTGTGACAGTGGAGGTCCCGCAATAGTAGTGTTGCTTGGACAGTCCAGTTCTTGGACAAAGGAGGTCCTGTGACACTTGAGATGCTGAGACTCTTGAGCTCCTGAACAGTAGAAGTGCTGTGATAGTTGAAGTGTTGAGACACTTGTGGTCCTGTAACAGTGGAGTTGACACACAGACAGTGGACTTCCTGAGGTAGTGGTGGTGCTTAAACAGTGGATGTCCTGTGACAGAGGAGGTCCTGCAATAGAGGAAGAACAATATATGCTGGCTGATGACCCAGAGCTTCCAGAAAATAGACCACCAACCAATATATATCAGAGGATGGCATTATTTGAAACCAAAGGGGTGGAAGGCCCTTGGTCCTGTGGAGATGTGATGCTCGAACGTAGGAGGAGGCTGGGGTGGTGGGTTTTGAAAAGTTGGGTGAGTTGAGGAGCAGCATCATAGTGGCACAATGGAGGGAGGAGGGAGGAGATGTAGGAGTGGGCATTTGTGGATTGGCACCTAGAACGTGGGACATCATTTGAGATGTTAAAAACAGTGGAAATGATAAGGTTTACATTGTCTGACCCAAACCTAAGGGATACTACATGAGGAACACAAAAACCTACAGGTGCTCACCAACAATCAGATAAAATTTGGCCTTTGGCGGTATACTCCAAAGAAACTATTCCAAGATCACCGTTTTTTGTTTTTTCAAACAAAGTTTAAAACTCCTAAGTGTACTCTCAAATCTGCCCTAATTTGCATAAATCGGTCAAAACTGTTGGCTTTGTAAACACTTCTATCTTGTCCCAATAGTCACATGCTGGTCATCCCAACAACATGATACTTGTCAAGGTGGGAGTCAATCAACATGGGATCCTTGTTCCAACTCGGCATGCAGACCCTCAGCTCACCTTCTCTCTCTCACACACACACACACACACACACACACACACACACACACACACACAGGAGAGAGAGAGTGACAGACAGACAGACAGACAGACACACAGACAAAGATTCACAAACACATGCACACACACACAGAGACACACACACCCATGAGAGAGTGATAGATCGAAAGTGAGGTAGAGAGAGAGAGAGAGAGAGAGAGAGAGAGAGAGAGAGAAAGAGAGTTCTTATCATCTACTTTCTAATGCATATTGTGTGCTCTTTGAGTTGAGCACAGAGACTTGCACATGTAAACCAGTCTTGTACACCGAGGAATATTTTCTGATCAGTATTTTCTCTTCTTCATGCAGTTCTTAAATTATCTTTAAGAGAGTGTAGGGCATTGACCTACCATGAAATCTTGGACGTAAAGGTACATTTTAATACAAAGCTTACATATCACTTACAGATGACTCTAGTAGGAAGTACATTAAGTTCAGAATCATTCAATCAGAGACCCTTAATGTATATACCCCATTCTCACTGCCTTCACCTAACCTCATGTTTGGACCACTGTTCCTAGCTGGAGATTCCTGTTTATCTCCCAGAATAAAAGGGAGGCTCCATGCTTAAGTGGAACAGGAGATTCAAGGTGGGACTGTTGGGTGACATTACAGTGAACACCAGGGACTGCGCCACAGAGGCGGGTAGTGGCCCTTTCTTTCCTCCTGGGGAATCATTTTCTACATTGTCCTGAGAAGGGAAGGATCCTCTCATTCTAGCAGATATTCTGGATGACACAAGGAATGTGAATAGATTATGAGATCACTTTTCCACATTTCTTTCTGAGGCAGAGACCCTTGAGACCCTTGGCTCAGGAATAACAGTTCCAGATAGCAAGGTGAGGTCAGTGTGGGCCCTGTGTTCACCTATGAATAGTTATTTATGTTAATCACCAAATCTTTGAAACTTACAGCATGTGAGAGAAAAGTGTCCCAGGAGTCTCAGCTAAAACTAATCAGTGAGTTTTTAAGAACAAGAACAAGTAGGAAATTTAAATTCATGTGATTGCTACAAATAAAGCAAGACACTGTCACTAGATCACCTTTGTGTAAGGGCCCTGACGACATACACAACTTAAGATGTGAAGTGCTCAGCTAGCAAGCTTCGTGGCATGAACCCAAGACACAGTTTCTCTGTGTCTCATCACCTCTGAAGCATGGTCCACAAACAATGGCAACAAACCTTCTCTTCCTCAGAGTTCAAGTTACCTTTACTGTTAGTGATAGTTTCACAGTTAACTAACCTCTACTGGATAGACAGCTTTGACTAACCTTCTCTGAGCTTCTCCCAACCATGTACAGATGGTACATCCCTCTGCACATGAGGCCTGTTCCTCTCAGGCCTGCTGGTCTCCTTCCCAGAATAGCAACTGGATACCTTTCAAGCCTACATTCTTAAGTCATCTATCAACTTTGGGTACATGATAAGCACAACATGACATTGGGTGCCAAATAACACTTTCCTACCTGACAATGAATATGGTCCAGGGGTACCAAACATGGAAACTGGTCAGGTAAGGTCAGTTAACCCCCATGCTATCTCCATGTGGAGATGAAGATTGACACACCTTCCCAAGCAGACTTTCTCAGTTTTCTCAGCCCACACAGCAGTCCTTTGCTGAGCTTCCTTACTCCCAGTGACTGATGAGAGTACATGAGAAGATGCCTGAGTTCTGGAAAGCCCTGGGCCCCATGACCCACAGTAGCAGCAGCTTCTGATCACAGGTGATTTCAGGAACTGAAAATGCCTAATGTTCCTGTGTTGATTTGAATATGCTCAGCCCAGGGAGTGGGACTATTTGCAGATGAGCCCTCATTGGATAGGTGTAGCCTTGATTGAGGAAGTGTGTCACTGTAGATGTGACCCTTATGTTCCTTGTCCTAGCTGCATGAAAATCAGTTTTCTAGTAGCAGCGTTCAGATGATGATGTAGAACACTCAGCTCCTCCTGTACCATATCTGCCTAGATGCTGCCATGCTCCCACCTTGATGATAATGAACCAAACTGCTGAACTTGTAAACCAAACCCAAAGCAGTGTTCTTCTTATAAGATTTGCATTGGTCATGGTGTCTGTTAATAGCAGGTAAACCCTAAGTAAGTCACTTTCTACCACAGATTACGAGGTTAATTGAGTGATGTCTTCACCTGAGGAGACATGGCCTCTTATTAAGGTTCTAATCTCCTAAGTAATTGCAGGCTCTCTTCTGGCCTAGGCATTGGCTAAAATATTAATCTTCCCAGTGTCCTTTTCTCTGTAAACTATACATTTTGCATTTCTATTTGCCCCATTTGCTCTTTTTCATTGAAGTCCTATAACCTCAGTATAACAGAGGCCATACTGGGCTCTCTTCAAATTTTCATCGAAGAAATTTGTTTATTACTTTTTAATTTAGCCTCAGGTAGGTTTTTACGATGTGGGCTGAAGGAAGCCACATTTTTGTAAAAGCATCATACAAATTATCCCAGGCCAGTTACAAATATTATTGCCTTCTGAATCTCCTTGTCCTGTGCTTCCACATTCTGGATAGGTCTTGGCACTCCTGACTCCCAAGCTCCTGCCAGTATACCCCATTAAACTAGAAGTGGCACTGGGCCACTTCTAGTTCAAAGTTCTGAATTCTTGCATATTTTCCAAAACAAGTAACAAGCACAAACTGGCATGGTCAGGTATCACGGAGCAAGAGTCCGCTCTATCACATCCCCTTCTGCATTAGTTACATTTGTATTTCTGTGACAGAAATGCCATGAGCACAGCAAACTATAAAACATGTAGGCGATTAGTGATCCTATTTCACAGACCACCTGTTACACCTAAACGGTGGAAGGAGCAGGAAGCAGAGGACTCACATCTGGAATCACAAGTACAAAGCAGAGAGTGCACAGGGAGTGGTGCAGAGCACTAAAACCTCAAAGCCCAGCCCCACTGGCATT
Organism: Rattus norvegicus; assembly: GCF_021556685.1. NCBI lineage: Eukaryota > Metazoa > Chordata > Mammalia > Rodentia > Muridae > Rattus > Rattus norvegicus. The sequence continues at coordinate 65,029,982 of NC_141534.1, read as the reverse complement.
CTTTCTCCAGCAAGGGCACACCTCCTGAGTCTTCCCAAACAGAGTCAGCAACTGGGAAAGGAGTACTCAAATGCCCGAGACAGTGGAGGATAGCTCATGCAAAATGTCATGATGATTCAGGAATTCGAATCAGTAACAGAGAGAACCTTCACTCTGGGTCAATGTGTGTTGCTGCAAAGCCAGCAAGCTGCTCTCCCTCCTCTTGAACATAAGATGTGGATTAAATAAAAATGTAAACAAGCATCTCCATGGAAAATCAACAGCCCTGTTAATCTGGTCATACTTATAGGATAAGTCCAGAGGTGCTGGATACTGAAATCACAGAAGAAGCCAACACAAACTCAAACCGTTTAGTCTATAGGAATAAAAATACCACAGAAGCCAAAATGGGTAACGATATGGAGCAAACGCTCACTCACTCAGCAGATAAAATTACACCTAGCCCTTACTCACAGACCTACTTCATAAACAGTGTACATTCTGCTGGTGCCTACTCAACACAATCCTAAATGCTGCAATCAAACCAAATGGTTTCTTACATTGTTGAGTATGACTTTAAAACACTAAAGTACTCTGAAGGAGGTTAATGGAATCTTCTCAGGGCCTGTGGAGGTTGGCTGAGGGAGTGCAGATTAACAAAGCAACACAACCCAATTTCCCCACCAGCAAGCAGAAACCGGCCTGATGTCAGTTGCCAATTCCTGAGGGTTTAAGAGAAGCCTACAGACTGGAAGGACTGAGGTAGGTGAGATTAAAGTACAGTTACACTAATTGCTCACTTGACGAATCAGAAGGGTAGAAACTGGAAAGTGCTCTGTGTGTGTGTGTGTGTGTGTGTGTGTGTGTGTGTGTGTGCGTGTGCGTGCGTGTGTGTGTGTGTGTGTGTATGTTCCATGCATGTGTTTCTGTGTGAGTGTGGTTGGGTTGTTGCTGTTGTGTGCTTAATTTGAGACAGAGTGTTACCACAAACTGAAGCTGTCCTAAAACTCACCCTGTACACAAGGGTGGTTTGGACAGTATAGAGACCTTCTCTCTCATGAAAGGGGGATTAATGATGTGTAGCACAAGCTATGTGTGAATGTAAATTTCAAAATCTGAAGATTTTATAAATCTCCTTTGGCTTGCTTTAACAATGCTGGTGATTATAGCAATACATGGTACACTGAGGACAGAACAGAATATATAGTGTGAGCTTTTGAGATGGTTCAGAGGTGAAAGGAATAGCTGATGATCTGAGTTTAGTTCCAGAGGCACTGTTAATAATCAAACACAAATGTAGCCAACTTTTATCCTGTGTAAAAATCAGTCAGGGCATCCAGTCATCTAAAGTCTGGAAGCTGGGGAAGGGAACATGGAGAATTAATATCCTAGTAAGATCACCATTGGAAGGGGAAGCCCTGGGTCCTGCTAAGACTGAACCCCCAGTGAACTAGATTGTTGGGAGGAGGGCGACAAGGGGGGCAGGATGGGGAGGAGGGAAGGGGATGTTTGCACGGAAACTGGGAAAGGGAATACTGGAAATGTATATAAAAATTACTCAAGTCAATATACATATATATATATACATACATATACATATATATATATATATATATATATATATATATATATATATATATATATACATACACTGAGGTCAACCCTAGATAGGGCATAGAGCAATCCATACATGATGGGATTCAACGGGGTGTTTTATGAAAGAGCTCTTTCCCAGGAGCACACATGTGTGTCAAGGCCTCCCTTCCAGCTAGGCCTTTGGAATCTCCAGTGCTAAACACTGTCTCTTCCTTTGAAGAAGTGAAACATAATAAAAATTCACACTTCACAGTACAGTGAATAGCAGTAATCGCGAAAGGTGTAAATAGAACTGAGGAGTACCAGAGTATGTGGATTGATGTTATATGAAATGTGTTTGGATGCCGTGCAGTATCCTCTTCCATGTACCTACATACTGAGCAACGACCCTGTACAATTTCTCTCTAGACAGAACCATCTGGAATTCACTCACTGAGGGACTTATGCCCTGGAGTGGCAGCTACAGGTAGGACTTGTGCAACCATGTCACGAAGCGAAGAGACAGAGATGCATGGATTAAATGGAGAGAAGCAGATTGGAATGGTGGAGAGGCTAACCTGCCAACAACTCCAAACCCCCAGCAGGATGACAATGGAGAACAGCGAGCAGTTTCCCAGCCAGCCTCACTCTCCATAGCCAGACTTCTTCCAGTCCTTCCATTTTCCCAAGGAAAGAAAAGTTCAAAAAGCAGGGACAGGGAAAGAAAAACTGCTCTACTCCCAGGAGCCAAGGGCAAACCCCCTGGCACCTCCCTGTCTGAGCCCATAAGCAGCCACAGCCCAGTCCTTGGATCATCTCTAGAGGCTCAGGGACCCAGGCAGATGAGCCCTTGAATCACAAAGGGTTCCACTACAGCATTCTATGGGTGTCAGTCCTGAGTCCCTGAGCCTGAGGTGCTCTGCACAGCTATTCAGAGAAGCCTTCTCCTGATCTCTGTACAAAGATCTCTGTGTTGGATGTCAGAGGAGAGTGTCCACCCAGCATGGGTTGGGGCTCTGGCCCTCTAATCTGTTGGTCCATGTTAACTTCTCCACAGAGAAAGCTTATGAGCTTTGCTGATGCATCCATTAGGCGTTTGGGGGATTCAAACTCAAGTCTCTGACTAGTCCTGCAGCTTTGTCTCAGGTGTTTGATGATAACCTAGAGCCTTTCTGAGGACTTATGAGAACAGTGTCCTCTTGATGGGTCAGTTTAGAAACAGCTTTGTCTTTAAAAAAAGAAAACTATACCATCAGTTTGAGGCTAATCCTTCAGAATTCAAAGATAACGTGACACCCTGAGTGTAAACATGAGGACTTTTTAGCAGGATGCAGAGTAAGCATTCAAAACAGAGAACTATGGACAGCTAAACATCTTACAGGGTTTTATTTCTAACAGCCTAAAGTCTTTCCATAGCCCATAGAAGCCACGGTCTCAGAGTCCTTCCCAACCATGTCATGACAGGTCCTATTGTGACCTCATGAGGAGTGATTGTGAGGTGGCCCAGCAAACACATATTAAGCTGTTGCCAGGCCTGGAATTCTTTGAGTGCTTTGAGAGGAGGTGTGGAGTGGAGCCCTCTGCGACTTGGTTGTATCTAGTGAGCTGTGTGTGGTTGTATCGAATTTTAGTGTACTGTGTATATGTGTATGTATCAGTGTGTGTAAGAGAGTGTGTGTTGACAGATTGGCCTGTGTGTGAGTGCGTGTACACTTTTGCCTGTGTGTTTGTCAGTATATGTAGGAGTGTGTGAGTTTACAGGTTTTTATGTGTGTATGTGTTTGTATGTGTGTATGTCTTCTTGTGCGTATGTGTATCCCTGTGTGTATGTGTGTATGTGTCTGACGTGTGTTTTTTCAGCTTTGCTTGTGTGTAAGTATGCGTGCTTTGTGTGAATCTGGGTGTTTGTAAGAGTTTGTGTGAGTATAAGTTCACTTCTGTGTATTTCTGTGTGTGTTCCTGTGTGTGTGCCTGTGCCTGTGTGAGTGCCTGTGTGTGTGTGTGTGCGTGTGTGTGTGTGTGTGTGTCTGTGTGTGTCTGTGTGTGCACGTGCCCATCCCCTTTTGCCCCTTGTATCTATATTACCTGCACCTCAGTGCAAGAGAGTGTAGAGGCCAGAAGTCACCCCGGCTGCTGTTCCTGAGGTAGGTTCTCAACCTTATTTTCAAGACAGGCTCTCTCACTGGCCTGCAGCTGCCCAAGTATCTGGGCTGGCTGACCAGTCGCTCCCAGGCATTTGGTATGCCAACCCCATAATATCAGTTTAAAGGCCTATGTAGATGGCTGGCTGCCTATTTCTTGATTGATTGATTTTTGGATGACTTCAAGAGAAAGAATTAGGTCACATATTGCCACGCCACTGGCTATTTCCTTATTGGGGTTTTGTTTTTTGTTTTATTTATTTATTTATTTTTTATGGATTGCTGGTTTCATTTTTTAGTGGTTTTTATGTTCTCACATGCTATATTACTGCTTTGATTATTTACGGTTCTGCAGTCGGATGATTAACTCTATCTCCATTTTCAATGTCCTGCGGTTTCATCCTTTTACATTATTCCTGTTTCTCTATTTATTGAGTACAAGCAATCATTGGCTTAGACTTGATACAAATTTGCCCTTTGTGACACTTTGACTCTTCGGCCTTTGTTTAAGGTTTACTGTTCACTGATAATTAACTGCCTTATTCCTTGTGGTTGGTTAATTTTAATTTTCAGTATTTTTCTCTGGAGAGTTGTGGATTTTTGTGGATCACTAGGTCCTGAAATTCAATGGAGTTTTCCCTTAAGTGTTGGCTTTTTATATTTGTTTGTTTTGTCTTATACTAATTCTTTCTCCTCTCGTTTCTTTCATCTGTTTTTTTTTTCTTCAATGAACATCTATTCATAGTATTGACCATCTTTGGCCGCCCAATCCTATTGTAGTATGACGATTTTTATTTTCATCATTGCATTTAGTATGTGTGTGCTCTTGGCTTTCTCTTTTGGGGTTGGTTATTTGGGTGGCTTTTACTTATGACTCTTCATATTTTCCCCTTAACTTTTTCATAATTTTGCTCTATTTTTCTAGTCTAGTTTTTACTTTGTCTTTGTTTGTTTTTTTTTCTTTTTCTTTTGTTTGTTTCTTTTAGGTACCACGAGTGTAATTTTAGCTCCTATATTGCTCCATCTTTTTCATTATTTGATTCCATTTTTGTTATTTTTAGGTAGCATTAGTACTGATAAAATGCCTACAGAGACTGAGGAGGAGTTACCAACCCCTACACCCGAGCCCAGTATCTCTGAGGAGGGCAACTTCCATTCCCAATACCAAGTATTGGGGACAATTGGGCAAGGGGGCAACGCCAAAGTCCTCCTGGCCCACCACCGGCTCACAGGAACCCCGGTGGCTGTCAAAGTTCTGCGAAAGGACAAGCAGTGGTTCCAGCCAGCCATGATGGAAGCAAACATAATGAGAAAGATCAACCACCCCAACATAGTGTCTCTCATACAAGTTATTGAAAAGGAAACGAGAATATACCTCATAATGGAGCTGGTGGAAGGCCAAGAACTCTACCAGTACATCAGAGAGTCAGGGCACATAGAGGAGGATGAGGCCCGGCAAATATTTGAACAGATATTGTCAGCAGTGAGCTACTGCCATGGAAAGGGGATTGTTCACCGAGACCTCAAACTGGACAATATAATGATTGATAAAAACAAAAAGGTCAAAGTCATCGACTTTGGGCTTAGCACCCAATTTCAACCTGGAAAAATGCTAAACCACCACTGCGGCACGTACTCTTTTGGTTCCCCTGAACTCCTCCTTGGCCATCGGTATGACGGGCCGAAGAATGATATGTGGATTATAGGAGTGGTCTTGTACTGTATGGTAGTGGGAAAGCTCCCATTTGATTCAGTGATCATCCAAGAACTGCAAAGACAAGTAGTGGCAGGGGTATATCCTGCTCCCTGTGGGGTTTCAAAAGAACTGGAGGACCTCCTTAGTAAATTACTGAGGGTAAATCCCAACTTTAGACCAACAGCAAGAAAGGCGATGAAACACCCTTGGTTCAAAGAACACTGGAACGGATTGATAGGTCCCTATGAAGAAATGCTTCCCCTCACACCAGACCCGGCCATTTTGGATGCCATGAAAAGCATTGGATTCCAAGCCTCTGTAGTAAAACACTCTTTAAAACAAAGAAAATATAATGAGGAAATGGCAACTTATTTCTTTCTACAAAAGCAGGCTCTCCAGGGGGATGGCTGCACAGCCCAGGCACAGCAAATGAGTCCCGTTGCAGCACCATTCCCTAGCCTTGATCCTGCTGCTGCTTTTAGATTAGAACCAAAGAGGAGTGGAAGCCTGCCAGTCCTTGGCACCTTGCGGGTGTCATCCTCCCATGGTCACGTATCTCACTATGGCCAGAATGCTCATCCAAAAGGAGGCAAAAGATCCACTGTGGCTGGTCGTCTCAGGCCTCTACCGATGACACCTACACAGGACCACTATCACAAATGTGCCGTGAGTGTCCCATGCATTCAAACAACAAGCATCTTCACTGAGAAGAGTAGCAATAAGGAAATCAAAGAAGACAACCCACTCTCCCACAGAGCCCCATTAGAGGATAAGCCCATCCCCAGCAGGGTCCGGCACAGAGGTTTTAAGGGGTGGACCAGGAATATAGCAAATGCCCTGATAAAGCTGTGTTGCTGCATGCCAAGGAGAAAGAAACCTCGCCTGGGGCAGAACAGAATCTCCCCCCAGAAATGAGCCACAGGGAGAGTCCAGAGAACAAGCAGCAGGCATAGCCCAGGTACCTTTGTGCTTTGTCCTTTTCAGTTTGCTCTATGCTGGTCCTTCCTCTGTCTCTGGTTTCCATTTTCCCCACAATTCTTACCTTGTATCTGCTCTAAGTTCTTTATGAGGTTTCCCCAACACCAAGCCTTCTCCCTCTTCTTGATTTCTCCTCTTCCCAGCAGGGACCCAATAGGATTGATGAGTTCCACACTCTACAGAGTTTTCTAGTTGGCCCATCCCTTCAGATGGACTCCAGCTCCCCCTTAGGCCAATAGCTCCCACAGGGTGAGGACAAGAGGTTCATGGGCTCATGGACTCCTCCAGGGGCTACTGATCTTTTCACATGTGGTCATCAATCACAAGTGCTGCAGAACAGTGTCTTATGTTTTCAAATGTAACATCCCATTCCATTAAGCCTCAAAACTAATTAACAAGGTTTGTCATTGAATAAGTATCAACAACCTAGTTTGTGGGTTATAGTTGATGGTCAGAATCCTGCATGCATGCATATTGTTTTACATACTGTTTTTTTTTGTTCCTAAGACCTAGTGATCTATTGAATTTTATAGGTAATAGGTCTAAATGGTTTCTTTCAAAGACCTCAACTGAGAAGTAGAAAAAAGATGTTATAATATAGTAAGGCAAATCAAAGCCCCAAATGGTAAGCTAAGAATTCTACCTCACTGTCTTTTTTGCTTGGAATAAATTGTCTTGTCTATTTCACAGTGTCATCTGGAAATTCTTTCATGTCCTCAGTATAAACAGTAGGTGATTTCAGACACATGGCAATGGAAAAGACACCAGCAGAAACTACAGCAGCAACAGGAGTAGCAACAATAGCAGAAGCAGCATTAGGCACAGCAGCAGCAGGAGGAGGAGAAGGAGGAGTGTAGGAGGAGGAGGAGGAGGAGGAGGAAGATGAAGAGAGGAGAAAGAAGAGGAGGAGGAGGAAGAGAAGGAAGAGGAGGAGAAAGAGGAGGATGAAGAGCAGGGGGAAGATTTTGATTCCCTGTCCCCGTGAGAATTGCTGATGACTACTTCTGGGCACAGATATCATGCTGAGAACTGTTTATCAAAATGATTTAACAGAATATTAATTTTCATAGAAGACATGTCAATGTTCCTGAGGGCATGCAGCCCTGGAAAAGAGAGCCAGATGGCAGAGGCAAGCAGTGTGGAATGTTCTTACTGAGGAAGACCTTCTCAAAGCTGATGATGTAATAGGTATGAAGGAGCATTTCATGGGAGTCACGGTCCCATGCCCCTGTGTCAGGGCACACAGAGCTCCTAGCCTTGCATCCTGCGTGAGAGGGGACCTGGAATATTCCCTGATCCCAACAGGGTCCTGGATTGCATGGTTCCCTCTCAGTCATGGTCCTCCCTGTGCCTCATGGGGTACGCAGCTTCTACGGGCTGAATTTATATCAGTGATTAACTGGAGCTGGACCACAACCACACCACAGGCAAGCCCTGGGCACTGAGGACATTAAGAGCAGCAGACAACATCTCCTCCACTGCTTCTGACTCTGCTCCACAAGCCAAGGCAGCTCCCACACAGCAGGCATCCAACCTAACTCCCAGCAGGGAGAGTGTGAGATGTCTGTGGATGAGCCCACAGGGACTACAGGATTCTGTGGGAAGACATCTGGTAGCTTCTGGAGCAGCTGCAGCAGTCAGGACACATGAACTACAGTGGAGGTGAGCTATAGGACCAGGTAGCAAAGAGCCTGATCTGGCCAATGATGATCTGAATCCCTGAGGGAAGGCTGGAATGGTCACTCAGGGCTATTAGAGTGAAGGCCAGCCAAGGGCATACAATGTGTCACTAACATTCTCAAAGTCTTGTCCAGGAAATAAACCACTGGCCTTGACCAGTAAAGTTGAGTCCAGACTCATGGGCTACAGGATAGCAGATTGAACTGAGTCTGAATTCCCATGAGTATGACCTCTGGCTGCTCCCTAGGCTCAGTATAGATGAGCATGAGAAGGCACCATTGCTGTGTTTGCAGGAGTAGCAGAGAGTTCGGAATACATGACCCACTCCTAACCCAGACTGGAGCCACTCTGGGGAGGAGATGGCATCATTTGAGAGATGGGCTTATGCGGGACACTGTGCTCTGGTCTGTGGCACATACAGCTCCTGTCTTTCTTGCTGACAGTTCAGATCCTCAGCTGGCCTCATCACGGACAGTCCCATGAGGAGGGGGTGTTTGGTTCCTGCTTCCCAGTTAGGGCAGGAACAAGCCCAGACGCAGTGAGTAAGGACAGTGCTTCTGTCTTGACCCAGCTTCCTTGTCCTCCCCCCTCCCCCAACTCATATCAGGAGCCACCCAGAGACCTTCATAGGAGTGTGGGTCATGTTAATCGGAATGCACAGCTGGAGATTAAATTCTGGGTAAGGTCTCCATACAGCCCTGGTGGCTCCCACACCCTGCCTACCTAAGGTTTCCCAATTGGGTCCTCAGGGTCGTGGAGAATCTTCTACAGGCTGCCATGAAGATACAGCCAGTTTCTTGGTAACATTGTGTTTAGCAGAGGTTCTCTGCTTCAGGCACAGGGCCTTCCAGTGAGAGGGTTTGCTGAGTAGCACACCAGGACCAGAAAAGTGTAGAGCCCTCCAGTGGTAGACATGAAGTACTGCAGGAGTTTATTTCCTGATTTCTTCACATCTACCTTGTTCTAAAGGCTTTTTGTCAGACACATAGGGACCTAAGAAACTTGAGTTTGCACCCCCATAGGGAACCCAGGACACTAAACCAGCAGCCCTGTTAAACGTCGGCAGAGGACAGTCTGGGCTCTGTGTTTATAGAACGGCTCTAGACTGGTATGAAAACTGATTGACCAGCCAGTCAAGGAGAGTTAGGGACAGTTAGAGACTTGGAGGAGAGCATGAGCGGCAGACACAGCAGAGTCCAGGCCAACAGTGGAACCAGTTCATTTAATAGAGAAGCATATGCCCTCCCAAAAGGCTGTCAGCTTAAGGCACTGCACTGAAGACCTGACCCAATAACATCACACATTTTACACAATCACCCACCTGTGGCTTGTGGAGGGTCCTCAGGCTACCCTCCATCATGGCTGAAAGGCAGAAGTTTGCACATCATTGCAATGTGGAGGCTACTCTCTGCTGATGGGACCCACACAGTCTGTGAAAAAGTTTGCTTAAGTGAAAGTTGGCCGTCCTTGAACTCTCTGGTCTTCCAGGGTAGTGTGTGTTGACCACATGCAGAGCCATTCCTGAAAAACGTAAGAGCCAAAATTCAACAATAGGGAGAGAATCCTGTGCCAGATGGAATCCCTCAGGCCAGTGCGGATTCAGAGACATCCTATGCCATGGCATGGAGGCTCCCAAGAACTTCTAGGATCAATGTGAGCCACACCGGAGGCCACAGTCTATCCTGGGAGAACATTAAAGTATCTGGAATTATCAGGGACCCTAGGGTAGGTTCGTCAGGATATGGAGCTGATGCATGGTGGGATGCTTGGAGGATACAGCCTAAGGCAACGTAGAGGAAAGTGTGTTATGAGAGCTAAGACAGAGCAACCACACAGTCTGAGAACAAGTTTGCTTAAGTGAAATTTGGCCGTCCTTGAACTCTCTGTTCTTCCAGGGTAGGATGGCCTATCGGGCCCAGGACAGAGCGACTATGCCAGAATTACAATGGTCTGTAATAGAGATGGAGAAAGTGTCAGGATGGGACTTGGGCAGTGGATGGAGCTCTATGACTGCAAAGCCTGCCTAGGCTCCCAGGACCCAGAGCTGGCTGCTGCAGGAAGTCCTAGATCACAACTCTGCCGTTCCTCTTCCCAGGTCTTGCTTTTAACTACTGGACCCAACACAAAGCCTCCCTTGCAGGCTTACCAGAGCATGAAAACGAAATGGCCACCTCCTGTAACAAGAAACACTTCTAGAAGAGGAAGGAGACATCAATACATTCACAAAACCTTCAACTCGAAGTCTGTCTTGCCAATAAGTGTGCAGGGATAAAGGTAAAGCAGATATTGAGGGACCAACCAGTCAATGACTGACACAAAGTGAGATCTGTCTCATGTGACAGACACAACCTCTGACACTATTTATGATATTCTTTCTGATTTACTTGCAGACAGAAAAGTAGCACACATGTCTCCAGAGGCTTCACTCAGCAGCTGAAAGCCACAGCCAATCCTCAGATAGAGCTCGGGAAGTCTTGTGGAAGAGTGGGGGGAGAGTGACAAGGAAACTGGTTGGGTTAAAACACTACAAGAAGTCCCCGACAGTCAGATACCTTGGACCATGGAGTATGCTAGAGCCTGTGCAACCAACCCCAGAGCCGGGTTAGCTATCTGCAGTTGGTCTCCATGTGGGTCATCTGACAAGTAGATCCAGGGCTGTCTCAGTCTGTGTTGCCTGCCATTGGATCTGTTCCCCATACCCGGACTGCCTGATTGTAAATCTGTGGGGCAGAATGTGCTCGGGCCACCTGGGACTAGATGTCCCAGGGTGGTGTGGTACCCAGGGACTCTCCCCTTGTCCAAAGAGAAGGGAGAGCATTATGGTAGAAAGGATTTGTAAGGTGGGACTGGGAAGGGAAGAGGGAGAGTGACTGGGATCAGGATGTAACCTGAATAAAGAAGACATTATTGGAAGTAAAAATTTAGCCTGGAAAATGGAAAGATTGGTAAGTGACTAAGAGCAGTGAATGCTCTTCCAGAGGTCCTGAGTTCAAATCCCAGCAAACACATGGAGGCTCAGAAATGTCTCTAATGACATCTGATGCCCTCTCTGGTCTTTCTAAATACAGCTACCCTGTACGTATGTTTAACAAATGAATGAATGAATGAATAAATAAATAAATTTTACCTAGTCTTAGTTATCAGGCAATGAATAAAATGTCGAGATTATGTTCAAACCCATGTCATGGATTGCCTATATCTTTTAGATCTGCAGGAAACATCTCAACGAAGAACAAGAGAGGCTGGAGAAGAATGGGGAAGGGTTTGATCCCTGAAGTTCCTCAGTGTCCACTAGCACAGCACTTGTCCTTGGGAGATGACATCTTTCACTCTTCCTGACTGTTGCACCAATCAGAATTACAAGCTCTGTGGATGAACCTGTAAAAGAGGACAGTTGCTCTTGGGCCAATATGGAGGTTCCTGACCTCTCAGCAAGCTCACTGCTGACTTTTGAGGTCTCTGGAGGGTGAGCAAAATGAAGACACACAGAGTAGCCTCAGGTTGAGTCAGCCAGGCCCAGGGGGCTCAGTGGTGTCTCTCAGATTCCCAGGCCCTCCCTGAGATTGAACACTCTACACAGTGTAAGTGGATTAGGGGATAACCAGGAAATGCAGTTGCTGAGGTGGCTGGCTCTGTAGGAGGGAAATAAATCACAGTGGGAAGCTTCAGGACAGTCAGGTGACCTGAGCCCTCCACAGAGTCTAAGTCCAGACTCACAGACATTCATCTGTCCACAAGTCTCCTAAACACAGGCCTTGACTGACCTGCAGTCCAGAGTATGTTATTATACAGTGTCACTTAGAGAGAGGACATACTTTCCAATTAGGCCTTTTCTGTGTCACACTGAGACTGGGTTTATGGTACAGCTGATGCAGATGGGGACTGGCCACAAGTGGCAGTCTATCGCAGATCATGAAATAAATAAATAAATAAATAAATAAATAAATAAATAAATAAATAACTACCCACTTATCTCACTGCCTGCAATCCTCATTGTCACCACAAGGGAGCGCCGCTTTGACCTTCTCAGAAAGAAAAGCTGACTTCCCTCAGGGAAATGGATGGATGGATGGATGGATGGATGGATGGATGGATGGATGGATGGATGGATGGGTGGGTGGGTGGATGGATGGATGGATGGATGGATGGATGGATGGATAGACAGTGAAGTGATTTGACTTAATCAGTTTCTTCCAGTCCTACTTTTCTGGTCGAAAACACACTGAACATGTCTGCTGCAATTGCTTGTTCTTCATTTCTGCTTTCTTTGGCTGTTCATTCAAGGCAGCTCCCTTAGAATCTGCTCATCTCAATAAAGGTCCATCTGTGGAATGTATAGCTTCTCAGTTAGGAGCTAAGGGATTCTTGGAAGGAGTTCCCAAAATCCCCTCTGGGGCAGTTGCCAGTGTTCTCTACTTCAGACAGCAGCTGCATGAAGCAAACACACACCTGTCTGAACATTCCAGCTTGGGTGCACGTCACAGTGCACCTGCCCCAGGGTCCCTGCCAGTTGCACATGCCACAGGGCCACAACTACAAGATCCCTTCCCCAGGACTCATGCCCCCTTGCATCTCCCCCAGGATTCCTGCTCTGTTGTAACTGAACCAGGGTCCCTGCCCGGTTGTTCCTGGCTCACGTTTCCTACTCAGTTTTACCTGCCCCAACGACCCTGTCCCACTGCACCAGCCTCAGGGATCCTGTCCCATTGTGCCCACCATGCTGCACCTTCCTGAGAGTACCTACTAACTGTTCCTAGGTGGCATTTTTCAAAATCTAATTCAAAGATCTTGCCAGTCAGAACCCATTGTCTTTATTAACACCAAGTAGATATTTGCAGGGCTTCCTCACCTACACTTAATCAATCCCTTCTCTCAGTTGTCCATGTGGAAGCAAAGAAACTAGCAGCAGAACATGGATTATTCATCCAGGATATCAGCAGCCCTAGAATTCTCATGAGATGGGCTGCTGTGACTGTGATACAGGGGTGGCAGGGAGGCTTTGACACTGAACAAGCCTAGAGTGCTGCCTCTGCTCACATTGTGACAGCACCTTAGCCTACCTCTAGATGTCCTAAACTCTGAGAGGAGGAAGGAGATCTTCCTACATAGAAGATGTTCTCTGAATCTGTGCTGGCCAAGGTCAAGCCAGAGTGTTTGCACATGCCAGTTCCAGCCCCTGAGGGTTCTCTGCCTGCCTGGTGTTTTGTTGTGCTTTATGTCTGGCAAGGTGAAGATGTGGCCCATACTAGGAATATCTTTGAAGACAACTGCCCTGGGTTCCCATGCTAAAATTCAATTAGGGACTGACAGGGACCTAAATAACAACAAGACAGTGCCAAGACCATGAGTTCCAAAATCAAGAGCAAATGGGGCCTTGATGGTATCCTGTGCTGATCTGACAGGAGTCAGCACACACAATTCTCCTGCACATCCAATGCCCCTTGGAAAAATCCTCTGTCAAGGGTAAGTGATGCCTCATGAGAATGAACTGTCAGCGTAGGACAAGACACTTCGGACTACTGTCCTGAACTCACCAGTCTCAGATGAATGGGCTTTGAAAAGTTTTCAGGACACAGAATAGGGGTGTGTAAGCAAGTGCAGGTAATCCTTGGGTAACACATAGTTCCTGAGGAGGTTCTGAGAGCTGTTGGATCCACTCCTGGAAAAGGCAGCATTGTGTTCAGGGGGGTAAGAAAGCATGAGCCTGCTGATGTTTTCACAGTATTGCATGGGAACAGTAACAATGCCCTTAGGAGCAGGATGTCCTAACACTCTCAGATCAAGCAGACAGCCTAGAGCCTATTAAGCCCATATCCCAAGAGAATGCCGCTCATGTGTGAAGCTTCTATAGCCAGGAAGCTGGAGCAGGGAACATTGACATTGTCTCAGTTAGGGGTTTACTGCTGAGAACAGACACACCATGACCAATGCAGCTCTTATGAGGACAACATTAATGGACACAGGATTGCAGGTTCAGAGACTCAGTCCAGTATCATCAAGCTGGGAGCATGGCAGCATCCAGGCAGTCATGGTGCCAGAGTAAGTGAGAGGTCTACATATTCATCTGAAGGCTTCTTGGGGAAGATTGGCTTGCATGTGGATAGGAAAAGGGTTTTAAAGCCCATGCCCACAGTGACACACCTACTTTAACAAGACCACGCCTCCTAATATTGCCACTCCCTGAGCTAAGCATATACAAACCATCATAGACATCTTGCAGGAGGGTGGTACTGTTCTATCAGAGAGAAGCCTCTGCTTCCGTTAATATACTGAGGTCAACCCTGGGTAGGGCACAGAGCCCTCCACACATCCTGGGACTCAGGGAGGCATCCTATGAAAGAGCTTTTTCCTAGAAGGACACATGGGTGTAGGCCTCCCTTCCAGCCAGGCTGTAGGGAGTCTCCAATGCTAAACTCTGTCTTTTTGCAGAAGTGAAACAATGAAAATCCACCCTTAACAGTACAGTGAATAGCAAAAATGGTGAAAGGTATAAAAAGAACCAATTAGTACCAGAGCATGAGGATTGGTTTTATATGAAATGTGGGTGGGTGCAGTGCAGTATCCTCCTCCATGTACCCACATGTTCAGTAACTACCCTGTTCGATGCAGCTTTACACAGAACCATCTGGAATCCATTCACTGAGGGACTCCATCCCTGGACTGGAAGCTACAGGTGGGACTTTTGTATCCAGGTCTCCCAGCCCTGGGACAGGGATGCATGGATAAAGTGGAGAGAAGCAGACTGGAATGGTGCAGAGGTTATCCTGCCAACAACCCCAAGCCCCCAGCTGCATGACAATGTAGAACAGCGAGCAGTTTCCCAGCCAGCCTCACTCCCCATAGACAGACTTCTTCCAGTCCCTCCTTATGCCAAGGAAAGAAAAGCAAAAAAAGTAGGGGCAGGGAAAGAAAAATTGCTCTACTCCCAGGAGCCAAGGACAAGCCCCCTCCAATCCTCTGATCTGACCCCATAACCAGCCACAGCCAAGTCCTGGGCTCATCTCTAGAGGCACATGGACCCAGGCAGATGAGCCCTTGAATCACAATCGGCTCCTCAAAAGCATCCTATGGGTGTCAGTCCTAAGTCCATGAATCGGAGGTGCTCTGCACAGCTATTCAGAGAAGCCTTCTCTTGATCTCTGTGAAGAGCTCTCTGTTGGATGTCAGAGGAGGGTGTCCATCCAGCATCAATCCAGGGACTGTGGCCCTCTAATGTGTTAGCCCATGTGAACCTCCCCACAGAGCCCCACCTGTCCTTGTGCAACTCCTCCTTGATCGCCTTTTATAGGAAGATATTTAGGGTCCCTTGCAGGAGGCAGGGAAAATGGCACACAGCTGAGGGTGGTAGACAAAACTGGGAACACATCAAATATTGAGTTGGTGTGAGGCTCCCTAAGCCATGCTTGGGCAGGTCTGTGCCAGCGATCCCATAAGACCCTTTGATTCTCCCCATGTACACAGCAGGAACCAATTGCCAGGCCTACCCTCTGCCCAGAGCAAAGGGAGATTGGAACTTGGATTCCAACCCTGGCCATTCCTATAATACCTGACCTTGTAACCCTTGCTCCCTTTGGGGCTCAACAGTCCCCCTCAAATGTAGACAACAATGTCTAGATGGTGTTCACAGCTTTTCTTGCCTGAAACTGTGCTTTGTTTGATACTACAAACCAGGGTGTAGGGACTTAAACTTGAGATCACTGACTCAGGCTAGGGAGGACTCCAGGGCACCTGAGCTCAGCTGCAAAGGCAGAAGCTGAACCACAGTGAGCAGAGGTGGCACATTTTGCTGTTTCTTTCCTTTTCTGCTCTCAGGCCTTTCAGTGAACTCTACAGATGAGGATCTTTCCTCCCAGGCTTAGTGTCTGCAGCCATGAGAGTCCTCTACAGGGGACTCCAAACCCCAGAAGAGTCTTCAGAAGGAAAGCGCTACACACTGCACTGCCCCCAGCAATCTGAGAAACAGAGACCCTTTCTGGGCTTGGGCCAGTCAGTGCTCAATAGTTAGCTTCTGGCTGCACTGGCTGCTCACAAATAACACAGCAGACTGGGTCCTGTGACCTGGCTGTCACAGACTGTGATTGAGAATTCATTTCAACTGTGTCAGCATAGCCACTCTGTTCCTTCTGGCCCCAGGTTGCACAGGGCTCCTTGTCCTCATACATGCCTCTTCCATCACTGGACCTTAATATTTAAAGTGAGCCCTACACTCAGGATGGACTTGGTTTTCTATACATCATGCCAACCTCTGTGTGATAGGAAGTGTCTGCCTGTGTATGCATACCCCCTTATGTGCCTAGGTGTCCATGCATACCACTACCCCATGTCCTGTCAGAGGCCATCCTCTGACAGGTCCTCACGCCTGCATGTCAGACCACCTGTCTTCAAGCCCCAACCCCTCCCCACTCCACAGATGCTGAGCTTGTGGGCTTTGCTGATGCATCCAACATTGATGGGGGTTTTGGGGATTGAAACTCAATTCCTTACCGTTGGGAGGCAAGTGCTCTGCCTATCCCTGCAGCTTTGTCTCAGGTGTTTGATGATAACCTAGAGCCTTTCTGAGGATTTATGAAATCAGTGTCATCTTGATGGGTCAGTTTAGAAACACAGCTTTGTTTTTTTTTTTTATTTTTTTTAACAGTGTACCATCATTTTGAGGCTAATCATTCAGAATTCAATGAAAAAGTGACACCCTGAGTGTAGACATGATGACTTTGAAGCAGGAGGCATAGAAAACATTCAAAACAGAGAACCGAGGAGAGGTAAACATCTTACAGGCTTTGATTTCTAAAAGCCTTAAATCTCTCCATAGCCCACAGAAGCCAGAGCCTTGAAGCCCTTCCCAACCATGTCATGACAGGTCCTATTGTGACCTCATGAGGAGCGACTGTGAGGCGTCCCAGCCAACAGATGTTAAGCTGTTGCCAGGCCTGGATTTCTTTGAGTGCTTTGAGAGGAGGTGTGGAGTGGAGCCCTCTGCGACTTGGTTGTATCTTGTGAGCTGTGTGTGGTTGTATTGGATTTTACTGTACTGTGTATATGTGTATGTATCAGTGTGTGTAAGAGAGTGTGTGCTGACAGATTTGCCTGTGTGTGAGTGTGTGTACACTTTCGCTTGTGTGTTTGTCAGTATATGTAGGAGTGTGTGAGTTTACAGGTTTGTTTGTGTGTATGTTTGTATGTGTGTACCACTTCTTTTGTGTGTGTGTGTGTCCCTGTGTGTGTGTGTGTGTGTGTGTGTGTGTGTGTCTGTGATGTGCATTTTTCCAGGTTTACTTGTGTGTAAGTATGTGTGTGCCTGTTCCTACGTGAGTGTGTTTTGTATGAATCTGGGTGTTTGTCTGTGTGTGTGCCTGTGTGTGTGTGTGTGTGTGTGTGTGTGTTTGTGTGTGCACGCACGTGCCCATCCCCTTTTGCCCCTTGTATCTATATTACCTGCACCTCAGTGCAAAAGAGTGTAGAGGCTAGAAGTCACCCTGGCTCCTGTTCCTGAGGCAGGTCCTCAACCTCATTTTCAAGACAGGCTCTCTCACTGGCCTGCAGCTGCCCAAGTACCTGTCTTGGCTCTCCAGTGGCTCCCAGGAATTTGATATGCCAACCCCATAATATCAGATTAAAGGCCTACGTAGACTGCTGGCTGCTTATTTATGGATTGATTTTTTTCTATGTGTTTAAGAGATAGAATTAGGCCATATATTCTCAAGACCACTGGCTATTTCCTTATTGTGGTTTTGTTTTATTTATTTATTTATTTATTTATTTATTTATTTATTTATTTATTTATTATGGATTGCTGGATTCATTTTGGTGGTGGTTTTTATGTTCTCACATGCTATATTACTGCTTTGATTATTTACGGTTCTGCAGTCGGATGATTAACTCTATCTCCATTTTCAATGCCCTGCGGTTTCATCCTTTTACATTATTCCTGTTTCTCCATTTATTGAGTACAAGCAATCATTGGCTTAGACTTGATACAAATTTGCCCTTTGTGACACTTTGACTCTTCGGCCTTTGTTTAAGGTTTACTATTCACTGATATTTAACTGCCTCATTCCTTGTGGTTGGTTAATTTTAATTTTCAGTATTTTGCTCTGGAGAGTTGTGGATTTTTGTGGATCACTAGGTCCTGAAATTCAATGGAGTTTTCCCTTAAGTGTTGGCTTTTTACATTTGTTTGTTTTGTCTTATACTAATTCTTTCTCCTCTCGTTTCTTTCATCTGACCTTTTTCTTCAAACTACATCCATTCACAGTATTGATCAGCTTTGGCCGCCCAATCCTATTGTAGTATAACGATTTTTATTTTCATCATTACATTTAGTATTTGTGTGCTCTTGGCTTTCTCTTTTGGGGATGGTTATTTGGGTGGCTTTTACTTATGATTCTTCATATTTCCCCCTGTTCATAATTTTACTCTATTTTTCTAGTCTAGTCTTTTCTTTGTTATTATTTTTTTCTTTTTGTTTCATTTGTTTCTTTTAGGTTCCACATGTGTAATTTTAGTTCCTGAATTGCTCCATCTTTTTCATTATTTGATTCCATTTGTTTGTTATTTTTAGGTAGCATTAGTACTGATAAAATGCCTACAGAGACTGAGGAAGAGTTACCACCTTCTAGTCCCGATCCCAGTATCTCTCAGGAGGGAACCTTTCATTCCCAATATAAAGTACTGAAGACTATTGGAAAAGGAAGCCATGCCAAGGTCCTCCTGGCCCACCGCCGGCTCACAGGAACCCCAGTGGCGGTCAAAGTTCTCCGAAAGAACAAGCAGTGGTTCCGGCCAGCCATGACAGAAGCAAACATAATGAGAAAGATCAACCACCCCAACATTGTTTCTCTCTTACAAGTCATTGAAAACAAAACTAGAATATACCTCATAATGGAGCTGGTGGAAGGCCAACAACTCTACCAGTACATCAGAGAGTCAGGGCACATAGAGGAGGATGAGGCCCGGCAAATATTTGAACAGATATTATCAGCAGTGAGCTACTGCCATGGAAAGGGGATTGTTCACCGAGACCTGAAAGTGGACAATATAATGATTGATAAAAACAAAAAGGTCAAAGTCATCGACTTTGGGCTTAGCACCGAAACACAACCTGGACAAATGCTAAACCAGCACTGCGGTGCGTATTCTTTTGGTTTCCCGGAACGCTTCCTTGGACTTCTGTATGACGGGATAAAGAATGATATGTGGACAATAGGAGTGGTCTTGTATTATATGGTAGTGGGAAAGCTCCCATTTGATTCTGTGATCATCCAAGAATTACAAAAACAAGTTGTTGCAGGGGGGTATCCTGCCCCCTGTGGGGTTTCAGAAGAACTGGAGAACCTCCTTAGTCAATTACTAACAGTAAATCCAATGTATAGACCAACAGCCAGCGAGGTGATGAAACACGCCTGGTTCAAAGAACACGGGAAGAGGTTCACAGTTCGCTGTGAAGAACTGCTTCCCCTCAGGCCAGACCCTGAAATTTTGGGTGCGATGAAATGCATGGGATTTCAAGCCTCTGTAATAAAATACTCCCTAATAAAAAGAAAATATAATGAGGAAATGGCAACTTATTGCTTCCTACAACAGCAGGCTCTCCCGGGGTATGGCTGCACAGCCCAGGCACAGCAAGTGAGTCCCATTGCAGCCCCATTTCCTAGCCTTGATCCTGCTGCTGCTTTTAGATTACAAAGAAAGAGGAGTGGAAGCCTGCCAGTCCTTGACACCTTGCAGGTGTCATTCTTCCAAGGTCACGTATCTCATTATGGCCAGAAGGTTCATACAAAAGGAGGAAGAAGGTCCACTGTGGCTGGTCGTCTCAGGCCACTACCGATGACACCTACACAGGACCACTATCACAAATGTGCCATGAGTGTCCCATACATTCAAACAACAAGCATCTTCAGTGAGAAGAGTAGCAACAAGGAAATAAAAGAAGATAATCTACTCTCCCACAGAGCCCCATTAGAGGATAAGCCCATCTCCAGCAGGGTCCGGCACAGAGGTTTTAAGGGGTGGACCAGGAATATAGCAAATGCCCTGATAAAGCTTTGTTGCTGCTTGCCAAGGAGAAAGAAACCTCGCCTGGGGCAGAACAGAATCTCACCCCAGAAATGAGCCACAGGGAGAGTCCAGATAACAAGCAGCAGGCACAGCCCAGGTACCTTCGTGCTTTGTCCTTTCTAGTTTGTTCTATGCTGGTCCTTCCTCTGTCTCTGGTTTCCATTTTCCCCACAATTCTTACCTTGTATCTTCTCTAAGTTCTTTTATGAGGTTTCCCCAGCACCAAGCCTTCTCCCTCTTCTTGATTTCTCCTCTTCCCAGCAGGGACTCAATATGAATTCCCCACTCTACAGAGTTTTCTTGTTGACCCATCCCTTCAGATGGACTCCAGCTCCCCCTTAGGCCAATAGCTCCCACAGGGTGAGGACTAGAGATTCATGGGCTCATGGACTCATCCATGGGCTACTGGTTCTAGCACATGTGGTCATCAATCACAAGTGCTGCAGAACAGAGTCTTATGTTTTCAAATGTAACATCCCACTCCTTTAAGCCTTAAAATTAATAACAAGGTTTGTCACTGAATAAGTATCAACAACCTAGTTTGTTGGTTATTGTTGATGCTCAGAATCCTGCATGCATGCATATTGTTTTGCATACTGATTTTTTCATTCCTAAGACCTAGCAATTGATATATATATATATATATATATATATATATATATATATATGTAACATTTCTAAATGATTTCTTTCAAAAATCTTAACTGAGAAGTAGAAGAGAAGATTTGATAAAATAATAAGGCAATCAAAGCTCCAAATGGTAATCTAAGTATTCTACCGCATAAGATTTTTGCTTAGAATAAATTGACTTTTTTTCTCTCACAGTGCCATCTTGAAATTCTGTCATGTCCTGAGTATAAACAGGAGGTGATTTCAGACACATGGCCAAGGAAAAGACACCAGCAGAAGCTACAGCACCAACAGGAGAAACAGCAATAGCACCAGCAGCATTAGCAGCAGAAGGAGGAGGAGGAGGAGAAAGATGAGGAAGAGGAGGATTCCCCAACACCAATCTCCTCCCTCCTCTTGATTTCTCCTCTTCCCAGCAGGGACCCAATATGAATGATGAGTTCCCCACTCTACAGAGTTGTCTTGTTGACCCATCCCTTCAGATGGACTCCATCTCCCCCTTAGGCCAATATCTCCACAGGGTGAGAACTAGAGGGTCATGGGATCATGGACTCTTCCATGGGCTACTAATCCATAGATAAACGGGCCTGTAATACCAGACACTCAAGACACACAGTAGGTAGGGGGATCAGAACTTCAAGGCTAGCCTGGTCCACATCATGAGTTTAAGATCAGCTTGGACAACTTAGTGACACCCTTTTTCTAGAGGTGAGGAGGGCTAAGGCTACTAACTCAGTGGTAGAGTACTCGTGGGGAAACAGACTGCTGTCCATTGATACCTCTCCTTCCTTGCTCGGAAATACACAATGGTATTAGAAGCATCATAGGTTCCTGGCCTAGCATCCACTATTCTATTTGCTACATCATTAAGGGTGCAGTTTTTGGTATTTTGGTCAGGGATCAAATCTATGAAATAAAACTTAAGCAATACTCTCATTGCTGTCATAGTGGGAGGTGGATGATAAATGCTTGCCCACCTGCATCAGTACAAAGCTGGTTCCTTGGACTCCCTGCAAACACATCACTGCTAACTGTGTGCCTTGTATAGGCTTTTCCAGCACTGTCATAGCTTGAAAACCTTCCCTGCTATGGACCCTTGAGTGGGCATCCTGCCTTTCTCAGTCTCAGAATGGAGCAAAGATCCCCTGCTCACCTCTAGGCTCACAGGTCAGGGACCTCTTCCATCCCATAGTGAACAAGACTGGCACAGCTGCACACACCTTGGAAAAAGAATGTATTGGCAACCCTTAACAAAAAAGATGGTTCTTACTTTCGATTATGGCATTCTATAAAATACGGGTATTTCCTGGTATAATTACACATGTCATTGATTGTGTGTGTGCGTATGTTTTTTGAGGTTGGAGGGGGATAATTCATTTCTCTAAGCCCCTTCCTCAATGCTGGGTGATAAACATTGACTCTCATATAGATTTTAATAATTATACATTTATTTATATATTTTTAAGATTCGTTTATTTTTCCAACTTTTGTAGCTCTTTCTGTGTGTGTGTGTGTGTGTATGTGTGTGTGTGTGTATGTGTGTGTGTGTGTTTAATGAGATATAATACTCAGGGTCAGTAATACTACCCTTGAGCTACCTTATAACTTTTTATGTTTTAAACAGCTTTATTATGATATCTTTGATATATAAAGCTGATATGTGCTAGAGGTGAGCATCTTGATGTTCTTAAAGACATGTTCTTCCTCAGATACAGAACGCGAGCTGGCTAAAATCCTTGCTACTCCTGCAGATTAACCTTGTCATGCACTGAAGCAATGGGACACATACTAAGCACACTCCCTGAGATGCCTCCTAAGTTGGTAGCACTGGCTCCATCCCAGGCACAGCTGGAGTGGGCAGCTGTAAGGTTGAGGACCTGCACTCAGGACACTGGGCTCCAGGAGCACCTCACCTGCTGGTCATTCTTTGTACCTCTGAATGTCACTCCTGGGTTCTCACTGCCTGGCACTTAACCATAGACACCACTGTAGAACTGTCTAAGGCCAGAAGGGCAAAAACATTGTTGTTATAAATTTCTACTATGGAAACATCAAATGTTGTGCTTCTTGAACAGTTTTATGAAATGAACCTGGGAGAAACGCAAGAAATATGGCCTGAAGTCTCTTCTGGAACTGCCACTCCAGCATAAGCGTCCACAGGCAGTCAGTCTCCTCTGCACTACCGTCCCCCTTGTTTTGCAACTCATGGATCTCCTTGCTTAGCATATCCACAAGGTGCATTTGCTGTTGCTTCTCCAGCTTCTTCCTGACATCTTATTTTTATGGGTCTGGAGACAGACTCCCCAGAGGACAGCACCTCTTTTCTGATAGTTATGAACTGCAGATCCCTGTGCTCAATAGTGGGGGGCTGCTGCAGGGACTACAACACCAGAATGACTGTTTCTTGGGGCCTCTGCAGTGTGGAAGGTTTTCCTGGTTTGGTCGGTGTGGTCAAAGATGAGAAGGAAGCAAGTTCAGGGAATGAGAGTGCATCTGTCGCCCTTTCCTCTCCTGCTCCCTGTGCTTCCTCTCTGCTTCCCTGTCCAGACAGGCCTTCTATATCTCAGACCACCACTGCTGCTCCTCACTCTTTTTTCCCAGCCACCTGTGCAGACTGGGATGCTGCCTTGTTTGCAGAAGGAGGGGGGAGTGGCAAATCCACTGAAATGCCACTAATATCTGGTGTAGTGGACCTGTGGTAGAGGAGGTGGTGGAGGGAGGTCTGTTCATATGGGCTGGGAGACAGTCACAGGGGTGGGCAGCACCTCTGCTGGGGTTTCCCAATGGCCAGGATCACTCTTGGTCAGAGTGGAAGCAGGGGCAACTGACTTGGAGGAAGGGTTCAGGTGCTCCTGGCTGCATGTGCTAGATTCCACTGAGGACCTATGGATCCACATATCACTGTCACATTAGAGACCCTTGCCAGCCTCTACTCAGTGGAGCTCAAGTAGGTAAAACTTCCTGAAGCTCTTCCTTGGAAGGGGTAAGAGGCTGAGCAAAGAAAAGAGGAAGCTATACTACTTCAGGGACTCACCAGAGATATTAGCAAAATTTCATGCATGTTTCTTCCTCACAGAGGAGGTAACAAAAACTGGGGAATGGTTATATAACCAGACCTGACACTGCTTTATGGCTCACTCGCCAAGTAGCCAGCTGTTCCTGTGTCTACAAAGGAATAAAAAGATTTTTCTATACACTGATGCATGCTGTTTGTGGCATTGTCACTCCTGAAATTTAGCTCCTAACTTCAGGTCTAGGTAGAGGGGTCTGTTCTTGTGAAATGTAAAGAAGTATACAATCAGATGCTTAAAACTGCATAAAAGTCGTACTTTTTCCTCAGGTATCTGTTTTACAATCTTTTAAAAAGCATTCATGGGCGTTGACACCCCGAAACAAGCTTTGCCATTTCAGGAAAAGTGTGATGGAGGGAAGATTTGTATGGTGGGTTACTGGGAAGACAGGATTGTAAAGGAAATAAATAAATGGTTTTCTAAAAAGCATGTATTTTAAATGCCCTGCTAAAAACTATAATTTTGACACTATGCTTTCAATAAAAAACATTTCACATTTTATTTACTCATTTAAACTAATTCTCATTTTCCCAGATTCATTAATTTAGTATTAATTTACTTGAGTAGCGTAATAAAAATAAAACTGAAAAAATAAAAAGTAAAAATAAAAGCTGAGTCAGGTTCAGAAGAGGATTCACAATACTGCACCTAACAGACTGTGAATATATCTAGTAAACCGTACCATCAGATCTGATCTGTATCATGATCCAGAAGTATTTCTCAGCATCATGCACTCAGTCTCAACTAACTTCTTCCTTGAAAAGCTGAGCAAGAGCTGTGGTAGGAGCTACTACATGGGACTTTTAGGGTCTCACTTTATAAAAATAATTTATGTGTATGAGTGTTTGCCCAGCATGTGTGCACATGAATGCTTGACTGGTGTCCAAAGAACTTAAAAGAAGGTTTCAAATCCCCTGAAATTAGAGTTTTAGGCAGTTGTGAGCTAACACTGGTGTTGTAAAATACTGAACCATCTTTCCAGCCCCAGATTTTGATAACTTTTAGGAGGAGCCATATCTCAATACAGGATTACTATATGTTGGCTAACCTGGCTTGAGTCACTAGCTCTTACCTCTCTGCACCATGGAGGACAATGGCTGGGTAAGACAGGTGGACAGGCAGTGAGAGAGGATGCCTTGATTTGCAACTTCCAGTGTAACCATGGAACTGGTTGTAGTCATGAGTTCTGCTGCCCTAGGAAGAAAATATAAAGAAACAGTGCTCACTGTCATAGAGGAGTCTATGTTCAGAATACTTGTGCTTAGGTTCCTCAGCCTGGTTGCTGTTTGGGGAAATAAACCAGACTTTCAGAAGATTATGTCCTGTCCACATCACTTATGAGAATTAATTATAAAACAGGTAAATATATTCTATTCTAGAACATAAACATTAAGATATTTAAAGATTTTACAAGCTCTAAGTATATGTGTACATATTTATATAATTATTTAATGAAATGTTCTATACTAATATACATTCTTATGAGTGAACCCAAAATGAGATTCATGTGCTCTAAGAACTAGGGTTATAGTGAAGGTGAGTAAACACAAAGAGCTTTTACATCACTTCTTTTCGAATTCAAATTTCAAAATTAAATGCAAACTATCACTTCAGTACACTAAAACTAACCAATTAGTTGACACGTTTAAGTGACCAATTAGTCATACCTTTCCTGAGAAAGTCCAACCAGAGTAAATTCATCCACAATGAGGAGTTGGTCATGGGCACCTAGTTGTCCAACCTGAGCCACCAGAAGGGTGTAGGGAGAAAAGAAAAAAGGCAGCGTCACTGGTTGCTGCCGCTGCGGAGAGCTCATAGGCAGCACCCCACGAGCAAACTTGAGCCTCGGGACCACAGGTAAGACCAACTTTTCTGCTGCAAGAGATCTGCCTGGTGAACTCAGGACACAGAGAGGCAAAAATCCTCTAGGACCAGGCACTTCCGGGGTTTACCGAGAGTCCCAAACCCGCGGATCCTGAAACGCAACAGCTCTCTGCTCTCGAACCCTGTGGGAGAGAGACCTCACCACCTGGTCAGGTGGGCACTCCTGAGGCTGCAGAGCAGAGGAGACCACCAACACTGCCCACCCCAGCCCACATCCCTGGCCCAAGAGGAAACTGTATAAGGCCTCTGGGTTCCTGCAGAGGAGGGCCCAGGAGCAGCAGGACCGCTGCGTCTGAGACACCGCCAGAACCTTAAGGGACAGACCAGATAAACAGTTCTCTGCACCCAAATCCCGTGGGAGGGAGAGCTAAACCTTCAGAGAGGCAGACACGCCTGGGAAACCAGAAGAGACTGCACTCTGCACACATCTCTGACGCCAGAGGAAAACACCAAACACCATCTGTAACCCTGGTGCACGGAAGCTCCCGGAAAGGGCGGTGCAGATCTTCCTGGTTGCTGCCACCGTGGAGAGCTCATAGGCAGCACCACACGAGCAAACTTGAGCCTCGGGACCACAGGTAAGACCAACTTTTCTGCTGCAAGAGACCTGCCTGGTGAACTCAGGACACAGAGAGGCAAAAATTCCTCTAGGACTGGGCGCTTGCGGGGTTTACCGGGAGTCCCAAACCCGCGGATCCCGGCCCGCAGCAGCTCTCTGCTCCCAAACCCCGTGGGAGAGAGACCTCACTGCCTGGTCAGGTGGGCACTCCTGAGGCTGCAGAGCAGAAGAGACCACCAACACTGCTCACCCTTGCCCACATCCCTGGCCCAATAGGAAACTGTTTAAGGCCTCTGGGTTCCCGCAGAGGAGGGCCCAGGTGCAGCAGGACCGCTGCGTCTGAGACACCACCAGAACCTGAAGGGACAGACGGGATAAACAGTTCTCTGCACCCAAATCCCGTGGGAGGGAGAGCTAAACCTTCAGAGAGGCAGACATTCCTGGGAAACCAGAAGAGACTGCACTCTGCACATATCTCTGACGCCAGAGGAAAACACCAAACTCCATCTGGAACCCTGGTGCACGGAAGCTCCCGGAAAGGGCAGCGCAGATCTTCCTGGTTGCTGCCGCCGCAGAGAGCTCATAAGCAACACCCCACGAGCAAACTTGAGCCCCAGGACCACAGGTAAGACCAACTTTTCTGCTGCAAGGTACCTGCCTGGTGAACTCCAGACACAGGCCCACAGGAACAGCTGAAGACCTATAGATAGGAAAAACTACACGCCCGAAGGCAGAACACTCTGTCCCCATAACTGGCTGAAAGAAAACAGGAAAACAGGTCTACAGCACTCCTGACACACAGGCTTATAGGACAGTCTAGCCACTGTCAGAAATAGCAGAACAAAGTAACACTAGAGATAATCTGATGGCGAGAGGCAAGTGCAGGAACCCAAGCAACAGAAACCAAGACTACATGGCACCATCTGAGCCCAATTCTCCCATCAAAACAAACATGGAATATCCAAACACACCAGAAAAGCAAGATCTAGTTTCAAAATCATATTTGATCATGATGCTGGAGGACTTCAAGAAAGACGTGAA
The DNA here is from genome assembly GCF_021556685.1 of Rattus norvegicus. Classification (NCBI taxonomy): domain Eukaryota; kingdom Metazoa; phylum Chordata; class Mammalia; order Rodentia; family Muridae; genus Rattus; species Rattus norvegicus. The sequence goes on along the minus strand of NC_141534.1, from coordinate 65,002,694 downwards.
GAACTCCCTTAGAGAAACACAGGAAAACATTAATAAACAAGTAGAAGCCTACAGAGAGGAATCGCAAAAATCCCTGAAAGAATTCCAGGAAAACATAAATAAACAAGTAGAAACCCATAGAGAGGAGTCACAAAAATCCCTGAAAGAATTCCAGGAAAACACAATCAATCAGTTGAAGGAATTAAAAATGGAAATAGACGCAATCAAGAAACAACACATGGAAACAACCCTTGATATAGAAAACCAAAAGAAGAGACAAGGAGCTGTAGATACGAGCTTCACCAACAGAATACAAGAGATGGAAGAGAGAATCTCAGGACCAGAAGATTCCATAGAAATCATTGACTCAACTGTCAAAGATAATGTAAAGCGGAAAAAGCTACTGGTCCAAAACATTGGTCCAGGACTCAATGAGAAGATCAAACCTAAGGACAATAGGTATAGAAGAGAGTGAAGACTCCCAGCACAAAGGACCAGTAAATAAGTAAATATCTTCAACAAAATCATAGAAGAAAACTTCTCTAACCTAAACAAAGAGATACCCATAGGCATACAAGAAGCCTACAGAACTCCAAATGGATTGGACCAGAAAAGAAACACCTCCCGTCACATAATAGTCAAAACACCAAACGCACAAAATAAAGAAAGAATATTAAAAGCAGTAAGGGAAAAAGGTCAAGTAACATATAAAGGCAGACCTATCAGAATCACACCAGACTTTTCACCAGAAACTATGAAAGCCAGAAGATCCTGGACAGATGTCATACAGACCCTAAGAGAACACAAATGTCAGCCCAGGTTACTGTATCCTGCAAAACTCCCACTTAACATAGATGGAGAAACCAAGATATTCCAGGACAAAAACAAATTTACACAATATCTTTCTACAAATCCAGCACTACAAAGGATAAGAAATGGTAAAGCCCAACGTAAGGAGGCAAGCTATACCCTAGAAGAAGCAAGAAACTAATCGTCTTGGCAACAAAACAAAGAGAAGAATAGCACAAAAACATAACCTCATATCCAAATATAAATATAACAGGAAGCGATAATCACTATTCATTAATATCTCTCAACATCAGTGGCCTCAACTCCCCAATAAAAAGGCATAGATTAACAAACTGGATACGCAACAAGGACCTTGCATTCTGCTGCCTACAGGAAACACACCTCAGAGACAAAGACAGACACTACCTCAGAGTGAAAGGCTGGAAAACAACTTTCAAAGCAAATGGTCGGAAGAAGCAAGCTGGCGTAGCCATTCTAATATCACATACGATCAATTTTCAACTAAAAGTCATCAAAAAAGATAAGGAAGTACACTTCATATTCATCAAAGGAAAAATCCACCAAGATGAACTCTCAATCCTAAATATCTGGGCCCCAAATACAAGGGCACCTACATACGTAAAAGAAACCTTACTAAAGCTCAAAACACACATTGCACCTCACACAATAATAGGAGATTTCAACACCCCCACTCTCATCAATGGACAGATCATGGAAACAGAAATTAAACAGAGACGTAGACAGACTAAGAGAAGTCATGAGCCAAATGGACTTAACAGATATTTATAGAACATTCTATCCTAAAGCAAAAGGATATACCTTCTTCTCAGCTCCTCATGGCACTTCCTCCAAAACTGACCATATAATTGGTCAAAAAACGGGCCTCAACAGGTACAGAAAGATAGAAATAATACCATGCGTGCTATCGGACCACCACGGCCTAAAACTGGTCTTCAATAACAATAAGGGAAGAATGCCCACATATACGTGGAAATTGAACAATGCTCTACTCAATGATAACCTGGTCAAGGAAGAAATAAAGAAAGAAATTAAAGACTTTTTAGAATTTAATGAAAATGAAGGTACAACATACCCAAACTTATGGGACACAATGAAAGCTGTGGTATAGAGGAAACTCGTAGCGCTGAGTGCCTGCAGAAAGAAACAGGAAAGAGCATATGTCAGCAGCTTGACAGCACACCTAAAAGCTCTAGAACAAAAAGAAGCAAAACACCCAGGAGGAGTAGAAGGCAGGAAATAATCAAGCTCAGAGCTGAAATCAACCAAATAGAAACAAAAAGGACCATAGAAAGAATCAACAGAACCAAAAGTTGGTTCTTTGTGAAAATCAGCAAGATAGATAAACCCTTAGCCAGACTAACGAGAGGACACAGAGAGTGTGTCCAAATTAACAAAATCAGAAATGAAAAGGGAGACATAACTACAGATTCAGAGGAAATTCTAAAAATCATCAGATCTTATTATAAAAGCCTATATTCAACAAAACTTGAAAATCTGCAGGAAATGGACAATTTCCTAGACAGATACAAGGTACCCAAGTTAAATCAGGAACAGATAAACCAGTTAAACTACCCCATAACGCCTAAGGAAATAGAAGCAGTCATTAAAGGTCTCCCAACCAAAAAGAGCCCAGGTCCAGATGGGTTTAGTGCAGAATTCTATCAGACCTTCATAGAAGACCTCATACCAATATTATCCAAACTATTCCACAAAATTGAAACAGATGGATCACTACCGAATTCCTTCTATGAATCCACAATTACTCTTATACCTAAACCACACAAAGTCCCAACAAAGAAAGAGAACTTCAGACCAATTTCCCTTATGAATATCGACGCAAAAATACTCAATAAAATTCTGGCAAACCGAATCCAAGAGCACATTAAAACAATCATCCACCATGATCAAGTAGGCTTCATCCCAGGCATGCAGGGATGGTTTAATATACGGAAAACCATCAACGTGATCCATTATATAAACAAACTGAAAGAACAAAACCACATGATCATTTCATTAGATGCTGAGAAAGCATTTGACAAAATTCAACACCCCTTCATGATAAAAGTCCTGGAAAGAGTAGGAATTCAAGTCCCCTACCTAAACATAGTAAAAGCCATATACAGCAAACCAGTTGCTAACATTAAACTAAATGGAGAGAAACTTGAAGCAATCCCACTAAAATCAGGGACTAGACAAGGCTGCCCACTCTCTCCCTATTTATTCAATATAGTTCTTGAAGTTCTAGCCAGAGCAATCAGACAACAAAAGGAGGTCAAGGGGAAACAGGTCGGAAAAGAAGAAGTCAAAATATCACTATTTGCAGATGATATGATAGTATATTTAAGTGATCCCAAAAGTTCCACCAGAGAACTACTAAAGCTGATAAACAAATTTAAGCAAAGTGGCTGGGTATAAAATTAACTCAAATAAATCAGTAGCCTTCCTCTACACAAAAGAGAAACAAGCTGAGAAAGAAATTAGGGAAACACCACCCTTCTTAATAGACCCAAATACCAAAGTACCTCGGTGTGACTTTAACCAAGCAAGTAAAAGATTTGTACAATAAGAACTTCAAGACTCTGAAGAAAGAAATTGAAGAAGACCACAGAAGATGGAAAGATCTCCCATGCTCACGGATTGGCAGGATTAATATAGTAAAAATTGCCATTTTACCAAAAGCGATCTACAGATTCAATGCAATCCCCATCAAAATACCAATACAATTCTTCAAAGAGTTAGACAGAACAATTTTCAAATTCATCTGGAATAACAAAAAACGCAGGATACCTAAAACTATCCTCAACAATAAAAGGACTTCAGGGGGAATCACTATCCCTGAACTCAAGCAGTATTACAGAGCAATAGTGATAAAAACTGCATGGTATTGGTACAGAGACAGACAGATACACCAATGGAACAGATTTGAAGACCCAGAAAAAAACCCACACACCTATGGGCACTTGATTTTTGACAAGGGAGCCAAAACCGTCAAATGGAAAAAAGATAGCATTTCCAGCAAATGGTGCTGGTTCAACTGGAGGTCAACATGTAGAAGAATGCAGATCGATCCATGCTTATCACCCTGTACAAAGCTTAAGTCCAAGTGGATCAAGGACCTCCATATCAAACCAGATACACTCAAACTAATAGAAGAAAAACTAGGGAAGCATCTGGAACACATGGGCACTGGAAAAAATTTCCTGAACAAAACACCAATGGCTTATGTTCTAAGATCAAGAATCGACAAATGGGATCTCATAAAACTGCAAAGCTTCTGTAAGGCAAAGGACACTGTGGTTAGGACAAAACGGCAACCAACAGATTGGGAAAAGATCTTTACCAATCCTACAACAGATAGAGGCCTTATATCCAAAATATACAAAGAACTCAAGAAATTAGACCGCAGGGAGACAAATAACCCTATTAAAAATGGGGTTCAGAGCTAAACAAAGAATTCACAGTTGAGGAATGCCGAATGGCTGAGAAACACCTAAAAAATGTTCAACATTTTAGTCATAAGGGAAACGCAAATCAAAACAACCCCGAGATTTCACCTCACACCAGTGAGAATGGCTAAGATCAAAATCTCAGGTGACAGCAGATGCTGGCGAGGATGTGGAGAAAGAGGAACACTCCTCCATTGTTGGTGGGATTGCAGACTGGTAAAACCATTCTGGAAATCAGTCTGGAGGATCCTCAGAAAATTGGACATTGAACTGCCTGAGGATCCAGCTATACCTCTCTTGGGCATATACCCCAAAAATGCCCCAACATATAAAAAAGACACGTGCTCCACTATGTTCATCGCAGCCTTTATTTATAATAGCCAGAAGCTGGAAAGAACCCAGATGCCCTTCAACAGAGGAATGGATACAGAAAATGTGGTACATCTACACAATGGAATATTACTCAGCTATCAAAAACAACGACTTTATGAAATTCGTAGGCAAATGGGTGGAACTGGAAAATATCATCCTGAGTGAGGTAACCCAATCACAGAAAAACACACATGGTATGCACTCACTGATAAGTGGCTATTAGCCCAAATGCTTGAATTACCCTAGATGCCTAGAACAAATGAAACTCAAGACAGATGATCAAAATGTGAATGCTTCACTCCTTCTTTAAAGGGGAACAAGAATACACTTGACAGGGAATAGAGAGACAAAGATTAAAACAGACACAGAAGGAACACCCATTCAGAGCCTGCCCCACATGTGGCCCATACATATACAGCCATCCAATTAGACAAGATGGATGAAGCAAAGAAGTGCAGACTGACAGGAGCCGGATGTAGATCGCTCCTGAGAGACACAGCCAGAATACAGCAAACACAGAGGCGAATGCCAGCAGCAAACCACTGAACTGAGTATAGGACCCCCGTTGAAGGAATCAGAGAAAGAATTGGAATAGCTTTAAGTGGCTCTAGACCCCATATGAACAACAATGCCAAGCAACTAGAGCTTCCAGGGACTAAGCCACTACCTAAATACTATACATGGACTGACCCTGGACTCTGACCTCATAGGTAGCAATGAATATCCTAGTAAGAGCACCAGTGGAAGGGGAAGCCCTGGGTCCTGCTAAGACTGAACCCCCAGTGAACTAGATTGTTGGGGGGAGGGTGGCAATGTGGGGAGGATGGGGAGGGGAACACCAATAAAGAAGGGGAGGAGGGAGGGGGATGTTTGCCCGGAAACCGGGAAAGGGAATAACACTCGAAATGTAAATAAGAAATACTCAAGTTAATAAAAAAAAAGCAGTGGGGAAAAAAGGCAGCATCAATGCACAGCAGCATTCCTCACACCACACAGTCAGTGCACAGCAGCATCCCTCACACCACACAGTCAGTACACAGCAGCATTCCTCACACCACACAGTCAGTGCACAGCAGCATTCCTCACACCACACAGTCAGTGCACAGCAGCATTCCTCACACCACACAGTCAGTGCACAGCAGCATTCCTCACACCACACAGTCAGTGCACAGCAGCATTCCTCACACCACACAGTCAGTGCACAGCAGCATTCCTCACACCATATTCAATGAACTGCAGTTTTCTTCACACCACACAGCATCCACAGCCATGAGCATCTGCACACTTTTTCACAAAGCTCGAGTGCAGAATGCCCTTCACTGATTCCTTTAAAACAAATACTGGCCACATCTGCAACACTGCCTTGGACAACGACTTAACATACATTTCCAGTTTATACCGGCCAGCACCCTATGCAAAAACAAGGTCAGAACAGAACAATGAAATCACACAGCAGGAAATGAGCAAAATCCTACCCACATATACCCTGGAATCTTGACTAGTTAGGAAAATTTCTATTTTATGGTTCCAAACTTCTAAGAAAAATACTCCTGTAAAATGGACAATTGGGTCAGAAAATGCCTATGGACTTGGAATACTCAAAATGATTATTTATAAAGTCTAAAACAGCTACAAATCTAAAGGAATGAGAAACATAACAAGTGACCAGCCCTTACCCACATCAGGACAGAAAACCAGCTTGGTACTAAATAATCCAGCATCTGCCTTCTCTATCTTCCATTTAAACATAATTTATAAATTTTAAAACAAGAAATTAACTTCTTGGAGGAAGCAGTTAACAGCATTTTGTAAGGAACTATTATCCAGAAAGTACTCTACTGGAATTCATACCCTGGAACTGAACAGTCAAATGCACTTACAATAGCATTCTATGGAAAGCTAATGAAATGTTTGAGAAAAATCTTAGGTATGGTATATAATTTCAGGATCATCAATATTCTGCTTAGAGATCATAATATAACAACAAAAGAGTTTTGGATCACATAGGGAAATATTATACAATGCAGTCATGTGCATGAAGCCTTACCCGGACATTACTGGAATTAGCACAACATTATGTGTATACTTTTGTACTAACAATAAAAATAACTTACCATAATAACTGTGAGATAGTATATCATATAATAATGTATCATAAAAAGTGACTTCAAGAAATGAAGAAAAATTTCTAAAGAAGGAATCAAGAAGATGTTATTTTATATGCACACCATCTGTATTTCCACCCAGTAGTTAACATTTTAGTTTACCTTTTTCATTGGTGAGACTGGTCCATTTTCTCCCCTGCAGTAGGGAGTAGGGACAAGGCAGCAGTCATCAAGTATGCAGTGTGTTACTGTTTCATAGGCATACAACCTGTGTTTTATTTACATATATATATATGTATGTATGTAATAAAATTATGAATAAAATAATAAATTACATTGTACATTAGTATATAAATAGAAATTATATATTATAAAAGAGAATTGTCTTATATAGGGTTCTTTAGAGTCACAGAACTTATGGGTAATCTCTGTACAGAGAGACAATTTGTTGATGACTTGCAGTCTGTAGTCCAACTCCCCAACCATGATCAGCAGCAGGTATGAATGGGAGTCCAAGGATCTAGCAGTGGCTCAGTCCCACAAGGCAGGCAGACAGGCAGGTGAAAAAGAGAGACTCTTCCTTCTTCCAATGTCCTCATGTAAATCCCCAGCAGAAGGTGTGTCCCAGGTTAAAGGTGCATACAACCACAGCTGGATCTGGGACTTGCTTTGTCCCAGGTGACCTTGAACTCAGAGACCTCCTTGCCTTAAGCTCCTGAGATTCCTAGCCACTTTGCCTCATGATCTCCATGCCAAGATGCAGTTCAGAAACTTGTATCTCCCAGCCTCAACATCAGGATCAAAGGTGAGCTTTACAATTCTGGGTTGTAGTTCATTCCACTTATAGTCAAGTTCACAACCAGGAATAGCCACTACGAGTATATACGATGTGTCATTATACATGCACAATATATATACATACATATATATATATATATACATATAAATTTGAAAACACCACAACATTTTATTAGTATATGTTAACCGAGTAAAGTGACAGATGTGGCATTTGTCTGCACATCATGCATGGGTGGGAGAAGAAATTATAAGCCCTTGCATCAAATGAGGAGCTGCAGTTAACAGCAGCTGATAGAAATTCATTCTTCCTTGGGGGAAGGCCATTGGTACGACTCCCAGTGAACAGCTGTACACACAGTATGCAAGCCTGACCAGGTCTAACAGGGCTTAATGAGATACAAAAAAATGTGTTTATGTGTATTTCTGTACACACACACACACACACACACACACACACACACACACACACACACACACACAGAGGGGTGGTTTAGTGGTGCTGACTTTTAACCCAGGATCTGATTCAGGCGGACCTCTGTGAGTTCTAGACTAATCTGATTTACACAGCCAGTCCCAGACTAACCAGGGCTATAGAGTCAAAAGGGGGATTCTGAGAGGAATCTTTTAGAATTTGGAGGAGAGAAGTTAGGGTTGATAAGACCATATTTTACTGTATAGATGTATGGAAATTTAAATAAGTGAGAAAATACATGAAGTAACTGAGAGGAAAAAAGTACACTCAATAATGGCAACTTTTTGAACTGACTTTTGTCCAGTTACTTGGCAAAGCAGAAATAAATATGCCTTTAACTGATTTCATCTATGGCAATGCCACTTTCCTTGAGTCAAAACACTTAACATAGATGATTGGAAATGACCTTGAAATCACAGTTACCCTCAGCATCCATGGGCTACATTGAAAATTTATAGTTCTGATTAAGAAGCTGGAAGATATTTCATAACTTTGAATTATCCACTGCGGATTATTTTATAGATCTATAGAATTCCACAACTCAGCTGTTAATTCATTCAATTCTCCCAGTAAACATCCATGGTACAGTAATGATGCCCTAATCTCTTTGAACAGGTGCTCTGGTGCAGAGTTTGCCTGAGATAGCCCAACAGCTGCATCCTCTCTTGTCTCCTTCTAGAGAGCTTCATGACTCTGCTGAACAGATTATAAAGTTGGTTATTTGTTTGGATTTTACTTGGGATTTTTGTTTTTAGCCTTTTCCCTGATATCTTTCCATGATATATATTCTATTTTTCTAACTTTGATTTTAGTTCATTTCAAGCACATTATGCTACATGCAATATTAAAATAACCCAGCACTAAGTCTGGCTAAACACAGGCATCAGAGTTTCACGCAGCCTGCATGGCTACTTCTATGCACTTGTTACTCTGCATCCTAAGGCTCGATTGCTAAGCCGATTGTGAACCAGTTTAACATAAAATACCTTGACTACTCAAGATGAAATTGCTCTTTGTTTGAGCATGTGAAAAGATAGTCTTTTTATGAGCCAAATTTAATAATAACCAATCCTAAGTCTTTGCTCATGCCTTGTGAAGGATGGCATAAGGAATCTTTACCTTTCTTTTTTGGTTCTCTAGAATTTTCTAGTTCTTCAGGGTGGCTCCCTCTGCCCTTTCTGATCCAGAGAACTCTGGAAGGAGTCCAGGGCCTAATTACTTTTCCTATAAGCAGAAACATAAGGTCTTTCTCCCAAACTAGCATGTCCTTTAGCCAGTAACCAGAAAGATTTTTAGCTTGACATCTTTCCCAGAAAAATAGTAAAATAACCAGAAAATTCAAAATCACACACATTTTGAAAATTAACTTCTCAACAAAGTAACTAAACCAAACAAGCACAGTAGAAACCTTTCTTTCCGGCCTTTTCTAATCTGCCAGGCCAGGATATTGAACCCACTTTTGAGAGAACAGGAGCATCCTGTGAGACACTGAGACTTTCCTAGAGGATTTTATCCTCATCCAATCTCTGTTGTCTGCTTTGCAGGTTGTAGTTTTTCTGTTAGCTCAGCTTCTCCCTGCACAGCAGGAGCTCCCAGATAATCAGGGCCCATTTTCCCTGAGTTAGCTCTGAACCTCAGGAGGAATTCCCCAGGTGACTGAGGCCAAAATTGTGTCCTCTTCTATCCAATTAAACCAAATTAGCAACAACTAAACCAAACTTTATTAAAAGCAGGCACCCTTTACTTTCCCTCTCTGCCTGGAGCCATTCATTATACTGATTCTTTTTACAGGAGGAGAACTCAGAGCCTGATTTGGGTCTGTCTATCCCTGTGTTTAGATTCCCATGTGCTGGAGTCCCTTGACTCATCTCTGCTCATTCAGGAATCTAATTCTCTCATCCCTAGGACAAGAATCCTAACTCCCTAGTGGATTGATGACTACCACACTCGACGTCATCTATTGCATGTAGTTTTAAATTAAACCCATGCTAATTCATTCTATGCTCTGGTATCAGTGGTTAGGTTCACCCTACATGGGTAGTTCTATGCAGCCATCTTGTCTTGGTTCCTGCTGTTAGTTTGCTACTTTAACCAAACAAATTTTAACTGAAGTGCCTGGAGTGCTGTTGCATTTCTCATCCCACCCACACCCTCTGGCTGGCCTGCAGAAGGCTGGGTAAAGTTCCTCTCACAGGACTTGCCTTAGTCATTTGAAATGAAAATACCAGAGGTTTATACTAACCAGATTTACATGGGTAAATCTCCAAACCAAAAACGCCCATGCAAGGAACAGAAAACTCAATAATATAACGACAAAATGTGCGATTAGATTGGACAAATACACCTCTACACCACTCTATTGCCCATTATGAAATCTCTAGCTACTTGTGGCTCCTCCAGGCCACAGGGGTCTGCTCCATTTTCAACCTCTTCCTCCTCCATCTACTTCTTGCCCACATTCTCCATCTCTATTTTTCTTTCTCTCCCTTTTCCAATGCATTCTGCTCTACCTTTTCCTTCCATTGTCCAATCAGAGGAAGTAACCTTTATTTGGCTAATTACTATTTCACCTGACATCATCTGAATATGTGATCTATTGCACTACAGGTCCACCCTGTTGGGAAAGCAAAAATACAAAGAGCAATCCACAAGACATTTTGCTCATTTTGAGTTAACACATATAGTAATTTCACTACATCTTTTTCATCATTTTTATTCTATTCTTATTAAGTTATTTATAGGGAATATTTGTAGTTTTTAACTACAATGCTTACACATAGTAAGGAGGAGTTACAACACCCTAGACCTGAGCAGAATCTCTGAGGAGGTATACTTCCACTGTCAATACAAAGACTTAAGGACCATGGGACACAGGAGCAACGCCAAGGTCCCAATACCACACCATCAGCTCCCTGGCAGCCCCATGACCATCAAACTGCTTCTAAAGAAGCAATGGTGCCAGCCACTCATGACCAAGGCAGAGACAATGATGATGGTCGACCACCTGAACAGCATCTTATTTCCCCATTAAGAGCTCATTGAAGGACAACAGTTTTATGAAAACACCAGAAAATGGGGGTAAGGTAGAGGAGGATAAAGTCAGGCAAATATTTAGGCAAATTAGAGCAACTGTGAGCTAATGCCATGAGCATGGTATAGTACACAGGGAACTCAAACCATATAAGATTATGTTGGACATAAATGGATAAGTTAAAATCGTAGACTTTCTTTCGCATTAGAACACAAGTTGAACCAGGGCAATGCTGAACTGGCACTGTGGTGCTTTGTCTTTTGGAACTCCTCAACTCTTGCCCAGCAAACTTTATGATAGTCCACAAAATGACATTTGGACCTTAGTTTTACATGGTACTTATTAAGTTAAGATCTTTACTCTGTATTCATACTAGATTTGAAAAGACTTGTTGTGGCAATTGTATTCTGCCACCTGTTGGGTGTTAGAAGAGATGGATAACCTGCTTAGCCTCTTAATGATACTCAACATGAAATATAGGATGACAGTCACTGATGTGATGATGTACCGCTGGTTAAAGGAAGACCGGAAGGCTTTCTCAAATCCCTATGAGGACTGAGCTCCATCACACAGGACCCTGTAATTGTGGACGACATGGAACACATTGAGTCCAGAGCCTAAGATATTACAATGTATAATCAACCCATGGGATCATGTTGCTTACTGTCCTGGCAAGTTCTCCAGGTGCAAGGCTGAACAACAGAGGCTCACACATTGAGTTCAGTTATTCCCTACCCTTGATGATAATGATTCATTCCCTTTGGGCTCAAGGAAAAGTGGAAGCTACCCCACCCTAAGCACACTGGTCTCATCATCCTCCAATGGCTTTCTGTTTCCCTGCGGCCATAAACTGGTCCATGATTAGGCATAAGAGCCCCTGGTGCTGCCCTTCTCTCTTCAGGCCACTCCAGATGACACCCACACTGGAGAAACATGCATCCATGCCTCCAGTGTCGCCTGAATACACTAAATAATCAGCCTCACTGAGAAGAACAATGGCAATAAGAACACAGAAGCCAATCTACTCTCCTGGTATGCCTCAGTAGGGAGAAAGTCTGTCCTCAGCTAGTGCCAGCCCAGAGGTTATAGGGACAGACCAAGCAAAAGTGGTGTTCCTGACACAATGAGGTCCATTGTCAATGGAGGTCCTGGGACAGTGGATGTGCTTCAACAGTTGAGTTCCTCAGAATATAGAGTAGAAGCTATGGAGGTCCCAGGACAGGGGAAGTGCCATATCAATGGTGCTTCGACAACTGTGGAGGTGCTGCAACAGTCGAGTTCCTTCAAATTGGAAGACTTGTGACAGTGGAGTGGCTGAGTTTTTGGAGGTACTGCAAGAGTGGAGGTACTGTGACAGTTGAGGTGCTTCATCAGTTGAGGTCCTGTAACAGTGGAGTTCCTAAGACATTTCAGGTCCTTTGACAGTGGAGTAGCAGCTGGGACAGTGGATATGCTGCTACAGTGGAGGTCTTGAAAAACTTCAATTGATGCACGAGTCAGGATCTTTGACCTAGGAGGTGATGGGACAGTACAGGTGTAGGAGAGCCAGTAGAGGTGTGGCGACAATAGAAATGCTATAATAGTGAAAGCCTTGCAGCACTAGAGGTCCTGTGATAGTGGAAGTGCTTCGACAGTAGACGTACTGTGACAGAGGAGGTCCTGCCAATTCTAGTTTCAGAGGAAATAGATGTCCTGAAAAGTGGAGGTCGTTCAATAGTGGGCTTCATGTGACAGTTGAGGTGTTACCACAGTGAAAGTCCAACATCAGTGGGTGGACACGCTGTGCCAGTTGAGGTAATGGAACTTGGATTTCCTGAGTTATTGGAGGTCCTGTGACTGTGGGGTCCTGGGAGAGTAGAGGTGCTGAGACACTGCTCTGTGACATTGGATGACCTTGTGACAGTTTAGGTGCAGTGACAATGAAAGTCCAGTAACAGTACACATACTGTGACAGTAGATGTCCTGAAAATTGAGGGTCCTGAAAATGCAGCCGCTGTTAGTGAGAAGGTCCTATGACACTGGAGGTCCAGTGATAGTGGAGGTACTGGGACAGAAGCCACACTGGAACAGTGGATGTCCTGCTACAGTGCACATCAAAGTGCTTGTAACGATGATGATTTTTGACCACTCTAACTTCATTTCACTACGCAAGTAATTGAGTCTGAGACAAGATAATACCTTGTCATGGTGCTACTTGAATGCCACTAGTTTTACAGTTAAGTCTGAAGGTCTAGGCTGTGACAGAGGAGGTCCTTTGACAGTGATGGCCCTGCAAAATTGGACATCCTACAACACTGGAGCTCCTGCAACAGTGGAGTTCTTGAGACTCTAGATTTACATTGACATCGCAGGTCCTGCAGCAGTGGAATTTCTCTGCTAGCTGAGGTCCTGCAACATACTAGTTGCTGAGAGAATCAATTTTCTGCAACAGTGAAGGTCCTACAATAGTTCAGGTCCTGAAAAGTTGAGACTCTGTGAGAGTAGAAGTACAGGGAAAGTGTATGTCCTGTGCCAGGAGAGGCCCTGCAATTTGGAGGCCCTGAGAATGTGGAGTTGATTTGACAACAGAGTTTCTACCACACTGGTGTTCCTGTGACAGTGTCCAACAAAGTCCTTGTATTAGAGAAGAAATAATGCCAGCCAGCAATGACCATGGAAGTGATGATGATGGTTGATCACCCCAACATCATCTCGATTCTTCAAGTAATTTAGACCAAAACAATACATCTATTCATGGAGCTGGTTGAAGGGCAACAGCTTTACAAATACACCCAAAAGTATGGCTACCTAGAGCAAGGCAAGGCCAGCAAAATATTGTGTAAATAATAGCTGTGATGAGCTACTGCTATGGGCACACAATATTTCACAGGCACCTAAAGCCAAAGAATATTGTGTTGTACATCAATGGGAAAGTCAAAATTACCAACTTTGGCCTTAGTATCCCATTCCAATCAGGGTAAATGATGAACCAGCACTGCAGTACTTATACTTTTTGTGTTCCTGAACTCTTCTTTGGCAAATTTTATGACGTTCCAAAGAACTAAATTTGACGCTTAGGTGGAGTTTTATATTTCATGGCAGTCAGAAAGTTTCCATTTGACTCTCTCTTCATTCTAGAGTTGAGAAGACAGGTTGTAGCAGGAGTGTGTGGTGCCTCTGGTGTGGTGTCAGAAGGACCTACTTAGCCTCCTAATGACAGTCAACCCTAGATATAGGCCAAAAGTCACTGTGGTCATGATGCAACCCTAGTTCAACTAAGGCTAGACGCAGTTCCCAAATCCCTATGAGCAACTGATCCCCCTCAGGCCAGACCCTGTAAGTATAAGAGCAATGGAATATATAGGATTCCAAGTGCTGGAAACTAAGGACACTTCAACTGAACAAAATTATAACCAGACCATGGCATCCTACTTCCTTCTGCAAAGGCAGGAAGTTCACAGGCAAGACAGCACAAAATAGGCTTGGACAGTCAGCACAGTGGAGGTGTGGGGAAAAAGCAGGTGCTAAGACAGTGGATGTCCTGCTACAGTGGCCTCCAAGTCCTTAAGAGGAAGAAGCACTTATGCCATCCAATAATGACCACGGCAATGATGACAATTGTGGTTAACCACTCCAACATCATCTTCAATAATTGAGACGAAAACAAGTAGATACCTTGTCATGGAGCTGTGTGAGGTTCAATGTCTTCATAAATGTATCTGAAAGTATGGCTACATAGTGAAAGACAAGGCATGGGAAATACTTATGCAGATATTAGCAGCCTGGATCTACTGTCAGGGGCACAGAATAAATACAGGACTTCAAAACAAATAAAATGGTGGATAAGAACAATAAAGTCAAAATCATCGACACTGGCCTTAGTACCCAAGACAAACCAGAGCAAATGCTGAACCTGTACTACGGTGCTAACACTTTTGATGCCCCTGAACTCTTCCTGGGTTATACTTATGATGGTCCAAAGAACCACATATGAATGTTAGTCTTACATTTTATGGTACCTGAAAAATTTACCTCTGTTTTCATATAAGAGCTGAAAAGACAGGTTGTGGCAGGTGTGCATCTTGACCACTGTGGGGTGTCAAGAGAGCTAGATGACCTGCTTAGCATTTAATAACAGTCAAACCCAGAAATATCAGTCATAGACATGATAATGCACCCCTGCTTCAAAGAAGATTGGGAGCGTTTCCCAAATCCCTATGAAGAAATGATACCTCTCAGGCCACACCCTGGAATTTTGGAAGTAGTGCAACATGTTCCATTCAAAACACAAGACATAAAGATTCTTTACATCAAAGAAAGTCTAAGCGGATCATGGCATCCAACTGCTTACTGGAAGGACAGGCTATTCTGATGCCTGGCTTCATACCCAGGCTCAGACAGTGAGTCTAGTAATGGCTCCATTCCCTACCCTTAATGATTATGCTGCTGTCCCTCTAGGACTGGACTGCAGAGGAGTGGAAGCCAACCCACCATTGACACATTGGACTTGTCAACCCCATGGCCTCATTTATGCCTTTGTCTATATTCTAGTCATAGAGCTTTCAGAAGAACCAGTGGGACTGGCTTTCTTCACAGGCCACTACAGATGACCTGGACAAAACATACATGCCAGAGTGTCTTCTTCCTTCATTCAACAAGCAGCCTCAGGCTGAACAGAAGCATCAATGAGAACACAGAAGACAACCTATTATCTCTCTGTGCATGAGGAGAGGGCGAGTCTGTCCCCATCAGTGGCTGGCTAAGAGGATTCAAGGGATGGTCCAAGAAATTAGGAATATCCAAATGAAGCAGTGTTCCTGTGCTCAATCAAGCAAGAAAACTCTCCTGGGCAGGACAGTGTCTCTCCTGAGAAATGAGGGCTGGAGACAGCATCCAAAAAATAAGCGGCAGGCAGGCAAGGACAGGTACCTTTGTGCTTTGTTCTACCCAGTTTGCTCTGTGTTGCTTAGCTCTGTCTCTGGTATCCATTTCTGCAAAATCGTTTCTGTCTTAACTTTTTAAGTACTGTATCATTCTTCCGCCAATTCTTCTCCCTCTTCTAGATTTCTCCTCTTCCGAACAAGGACTCAATATGACTGATGTGTACCCCAGACTTCAGAGTTGTCCTGTTACCCCATGCCTTTACCAGGACGGTATCACCACCAAAAGGAAACGGTTCCCACAAGGTGAGGTCTAGAGGCCTATGGATTCATGCAATCTTCTAGGGGCAACTGATCCTTGCACATATGGCAATTAATCACAAGCGATTTGGAACAAATTCTTATTTTGTCAAAAGTAACATCATTCTCCATTAAGCTTCAAAATAACCAGCAAAGCCTTGTAATAAGTGATAGTGGTGTTGATAAAGCAGTGCAGCACCCGTGACATTGTAGGTCCTTCAACAGTGGAGGCACTGAGAGACATTGTAGTTCGTGCAACAGTGGAGGCACTGAGATAGCGAAGGTCCTTTTACATTCAAGATCATGCAACAGTGGAGGTCCTGAAAGAGTGGGCGTCCTGAGACATTGGAGATGGGATTGGTACAGTGGAGGTCCTGAGACAATGCAGGTGTTGCAAGAATGGATGTCCTGCAACAGTGGAGTTCCTTGCACAGTAAAGGTCCTGCAATAGGGGTTGTCTTTAGACAGAGGAGGTCCTGCTACAGTGGAATTCCTGTGATAGCTGAAGTTTTGAGACAATGTCAGACCAGGCACAATGGAGATGCTGTGCCAGGAGAGGTTCTACACAAGTCGAGTTGGTGATAGAGTGGATGTTCTAAGACAGTGGAGATCTGGTGACAGTGGAGGTCCTGCACTATTGGAGGTTCTGGAACAATCGAGGTCCTGAGACAGTGCAGTTGCTCGGACATTGGAGTTTATGCACCATTGTAGGTCATGTGAGAGTGGAGGTGCTGGGACAGTAAAGGTGATGGGACAATGGAGGTCCTGTGACTGTTTTGGTGCTGCGATATTGGAGATCCTTCATCAGTTGAGGTCCTGGCACATTTGAGGTCCTGAAATATTGGATGTCCTGCATTATTGGAGGTCCTCAGTCAGTGGAGATGGGCCTGGGACAGCTGAGATCTGGTAAAAATGGGGGTGTTTCCACACTACAGGTCATGCAACAGTAAATGTCCTGATACAATGCAGTTGTTCCAACACTGTAGGTTCTGCAATAGTTGGTTTGCTAGAACAGTGAAAGTGGAGATCCTGCATCAACAGAGGTCCTTTGACAGGGAATGCCCTGCAACAGTGAACATCCTTCAACATTGGAGGTCCTGCAACAGTGGATGTCATGAGTCAGTGCCATTGAACTGACGGTGGAGGTCCAACAACAGAGGAATTATTGTGCCAGTAGAGGTCCTGCAAAAGTCTGGCTGCTAAAAGAGTGCATGTTCTAAATTGGAGGTCCTGCAACAGTTAAGGTACTGCAACAGTCTAAGTATAGATACTGTGCATATCCTGTGCTAGTAGAGGTCTTGCACATTGGTGTTGCTCACCGTGAAGTTGATGAGACACTGAAGGTCCTGCCACAGTGGAGGTCCTTATAACAGTTGAGGTCCTGCAACAGTGGAAAAGCAGTGTCAATGGATAACCTGTGCCAGTAGAGTTCCTGCTGCTTGGAGGTCCTGAGAAAGTGGAAGGGCTGAGACAATGGAGGTCTTTTGACAATGCAGGTCCTTATAACCATGATATAGGAGGTCTTGCGACAATAGAGGTCCTTGAAACAGTTGAAGTGCTGTGACAGTGGATGTTCAGGGACAGTAGAATTCCTGTGCCAGTAGAGATCTTGCAGTTTGGAGGTACTGAGTCTGTGGAGTTTCCTGACAGCCGAGGTACTACCACAGTGGATGTCCTGTGACAAGGGAGTTCTTAGGGTAGTGCAGGTTCTGGGACAGTGGAAGTACTGCTACAATGGTTATCAAAATGCATGGAAAGAAGCAGCAAGGATGCCACCCAGACCAGACCATGGCAAATATAATGAAGATATTAATCCACCCCAAATTCATATTGCTTCACCAAGGAATTGAGTCTGAGACACGTCTACCTTCCCATGGAGCTCTTTGAAGTTCTACAGCTTTACAAATTCATCTGAAAGTCTGTGATAGTGGAGGCCTTAGACAATGTAAGACCAGCCACAATGGAGATCCTGTTCCAGTAGAAGTTCTGCAAAAGTCTAGTTGGTGATAGAGTGGATGTCCTGAGACAGTGGAAGTCTGGTGACAGTGGAGGTCCTGCACCATTAGAGGTTCTGGATCATTCGAGGTCCTGAGACATGCAGGTGCTCAGACAATGGAGTTCCTGCAACAGTGTAGGTCCTGTGAGAGTGGAGGTGCTAGGAAAGTGAAGGTGATGGACAGTGTAGGTCCAGTGTAGGAATATTGTGTTCCTACAACATTGGAGGTCCTGCAACAGTTGAGGCTCTCATACCGTGCAGTTCTTCCAACTTTGGAGGTCATGCAACTGAACAGGTCGTGGGAAAATTGAGGTTCTGAGACAGTAAGGGTGTTGGGACAATGGAGGTGCTATGTCACCTGAGGTCCTGGGACATTTGAGGTCCTGCAATATTGGAGGTCCTAAGACAGTGTAGATGACCTTGGAATAGTTGAAGTCTGGAATAAAGGGAGGCTCTGCACCAGTAAATGTCCTGAGACACTGGAGATCCTGCAGTTTGCCTGGACAGTGAAGGTCCTACAAAAGTGGAGGTCCTGTGACAATGGAGGTCATGAATCGATGCATTGGCACTGACCGTAGAGAGCCAGCAGCAGTGGACTGTCTTTGCCAGTAGAGGTCCTGCAAGATTCTAGCTGTTGTGAAAGTGGATATCCTACAACATTGGAGAGCTGGCATTAGTGAATGCCCTGAGACAATGGAGATCCTGCAGGAGTTGGTTTGTTTGGACCGTGAAGGTGCTACAAAAGTGGAAGTCTTGCGTCAGTGGAGGGGCTTGGCAAAAATGGATGTGCTGCCACACTACTGGTCCAGCAACAGTGAATATCATGAGACAGTGCATTTGCAGTGACAGTGGAGCTCCAGCAACTGTGGAATTTTTGTGCCAGTAGAGGTCCTGCAAATTCTAGCTGCTGAGAGGGTCTATGTCCTGCAACCTTGTTGGTCCTGCAACAGTTGAGGTACTGCAAAAGTGTAAGTCCAGCTACAGTGGATATCCTGTTATAGTAGAGGTCCTTTAAATTGACCTTGGTGAGACAGTGGACGTCCTGTGATAGTGGAGGTCCTATGACACTGGAGGGGCTGGAACACTGGAGGTCATGCCAAAATTGCAGTTCTTGTAATGGTTGCGGTGTTGTGACAGTGGAAATCTAGCGACAGTGGACATTCTGTAGGACAGTAGAGGTCCTACAATATAAAAGTCCTTGGACAGTGGAGGTACTGACGCACTGGAGGTCCTGTGAGAACGGAGGTTCTTATAACAGCTGTGACACTGGAAGTACAGAAAATGTAAATGTCCTCTGATAGGAGAGCTCCAACAAACTGAAGTTGCTGAGAGACAGGAGGTCCTCCAACAGCAGCGGTCCTAAGACAGTAGAGATCCTGTAACAGTGGAGAGGCTGAGACCCTGGAGGTCCTTTGACAGTGGACTACTTTGTAACAATAGACGTGCTATGACAAGGGGGTTGTACAATAGTAGAGGTCCTTGTTATAGTTGAGGTACTCCAACAGTGGAAGTTTAGGGACAGTGACTTCCAGTGCCCATAAAGGTCTTGCAATTTGGAGGGTCTGAGACAGAGGAGTTGCCTGACCACAGACGCCCTACCACAATATTGGTCCTTTGACTGTGGAGGTCTTGGGATAGTTCAGGTGCTGGGACAGTGGGAGTTCTGCTACAGGGGTTATCAAAGTGCATGCAAAGAAGAAGCAATGGTGCCAGCCAAACATGACCATGGCAAATATAATGAAGTTTTTCATCCACCCCAACATCATCTTGCTTCTCCAATTGAGTCTGAGACAATTCTAATAACTTATCGTGAAACTGGTTGAAATTTTAAAGCTTTACAAATACATCTGAAAGTCTTTCCACCGAGAGGAGGAAGGAGCCAAGGAAATATTTAGGCAAATATTAGCAGGCTTTATCTATGGCTATGGGCACTGTATAAGTTCACAGTGACCTTAAACCAGATTATATTTTGTTAGAGAAGAACAGAAAAGTCAAAAGCATCGACTTTGGCCTTCAACTCAAGACAAACCTGGGCAAATGCTGAACTGGCAGCATGTTGCTTACCCTATTGATGCACCTGATCTCTTCCTAGGACAACTTTATGATGGTGCAAAAAAAAAAAAAAAACAACGTATGGATCTTAGGAGTAGGCTTATATTTCACTGTTGTATTTGACTCTGTTGTCATACAACAGTTCAGAAGACAGGTTGTAGCAGGTGTGTACCCTGTTCACTGTGGGGTGTCAGAAGAGGCAGCTTAGCCTCTTAATAAAAGTCAATCCGAACTATGGGCTGACAGTCACAGAGGTGATGATGTACCCCTGGTCAATGAAAACTGGAAGAGGTTCACAAATCCTTATGAAGAAGTGATCCCTCTCATGCCAGATACTCCAAAAGAGGAAGAAACGTAATATATTGAGGTTTGAGGTAAAATTTTATAGATTCATTGCATCAAAAAAGGTATAACCAGAATATGGCATCCTATTGCTTAATGTAACAGCAAGTTATACACAGGAATTGCTTCACAACACAGGCTCAGCAGCTTTGTCCAGTTACGGTCCCATTCTCTACCCTTGCTGATTTCCCTCTAGGACTAAATAGGAACAGAAGTGAACACAACATAGACACATTGTTCTCCTCATCTTCCAATGGCCTAGTGTCTCCCTATGATCATAAGGCTAGTCAAAGAGGAAGCAAAGAGCCATTGGGCATGCCCTTCTTCTTTTCAGGACACTCCCGACAACACCCACAGTGAACAAAGCATACATACACACCAGAAGTGTCCTGTGTCTTCACTCAACCATTAGCCACACTTAGAAGAGCTGTAGCAACGAGAAAACAGAAGACAACCTACTTTCCTGCTGTCTCTCAGCAGAGAGCAGGACATTCCCCAGCTGGGGATTTCCCAGAGGCATTAAAGGATGAACCAATTACAATGGGGAAATTCACTGATGAAGTTGTGTGGCTGCTTTCCTTCAAGAATAAAACCTTACAAGGGGGTGGAGGAAGAGTTTTCTCCCAGAAATGAGGCCAAGGGAGATTGTCCAGAGAACACGCAGATGGCAAAACCCACGTGCCTTTGTACTTTGTCCTTCCCAGTTTGCTCTGTGCTCATTCTTCCTCTGGCTCTGTTTTCCTGTTCCCCATAATTCTTACCTTCTTATATCCTCTAAGTATTTTATGATTCTTCCCCCAACCCAAGCCTTCTCCCTCTTCTGGATTTCTTCTCTTCCCAGCAAGGACTCAATATGACTGCTGTGTAGCCCACTCTAGAGCGTGGTGCAGCTGAATGCATCCATTCACCTGAAGTTTATCACACTCTAAAAACACCAGCTTCCACAAAGTGAGGTGGAGAGTGGTATGAGCTCATGAAATCTTCCATAGGTTAGTGGTCCTAGCACACACGGCATTTATCACAAGAGCTATAGAACAAATTCTTATGCTTTCAAAAGTAGCATCACATTTCATTCAGCCTCAAATATAATAACCAGCAATGACTTTGAAAAATTGAAATTACAGTTGCTGCAACAGTGCAGATCCTGTGAAGAGGTAGGTCCTGCAACAGTGGAGACACTGAAATGGCGCCGGTTCTGTGACAGTGAAGGTCCTTTGAAAGTGGAGGCACTGAGATCGTGGAGGTCAATCTACCTACAGGGGAGCTGCTGCACAATTGAAGGTTCTGCTACAGTGGAGGTCCTGCAAAATTGGAATTGCTGATACAGGGGTATTCCTGTCACTGTAGAGATCCTGTGGCAGTGAAGTTGCAGCATCATGGGAGATCTTGCTTCAGTTGATGTCCTGAAACACTGTAGTTGCTATGGGTGGTGCTACGACAGTGGAATTCCTGGGATAGTGGAGGTGATAGGACAGTGGGTGTCCTGAGACAGTTGTAGTGCTCCTACAGTGGAAGTCCTGTGACAGTGGAGGTCCCGCAATAGTAGTGTTGCTTGGACAGTCCAGTTCTTGGACAAAGGAGGTCCTGTGACACTTGAGATGCTGAGACTCTTGAGCTCCTGAACAGTAGAAGTGCTGTGATAGTTGAAGTGTTGAGACACTTGTGGTCCTGTAACAGTGGAGTTGACACACAGACAGTGGACTTCCTGAGGTAGTGGTGGTGCTTAAACAGTGGATGTCCTGTGACAGAGGAGGTCCTGCAATAGAGGAAGAACAATATATGCTGGCTGATGACCCAGAGCTTCCAGAAAATAGACCACCAACCAATATATATCAGAGGATGGCATTATTTGAAACCAAAGGGGTGGAAGGCCCTTGGTCCTGTGGAGATGTGATGCTCGAACGTAGGAGGAGGCTGGGGTGGTGGGTTTCGAAAAGTTGGGTGAGTTGAGGAGCAGCATCATAGTGGCACAATGGAGGGAGGAGGGAGGAGATGTAGGAGTGGGCATTTGTGGATTGGCACCTAGAACGTGGGACATCATTTGAGATGTTAAAAACAGTGGAAATGATAAGGTTTACATTGTCTGACCCAAACCTAAGGGATACTACATGAGGAACACAAAAACCTACAGGTGCTCACCAACAATCAGATAAAATTTGGCCTTTGGCGGCATACTCCAAAGAAACTATTCCAAGATCACTGTTTTTTGTTTTTTCAAACAAAGTTTAAAACTCCTAAGTGTACTCTCAAATCTGCCCTAATTTGCATAAATCGGTCAAAACTGTTGGCTTTGTAAACACTTCTATCTTGTCCCAATAGTCACATGCTGGTCATCCCAACAACATGATACTTGTCAAGGTGGGAGTCAATCAACATGGGATCCTTGTTCCAACTCGGCATGCAGACCCTCAGCTCACCTTCTCTCTCTCTCTCTCTCTCACACACACACACACACACACACACACACACACACACACACACACACAGGAGAGAGAGAGTGACAGACAGACAGACAGACAGACACACAGACAAAGATTCACAAACACATGCACACACACACAGAGACACACACACCCATGAGAGAGTGATAGATCGAAAGTGAGGTAGAGAGAGAGAGAGAGAGAGAGAGAGAGAGAGAGAGAAAGAGAGTTCTTATCATCTACTTTCTAATGCATATTGTGTGCTCTTTGAGTTGAGCACAGAGACTTGCACATGTAAACCAGTCTTGTACACCGAGGAATATTTTCTGATCAGTATTTTCTCTTCTTCATGCAGTTCTTAAATGATCTTTAAGAGAGTGTAGGGCATTGACCTACCATGAAATCTTGGACGTAAAGGTACATTTTAATACAAAGCTTACATATCACTTACAGATGACTCTAGTAGGAAGTACATTAAGTTCAGAATCATTCAATCAGAGACCCTTAATGTATATACCCCATTCTCACTGCCTTCACCTAACCTCATGTTTGGACCACTGTTCCTAGCTGGAGATTCCTGTTTATCTCCCAGAATAAAAGGGAGGCTCCATGCTTAAGTGGAACAGGAGATTCAAGGTGGGACTGTTGGGTGACATTACAGTGAACACCAGGGACTGCGCCACAGAGGCGGGTAGTGGCCCTTTCTTTCCTCCTGGGGAATCATTTTCTACATTGTCCTGAGAAGGGAAGGATCCTCTCATTCTAGCAGATATTCTGGATGACACAAGGAATGTGAATAGATTATGAGATCACTTTTCCACATTTCTTTCTGAGGCAGAGACCCTTGAGACCCTTGGCTCAGGAATAACAGTTCCAGATAGCAAGGTGAGGTCAGTGTGGGCCCTGTGTTCACCTATGAATAGTTATTTATGTTAATCACCAAATCTTTGAAACTTACAGCATGTGAGAGAAAAGTGTCCCAGGAGTCTCAGCTAAAACTAATCAGTGAGTTTTTAAGAACAAGAACAAGTAGGAAATTTAAATTCATGTGATTGCTACAAATAAAGCAAGACACTGTCACTAGATCACCTTTGTGTAAGGGCCCTGACGACATACACAACTTAAGATGTGAAGTGCTCAGCTAGCAAGCTTCGTGGCATGAACCCAAGGCACAGTTTCTCTGTGTCTCATCACCTCTGAAGCATGGTCCACAAACAATGGCAACAAACCTTCTCTTCCTCAGAGTTCAAGTTACCTTTACTGTTAGTGATAGTTTCACAGTTAACTAACCTCTACTGGATAGACAGCTTTGACTAACCTTCTCTGAGCTTCTCCCAACCATGTACAGATGGTACATCCCTCTGCACATGAGGCCTGTTCCTCTCAGGCCTGCTGGTCTCCTTCCCAGAATAGAAACTGGATACCTTTCAAGCCTACATTCTTAAGTCATCTATCAACTTTGGGTACATGATAAGCACAACATGACATTGGGTGCCAAATAACACTTTCCTACCTGACAATGAATATGGTCCAGGGGTACCAAACATGGAAACTGGTCAGGTAAGGTCAGTTAACCCCCATGCTATCTCCATGTGGAGATGAAGATTGACACACCTTCCCAAGCAGACTTTCTCAGTTTTCTCAGCCCACACAGCAGTCCTTTGCTGAGCTTCCTTACTCCCAGTGACTGATGAGAGTACATGAGAAGATGCCTGAGTTCTGGAAAGCCCTGGGCCCCATGACCCACAGTAGCAGCAGCTTCTGATCACAGGTGATTTCAGGAACTGAAAATGCCTAATGTTCCTGTGTTGATTTGAATATGCTCAGCCCAGGGAGTGGGACTATTTGCAGATGAGCCCTCATTGGATAGGTGTAGCCTTGATTGAGGAAGTGTGTCACTGTAGATGTGACCCTTATGTTCCTTGTCCTAGCTGCATGAAAATCAGTTTTCTAGTAGCAGCGTTCAGATGATGATGTAGAACACTCAGCTCCTCCTGTACCATATCTGCCTAGATGCTGCCATGCTCCCACCTTGATGATAATGAACCAAACTGCTGAACTTGTAAACCAAACCCAAAGCAGTGTTCTTCTTATAAGATTTGCATTGGTCATGGTGTCTGTTAATAGCAGGTAAACCCTAAGTAAGTCACTTTCTACCACAGATTACGAGGTTAATTGAGTGATGTCTTCACCTGAGGAGACATGGCCTCTTATTAAGGTTCTAATCTCCTAAGTAATTGCAGGCTCTCTTCTGGCCTAGGCATTGGCTAAAATATTAATCTTCCCAGTGTCCTTTTCTCTGTAAACTATACATTTTGCATTTCTATTTGCCCCATTTGCTCTTTTTCATTGAAGTCCTATAACCTCAGTATAACAGAGGCCATACTGGGCTCTCTTCAAATTTTCATCGAAGAAATTTGTTTATTACTTTTTAATTTAGCCTCAGGTAGGTTTTTACGATGTGGGCTGAAGGAAGCCACATTTTTGTAAAAGCATCATACAAATTATCCCAGGCCAGTTACAAATATTATTGCCTTCTGAATCTCCTTGTCCTGTGCTTCCACATTCTGGATAGGTCTTGGCACTCCTGACTCCCAAGCTCCTGCCAGTATACCCCATTAAACTAGAAGTGGCACTGGGCCACTTCTAGTTCAAAGTTCTGAATTCTTGCATATTTTCCAAAACAAGTAACAAGCACAAACTGGCATGGTCAGGTATCACGGAGCAAGAGTCCGCTCTATCACATCCCCTTCTGCATTAGTTACATTTGTATTTCTGTGACAGAAATGCCATGAGCACAGCAAACTATAAAACATGTAGGCGATTAGTGATCCTATTTCACAGACCACCTGTTACACCTAAACGGTGGAAGGAGCAGGAAGCAGAGGACTCACATCTGGAATCACAAGTACAAAGCAGAGAGTGCACAGGGAGTGGTGCAGAGCACTAAAACCTCAAAGCCCAGCCCCACTGGCATTCTTTCTCCAGCAAGGGCACACCTCCTGAGTCTTCCCAAACAGAGTCAGCAACTGGGAAAGGAGTACTCAAATGCCCGAGACAGTGGAGGATAGCTCATGCAAAATGTCATGATGATTCAGGAATTCGAATCAGTAACAGAGAGAACCTTCACTCTGGGTCAATGTGTGTTGCTGCAAAGCCAGCAAGCTGCTCTCCCTCCTCTTGAACATAAGATGTGGATTAAGTAAAAATGTAAACAAGCATCTCCATGGAAAATCAACAGCCCTGTTAATCTGGTCATACTTATAGGATAAGTCCAGAGGTGCTGGATACTGAAATCACAGAAGAAGCCAACACAAACTCAAACCGTTTAGTCTATAGGAATAAAAATACCACAGAAGCCAAAATGGGTAACGATATGGAGCAAACGCTCACTCACTCAGCAGATAAAATTACACCTAGCCCTTACTCACAGACCTACTTCATAAACAGTGTACATTCTGCTGGTGCCTACTCAACACAATCCTAAATGCTGCAATCAAACCAAATGGTTTCTTACATTGTTGAGTATGACTTTAAAACACTAAAGTACTCTGAAGGAGGTTAATGGAATCTTCTCAGGGCCTGTGGAGGTTGGCTGAGGGAGTGCAGATTAACAAAGCAACACAACCCAATTTCCCCACCAGCAAGCAGAAACCGGCCTGATGTCAGTTGCCAATTCCTGAGGGTTTAAGAGAAGCCTACAGACTGGAAGGACTGAGGTAGGTGAGATTAAAGTACAGTTACACTAATTGCTCACTTGACGAATCAGAAGGGTAGAAACTGGAAAGTGCTCTGTGTGTGTGTGTGTGTGTGTGTGTGTGTGCGTGTGCGTGCGTGTGTGTGTGTGTGTGTGTATGTTCCATGCATGTGTTTCTGTGTGAGTGTGGTTGGGTTGTTGCTGTTGTGTGCTTAATTTGAGACAGAGTGTTACCACAAACTGAAGCTGTCCTAAAACTCACCCTGTACACAAGGGTGGTTTGGACAGTATAGAGACCTTCTCTCTCATGAAAGGGGGATTAATGATGTGTAGCACAAGCTATGTGTGAATGTAAATTTCAAAATCTGAAGATTTTATAAATCTCCTTTGGCTTGCTTTAACAATGCTGGTGATTATAGCAATACATGGTACACTGAGGACAGAACAGAATATATAGTGTGAGCTTTTGAGATGGTTCAGAGGTGAAAGGAATAGCTGATGATCTGAGTTTAGTTCCAGAGGCACTGTTAATAATCAAACACAAATGTAGCCAACTTTTATCCTGTGTAAAAATCAGTCAGGGCATCCAGTCATCTAAAGTCTGGAAGCTGGGGAAGGGAACATGGAGAATTAATATCCTAGTAAGATCACCATTGGAAGGGGAAGCCCTGGGTCCTGCTAAGACTGAACCCCCAGTGAACTAGATTGTTGGGAGGAGGGCGACAAGGGGGGCAGGATGGGGAGGAGGGAAGGGGATGTTTGCACGGAAACTGGGAAAGGGAATACTGGAAATGTATATAAAAATTACTCAAGTCAATATACATATATATATATATATACATATATATACATACATATATATATATATATATATATATATATATATATATATATACACTGAGGTCAACCCTAGATAGGGCATAGAGCAATCCATACATGATGGGATTCAACGGGGTGTTTTATGAAAGAGCTCTTTCCCAGGAGCACACATGTGTGTCAAGGCCTCCCTTCCAGCTAGGCCTTTGGAATCTCCAGTGCTAAACACTGTCTCTTCCTTTGAAGAAGTGAAACATAATAAAAATTCACACTTCACAGTACAGTGAATAGCAGTAATCGCGAAAGGTGTAAATAGAACTGATGAGTACCAGAGTATGTGGATTGATGTTATATGAAATGTGTTTGGATGCCGTGCAGTATCCTCTTCCATGTACCTACATACTGAGCAACGACCCTGTACAATTTCTCTCTAGACAGAACCATCTGGAATTCACTCACTGAGGGACTTATGCCCTGGAGTGGCAGCTACAGGTAGGACTTGTGCAACCATGTCACGAAGCGAAGAGACAGAGATGCATGGATTAAATGGAGAGAAGCAGATTGGAATGGTGGAGAGGCTAACCTGCCAACAACTCCAAACCCCCAGCAGGATGACAATGGAGAACAGCGAGCAGTTTCCCAGCCAGCCTCACTCTCCATAGCCAGACTTCTTCCAGTCCTTCCATTTTCCCAAGGAAAGAAAAGTTCAAAAAGCAGGGACAGGGAAAGAAAAACTGCTCTACTCCCAGGAGCCAAGGGCAAACCCCCTGGCACCTCCCTGTCTGAGCCCATAAGCAGCCACAGCCCAGTCCTGGGATCATCTCTAGAGGCTCAGGGACCCAGGCAGATGAGCCCTTGAATCACAAAGGGTTCCACTACAGCATTCTATGGGTGTCAGTCCTGAGTCCCTGAGCCTGAGGTGCTCTGCACAGCTATTCAGAGAAGCCTTCTCCTGATCTCTGTACAAAGATCTCTGTGTTGGATGTCAGAGGAGAGTGTCCACCCAGCATGGGTTGGGGCTCTGGCCCTCTAATCTGTTGGTCCATGTTAACTTCTCCACAGAGAAAGCTTATGAGCTTTGCTGATGCATCCATTAGGCGTTTGGGGGATTCAAACTCAAGTCTCTGACTAGTCCTGCAGCTTTGTCTCAGGTGTTTGATGATAACCTAGAGCCTTTCTGAGGACTTATGAGAACAGTGTCCTCTTGATGGGTCAGTTTAGAAACAGCTTTGTCTTTAAAAAAAGAAAACTATACCATCAGTTTGAGGCTAATCCTTCAGAATTCAAAGATAACGTGACACCCTGAGTGTAAACATGAGGACTTTTTAGCAGGATGCAGAGTAAGCATTCAAAACAGAGAACTATGGACAGCTAAACATCTTACAGGGTTTTATTTCTAACAGCCTAAAGTCTTTCCATAGCCCATAGAAGCCACGGTCTCAGAGTCCTTCCCAACCATGTCATGACAGGTCCTATTGTGACCTCATGAGGAGTGATTGTGAGGTGGCCCAGCAAACACATATTAAGCTGTTGCCAGGCCTGGAATTCTTTGAGTGCTTTGAGAGGAGGTGTGGAGTGGAGCCCTCTGCGACTTGGTTGTATCTAGTGAGCTGTGTGTGGTTGTATCGAATTTTACTGTACTGTGTATATGTGTATGTATCAGTGTGTGTAAGAGAGTGTGTGTTGACAGATTGGCCTGTGTGTGAGTGCGTGTACACTTTTGCCTGTGTGTTTGTCAGTATATGTAGGAGTGTGTGAGTTTACAGGTTTTTATGTGTGTATGTGTTTGTATGTGTGTATGTCTTCTTGTGCGTATGTGTATCCCTGTGTGTATGTGTGTATGTGTCTGACGTGTGTTTTTTCAGCTTTGCTTGTGTGTAAGTATGCGTGCTTTGTGTGAATCTGGGTGTTTGTAAGAGTTTGTGTGAGTATAAGTTCACTTCTGTGTATTTCTGTGTGTGTTCCTGTGTGTGTGCCTGTGCCTGTGTGAGTGCCTGTGTGTGTGTGTGTGCGTGTGTGTGTGTGTGTGTGTCTGTGTGTGTCTGTGTGTGCACGTGCCCATCCCCTTTTGCCCCTTGTATCTATATTACCTGCACCTCAGTGCAAGAGAGTGTAGAGGCCAGAAGTCACCCCGGCTGCTGTTCCTGAGGTAGGTTCTCAACCTTATTTTCAAGACAGGCTCTCTCACTGGCCTGCAGCTGCCCAAGTATCTGGGTTGGCTGACCAGTCGCTCCCAGGCATTTGGTATGCCAACCCCATAATATCAGTTTAAAGGCCTATGTAGATGGCTGGCTGCCTATTTCTTGATTGATTGATTTTTGGATGACTTCAAGAGAAAGAATTAGGTCACATATTGCCACGCCACTGGCTATTTCCTTATTGGGGTTTTGTTTTTTGTTTTATTTATTTATTTATTTTTTATGGATTGCTGGTTTCATTTTTTAGTGGTTTTTATGTTCTCACATGCTATATTACTGCTTTGATTATTTACGGTTCTGCAGTCGGATGATTAACTCTATCTCCATTTTCAATGTCCTGCGGTTTCATCCTTTTACATTATTCCTGTTTCTCTATTTATTGAGTACAAGCAATCATTGGCTTAGACTTGATACAAATTTGCCCTTTGTGACACTTTGACTCTTCGGCCTTTGTTTAAGGTTTACTGTTCACTGATAATTAACTGCCTTATTCCTTGTGGTTGGTTAATTTTAATTTTCAGTATTTTTCTCTGGAGAGTTGTGGATTTTTGTGGATCACTAGGTCCTGAAATTCAATGGAGTTTTCCCTTAAGTGTTGGCTTTTTATATTTGTTTGTTTTGTCTTATACTAATTCTTTCTCCTCTCGTTTCTTTCATCTGTTTTTTTTTTCTTCAATGAACATCTATTCATAGTATTGACCATCTTTGGCCGCCCAATCCTATTGTAGTATGACGATTTTTATTTTCATCATTGCATTTAGTATGTGTGTGCTCTTGGCTTTCTCTTTTGGGGTTGGTTATTTGGGTGGCTTTTACTTATGACTCTTCATATTTTCCCCTTAACTTTTTCATAATTTTGCTCTATTTTTCTAGTCTAGTTTTTACTTTGTCTTTGTTTGTTTTTTTTTTTTTCTTTTGTTTGTTTCTTTTAGGTACCACAAGTGTAATTTTAGCTCCTATATTGCTCCATCTTTTTCATTATTTGATTCCATTTTTGTTATTTTTAGGTAGCATTAGTACTGATAAAATGCCTACAGAGACTGAGGAGGAGTTACCAACCCCTACACCCGAGCCCAGTATCTCTGAGGAGGGCAACTTCCATTCCCAATACCAAGTATTGGGGACAATTGGGCAAGGGGGCAACGCCAAAGTCCTCCTGGCCCACCACCGGCTCACAGGAACCCCGGTGGCTGTCAAAGTTCTGCGAAAGGACAAGCAGTGGTTCCAGCCAGCCATGATGGAAGCAAACATAATGAGAAAGATCAACCACCCCAACATAGTGTCTCTCATACAAGTTATTGAAAAGGAAACGAGAATATACCTCATAATGGAGCTGGTGGAAGGCCAAGAACTCTACCAGTACATCAGAGAGTCAGGGCACATAGAGGAGGATGAGGCCCGGCAAATATTTGAACAGATATTGTCAGCAGTGAGCTACTGCCATGGAAAGGGGATTGTTCACCGAGACCTCAAACTGGACAATATAATGATTGATAAAAACAAAAAGGTCAAAGTCATCGACTTTGGGCTTAGCACCCAATTTCAACCTGGAAAACTGCTAAACCACCACTGTGGCACGTACTCTTTTGGTTCCCCTGAACTCCTCCTTGGCCATCAGTATAACGGGCCGAAGAATGATATGTGGATTATAGTAGTGGTCTTGTACTGTATGGTAGTGGGAAAGCTCCCATTTGATTCAGTGATCATCCAAGAACTGCAAAGACAAGTAGTGGCAGGGGTATATCCTGCTCCCTGTGGGGTTTCAAAAGAACTGGAGGACCTCCTTAGTAAATTACTGAGGGTAAATCCCAACTTTAGACCAACAGCAAGAAAGGCGATGAAACACCCTTGGTTCAAAGAACACTGGAACGGATTGATAGGTCCCTATGAAGAAATGCTTCCCCTCACACCAGACCCGGCCATTTTGGATGCCATGAAAAGCATTGGATTCCAAGCCTCTGTAGTAAAACACTCTTTAAAACAAAGAAAATATAATGAGGAAATGGCAACTTATTTCTTTCTACAAAAGCAGGCTCTCCAGGGGGATGGCTGCACAGCCCAGGCACAGCAAATGAGTCCCGTTGCAGCACCATTCCCTAGCCTTGATCCTGCTGCTGCTTTTAGATTAGAACCAAAGAGGAGTGGAAGCCTGCCAGTCCTTGGCACCTTGCGGGTGTCATCCTCCCATGGTCACGTATCTCACTATGGCCAGAATGCTCATCCAAAAGGAGGCAAAAGATCCACTGTGGCTGGTCGTCTCAGGCCTCTACCGATGACACCTACACAGGACCACTATCACAAATGTGCCGTGAGTGTCCCATGCATTCAAACAACAAGCATCTTCACTGAGAAGAGTAGCAATAAGGAAATCAAAGAAGACAACCCACTCTCCCACAGAGCCCCATTAGAGGATAAGCCCATCCCCAGCAGGGTCCGGCACAGAGGTTTTAAGGGGTGGACCAGGAATATAGCAAATGCCCTGATAAAGCTGTGTTGCTGCATGCCAAGGAGAAAGAAACCTCGCCTGGGGCAGAACAGAATCTCCCCCCAGAAATGAGCCACAGGGAGAGTCCAGAGAACAAGCAGCAGGCATAGCCCAGGTACCTTTGTGCTTTGTCCTTTTCAGTTTGCTCTATGCTGGTCCTTCCTCTGTCTCTGGTTTCCATTTTCCCCACAATTCTTACCTTGTATCTGCTCTAAGTTCTTTATGAGGTTTCCCCAACACCAAGCCTTCTCCCTCTTCTTGATTTCTCCTCTTCCCAGCAGGGACCCAATAGGATTGATGAGTTCCACACTCTACAGAGTTTTCTAGTTGGCACATCCCTTCAGATGGACTCCAGCTCCCCCTTAGGCCAATAGCTCCCACAGGGTGTGGACAAGAGGTTCATGGGCTCATGGACTCCTCCAGGGGCTACTGATCTTTTCACATGTGGTCATCAATCACAAGTGCTGCAGAACAGAGTCTTATGTTTTCAAATGTAACATCCCATTCCATTAAGCCTCAAAACTAATTAACAAGGTTTGTCATTGAATAAGTATCAACAACCTAGTTTGTGGGTTATAGTTGATGGTCAGAATCCTGCATGCATGCATATTGTTTTACATACTGTTTTTTTTTGTTCCTAAGACCTAGTGATCTATTGAATTTTATAGGTAATAGGTCTAAATGGTTTCTTTCAAAGACCTCAACTGAGAAGTAGAAAAAGGATGTTATAATATAGTAAGGCAAATCAAAGCCCCAAATGGTAAGCTAAGAATTCTACCTCACTGTCTTTTTTGCTTGGAATAAATTGTCTTGTCTATTTCACAGTGTCATCTGGAAATTCTTTCATGTCCTCAGTATAAACAGTAGGTGATTTCAGACACATGGCAATGGAAAAGACACCAGCAGAAACTACAGCAGCAACAGGAGTAGCAACAATAGCAGAAGCAGCATTAGGCACAGCAGCAGCAGGAGGAGGAGAAGGAGGAGTGTAGGAGGAGGAGGAGGAGGAGGAGGAGGAAGATGAAGAGAGGAGAAAGAAGAGGAGGAGGAGGAAGAGAAGGAAGAGGAGGAGAAAGAGGAGGATGAAGAGCAGGGGGAAGATTTTGATTCCCTGTCCCCGTGAGAATTGCTGATGACTACTTCTGGGCACAGATATCATGCTGAGAACTGTTTATCAAAATGATTTAACAGAATATTAATTTTCATAGAAGACATGTCAATGTTCCTGATGGCATGCAGCCCTGGAAAAGAGAGCCAGATGGCAGAGGCAAGCAGTGTGGAATGTACTTACTGAGGAAGACCTTCTCAAAGCTGATGATGTAATAGGTATGAAGGAGCATTTCATGGGAGTCACGGTCCCATGCCCCTGTGTCAGGGCACACAGAGCTCCTAGCCTTGCATCCTGCGTGAGAGGGGACCTGGAATATTCCCTGATCCCAACAGGGTCCTGGATTGCATGGTTCCCTCTCAGTCATGGTCCTCCCTGTGCCTCATGGGGTACGCAGCTTCTACGGGCTGAATTTATATCAGTGATTAACTGGAGCTGGACCACAACCACACCACAGGCAAGCCCTGGGCACTGAGGACATTAAGAGCAGCAGACAACATCTCCTCCACTGCTTCTGACTCTGCTCCACAAGCCAAGGCAGCTCCCACACAGCAGGCATCCAACCTAACTCCCAGCAGGGAGAGTGTGAGATGTCTGTGGATGAGCCCACAGGGACTACAGGATTCTGTGGGAAGACATCTGGTAGCTTCTGGAGCAGCTGCAGCAGTCAGGACACATGAACTACAGTGGAGGTGAGCTATAGGACCAGGTAGCAAAGAGCCTGATCTGGCCAATGATGATCTGAATCCCTGAGGGAAGGCTGGAATGGTCACTCAGGGCTATTAGAGTGAAGGCCAGCCAAGGGCATACAATGTGTCACTAACATTCTCAAAGTCTTGTCCAGGAAATAAACCACTGGCCTTGACCAGTAAAGTTGAGTCCAGACTCATGGGCTACAGGATAGCAGATTGAACTGAGTCTGAATTCCCATGAGTATGACCTCTGGCTGCTCCCTAGGCTCAGTATAGATGAGCATGAGAAGGCACCATTGCTGTGTTTGCAGGAGTAGCAGAGAGCTCGGAATACATGACCCACTCCTAACCCAGACTGGAGCCACTCTGGGGAGGAGATGGCATCATTTGAGAGATGGGCTTATGCGGGACACTGTGCTCTGGTCTGTGGCACATACAGCTCCTGTCTTTCTTGCTGACAGTTCAGATCCTCAGCTGGCCTCATCACGGACAGTCCCATGAGGAGGGGGTGTTTGGTTCCTGCTTCCCAGTTAGGGCAGGAACAAGCCCAGACGCAGTGAGTAAGGACAGTGCTTCTGTCTTGACCCAGCTTCCTTGTCCTCCCCCTTCCCCCAACTCATATCAGGAGCCACCCAGAGACCTTCATAGGAGTGTGGGTCATGTTAATCGGAATGCACAGCTGGAGATTAAATTCTGGGTAAGGTCTCCATACAGCCCTGGTGGCTCCCACACCCTGCCTACCTAAGGTTTCCCAATTGGGTCCTCAGGGTCGTGGAGAATCTTCTACAGGCTGCCATGAAGATACAGCCAGTTTCTTGGTAACATTGTGTTTAGCAGAGGTTCTCTGCTTCAGGCACAGGGCCTTCCAGTGAGAGGGTTTGCTGAGTAGCACACCAGGACCAGAAAAGTGTAGAGCCCTCCAGTGGTAGACATGAAGTACTGCAGGAGTTTATTTCCTGATTTCTTCACATCTACCTTGTTCTAAAGGCTTTTTGTCAGACACATAGGGACCTAAGAAACTTGAGTTTGAACCCCCATAGGGAACCCAGGACACTAAACCAGCAGCCCTGTTAAACGTCGGCAGAGGACAGTCTGGGCTCTGTGTTTATAGAACGGCTCTAGACTGGTATGAAGACTGATTGACCAGCCAGTCAAGGAGAGTTAGGGACAGTTAGAGACTTGGAGGAGAGCATGAGCGGCAGACACAGCAGAGTCCAGGCCAACAGTGGAACCAGTTCATTTAATAGAGAAGCATATGCCCTCCCAAAAGGCTGTCAGCTTAAGGCACTGCACTGAAGACCTGACCCAATAACATCACACATTTTACACAATCACCCACCTGTGGCTTGTGGAGGGTCCTCAGGCTACCCTCCATCATGGCTGAAAGGCAGAAGTTTGCACATCATTGCAATGTGGAGGCTACTCTCTGCTGATGGGACCCACACACTCTGTGAAAAAGTTTGCTTAAGTGAAAGTTGGCCGTCCTTGAACTCTCTGGTCTTCCAGGGTAGTGTGTGTTGACCACATGCAGAGCCATTCCTGAAAAACGTAAGAGCCAAAATTCAACAATAGGGAGAGAATCCTGTGCCAGATGGAATCCCTCAGGCCAGTGCGGATTCAGAGACATCCTATGCCATGGCATGGAGGCTCCCAAGAACTTCTAGGATCAATGTGAGCCACACCGGAGGCCCCAGTCTATCCTGGGAGAACATTAAAGTATCTGGAATTATCAGGGACCCTAGGGTAGGTTCGTCAGGATATGGAGCTGATGCATGGTGGGATGCTTGGAGGATACAGCCTAAGGCAACGTAGAGGAAAGTGTGTTATGAGAGCTAAGACAGAGCAACCACACAGTCTGAGAACAAGTTTGCTTAAGTGAAATTTGGCCGTCCTTGAACTCTCTGTTCTTCCAGGGTAGGATGGCCTATCGGGCCCAGGACAGAGCGACTATGCCAGAATTACAATGGTCTGTAATAGAGATGGAGAAAGTGTCAGGATGGGACTTGGGCAGTGGATGGAGCTCTATGACTGCAAAGCCTGCCTAGGCTCCCAGGACCCAGAGCTGGCTGCTGCAGGAAGTCCTAGATCACAACTCTGCCGTTCCTCTTCCCAGGTCTTGCTTTTAACTACTGGACCCAACACAAAGCCTCCCTTGCAGGCTTACCAGAGCATGAAAACGAAATGGCCACCTCCTGTAACAAGAAACACTTCTAGAAGAGGAAGGAGACATCAATACATTCACAAAACCTTCAACTCGAAGTCTGTCTTGCCAATAAGTGTGCAGGGATAAAGGTAAAGCAGATATTGAGGGACCAACCAGTCAATGACTGACACAAAGTGAGATCTGTCTCATGTGACAGACACAACCTCTGACACTATTTATGATATTCTTTCTGATTTACTTGCAGACAGAAAAGTAGCACACATGTCTCCAGAGGCTTCACTCAGCAGCTGAAAGCCACAGCCAATCCTCAGATAGAGCTCGGGAAGTCTTGTGGAAGAGTGGGGGAGAGTGCCAAGCAAACTGGTTGGGTTAAAACACTACAAGAAGTCCCCGACAGTCAGATACCTTGGACCATGGAGTATGCTAGAGCCTGTGCAACCAACCCCAGAGCCGGGTTAGCTATCTGCAGTTGGTCTCCATGTGGGTCATCTGACAAGTAGATCCAGGGCTGTCTCAGTCTGTGTTGCCTGCCATTGGATCTGTTCCCCATACCCGGACTGCCTGATTGTAAATCTGTGGGGCAGAATGTGCTCGGGCCACCTGGGACTAGATGTCCCAGGGTGGTGTGGTACCCAGGGACTCTCCCCTTGTCCAAAGAGAAGGGAGAGCATTATGGTAGAAAGGATTTGTAAGGTGGGACTGGGAAGAGAAGAGGGAGAGTGACTGGGATCAGGATGTAACCTGAATAAAGAGGACATTATTGGAAGTAAAAATTTAGCCTGGAAAATGGAAAGATTGGTAAGTGACTAAGAGCAGTGAATGCTCTTCCAGAGGTCCTGAGTTCAAATCCCAGCAAACACATGGAGGCTCAGAAATGTCTCTAATGTCATCTGATGCCCTCTCTGGTCTTTCTAAATACAGCTACCCTGTACGTATGTTTAACAAATGAATGAATGAATGAATAAATAAATAAATTTTACCTAGTCTTAGTTATCAGGCAATGAATAAAATGTCGAGATTATGTTCAAACCCATGTCATGGATTGCCTATATCTTTTAGATCTGCAGGAAACATCTCAACGAAGAACAAGAGAGGCTGGAGAAGAATGGGGAAGGGTTTGATCCCTGAAGTTCCTCAGTGTCCACTAGCACAGCACTTGTCCTTGGGAGATGACATCTTTCACTCTTCCTGACTGTTGCACCAATCAGAATTACAAGCTCTGTGGATGAACCTGTAAAAGAGGACAGTTGCTCTTGGGCCAATATGGAGGTTCCTGACCTCTCAGCAAGCTCACTGCTGACTTTTGAGGTCTCTGGAGGGTGAGCAAAATGAAGACACACAGAGTAGCCTCAGGTTGAGTCAGCCAGGCCCAGGGGGCTCAGTGGTGTCTCTCAGATTCCCAGGCCCTCCCTGAGATTGAACACTCTACACAGTGTAAGTGGATTAGGGGATAACCAGGAAATGCAGTTGCTGAGGTGGCTGGCTCTGTAGGAGGGAAATAAATCACAGTGGGAAGCTTCAGGACAGTCAGGTGACCTGAGCCCTCCACAGAGTCTAAGTCCAGACTCACAGACATTCATCTGTCCACAAGTCTCCTAAACACAGGCCTTGACTGACCTGCAGTCCAGAGTATGTTATTATACAGTGTCGCTTAGAGAGAGGACATACTTTCCAATTAGGCCTTTTCTGTGTCACACTGAGACTGGGTTTATGGTACAGCTGATGCAGATGGGGACTGGCCACAAGTGGCAGTCTATCGCAGATCATGAAATAAATAAATAAATAAATAAATAAATAAATAAATAAATAAATAAATAAATAAATACATACATACCCACTTATCTCACTGCCTGCAATCCTCATTGTCACCACAAGGGAGCGCCGCTTTGACCTTCTCAGAAAGAAAAGCTGACTTCCCTCAGGGAAATGGATGGATGGATGGATGGATGGATGGATGGATGGATGGATGGATGGATGGATGGGTGGGTGGTTGGATGGATGGATGGATGGATGGATGGATGGATGGATAGACAGTGAAGTGATTTGACTTAATCAGTTTCTTCCAGTCCTACTTTTCTGGTCGAAAACACACTGAACATGTCTGCTGCAATTGCTTGTTCTTCATTTCTGCTTTCTTTGGCTGTTCATTCAAGGCAGCTCCCTTAGAATCTGCTCATCTCAATAAAGGTCCATCTGTGGAATGTATAGCTTCTCAGTTAGGAGCTAAGGGATTCTTGGAAGGAGTTCCCAAAATCCCCTCTGGGGCAGTTGCCAGTGTTCTCTACTTCAGACAGCAGCTGCATGAAGCAAACACACACCTGTCTGAACATTCCAGCTTGGGTGCACGTCACAGTGCACCTGCCCCAGGGTCCCTGCCAGTTGCACATGCCACAGGGCCACAACTACAAGATCCCTTCCCCAGGAATCATGCCCCCTTGCATCTCCCCCAGGATTCCTGCTCTGTTGTAACTGAACCAGGGTCCCTGCCCGGTTGTTCCTGGCTCACGTTTCCTACTCAGTTTTACCTGCCCCAACGACCCTGTCCCACTGCACCAGCCTCAGGGATCCTGTCCCATTGTGCCCACCATGCTGCACCTTCCTGAGAGTACCTACTAACTGTTCCTAGGTGGCATTTTTCAAAATCTAATTCAAAGATCTTGCCAGTCAGAACCCATTGTCTTTATTAACACCAAGTAGATATTTGCAGGGCTTCCTCACCTACACTTAATCAATCCCTTCTCTCAGTTGTCCATGTGGAAGCAAAGAAACTAGCAGCAGAACATGGATTATTCATCCAGGATATCAGCAGCCCTAGAATTCTCATGAGATGGGCTGCTGTGACTGTGATACAGGGGTGGCAGGGAGGCTTTGACACTGAACAAGCCCAAAGTGCTGCCTCTGCTCACATTGTGCCAGCACCTTAGCCTACCTCTAGATGTCCTAAACTCTGAGAGGAGGAAGGAGATCTTCCTACATAGAAGATGTTCTCTGAATCTGTGCTGGCCAAGGTCAAGCCAGAGTGTTTGCACATGCCAGTTCCAGCCCCTGAGGGTTCTCTGCCTGCCTGGTGTTTTGTTGTGCTTTATGTCTGGCAAGGTGAAGATGTGGCCCATACTAGGAATATCTTTGAAGACAACTGCCCTGGGTTCCCATGCTAAAATTCAATTAGGGACTGACAGGGACCTAAATAACAACAAGACAGTGCCAAGACCATGAGTTCCAAAATCAAGAGCAAATGGGGCCTTGATGGTATCCTGTGCTGATCTGACAGGAGTCAGCACACACAATTCTCCTGCACATCCAATGCCCCTTGGAAAAATCCTCTGTCAAGGGTAAGTGATGCCTCATGAGAATGAACTGTCAGCGTAGGACAAGACACTTCGGACTACTGTCCTGAACTCACCAGTCTCAGATGAATGGGCTTTGAAAAGTTTTCAGGACACAGAATAGGGGTGTGTAAGCAAGTGCAGGTAATCCTTGGGTAACACATAGTTCCTGAGGAGGTTCTGAGAGCTGTTGGATCCACTCCTGGAAAAGGCAGCATTGTGTTCAGGGGGGTAAGAAAGCATGAGCCTGCTGATGTTTTCACAGTATTGCATGGGAACAGTAACAATGCCCTTAGGAGCAGGATGTCCTAACACTCTCAGATCAAGCAGACAGCCTAGAGCCTATTAAGCCCATATCCCAAGAGAATGCCGCTCATGTGTGAAGCTTCTATAGCCAGGAAGCTGGAGCAGGGAACATTGACATTGTCTCAGTTAGGGGTTTACTGCTGAGAACAGACACACCATGACCAATGCAGCTCTTATGAGGACAACATTAATGGACACAGGATTGCAGGTTCAGAGACTCAGTCCAGTATCATCAAGCTGGGAGCATGGCAGCATCCAGGCAGTCATGGTGCCAGAGTAAGTGAGAGGTCTACATATTCATCTGAAGGCTTCTTGGGGAAGATTGGCTTGCATGTGGATAGGAAAAGGGTTTTAAAGCCCATGCCCACAGTGACACACCTACTTTAACAAGACCACGCCTCCTAATATTGCCACTCCCTGAGCTAAGCATATACAAACCATCATAGACATCTTGCAGGAGGGTGGTACTGTTCTATCAGAGAGAAGCCTCTGCTTCCGTTAATATACTGAGGTCAACCCTGGGTAGGGCACAGAGCCCTCCACACATCCTGGGACTCAGGGAGGCATCCTATGAAAGAGCTTTTTCCTAGAAGGAAACATGGGTGTAGGCCTCCCTTCCAGCCAGGCTGTAGGGAGTCTCCAATGCTAAACTCTGTCTTTTTGCAGAAGTGAAACAATGAAAATCCACCCTTAACAGTACAGTGAATAGCAAAAATGGTGAAAGGTATAAAAAGAACCAATTAGTACCAGAGCATGAGGATTGGTTTTATATGAAATGTGGGTGGGTGCAGTGCAGTATCCTCCTCCATGTACCCACATGTTCAGTAACTACCCTGTTCGATGCAGCTTTACACAGAACCATCTGGAATCCATTCACTGAGGGACTCCATCCCTGGACTGGAAGCCACAGGTGGGACTTTTGTATCCAGGTCTCCCAGCCCTGGGACAGGGATGCATGGATAAAGTGGAGAGAAGCAGACTGGAATGGTGCAGAGGTTATCCTGCCAACAACCCCAAGCCCCCAGCTGCATGACAATGTAGAACAGCGAGCAGTTTCCCAGCCAGCCTCACTCCCCATAGACAGACTTCTTCCAGTCCCTCCTTATGCCAAGGAAAGAAAAGCAAAAAAAGTAGGGGCAGGGAAAGAAAAATTGCTCTACTCCCAGGAGCCAAGGACAAGCCCCCTCCAATCCTCTGATCTGACCCCATAACCAGCCACAGCCAAGTCCTGGGCTCATCTCTAGAGGCACATGGACCCAGGCAGATGAGCCCTTGAATCACAATCGGCTCCTCAAAAGCATCCTATGGGTGTCAGTCCTAAGTCCATGAATCGGAGGTGCTCTGCACAGCTATTCAGAGAAGCCTTCTCTTGATCTCTGTGAAGATCTCTCTGTTGGATGTCAGAGGAGGGTGTCCATCCAGCATCAATCCAGGGACTGTGGCCCTCTAATGTGTTAGCCCATGTGAACCTCCCCACAGAGCCCCACCTGTCCTTGTGCAACTCCTCCTTGATCGCCTTTTATAGGAAGATATTTAGGGTCCCTTGCAGGAGGCAGGGAAAATGGCACACAGCTGAGGGTGGTAGACAAAACTGGGAACACATCAAATATTGAGTTGGTGTGAGGCTCCCTAAGCCATGCTTGGGCAGGTCTGTGCCAGCGATCCCATAAGACCCTTTGATTCTCCCCATGTACACAGCAGGAACCAATTGCCAGGCCTACCCTCTGCCCAGAGCAAAGGGAGATTGGAACTTGGATTCCAACCCTGGCCATTCCTATAATACCTGACCTTGTAACCCTTGCTCCCTTTGGGGCTCAACAGTCCCCCTCAAATGTAGACAACAATGTCTAGATGGTGTTCACAGCTTTTCTTGCCTGAAACTGTGCTTTGTTTGATACTACAAACCAGGGTGTAGGGACTTAAACTTGAGATCACTGACTCAGGCTAGGGAGGACTCCAGGGCACCTGAGCTCAGCTGCAAAGGCAGAAGCTGAACCACAGTGAGCAGAGGTGGCACATTTTGCTGTTTCTTTCCTTTTCTGCTCTCAGGCCTTTCAGTGAACTCTACAGATGAGGATCTTTCCTCCCAGGCTTAGTGTCTGCAGCCATGAGAGTCCTCTACAGGGGATTCCAAACCCCAGAAGAGTCTTCAGAAGGAAAGCGCTACACACTGCACTGCCCCCAGCAATCTGAGAAACAGAGACCCTTTCTGGGCTTGGGCCAGTCAGTGCTCAATAGTTAGCTTCTGGCTGCACTGGCTGCTCACAAATAACACAGCAGACTGGGTCCTGTGACCTGGCTGTCACAGACTGTGATTGAGAATTCATTTCAACTGTGTCAGCATAGCCACTCTGTTCCTTCTGGCCCCAGGTTGCACAGGGCTCCTTGTCCTCATACATGCCTCTTCCATCACTGGACCTTAATATTTAAAGTGAGCCCTACACTCAGGATGGACTTGGTTTTCTATACATCATGCCAACCTCTGTGTGATAGGAAGTGTCTGCCTGTGTATGCATACCCCCTTATGTGCCTAGGTGTCCATGCATACCACTACCCCATGTCCTGTCAGAGGCCATCCTCTGACAGGTCCTCACGCCTGCATGTCAGACCACCTGTCTTCAAGCCCCAACCCCTCCCCACTCCACAGATGCTGAGCTTGTGGGCTTTGCTGATGCATCCAACATTGATGGGGGTTTTGGGGATTGAAACTCAATTCCTTACCCTTGGGAGGCAAGTGCTCTGCCTATCCCTGCAGCTTTGTCTCAGGTGTTTGATGATAACCTAGAGCCTTTCTGAGGATTTATGAAATCAGTGTCATCTTGATGGGTCAGTTTAGAAACACAGCTTTGTTTTTTTTAATTTTTTTTAACAGTGTACCATCATTTTGAGGCTAATCATTCAGAATTCAATGAAAAAGTGACACCCTGAGTGTAGACATGATGACTTTGAAGCAGGAGGCATAGAAAACATTCAAAACAGAGAACCGAGGAGAGGTAAACATCTTACAGGCTTTGATTTCTAAAAGCCTTAAATCTCTCCATAGCCCACAGAAGCCAGAGCCTTGAAGCCCTTCCCAACCATGTCATGACAGGTCCTATTGTGACCTCATGAGGAGCGACTGTGAGGCGTCCCAGCCAACAGATGTTAAGCTGTTGCCAGGCCTGGATTTCTTTGAGTGCTTTGAGAGGAGGTGTGGAGTGGAGCCCTCTGCGACTTGGTTGTATCTTGTGAGCTGTGTGTGGTTGTATTGGATTTTACTGTACTGTGTATATGTGTATGTATCAGTGTGTGTAAGAGAGTGTGTGCTGACAGATTTGCCTGTGTGTGAGTGTGTGTACACTTTCGCTTGTGTGTTTGTCAGTATATGTAGGAGTGTGTGAGTTTACAGGTTTGTTTGTGTGTATGTTTGTATGTGTGTACCACTTCTTTTGTGTGTGTGTGTGTCCC
Organism: Rattus norvegicus; assembly: GCF_021556685.1. Taxonomy (NCBI): domain Eukaryota; kingdom Metazoa; phylum Chordata; class Mammalia; order Rodentia; family Muridae; genus Rattus; species Rattus norvegicus. The sequence continues at coordinate 64,959,452 of NC_141534.1, read as the reverse complement.
TGTGTGTGTGTGTGTGTGTGTCTGTGATGTGCATTTTTCCAGGTTTACTTGTGTGTAAGTATGTGTGTGCCTGTTCCTACGTGAGTGTGTTTTGTATGAATCTGGGTGTTTGTCTGTGTGTGTGCCTGTGTGTGTGTGTGTGTGTGTGTGTGTGTGTGTTTGTGTGTGCACGCACGTGCCCATCCCCTTTTGCCCCTTGTATCTATATTACCTGCACCTCAGTGCAAAAGAGTGTAGAGGCTAGAAGTCACCCTGGCTCCTGTTCCTGAGGCAGGTCCTCAACCTCATTTTCAAGACAGGCTCTCTCACTGGCCTGCAGCTGCCCAAGTACCTGTCTTGGCTCTCCAGTGGCTCCCAGGAATTTGATATGCCAACCCAATAATATCAGATTAAAGGCCTACGTAGACTGCTGGCTGCTTATTTATGGATTGATTTTTTTTTCTATGTGTTTAAGAGATAGAATTAGGCCATATATTCTCAAGACCACTGGCTACTTCCTTATTGTGGTTTTATTTTATTTATTTATTTATTTATTTATTTATTTATTTATTTATTTATTTATTTATTATGGATTGCTGGATTCATTTTGGTGGTGGTTTTTATGTTCTCACATGCTATATTACTGCTTTGATTATTTACGGTTCTGCAGTCGGATGATTAACTCTATCTCCATTTTCAATGCCCTGCGGTTTCATCCTTTTACATTATTCCTGTTTCTCCATTTATTGAGTACAAGCAATCATTGGCTTAGACTTGATACAAATTTGCCCTTTGTGACACTTTGACTCTTCGGCCTTTGTTTAAGGTTAACTATTCACTGATATTTAACTGCCTCATTCCTTGTGGTTGGTTAATTTTAATTTTCAGTATTTTGCTCTGGAGAGTTGTGGATTTTTGTGGATCACTAGGTCCTGAAATTCAATGGAGTTTTCCCTTAAGTGTTGGCTTTTTACATTTGTTTGTTTTGTCTTATACTAATTCTTTCTCCTCTCGTTTCTTTCATCTGACCTTTTTCTTCAAACTACATCCATTCACAGTATTGATCAGCTTTGGCCGCCCAATCCTATTGTAGTATAACGATTTTTATTTTCATCATTACATTTAGTATTTGTGTGCTCTTGGCTTTCTCTTTTGGGGATGGTTATTTGGGTGGCTTTTACTTATGATTCTTCATACTTCCCCCTGTTCATAATTTTACTCTATTTTTCTAGTCTAGTCTTTTCTTTGTTATTATTTTTTTCTTTTTGTTTCATTTGTTTCTTTTAGGTTCCACATGTGTAATTTTAGTTCCTGAATTGCTCCATCTTTTTCATTATTTGATTCCATTTGTTTGTTATTTTTAGGTAGCATTAGTACTGATAAAATGCCTACAGAGACTGAGGAAGAGTTACCACCTTCTAGTCCCGATCCCAGTATCTCTCAGGAGGGAACCTTTCATTCCCAATATAAAGTACTGAAGACTATTGGAAAAGGAAGCCATGCCAAGGTCCTCCTGGCCCACCGCCGGCTCACAGGAACCCCAGTGGCGGTCAAAGTTCTCCGAAAGAACAAGCAGTGGTTCCGGCCAGCCATGACAGAAGCAAACATAATGAGAAAGATCAACCACCCCAACATTGTTTCTCTCTTACAAGTCATTGAAAACAAAACTAGAATATACCTCATAATGGAGCTGGTGGAAGGCCAACAACTCTACCAGTACATCAGAGAGTCAGGGCACATAGAGGAGGATGAGGCCCGGCAAATATTTGAACAGATATTATCAGCAGTGAGCTACTGCCATGGAAAGGGGATTGTTCACCGAGACCTGAAAGTGGACAATATAATGATTGATAAAAACAAAAAGGTCAAAGTCATCGACTTTGGGCTTAGCACCGAAACACAACCTGGACAAATGCTAAACCAGCACTGCGGTGCGTATTCTTTTGGTTTCCCGGAACGCTTCCTTGGACTTCTGTATGACGGGATAAAGAATGATATGTGGACAATAGGAGTGGTCTTGTATTATATGGTAGTGGGAAAGCTCCCATTTGATTCTGTGATCATCCAAGAATTACAAAAACAAGTTGTTGCAGGGGGGTATCCTGCCCCCTGTGGGGTTTCAGAAGAACTGGAGAACCTCCTTAGTCAATTACTAACAGTAAATCCAATGTATAGACCAACAGCCAGCGAGGTGATGAAACACGCCTGGTTCAAAGAACACGGGAAGAGGTTCACAGTTCGCTGTGAAGAACTGCTTCCCCTCAGGCCAGACCCTGAAATTTTGGGTGCGATGAAATGCATGGGATTTCAAGCCTCTGTAATAAAATACTCCCTAATAAAAAGAAAATATAATGAGGAAATGGCAACTTATTGCTTCCTACAACAGCAGGCTCTCCCGGGGTATGGCTGCACAGCCCAGGCACAGCAAGTGAGTCCCATTGCAGCCCCATTTCCTAGCCTTGATCCTGCTGCTGCTTTTAGATTACAAAGAAAGAGGAGTGGAAGCCTGCCAGTCCTTGACACCTTGCAGGTGTCATTCTCCCAAGGTCACGTATCTCATTATGGCCAGAAGGTTCATACAAAAGGAGGAAGAAGGTCCACTGTGGCTGGTCGTCTCAGGCCACTACCGATGACACCTACACAGGACCACTATCACAAATGTGCCATGAGTGTCCCATACATTCAAACAACAAGCATCTTCAGTGAGAAGAGTAGCAACAAGGAAATAAAAGAAGATAATCTACTCTCCCACAGAGCCCCATTAGAGGATAAGCCCATCTCCAGCAGGGTCCGGCACAGAGGTTTTAAGGGGTGGACCAGGAATATAGCAAATGCCCTGATAAAGCTTTGTTGCTGCTTGCCAAGGAGAAAGAAACCTCGCCTGGGGCAGAACAGAATCTCACCCCAGAAATGAGCCACAGGGAGAGTCCAGATAACAAGCAGCAGGCACAGCCCAGGTACCTTCGTGCTTTGTCCTTTCTAGTTTGTTCTATGCTGGTCCTTCCTCTGTCTCTGGTTTCCATTTTCCCCACAATTCTTACCTTGTATCTTCTCTAAGTTCTTTTATGAGGTTTCCCCAACACCAAGCCTTCTCCCTCTTCTTGATTTCTCCTCTTCCCAGCAGGGACTCAATATGAATTCCCCACTCTACAGAGTTTTCTTGTTGACCCATCCCTTCAGATGGACTCCAGCTCCCCCTTAGGCCAATAGCTCCCACAGGGTGAGGACTAGAGATTCATGGGCTCATGGACTCATCCATGGGCTACTGGTTCTAGCACATGTGGTCATCAATCACAAGTGCTGCAGAACAGAGTCTTATGTTTTCAAATGTAACATCCCACTCCTTTAAGCCTTAAAATTAATAACAAGGTTTGTCACTGAATAAGTATCAACAACCTAGTTTGTTGGTTATTGTTGATGCTCAGAATCCTGCATGCATGCATATTGTTTTGCATACTGATTTTTTCATTCCTAAGACCTAGCAATTGATATATATATATATATATATATATATATATATGTAACATTTCTAAATGATTTCTTTCAAAAATCTTAACTGAGAAGTAGAAGAGAAGATTTGATAAAATAATAAGGCAATCAAAGCTCCAAATGGTAATCTAAGTATTCTACCGCATAAGATTTTTGCTTAGAATAAATTGACTTTTTTTCTCTCACAGTGCCATCTTGAAATTCTGTCATGTCCTGAGTATAAACAGGAGGTGATTTCAGACACATGGCCAAGGAAAAGACACCAGCAGAAGCTACAGCACCAACAGGAGAAACAGCAATAGCACCAGCAGCATTAGCAGCAGAAGGAGGAGGAGGAGGAGAAAGATGAGGAAGAGGAGGATTCCCCAACACCAATCTCCTCCCTCCTCTTGATTTCTCCTCTTCCCAGCAGGGACCCAATATGAATGATGAGTTCCCCACTCTACAGAGTTGTCTTGTTGACCCATCCCTTCAGATGGACTCCATCTCCCCCTTAGGCCAATATCTCCACAGGGTGAGAACTAGAGGGTCATGGGATCATGGACTCTTCCATGGGCTACTAATCCATAGATAAACGGGCCTGTAATACCAGACACTCAAGACACACAGTAGGTAGGGGGATCAGAACTTCAAGGCTAGCCTGGTCCACATCATGAGTTTAAGATCAGCTTGGACAACTTAGTGACACCCTTTTTCTAGAGGTGAGGAGGGCTAAGGCTACTAACTCAGTGGTAGAGTACTCGTGGGGAAACAGACTGCTGTCCATTGATACCTCTCCTTCCTTGCTCGGAAATACACAATGGTATTAGAAGCATCATAGGTTCCTGGCCTAGCATCCACTATTCTATTTGCTACATCATTAAGGGTGCAGTTTTTGGTATTTTGGTCAGGGATCAAATCTATGAAATAAAACTTAAGCAATACTCTCATTGCTGTCATAGTGGGAGGTGGATGATAAATGCTTGCCCACCTGCATCAGTACAAAGCTGGTTCCTTGGACTCCCTGCAAACACATCACTGCTAACTGTGTGCCTTGTATAGGCTTTTCCAGCACTGTCATAGCTTGAAAACCTTCCCTGCTATGGACCCTTGAGTGGGCATCCTGCCTTTCTCAGTCTCAGAATGGAGCAAAGATCCCCTGCTCACCTCTAGGCTCACAGGTCAGGGACCTCTTCCATCCCATAGTGAACAAGACTGGCACAGCTGCACACACCTTGGAAAAAGAATGTATTGGCAACCCTTAACAAAAAAGATGGTTCTTACTTTCGATTATGGCATTCTATAAAATACGGGTATTTCCTGGTATAATTACACATGTCATTGATTGTGTGTGTGCGTATGTTTTTTGAGGTTGGAGGGGGATAATTCATTTCTCTAAGCCCCTTCCTCAATGCTGGGTGATAAACATTGACTCTCATATAGATTTTAATAATTATACATTTATTTATATATTTTTAAGATTCGTTTATTTTTCCAACTTTTGTAGCTCTTTCTGTGTGTGTGTGTGTGTGTGTATGTGTGTGTGTGTGTATGTGTGTGTGTGTGTTTAATGAGATATAATACTCAGGGTCAGTAATACTACCCTTGAGCTACCTTATAACTTTTTATGTTTTAAACAGCTTTATTATGATATCTTTGATATATAAAGCTGATATGTGCTAGAGGTGAGCATCTTGATGTTCTTAAAGACATGTTCTTCCTCAGATACAGAACGCGAGCTGGCTAAAATCCTTGCTACTCCTGCAGATTAACCTTGTCATGCACTGAAGCAATGGGACACATACTAAGCACACTCCCTGAGATGCCTCCTAAGTTGGTAGCACTGGCTCCATCCCAGGCACAGCTGGAGTGGGCAGCTGTAAGGTTGAGGACCTGCACTCAGGACACTGGGCTCCAGGAGCACCTCACCTGCTGGTCATCCTGTGTACCTCTGAATGTCACTCCTGGGTTCTCACTGCCTGGCACTTAACCATAGACACCACTGTAGAACTGTCTAAGGCCAGAAGGGCAAAAACATTGTTGTTATAAATTTCTACTATGGAAACATCAAATGTTGTGCTTCTTGAACAGTTTTATGAAATGAACCTGGGAGAAACGCAAGAAATATGGCCTGAAGTCTCTTCTGGAACTGCCACTCCAGCATATTCTTCCACAGGCAGTCAGTCTCCTCTGCACTACCGTCCCCCTTGTTTTGCAACTCATGGATCTCCTTGCTTAGCATATCCACAAGGTGCATTTGCTGTTGCTTCTCCAGCTTCTTCCTGACATCTTATTTTTATGGGTCTGGAGACAGACTCCCCAGAGGACAGCACCTCTTTTCTGATAGTTATGAACTGCAGATCCCTGTGCTCAATAGTGGGGGGCTGCTGCAGGGACTACAACACCAGAATGACTGTTTCTTGGGGCCTCTGCAGTGTGGAAGGTTTTCCTGGTTTGGTCGGTGTGGTCAAAGATGAGAAGGAAGCAAGTTCAGGGAATGAGAGTGCATCTGTCGCCCTTTCCTCTCCTGCTCCCTGTGCTTCCTCTCTGCTTCCCTGTCCAGACAGGCCTTCTATATCTCAGACCACCACTGCTGCTCCTCACTCTTTTTTCCCAGCCACCTGTGCAGACTGGGATGCTGCCTTGTTTGCAGAAGGAGGGGGGAGTGGCAAATCCACTGAAATGCCACTAATATCTGGTGTAGTGGACATGTGGTAGAGGAGGTGGTGGAGGGAGGTCTGTTCATATGGGCTGGGAGACAGTCACAGGGGTGGGCAGCACCTCTGCTGGGGTTTCCCAATGGCCAGGATCACTCTTGGTCAGAGTGGAAGCAGGGGCAACTGACTTGGAGGAAGGGTTCAGGTGCTCCTGGCTGCATGTGCTAGATTCCACTGAGGACCTATGGATCCACATATCACTGTCACATTAGAGACCCTTGCCAGCCTCTACTCAGTGGAGCTCAAGTAGGTAAAACTTCCTGAAGCTCTTCCTTGGAAGGGGTAAGAGGCTGAGCAAAGAAAAGAGGAAGCTATACTACTTCAGGGACTCACCAGAGATATTAGCAAAATTTCATGCATGTTTCTTCCTCACAGAGGAGGTAACAAAAACTGGGGAATGGTTATATAACCAGACCTGACACTGCTTTATGGCTCACTCGCCAAGTAGCCAGCTGTTCCTGTGTCTACAAAGGAATAAAAAGATTTTTCTATACACTGATGCATGCTGTTTGTGGCATTGTCACTCCTGAAATTTAGCTCCTAACTTCAGGTCTAGGTAGAGGGGTCTGTTCTTGTGAAATGTAAAGAAGTATACCATCAGATGCTTAAAACTGCACAAAAGTCGTACTTTTTCCTCAGGTATCTGTTTTACAATCTTTTAAAAAGCATTCATGGGCGTTGACACCCCGAAACAAGCTTTGCCATTTCAGGAAAAGTGTGATGGAGGGAAGATTTGTATGGTGGGTTACTGGGAAGACAGGATTGTAAAGGAAATAAATAAATGGTTTTCTAAAAAGCATGTATTTTAAATGCCCTGCTAAAAACTATAATTTTGACACTATGCTTTCAATAAAAAACATTTCACATTTTATTTACTCATTTAAACTAATTCTCATTTTCCCAGATTCATTAATTTAGTATTAATTTACTTGAGTAGCGTAATAAAAATAAAACTGAAAAAATAAAAAGTAAAAATAAAAGCTGAGTCAGGGTCAGAAGAGGATTCACAATACTGCACCTAACAGACTGTGAATATATCTAGTAAACCGTACCATCAGATCTGATCTGTATCATGATCCAGAAGTATTTCTCAGCATCATGAACTCAGTCTCAACTAACTTCTTCCTTGAAAAGCTGAGCAAGAGCTGTGGTAGGAGCTACTACATGGGACTTTTAGGGTCTCACTTTATAAAAATAATTTATGTGTATGAGTGTTTGCCCAGCATGTGTGCACATGAATGCTTGACTGGTGTCCAAAGAACTTAAAAGAAGGTTTCAAATCCCCTGAAATTAGAGTTTTAGGCAGTTGTGAGCTAACACTGGTGTTGTAAAATACTGAACCATCTTTCCAGCCCCAGATTTTGATAACTTTTAGGAGGAGCCATATCTCAATACAGGATTACTATATGTTGGCTAACCTGGCTTGAGTCACTAGCTCTTACCTCTCTGCACCATGGAGGACAATGGCTGGGTAAGACAGGTGGACAGGCAGTGAGAGAGGATGCCTTGATTTGCAACTTCCAGTGTAACCATGGAACTGGTTGTAGTCATGAGTTCTGCTGCCCTAGGAAGAAAATATAAAGAAACAGTGCTCACTGTCATAGAGGAGTCTATGTTCAGAATACTTGTGCTTAGGTTCCTCAGCCTGGTTGCTGTTTGGGGAAATAAACCAGACTTTCAGAAGATTATGTCCTGTCCACATCACTTATGAGAATTAATTATAAAACAGGTAAATATATTCTATTCTAGAACATAAACATTAAGATATTTAAAGATTTTACAAGCTCTAAGTATATGTGTACATATTTATATAATTATTTAATGAAATGTTCTATACTAATATACATTCTTATGAGTGAACCCAAAATGAGATTCATGTGCTCTAAGAACTAGGGTTATAGTGAAGGTGAGTAAACACAAAGAGCTTTTACATCACTTCTTTTTGAATTCAAATTTCAAAATTAAATGCAAACTATCACTTCAGTACACTAAAACTAACCAATTAGTTGACACGTTTAAGTGACCAATTAGTCATACCTTTCCTGAGAAAGTCCAACCAGAGTAAATTCATCCACAATGAGGAGTTTGTCATGGGCACCTAGTTGTCCAACCTGAGCCACCAGAAGGGTGTAGGGAGAAAAGAAAAAAGGCAGCGTCACTGGTTGCTGCCGCTGCGGAGAGCTCATAGGCAGCACCCCACGAGCAAACTTGAGCCTCGGGACCACAGGTAAGACCAACTTTTCTGCTGCAAGAGATCTGCCTGGTGAACTCAGGACACAGAGAGGCAAAAATCCTCTAGGACCAGGCACTTCCGGGGTTTACCGAGAGTCCCAAACCCGCGGATCCTGAAACGCAACAGCTCTCTGCTCTCGAACCCTGTGGGAGAGAGACCTCACCACCTGGTCAGGTGGGCACTCCTGAGGCTGCAGAGCAGAGGAGACCACCAACACTGCCCACCCCAGCCCACATCCCTGGCCCAAGAGGAAACTGTATAAGGCCTCTGGGTTCCTGCAGAGGAGGGCCCAGGAGCAGCAGGACCGCTGCGTCTGAGACACCGCCAGAACCTTAAGGGACAGACCAGATAAACAGTTCTCTGCACCCAAATCCCGTGGGAGGGAGAGCTAAACCTTCAGAGAGGCAGACACGCCTGGGAAACCAGAAGAGACTGCACTCTGCACACATCTCTGACGCCAGAGGAAAACACCAAACACCATCTGTAACCCTGGTGCACGGAAGCTCCCGGAAAGGGCGGTGCAGATCTTCCTGGTTGCTGCCACCGTGGAGAGCTCATAGGCAGCACCACACGAGCAAACTTGAGCCTCGGGACCACAGGTAAGACCAACTTTTCTGCTGCAAGAGACCTGCCTGGTGAACTCAGGACACAGAGAGGCAAAAATTCCTCTAGGACTGGGCACTTGCGGGGTTTACCGGGAGTCCCAAACCCGCGGATCCCGGCCCGCAGCAGCTCTCTGCTCCCAAACCCCGTGGGAGAGAGACCTCACTGCCTGGTCAGGTGGGCACTCCTGAGGCTGCAGAGCAGAAGAGACCACCAACACTGCTCACCCTTGCCCACATCCCTGGCCCAATAGGAAACTGTTTAAGGCCTCTGGGTTCCCGCAGAGGAGGGCCCAGGTGCAGCAGGACCGCTGCGTCTGAGACACCACCAGAACCTGAAGGGACAGACGGGATAAACAGTTCTCTGCACCCAAATCCCGTGGGAGGGAGAGCTAAACCTTCAGAGAGGCAGACATTCCTGGGAAACCAGAAGAGACTGCACTCTGCACATATCTCTGACGCCAGAGGAAAACACCAAACTCCATCTGGAACCCTGGTGCACGGAAGCTCCCGGAAAGGGCAGCGCAGATCTTCCTGGTTGCTGCCGCCGCAGAGAGCTCATAAGCAACACCCCACGAGCAAACTTGAGCCCCAGGACCACAGGTAAGACCAACTTTTCTGCTGCAAGTGACCTGCCTGGTGAACTCCAGACACAGGCCCACAGGAACAGCTGAAGACCTATAGATAGGAAAAACTACACGCCCGAAGGCAGAACACTCTGTCCCCATAACTGGCTGAAAGAAAACAGGAAAACAGGTCTACAGCACTCCTGACACACAGGCTTATAGGACAGTCTAGCCACTGTCAGAAATAGCAGAACAAAGTAACACTAGAGATAATCTGATGGCGAGAGGCAAGTGCAGGAACCCAAGCAACAGAAACCAAGACTACATGGCACCATCTGAGCCCAATTCTCCCATCAAAACAAACATGGAATATCCAAACACACCAGAAAAGCAAGATCTAGTTTCAAAATCATATTTGATCATGATGCTGGAGGACTTCAAGAAAGACGTGAAGAACTCCCTTAGAGAAACACAGGAAAACATTAATAAACAAGTAGAAGCCTACAGAGAGGAATCGCAAAAATCCCTGAAAGAATTCCAGGAAAACATAAATAAACAAGTAGAAACCCATAGAGAGGAGTCACAAAAATCCCTGAAAGAATTCCAGGAAAACACAATCAATCAGTTGAAGGAATTAAAAATGGAAATAGACGCAATCAAGAAACAACACATGGAAACAACCCTTGATATAGAAAACCAAAAGAAGAGACAAGGAGCTGTAGATACGAGCTTCACCAACAGAATACAAGAGATGGAAGAGAGAATCTCAGGAGCAGAAGATTCCATAGAAATCATTGACTCAACTGTCAAAGATAATGTAAAGCGGAAAAAGCTACTGGTCCAAAACATTGGTCCAGGACTCAATGAGAAGATCAAACCTAAGGACAATAGGTATAGAAGAGAGTGAAGACTCCCAGCACAAAGGACCAGTAAATAAGTAAATATCTTCAACAAAATCATAGAAGAAAACTTCTCTAACCTAAACAAAGAGATACCCATAGGCATACAAGAAGCCTACAGAACTCCAAATGGATTGGACCAGAAAAGAAACACCTCCCGTCACATAATAGTCAAAACACCAAACGCACAAAATAAAGAAAGAATATTAAAAGCAGTAAGGGAAAAAGGTCAAGTAACATATAAAGGCAGACCTATCAGAATCACACCAGACTTTTCACCAGAAACTATGAAAGCCAGAAGATCCTGGACAGATGTCATACAGACCCTAAGAGAACACAAATGTCAGCCCAGGTTACTGTATCCTGCAAAACTCCCACTTAACATAGATGGAGAAACCAAGATATTCCAGGACAAAAACAAATTTACACAATATCTTTCTACAAATCCAGCACTACAAAGGATAAGAAATGGTAAAGCCCAACGTAAGGAGGCAAGCTATACCCTAGAAGAAGCAAGAAACTAATCGTCTTGGCAACAAAACAAAGAGAAGAATAGCACAAAAACATAACCTCATATCCAAATATAAATATAACAGGAAGCGATAATCACTATTCATTAATATCTCTCAACATCAGTGGCCTCAACTCCCCAATAAAAAGGCATAGATTAACAAACTGGATACGCAACAAGGACCTTGCATTCTGCTGCCTACAGGAAACACACCTCAGAGACAAAGACAGACACTACCTCAGAGTGAAAGGCTGGAAAACAACTTTCAAAGCAAATGGTCGGAAGAAGCAAGCTGGCATAGCCATTCTAATATCACATACAATCAATTTTCAACTAAAAGTCATCAAAAAAGATAAGGAAGTACACTTCATATTCATCAAAGGAAAAATCCACCAAGATGAACTCTCAATCCTAAATATCTGGGCCCCAAATACAAGGGCACCTACATACGTAAAAGAAACCTTACTAAAGCTCAAAACACACATTGCACCTCACACAATAATAGGAGATTTCAACACCCCCACTCTCATCAATGGACAGATCATGGAAACAGAAATTAAACAGAGACGTAGACAGACTAAGAGAAGTCATGAGCCAAATGGACTTAACAGATATTTATAGAACATTCTATCCTAAAGCAAAAGGATATACCTTCTTCTCAGCTCCTCATGGCACTTCCTCCAAAACTGACCATATAATTGGTCAAAAAACGGGCCTCAACAGGTACAGAAAGATAGAAATAATACCATGCGTGCTATCGGACCACCACGGCCTAAAACTGGTCTTCAATAACAATAAGGGAAGAATGCCCACATATACGTGGAAATTGAACAATGCTCTACTCAATGATAACCTGGTCAAGGAAGAAATAAAGAAAGAAATTAAAGACTTTTTAGAATTTAATGAAAATGAAGGTACAACATACCCAAACTTATGGGACACAATGAAAGCTGTGGTATAGAGGAAACTCGTAGCGCTGAGTGCCTGCAGAAAGAAACAGGAAAGAGCATATGTCAGCAGCTTGACAGCACACCTAAAAGCTCTAGAACAAAAAGAAGCAAAACACCCAGGAGGAGTAGAAGGCAGGAAATAATCAAGCTCAGAGCTGAAATCAACCAAATAGAAACAAAAAGGACCATAGAAAGAATCAACAGAACCAAAAGTTGGTTCTTTGAGAAAATCAGCAAGATAGATAAACCCTTAGCCAGACTAACGAGAGGACACAGAGAGTGTGTCCAAATTAACAAAATCAGAAATGAAAAGGGAGACATAACTACAGATTCAGAGGAAATTCTAAAAATCATCAGATCTTATTATAAAAGCCTATATTCAACAAAACTTGAAAATCTGCAGGAAATGGACAATTTCCTAGACAGATACAAGGTACCCAAGTTAAATCAGGAACAGATAAACCAGTTAAACTACCCCATAACACCTAAGGAAATAGAAGCAGTCATTAAAGGTCTCCCAACCAAAAAGAGCCCAGGTCCAGACGGGTTTAGTGCAGAATTCTATCAAACCTTCATAGAAGACCTCATACCAATATTATCCAAACTATTCCACAAAATTGAAACAGATGGATCACTACCGAATTCCTTCCATGAATCCACAATTACTCTTATACCTAAACCACACAAAGTCCCAACAAAGAAAGAGAACTTCAGACCAATTTCCCTTATGAATATCGACGCAAAAATACTCAGTAAACTTCTGGCAAACCGAATCCAAGAGCACATTAAAACAATCATCCACCATGATCAAGTAGGCTTCATCCCAGGCATGCAGGGATGGTTTAATATACGGAAAACCATCAACGTGATCCATTATATAAACAAACTGAAAGAACAAAACCACATGATCATTTCATTAGATGCTGAGAAAGCATTTCACAAAATTCAACACCCCTTCATGATAAAAGTCCTGGAAAGAATAGGAATTCAAGGCCCCTACCTAAACATAGTAAAAGCCATATACAGCAAACTAGTTGCTAACATTAAACTAAATGGAGAGAAACTTGAAGCAATCCCACTAAAATCAGGGACTAGACAAGGCTGCCCACTCTCTCCCTATTTATTCAATATAGTTCTTGAAGTTCTAGCCAGAGCAATCAGACAACAAAAGGAGGTCAAGGGGAAACAGGTCGGAAAAGAAGAAGTCAAAATATCACTATTTGCAGATGATATGATAGTATATTTAAGTGATCCCAAAAGTTCCACCAGAGAACTACTAAAGCTGATAAACAATTTCAGCAAAGTGGCTGGGTATAAAATTAACTCAAATAAATCAGTAGCCTTCCTCTACACAAAAGAGAAACAAGCTGAGAAAGAAATTAGGGAAACACCACCCTTCTTAATAGACCCAAATACCAAAGTAACTCGGTGTGACTTTAACCAAGCAAGTAAAAGATTTGTACAATAAGAACTTCAAGACTCTGAAGAAAGAAATTGAAGAAGACCACAGAAGATGGAAAGATCTCCCATGCTCACGGATTGGCAGGATTAATATAGTAAAAATTGCCATTTTACCAAAAGCGATCTACAGATTCAATGCAATCCCCATCAAAATACCAATACAATTCTTCAAAGAGTTAGACAGAACAATTTTCAAATTCATCTGGAATAACAAAAAACGCAGGATACCTAAAACTATCCTCAACAATAAAAGGACTTCAGGGGGAATCACTATCCCTGAACTCAAGCAGTATTACAGAGCAATAGTGATAAAAACTGCATGGTATTGGTACAGAGACAGACAGATACACCAATGGAACAGATTTGAAGACCCAGAAAAAAACCCACACACCTATGGGCACTTGATTTTTGACAAGGGAGCCAAAACCATCAAATGGAAAAAAGATAGCATTTCCAGCCAATGGTGCTGGTTCAACTGGAGGTCAACATGTAGAAGAATGCAGATCGATCCATGCTTATCACCCTGTACAAAGCTTAAGTCCAAGTGGATCAAGGACCTCCATATCAAACCAGATACACTCAAACTAATAGAAGAAAAACTAGGGAAGCATCTGGAACACATGGGCACTGGAAAAAATTTCCTGAACAAAACACCAATGGCTTATGCTCTAAGATCAAGAATCGACAAATGGGATCTCATAAAACTGCAAAGCTTCTGTAAGGCAAAGGACACTGTGGTTAGGACAAAACGGCAACCAACAGATTGGGAAAAGATCTTTACCAATCCTACAACAGATAGAGGCCTTATATCCAAAATATACAAAGAACTCAAGAAATTAGACCGCAGGGAGACAAATAACCCTATTAAAAATGGGGTTCAGAGCTAAACAAAGAATTCACAGTTGAGGAATGCCGAATGGCTGAGAAACACCTAAAGAAATGTTCAACATTTTAGTCATAAGGGAAATGCAAATCAAAACAACCCTGAGATTTCACCTCACACCAGTGAGAATGGCTAAGATCAAAATCTCAGGTGACAGCAGATGCTGGCGAGGATGTGGAGAAAGAGGAACACTCCTCCATTGTTGGTGGGATTGCAGACTGGTAAAACCATTCTGGAAATCAGTCTGGAGGTTCCTCAGAAAATTGGACATTGAACTGCCTGAGGATCCAGCTATACCTCTCTTGGGCATATACCCCAAAAATGCCCCAACATATAAAAAAGACACGTGCTCCACTATGTTCATCGCAGCCTTTATTTATAATAGCCAGAAGCTGGAAAGAACCCAGATGCCCTTCAACAGAGGAACGGATACAGAAAATGTGGTACATCTACACAATGGAATATCACTCAGCTATCAAAAACAATGACTTTATGAAATTCGTAGGCAAATGGGTGGAACTGGAAAATATCATCCTGAGTGAGGTAACCCAATCACAGAAAAACACACATGGTATGCACTCATTGATAAGTGGCTATTAGCCCAAATGCTTGAATTACCCTAGATGCCTAGAACAAATGAAACTCAAGACAGATGATCAAAATGTGAATGCTTCACTCCTTCTTTAAAAGGGGAACAAGAATACACTTGACAGGGAATAGAGAGACAAAGATTAAAACAGACACAGAAGGAACACCCATTCAGAGCCTGCCCCACATGTGGCCCATACATATACAGCCATCCAATTAGACAAGATGGATGAAGCAAAGAAGTGCAGACTGACAGGAGCCGGATGTAGATCGCTCCTGAGAGACACAGCCAGAATACAGCAAACACAGTGGCGAATGCCAGCAGCAAACCACTGAACTGAGTATAGGACCCCCGTTGAAGGAATCAGAGAAAGAATTGGAAGAGCTTGAAGTGGCTCGAGACCCCATATGAACAACAATGCCAAGCAACTAGAGCTTCCAGGGACTAAGCCACTACCTAAATACTATACATGGACTGACCCTGGACTCTGACCTCATAGGTAGCAATGAATATCCTAGTAAGAGCACCAGTGGAAGAGGAAGCCCTGGGTCCTGCTAAGACTGAACCCCCAGTGAACTAGATTGTTGGGGGAGGGTGGCAATGTGGGGAGGATGGGGAGGGGAACACCAATAAAGAAGGGGAGGAGGGAGGGGGATGTTTGCCCGGAAACCGGGAAAGGGAATAACACTCGAAATGTAAATAAGGCATACTCAAGTTAATAAAAAAAAAAAACAGTGGGGAAAAAAGGCAGCATCAATGCACAGCAGCATTCCTCACACCACACAGTCAGTGCAGCAGCATCCCTCACACCACACAGTCAGTACACAGCAGCATTCCTCACACCACACAGTCAGTGCACAGCCGCATTCCTCACACCACACAGTCAGTACACAGCAGCATTCCTCACACCACACAGTCAGTGCACAGCCGCATTCCTCACACCACACAGTCAGTGCACAGCAGCATTCCTCACACCACACAGTCAGTGCACAGCAGCATTCCTCACACCACACAGTCAGTGCACAGCAGCATTCCTCACACCACACAGTCAGTGCACTGCAGCATTCCTCACACCATATTCAATGAACTGCAGTGTTCTTCACACCACACAGCATCCACAGCCATGAGCATCTGCACACTTTTTCACAAAGCTCGAGTGCAGAATGCCCTTCACTGATTCCTTTAAAACAAATACTGGCCACATCTGCAACACTGCCTTGGACAACGACTTAACATACATTTCCAGTTTATACCGGCCAGCACCCTATGCAAAAACAAGGTCAGAACAGCACAATGAAATCACACAGCAGGAAATGAGCAAAATCCTACCCACATATACCCTGGAATCTTGACTAGTTAGGAAAATTTCTATTTTATGGTTCCAAACTTCTAAGAAAAATACTCCTGTAAAATGGACAATTGGGTCAGAAAATGCCTATGGACTTGGAATACTCAAAATGATTATTTATAAAGTCTAAAACAGCTACAAATCTAAAGGAATGAGAAACATAACAAGTGACCAGCCCTTACCCACATCAGGACAGAAAACCAGCTTGGAACTATATAATCCAGCATCTGCCTTCTCTATCTTCCATTTAAACATAATTTATAAATTTTAAAACAAGAAATTAACTTCTTGGAGGAAGCAGTTAACAGCATTTTGTAAGGAAATATTATCAAGAAAGTACTCTACTGGAATTCATACCCTGGAAGTGAACAGTCAAATGCACTTACAATAGCATTCTATGGAAAGCTAATGAAATGTTTGAGAAAAATCTTAAGTATTGTATATAATTTCAGGATCATCAATATTCTGCTTAGAGATCATAATATAACAACAAAAGAGTTTTTGGATCACATAGGGAAATATTATACAATGCAGTCATGTGCATGAAGCCTTACCCGGACATTACTGGAATTAGCAAACATTATGTGTATACTTTTGTACTAACAATAAAAATAACTTACCTTAATAACTGTGAGATAGTATATCATATAATAATGTATCATAAAAAGTGACTTCAAGAAATGAAGAAAATTTCTAAAGAAGGAATCAAGAAGATGTTATTTTATATGCACACCATCTGTATTTCCACCCAGTAGTTAACATTTTAGTTTACCTTTTTCATTGGTGAGACTGGTCCATTTTCTCCCCTGCAGTAGCGAGTAGGGACAAGGCAGCAGTCATCAAGTATGCAGTGTGTTACTGTTTCATAGGCATACAACCTGTGTTTTATTTACATATAAATATATGGATGTGTGTAATAAAATTATGAATAAAATAATAAATTACATTGTACATTAATATATAAATAGAAATTATATATTATAAAAGAGAATTGTCTTATATAGGGTTCTTTAGAGTCACAGAACTTATGGGTAATCTCTGTACAGAGAGACAATTTGTTGATGACTTGCAGTCTGTAGTCCAACTCCCCAACCATGATCAGCAGCAGGTATGAATGGGAGTCCAAGGATCTAGCAGTGGCTCAGTCCCACAAGGCAGGCAGACAGGCAGGTGAAAAAGAGAGACTCTTCCTTCTTCCAATGTCCTCATGTAAATCCCCAGCAGAAGTTGTGTCCCAGGTTAAAGGTGCATACAACCACAGCTGGATCTGGGACTTGCTTTGTCCCAGGTGACCTTGAACTCAGAGACCTACTTGCCTTAAGCTCCTGAGATTCCTAGCCACTTTGCCTCATGATCTCCATGCCAAGATGCAGTTCAGAAACTTGTATCTCCCAGCCTCAACATCAGGATCAAAGGTGAGCTTTACAATTCTGGGTTATAGTTCATT
Organism: Rattus norvegicus; assembly: GCF_021556685.1. Taxonomy (NCBI): domain Eukaryota; kingdom Metazoa; phylum Chordata; class Mammalia; order Rodentia; family Muridae; genus Rattus; species Rattus norvegicus. Next base: position 64,941,799 of record NC_141534.1, on the reverse strand, counting down.
CCACTTATAGTTAAGTTCACAACCAGGAATAGCCACTACGAGTATATACGATGTGTCATTATACATGCACAATATATATATATATATATGTATATATATATAAATACACACATACATATGTATACATATAAATTTGAAAACACCACAACATTTTATTAGTATATGTTAACCGAGTAAAGTGACAGATGTGGCATTTGTCTGCACATCATGCATGGGTGGGAGAAGAAATTATAAGCCCTTGCATCAAATGAGGAGCTGCAGTTAACAGCAGCTGATAGAAATTCATTCTTCCTTGGGGGAAGGCCATTGGTACGACTCCCAGTGAACAGCTGTATACACAGTATGCAAGCCCGACCAGGTCTAACAGGGCTTAATGAGATACAAAAAAATGTGTTTATATGTATTTCTGTACACACACACACACACACACACACACACACACACACACACACACACAGAGGGGTGGTTTAGTGGTGCTGACTTTTAACCCAGGATCTGATTCAGGTGGACCTCTGTGAGTTCTAGACTAATCTGATTTACACAGCCAGTCCCAGACTAACCAGGGCTATAGAGTCAAAAGGGGGATTCTGAGAGGAATCTTTTAGAATTTGGAGGAGAGAAGTTAGGGTTGATAAGACCATATTTTACTGTATAGATGTATGGAAATTTAAATAAGTGAGAAAATACATGAAGTAACTGAGAGGAAAAAAGTACACTCAATAATGGCAACTTTTTGAACTGACTTTTGTCCAGTTACTTGGCAAAGCAGAAATAAATATGCCTTTAACTGATTTCATCTATGGCAATGCCACTTTCCTTGAGTCAAAACACTTAACATAGATGATTGGAAATGACCTTGAAATCACAGTTACCCTCAGCATCCATGGGCTACATTGAAAATTTATAGTTCTGATTAAGAAGCTGGAAGATATTTCATAACTTTGTATTATCCACTGCGGATTATTTTATAGATCTATAGAATTCCACAACTCAGCTGTTAATTCATTCAATTCTCCCAGTAAACATCCATGATACAGGAATGATGCCCTAATCTCTTTGAACAGGTGCTCTGGTGCAGAGTTTGCCTGAGATAGCCCAACAGCTGCATCCTCTCTTGTCTCCTTCTAGAGAGCTTCATGACTCTGCTGAACAGATTATAAAGTTGGTTATTTGTTTGGATTTTACTTGGGATTTTTGTTTTTAGCCTTTTCCCTGATATCTTTCCATGATATATATTCTATTTTTCTAACTTTAATTTTAGTTCATTTCAAGCACATTATGCTACATGCAATTTTAAAATAACCCAGCACTAAGTCTGGCTAAACACAGGCATCAGAGTTTCATGCAGCCTCCATGGCTACTTCTATGCACTTGTTACTCTGCATCCTAAGGCTCGATTGCTAAGCCGATTGTGAACCAGTTTAACATAAAATACCTTGACTACTCAAGATGAAACTGCTCTTTGTTTGAGCATGTGAAAAGATAGTCTTTTTATGAGCCAAATTTAATAATAACCAATCATAAGTCTTTGCTCATGCCTTGTGAAGGATGGCATAAGGAATCTTTACCTTTCTTGTTTGGTTCTCTAGAATTTTCTAGTTCTTCAGGGTGGCTCCCTCTGCCCTTTCTGATCCAGAGAACTCTGGAAGGAGTCCAGGGCCTAATTACTTTTCCTATAAGCAGAAACATAAGGTCTTTCTCCCAAACTAGCATGTCCTTTAGCCAGTAACCAGAAAGATTTTTAGCTTGACATCTTTCCCAGAAAAATAGTAAAATAACCAGAAAATTCAAAATCACACACATTTTGAAAATTAACTTCTCAACAAAGTAACTAAACCAAACAAGCACAGTAGAAACCTTTCTTTCCGGCCTTTTCTAATCTGCCAGGCCAGGATATTGAACCCACTTTTGAGAGAACAGGAGCATCCTGTGAGACACTGAGACTTTCTTAGAGGATTTTATCCTCATCCAGTCTCTGTTGTCTGCTTTGCAGGTTGTAGTTTTTCTGTTAGTTCAGCTTCTCCCTGCACAGCAGGAGCTCCCAGATAATCTGGGCCCATTTTCCCTGAGTTAGCTCTGAACCTCAGGAGGAATTCCCCAGGTGACTGAGGCCAAAATTGTGTCCTCTTCTATCCAATTAAACCAAATTAGCAACAACTAAACCAAACTTTATTAAAAGCAGGCACCCTTTACTTTCCCTCTCTGCCTGGAGCCATTCATTATACTGATTCTTTTTACAGGAGGAGAACTCAGAGCCTGATTTGGGTCTGTCTATCCCTGTGTTTAAGATTCCCATGTGCTGGAGTCCCTTGACTCATCTCTGCTCATTCAGGAATCTAATTCTCTCATCCCTAGGACAAGAATCCTAACTCCCTAGTGGATTGTTGACTACCACACTCAACGTCATCTATTGCATGTAGTTTTAAATTAAACCCATGCTAATTCATTCTATGCTCTGGTATCAGTGGTTAGGTTCACCCTCCATGGCTAGTTCTATGCAGCCATCTTGTCTTGGTTCCTGCTGTTAGTTTGCTACTTTAACCAAACAAATTTTAACTGCAGTGCCTGGAGTGCTGTTGCATTTCTCATCCCACCCACACCCTCTGGCTGGCCTGCAGAAGGCTGGGTAAAGTTCCTCTCACAGGACTTGCCTTCGTCATTTGAAATGAAAATACCAGAGGTTTATACTAACCAGATTGACATGGGTAAATCTCCAAACCAAAAACGCCAATGGAAGGAACAGAAAACTCAATAATATAACGACAAAGTGTACGATTAGATTGGACAAATACACCTCTACACTACTCTGTTGCCCATTTATGAAATCTCTAGCTATTTGTGGCTCCTCCAGGCCACAGGGGTCTGCTCCATTTTCAACCTCTTCCTCCTCCATCTCCTTCTTGCCCACATCCTCCATCTCTATTTTTTTCTCTCCCTTTTCCAATGCATTCTGCTCTACCTTTTCCTTCCATTGTCCAATCAGAGGAAGTAACCTTTATTTGGCTAATTACTATTTCACCTGACATCATCTGTATGTGTGATCTATTGCACTACAGTTCCACCTTGTTGGGAAAGCAAAAATACAAAGAGCAATCCACAAGACATTTTGCTCATTTTGAGTTAACACATATAGTAATTTCACTACATCTTTTTCATCATTTTTATTCTATTCTTATTAAGTTATTTCTAGGGAATATTTGTAGTTTTTAACTACAATGCTTACACATAGTAAGGAGGAGTTACAACACCCTAGACCTGAGCAGAATCTCTGAGGAGGTATACTTCCACTGTCAATACAAAGACTTAAGGACCATGGGACACAGGAGCAACACCAAGGTCCCAATACCACACCATCAGCTCCCTGGCAGCCCCATGACCATCAAACTGCTTCTAAAGAAGCAATGGTGCCAGCCACTCATGACCAAGGCAGAGACAATGATGATGGTCGAACACCTGAACAGCATCTTATTTCCCCAAGTAAGAGCTCATTGAAGGACAACAGTTTTATGAAAACACCAGAAAATGGGGGTAAGGTAGAGGAGGATAAAGTCAGGCAAATATTTAGGCAAATTAGAGCAACTGTGAGCTAATGCCATGAGCACGGTATAGTACACAGGGAACTCAAACCATATAAGATTATGTTGGACATAAATGGATAAGTTAAAATCATAGACTTTGTTTTGCCTTAGAACACAAGTTGAACCAGGGCAATGCTGAACTGGCACTGTGGTGCTTTGTCTTTTGGAACTCCTGAACTCTTGCCCAGCAAACTTTATGATAGTCCACAAAATGACATTTGGACCTTAGTTTTACATGGTACTTAAAAAGTTAAGATCTTTACTCTGTATTCATACTAGATTTGAAAAGACTTGTTGTGGCAATTGTATTCTGCCACCTGTTGGGTGTTAGAAGAGATGGATAACCTGCTTAGCCTCTTAATGATACTCAACATGAAATATAGGATGACAGTCACTGATGTGATGATGTACCGCTGGTTAAAGGAAGACCGGAAGGCTTTCTCAAATCCCTATGAGGACTGAGCTCCATCACACAAGACCCTGTAATTGTGGACGACATGGAACATATTGAGTCCAGAGCCTAAGATATTACAATGTATAATCAACCCATGGGATCATGTTGCTTACTGTCCTGGCAAGTTCTCCAGGTGCAAGGCTGAACAACAGAGGCTCACACATTGAGTTCAGTTATTCCCTACCCTTGATGATAATGATTCATTCCCTTTGGGCTCAAGAGGAGTGGAAGCTACCCCACCCTAAGCACACTGGTCTCATCAACCTCCAATGGCTTTCTGTTTCCCTGCGGCCATAAACTGGTCCATGATTAGGCATAAGAGCACCTGGTGCTGCCCTTCTCTCTTCAGGCCACCCCAGATGACACCCACACTGGAGAAACATGCATCCATGCCTCCAGTGTCGCCTGAATACACTAAATAATCAGCCTCACTGAGAAGAACAATGGCAATAAGAACACAGACGCCAATCTACTCTCCTGGTATGCCTCAGTAGGGAGAAATTCTGTCCTCAGCTAGTGCCAGCCCAGAGGTTATAGGGACAGACCAAGCAAAAGTGGTGTTCCTGACACAATGAGGTCCATTGTCAATGGAGGTCCTGGGACAGTGGATGTGCTTCAACAGTTGTGGTCCTCAGAATATAGAGTAGAAGCTATGTAGGTCCCAGTGCCATATCAATGGTGCTTCGACAACTGTGGAGGTGCTGCAACAGTCGAGTTCCTTCAAATTGGAAGACTTGTGACAGTGGAGTGGCTGAGTTTTTGGAGGTACTGCAAGAGTGGAGGTACTGTGACAGTTGAGGTGCTTCATCAGTTGAGGTCCTGTAACAGTGGAGTTCCTAAGACATTTCAGGTCCTTTGACAGTGGAGTAGCAGCTGGGACAGTGGATATGCTGCTACAGTGGAGGTCTTGAAAAACTTCAATTGATGCACGAGTCAGGATCTTTGACCTAGGAGGTGATGGGACAGTACAGGTGTAGGAGAGCCAGTAGAGATGTGGCGACAATAGAAATGCTATAATAGTGAAAGCCTTGCAGCACTAGAGGTCCTGTGATAGTGGAAGTGCTTCGACAGTAGACGTACTGTGACAGAGGAGGTCCTGCCAATTCTAGTTTCAGAGGAAATAGATGTCCTGAAAAGTGGAGGTCGTTCAATAGTGGGCTTCATGTGATAGTTGAGTTGCTACCACAGTGAAAGTCCAACATCAGTGGGTGGACACGCTGTGCCAGTTGAGGTAATGGAACTTGGATTTCCTGAGTTATTGGAGGTCCTGTGACTGTGGGGTCCTGGGAGAGTAGAGGTGCTGAGACACTGCTCTGTGACATTGGATGACCTTGTGACAGTTTAGGTCTAATGACAATGAAAGTCCAGCAACAGTACACATATTGTGACAGTAGATGTCCTGAAAATTGAGGGTCCTGAAAATGCAGCCGCTGTTAGTGAGAAGGTCCTATGACACTGGAGGTCCAGTGATAGTGGAGGTACTGGGACAGAAGCCACACTGGAACAGTGGATGTCCTGCTACAGTGCACATCAAAGTGCTTGTAACGATGATGATTTTTGACCACTCTAACTTCATTTCACTACGCAAGTAATTGAGTCTGAGACAAGATAATACCTTGTCATGGTGCTACTTGAATGCCACTAGTTTTACAGTTAAGTCTGAAGGTCTAGGCTGTGACAGAGGAGGTCCTTTGACAGTGATGGCCCTGCAAAATTGGACATCCTACAACACTGGAGCTCCTGCAACAGTGGAGGTCTTGAGACTCTAGATTTACATTGACATTGCAGGTCCTGCAGCAGTGGAATTTCTCTGCGAGCTGAGGTCCTGCAACATACTAGTTGCTGAGAGAATCAATTTTCTGCAACAGTGAAGGTCCTACAATAGTTCAGGTCCTGAAAAGTTGAGACTCTGTGAGAGTAGAAGTACAGGGAAAGTGTATGTCCTGTGCCAAGAGAGGCCCTGCAATTTGGAGGCCCTGAGAATGTGGAGTTGATTTGACAACAGAGTTTCTACCACACTGGTGTTCCTGTGACAGTGTCCATAAAGTCCTTGTATTAGAGAAGAAATAATGCCAGCCAGCAATGACCATGGAAGTGATGATGATGGTTGATCACCCCAACATCATCTCGATTCTTCAAGTAATTTAGACCAAAACAATACATCTAATCATGGAGCTGGTTGAAGGGCAACAGCTTTACAAATACACCCAAAAGTATGGCTACCTTGCAAGGCAAGGCCAGCAAAATATTGTGTAAATAATAGCTGTGATGAGCTACTGCTTTGGGCACACAATATTTCACAGGCACCTAAAGCCAAAGAATATTGTGTTGTACATCAATGGGAAAGTCAAAATTACCAACTTTGGCCTTAGTATCCCATTCCAATCAGGGTAAATGATGAACCAGCACTGCAGTACTTATACTTTTTGTGTTCCTGAACTCTTCTTTGGCAAATTTTATGACGTTCCAAAGAACTAAATTTGACGCTTAGGTGGAGTTTTATATTTCATGGCAGTCAGTTTCCATTTGACTCTCTCTTCATTCTAGAGTTGAGAAGACAGTTTGTAGCAGGAGTGTGTGGTGCCTCTGGTGTGGTGTCAGAAGGACCTACTTAGCCTTGTAATGACAGTCAACCCTAGATATAGGCCAAAAGTCACTGTGGTCATGATGCAACCCTAGTTCAACTAAGGCTAGACGCAGTTCCCAAATCCCTATGAGCAACTGATCCCCCTCAGGCCAGACCCTGTAAGTATAAGAGCAATGGAATATATAGGATTCCAAGTGCTGGAAACTAAGGACACTTCAACTGAACAAAATTATAACCAGACCATGGCATCCTACTTCCTTCTGCAAAGGCAGGAAGTTCCCAGGCAAGACAGCACAAAATAGGCTTGGACAGTCAGCACAGTGGAGGTGTGGGGAAAAGCAGGTGCTAAGACAGTGGATGTCCTACTAGAGTGGCCTCCAAGTCCTTGTGAGGAAGAAGCACTTATGCCATCCAATAATGACCATGGCAATGATGACAATTGTGGTTAACCACTCCAACATCATCTTCAATAATTGAGATGAAAACAAGTAGATACCTTGTCATGGAGCTGTGTGAGGCTCAATGTCTTCATAAATGTATCTGAAAGTATGGCTACATAGTGAAAGACAAGGCATGGGAAATACTTATGCAGATATTAGCAGCCTGGATCTACTGTCAGGGGCACAGAATAAATACAGGACTTCAAAACAAATAAAATGGTGGATAAGAACAATAAAGTCAAAATCATCGACATTGGCTTAGTACCCAAGACAAACCAGAGCAAATGCTGAACCTGTACTACAGTGCTAACACTTTTGATGCCCCTGAACTCTTCCTGGGTTATACTTATGATGGTCCAAAGAACCACATATGAATGTTAGTCTTACATTTTATGGTAGCTGAAAAAGTTACCTCTGTTTTAATATAAGAGCTGAAAAGACAGGTTGTGGCAGGTGTGCATCTTGACCACTGTGGGGTTTCAAGAGAGCTAGATGACCTGCTTAGCATTTAATAACAGTCAAACCCAGAAATATCAGTCACAGACATGATAATGCACCCCTGTTTCAAAGAAGATTGTGAGCGTTTCCCAAATCCCTATGAAGAAATGATACCTCTCAGGCCACACCCTGGAATTTTGGATGTAGTGCAACATGTTCCATTCAAAACACAAGACAAAGATTCTTTATATCAAAGAAAGTCTAAGCAGATCATGGCATCCAACTGCTTACTGGAAAGACAGGCAATTCTGATGCCGGGCTTCATACCCAGGCTCAGACAGTGAGTCTAGTAATGGCTCCATTCCCTACCCTTAATGATTATGCTGCTGTCCCTCTAGGACTGGACTGCAGAGGAGTGGAAACCAACCCACCATTGACACATTGGACTTGTCAACCCCATGGCCTCATTTATGCCTTTGTCCATATTCTAGTCATAGAGCTTTCTGAAGAACCACTGGGACAGGCTTTCTTCTCAGGCCACTACAGATGACCTGGACAAAACATACATGCCAGAGTGTCTTCTTCTTTCATTCAACAAGCAGCCTCAGGCCGAACAGAAGCATCAATGAGAACACAGAAGACAACCTATTATCTCTCTGTGCATGAGGAGAGGGCGAGTCTGTCCCCATCAGTGGCTGGCTAAGAGGATTCAAGGGATGGTCCAAGAAATTAGGAATATCCAAATGAAGCAGTGTTCCTGTGCTCAATCAAGCAAGAAAACTCTCCTGGGACAGGACAGTATCTCTCCTGAGAAATGAGGGCTGGAGACAGCATCCAAAAAATAAGCGGCAGGCAGGCAAGGACAGGTATCTTTGTGCTTTGTTCTACCCAGTTTGCTCTGTGTTGCTTAGCTCTGTCTCTGGTATCCATTTCTGCAAAATCGTTTCTGTCTTAACTTTTTAAGTACTGTATGATTCTTCCGCCAATTCTCCCTCTTCTAGATTTCTCCTCTTCCGAACAAGGACTCAATATGACTGATGTGTACCCCAGACTTCAGAGTTGTCCTGTTACCCCATGCCTTTACCAGGACGGTATCACCACCAAAAGGAAACGGTTCCCACAAGGTGAGGTCTAGAGGCCTATGGATTCATGCAATCTTCTAGGGGCAACTGATCCTTGCACATATGGCAATTAATCACAAGCGGTTTGAAACAAATTCTTATTTTGTCAAAAGTAACATCATTCTCCATTAAGCTTCAAAATAAATAACCAGCAAAGCCTTGTAATAAGTGATAGTGGTGTTGATAAAACAGTGCAGCACCCGTGACATTGTAGGTCCTTCAAAAGTGGAGGCACTGAGAGACATTGTAGTTCGTGCAACAGTGGAGGCACTGAGATAGCGAAGGTCCTTTTACATTCAAGATCATGCAACAGTGGAGGTCCTGAAAGAGTGGGCGTCCTGAGACATTGGAGATGGGATTGGTACAGTGGAGGTCCTGAGACAATGCAGGTGTTGCAAGAATGGATGTCCTGCAACAGTGGAGTTCCTTGCACAGTAAAGGTCCTGCAATAGGGGTTGTCTTTAGACAGAGGAGGTCCTGCTACAGTGGAATTCCTGTGATAGCTGAAGTTTTGATACAATGTCAGACCAGGCACAATGGAGATGCTGTGCCAGGAGAGGTTCTACACAAGTCGAGTTGGTGATAGAGTGGATGTTCTAAGACAGTGGAGATCTGGTGACAGTGGAGGTCCTGCACTATTGGAGGTTCTGGAACAATCGAGGTCCTGAGACAGTGCAGTTGCTCGGACATTGGAGTTTATGCACCATTGTAGGTCATGTGAGAGTGGAGGTGCTGGGACAGTAAAGGTGATGGGACAATGGAGGTCCTGTGACTATTTTGGTGCTGCGATATTGGAGATCCTTCATCAGTTGAGGTCCTGGCACATTTGAGGTCCTGAAATATTGGATGTCCTGCATTATTGGAGGTCCTCAGTCAGTGGAGATGGGCCTGGGACAGCTGAGATCTGGTAAAAATGGGGGTGTTTCCACACTACAGGTCATGCAACAGTAAATGTCTGATACAATGCAGTTGTTCCAACACTGTAGGTTCTGCAATAGTTGGTTTGCTAGAACAGTGAAAGTGGAGATCCTGCATCAACAGGGGTCCTTTGACAGGGAATGCCCTGCAACAGTGAACATCCTTCAACATTGGAGGTCCTGCAACAGTGGATGTCATGAGTCAGTGCCATTGAACTGACGGTGGAGGTCCAACAACAGAGGAATTATTGTGCCAGTAGAGGTCCTGCAAAAGTCTGGCTGCTAAAAGAGTGCATGTTCTAAATTGGAGGTCCTGCAACAGTTAAGGTACTGCAACAGTCTAAGTATAGATACTGTACATATACTGTGCTAGTAGAGGTCTTGCACATTGGTGTTGCTCACCGTGAAGTTGATGAGACACTGAAGGTCCTGCCACAGTGGAGGTCCTTATAACAGTTGAGGTCCTGCAACAGTGGAAAAGCAGTGTCAATGGATAACCTGTGCCAGTAGAGTTCCTGCAGCTTGGAGGTCCTGAGAAAGTGGAAGGGCTGAGACAATGGAGGTCTTTTGACAATGCAGGTCCTTATAACCGTGATGTAGGAGGTCTTGCGACAATAGAGGTCCTTGAAACAGTTGAAGTGCTGTGACAGTGGATGTTCAGGGACAGTAGAATTCCTGTGCCAGTAGAGATCTTGCAGTTTGGAGGTACTGAGTCTGTGGAGTTTTCTGACAGCCAAGGTACTACCACAGTGGATGTCCTGTGACAAGGGAGTTCTTAGGGTAGTGCAGGTTCTGGGACAGTGGAAGTACTGCTACAATGGTTATCAAAATGCATGGAAAGAAGCAGCAAGGATGCCACCCAGACCAGACCATGGCAAATATAATGAAGATATTAATCCACCCCAAATTCATATTGCTTCACCAAGGAATTGAGTCTGAGACACGTCTATACCTTCTCATGGAGCTCTTTGAAGTTCTACAGCTTTACAAATTCATCTGAAAGTCTGTGATAGTGGAGGCCTTAGACAATGTAAGACCAGCCACAATGAAGACCCTGTTCCAGTAGAAGTTCTGCAAAAGTCTAGTTGGTGATAGAGTGGATGTCCTGAGACAGTGGAAGTCTGGTGACAGTGGAGGTCCTGCACCATTAGAGGTTCTGGATCATTCGAGGTCCTGAGACATGCAGGTGCTCAGACAATGGAGTTCCTGCAACAGTGTAGGTCCTGTGAGAGTGGAGGTGCTAGGAAAGTGTAGGTGAAGGACAGTGTAGGTCCAGTGTAGGAATATTGTGTTCCTACAACATTGGAGGTCCTACAACAGTTGAGGCTCTCATACCGTGCAGTTCTTCCAACTTTGGAGGTCATGCAACTGAATAGGTCGTGGGAAAATTGAGGTTCTGGGACAGTAAGGGTGTTGGGACAATGGAGGTGCTATGTCACCTGAGGTCCTGGGACATTTGAGGTCCTGCAATATTGGAGGTCCTAAGACAGTGTAGATGACCTTGGAATAGTTGAAGTCTGGAATAAAGGGAGGCTCTGCACCAGTAAATGTCCTGAGACACTGGAGATCCTGCAGTTTGCCTGGACAGTGAAGGACCTACAAAAGTGGAGGTCCTGTGACAATGGAGGTCATGAATCGGTGCATTGGCACTGACCGTAGAGAGCCAGCAGCAGTGGACTGTCTTTGCCAGTAGAGGTCCTGCAAGATTCTAGCTGTTGTGAAAGTGGATATCCTACAGCATTGGAGAGCTGGCATTAGTGAATGCCCTGAGACAATGGAGATCCTGCAGGAGTTGGTTTGCTTGGACAGTGAAGGTGCTACAAAAGTGGAAGTCTTGCGTCAGTGGAGGGGCTTGGCAAAAATGGATGTGCTGCCACACTACTGGTCCAGCAACAGTGAATATCATGAGACAGTGCATTTGCAGTGACAGTGGAGCTCCAGCAACTGTGGAATTTTTGTGCCAGTAGAGGTCCTGCAAATTCTAGCTGCTGAGAGGGTCTATGTCCTGCAACCTTGTTGGTCCTGCAACAGTTGAGGTACTGCAACAGTGTAAGTCCAGCTACAGTGGATATCCTGCTATAGTAGAGGTCCTTTAAATTGGCCTTGGTGAGACAGTGGACGTCCTGTGATAGTGGAGGTCCTATGACACTGGAGGGGCTGGAACACTGGAGGTCATGCCAAAATTGCAGTTCTTGTAATGGTTGCGGTGTTGTGACAGTGGAAATCTAGCGACAGTGGACATTCTGTAAAACAGTAGAGGTCCTACTATATAAAAGTCCTTGGACAGTGGAGGTACTGACGCACTGGAGGTCCTGTGAGAATGGAGGTTCTTATAACAGCTGTGACACTGGAAGTACAGAAAGTGTAAATGTCCTCTGATAGGAGAGCTCCAACAAACTGAAGTTGCTGAGAGACAGGAGGTCCTCCAACAGCAGTGGTCCTAAGACAGTAGAGATCCTGTAACAGTGGAGAGGCTGAGACCCTGGAGGTCCTTTGACAGTGGACTACTTTGTAACAATAGACGTGCTATGACAAGGGGGTTGTACAATAGTAGAGGTCCTTGTTATAGTTGAGGTACTCCAACAGTGGAAGTTTATGGACAGTGACTTCAAGTGCCCATAAAGGTCTTGCAATTTGGAGGGTCTGAGACAGAGGAGTTGCCTGACCACAGACGCCCTACCACAATATTGGTCCTTTGACTGTGGAGGTCTTGGGATAGTTCAGGTGCTGGGACAGTGGAAGTTCTGCTACAGGGGTTATCAAAGTGCATGCAAAGAAGAAGCAATGGTGCCAGCCAAACATGACCATGGCAAATATAATGAAGTTTTTCATCCACCCCAACATCATCTTGCTTCTCCAATTGAGTCTGAGACAATTCTAATAACTTATCGTGAAACTGGTTGAAATTTAAGAGCTTTACAAATACATCTGAAAATCTTTCCACCGAGAGGAGGAAGGAGCCAAGGAAATATTTAGGCAAATGTTAGCAGGCTTTATCTATGGCTATGGGCACTGTATAAGTTCACAGTGACCTGAAACCAGATTATATTCTGTTAGAGAAGAACGGAAAAGTCAAAAGCATCGACTTTGGCCTTCAACTCAAGACAAACCTGGGCAAATGCTGAACTGGCAGCATGGTGCTTACCCTATTGGTGCACCTGATCTCTTCCTAGGACAACTTTATGATGGTGTAAAAAAATAAACAACAACAACGTATGGATCTTGGGAGTAGGCTTATATTTCACTGTTGTATTTGACTCTGTTGTCATACAACAGTTCAGAAGACAGGTTGTAGCAGGTGTGTACCCTGCTCACTGTGGGGTGTCAGAAGAGGCAGCTTAGCCTCTTAATAAAAGTCAATCCAAACTATGGGCTGACAGTCTCAGATGTGATGATGTACCCCTCATCAATGAAAATGAAAACTGGAAGAGGTTCACAAATCCTTATGAAGAAGTGATCCCTCCCATACCAGATACTCCAAAAGAGGAAGAAACGTAATATATTGAGGTTTTAGGTAAAATATTATAGATTCATTGCATCAAAAAGGTATAACCAGAACATGGCATCCTATTGCTTAATGTAACAGCAAGTTATACACAGGAATTGCTTCACAACACAGGCTCAGCAGCTTTGTCCAGTTACGGTCCCATTCTCTACCCTTGCTGATTTCCCTCTAGGACTAAATAGGAATAGAAGTGAACACAACATAGACACATTGTTCTCCTCATCTTCCAATCGCCTAGTGTATCTCTATGATCATAAGGCTAGTCAAAGGGGAAGCAAAGAGCCATTGGGCATGCCATTCTTCTTTTCAGGACACTCCCGACAACACCCACAGTGAACAAAGCATACATACACACCAGAAGTGTCCTGTGTCTTCACTCAACAATCATCCACACTTAGAAGAGCTGTAGCAACGAGAAAACAGAGGACAATCTACTTTCCGGCTGTCTCTCAGCAGAGAGCAGGACATTCCCCAGCTGGGGATTTCCCAGAGGCATTAAAGGATGAACCAATTACAATGGGGAAATTCACTGATGAAGTTGTGTTGCTGCTTTCCTTCAAGAATGAAACATTACAAGGGGGTGGAGGAAGAGTTTTCTCCCAGAAATGAGGCCAAGGGAGATTGTCCAGAGAACACGCAGATGGCAAAACCCACGTGCCTTTGTACTTTGTCCTTCCCAGTTTGCTCTGTGCTCATTCTTCCTCTGGCTCTGTTTTCCAGTTCCCCATAATTCTTACCTTCTTATATCCTCTAAGTATTTTATGATTCTTCCCCCAACCCAAGCCTTCTCCCTCTTCTGGATTTCTTCTCTTCCCAGCAAGGACTCAATATGACTGCTGTGTAGCACACTATAGAGCGTGGTGAAGCTGAATGAATCCATTCACCTGAAGTTTATCACACTCTAAAAACACCAGCTTCCACAAAGTGAGGTGGAGAGTGGTATGAGCTCATGAAGTCTTCCATAGGTTACTGGTCCTAGCACACACGGCATTTATCACAAGAGCTATAGAACAAATTCTTATGCTGTCAAAAGTAGCATCACATTTCATTCAGCCTCAAATCTAATAACCAGCAATGACTTTGAAAAATTGAAATTACAGTTGCTGCAACAGTGCAGATCCTGTGAAGAGGTAGGTCCTGTTACAGTGGAGGCACTGAAATAGCGCCGGTTCTGTGACAGTGAAGGTCCTTTGAAAGTGGAGGCACTGAGATCGTGGCGGTCAATCTACTTACAGGGGAGCTGCTGCACAATTGAAGGTTCTGCTACAGTGGAGGTCCTGCAAAATTGGAATTGCTGATACAGGGGTATTCCTGTCACTGTAGAGATCCTGTGGCAGTGAAGTTGCAGAATCATGGGAGATCTTGCTTCAGTTGATGTCCTGAAACACTTTAGTTGCTACGGGTGGTGCTACGACAGTGGAATTCCTGGGATAGTGGAGGTTATAGGACAGTGGGTGTCCTGAGACAGTTGTAGTGCTCCTACAGTGGAAGTCCTGCAATAGTAGTGTTGCTTGGACAGTCCAGTTCTTGGAAAAAGGAGGTCCTGTGACACTTGAGATGCTGAGACTCTTGAGCTCCTGAACAGTAGAAGTGCTGTGATAGTTGAAGTGCTGAGACATTTGTGGTCCTGTAACAGTGGAGTTGACACACAGACAGTGGACTTCCTGTGGTAGTGGTGGTGCTTAAACAGTGGATGTCCTGTGACAGAGTAGGTCCTGCAATAGAGGAAGAACAATATATGCTGGCTGATGACCCAGAGCTTCCAGAAAATAGACCACCAACCAATATATATCAGAGGATGGCATTATTTGAAACCAATGGGATGGAAGGCCCTTGGTCCTGTGGAGATGTGATGCTCGAACATAGGAGGAGGCTGGAGTGGTGGGTTTCGAAAAGTTGGGTGAGTTGAGGAGCAGCATCATAGTGGCAAAATGGAGGGAGGAGGGAGAAGATGTAGGAGTGGGCATTTGTGGATTGGCACCTAGAACGTTGGACATCATTTGAGATGTTAAAAACAGTGGAAATGATAAGGTTTACATTGTCTGACCCAAACCTAAGGGATACTACATAAGGAACACAAAAACCCACAGGTGCTCACCAGCAATCAGATAAAATTTGGCCTTTGGCGGTCTACTCCAAAAAAACTCTTCCAAGAACACTGTTTTTTGTTTTTTCAAACAAAGTTTAAAACTCTTAAGTGTACTCTCAAATCTGCCCTAATTTGCATAAATCGGTCAAAACTGTTGGCTTTGTAAACACTTCTATCTTGTCCCAATAGTCACATGCTGGTCATCCCAACAACATGATACTTGTCAAGGTGGGAGTCAATCAACATGGGATCATTTTTCCAACTCGGCATGCAGACCCTCAGCTCACCTTCTCACACACACACACACACACACAAACACAAACACACACACACACACACACAGGAGAGAGAGAGAGACAGACAGACAGACAGACACACAGACAAAGATTCACAAACACATGCACACACACACAGAGAAACACACACCCATGAGAGAGTGATAGATCGAAAGTGAGGTAGAGAGAGAGAGAGGGGGGGGGGAAGAGAGTTCTTATCATCAACTTTCTAATGCATATTGTGTGCTCTTCACGTTGAGCACAGAGACTTGCACATGTAAACCAGTCTTGTACACCTAGGAACATTTTCTGTTCTGTATATTCTCTTTTCTATCCAGTTTTTAGGATATCTTTATATATCTCTTCTTCATGCAGTTCTTAAATTATCTTTAAGAGAGTGTAGGCCATTGTCCTACCATGAAATCTTGGACCTAAAGGTACATTTTAATACAAAGCTTACATGTCACTTACAGATGACTCTAGTAGGAAGTACATTAAGTTCAGAATCATTCAATCAGAGACCCTTAATGTATATACCCCATTCTCACTGCCTTCACTTAACCTCATGTTTAGACCACTGTTCCTAGCTGGAGATTCCTATTTATCTCCCAGAATAAAAGGGAGTCTCCGTGCTCAAGTAGAACAGCAGATTCAAGGTGGGACTGTTGGGTGACATTACATTGAACATCAGGGACTGTCCCACGGAGGGAGGACATGGCCCTTTCTTTCCTCCTGGGGAAGCAGTATCTACATTGTCCTGAGCAGGGAAGGATCCTCTCATTCTAGCAGATATTCTGGATGACACAAGAAATGTGAATAGATTATGAGATCACTTTTCCACATTTCTTTCTGAGGCAGAGACCCTTGAGACCCTTGGCTCAGGAGTAACTGTTCCAGATAGCAAGGTGAGGTCAGTGTGGGCCCTGTGTTGACCTATGAATAGTTACTTATGTTAATCACCAAATCTTTAAAACTTGTAAGAACATGTGAGAGAAAAGTCTCCCAGGAGTCTCAGCTAAAAGTAATCAGTGAGATTTAAGAACAAGAACAAGTAGGAAATTTAAATTCATGTGATTGCTACAAACAAAGCAAGAAACTGTCACTAGATCACCTTTGTGTAAGGGCCCTGACGACCTACACAACTTAAGATGTGAAGTGCTCAGCTAGCATGCTTCGTGGCATGAACCCAAGACACAGCTTCTCTGTGTCTCATCACCTCTGAAGCATGGTCCACAAACAATGGCAACAAACCTTCTCTTCCTCAGAGTTCAAAGTTACCTTTACTGTTAGTGATAGTTTCACAGTTAACTAACCTCTACTGGATAGACAGGTTTGACTAACCTTCTCTGAGCTTCTCCCAACCATGTACAGATGGTACATCCCTCTGCACATGAGGCCTGTTCCTCTCAGGCCTGCTGGTCTCCTTCCCAGAATAGAAACTGGATACCTTTCAAGCCTACATTCTTAAGTCATCTATCAACTTTGGGTACATGATAAGCACAACATGACATTGGGTGCCAAATAACACTTTCCTACCTGACAATGAATATGGTCCAGGGGTACCAAACATGGAAACTGGTCAGGTAAGGTCAGGTAACCCCCATGCTATCTCCATGTGGAGATGAAGATTGACACACCTTCCCAAGCACACTTTCTCAGCTGTCTCAGCCCACACAGCAGTCCTTTGCTGAGCTTCCTTACTCCCAATGACTGATAAGAGTACATGAGAAGATGCCTGATTTCTGGAAAGCCCTGGGCCCCATGACCCACAGTAGCAGCAGCTTCTGATCACAGGTGATTTCAGGAACTGAAAATGCCTAATGTTCCTGTGTTGATTTGAATATGCTCAGCCCAGGGAGTGGGACTATTTGCAGATGAGCCCTCATTGGATAGGTGTAGCCTTGATTGACGAAGTGTGTCACTGTAGATGTTCCTTGTCCTAGCTGCATGAAAATCAGTTTTCTAGTAGCGGCGTTCAGATGATGATGTAGAACACCCAGCTCCTCCTGTACCATGTCTGCCTAGATGCTGCCATGCTCCCACCTTGATGATAATGAACCAAACTGCTGAACTTGTAAGCCAAACCCAAAGCAGTGTTCTTCTTATAAGATTTGCATTGGTCATGGTGTCTGTTAATAGCAGGAAAACCCTAAGTAAGTCACTTTCTACCACAGATTACGAGGTTAATTGAGGGGTGTCATCACCTGAGGGGACATGGCCTCTTATTAAGGTTCTAATGTCCTAAGTAATTGCAGGCTCTCTTCTGGCCTAGGCATTGGCTATAATATTAATCTTCCCAGTGTCTTCTTCTCTGTAAACTATACATTTTGCATTTCTATTTGCCCCATTTGCTCATTTTCATTGAAGTCCTATAACCTCAGTATAACAGAGGCCATACTGGGCTCTCTTCAAATTTTCATCGAAGAAATTTGTTTATTACTTTTTAATTTAGCCTCAGGTAGGTTTTTAGGATGTGGGCTGAAGGAAGCCACATTTTTGTAAAAGCATCATACAAATTATCCCAGGCCAGTTACAAATATTATTGCCTTCTGAATCCCCTTGTCCTGGGCTTCCACATTCTGGATAGGTCTTGGCACTCCTGACTCCCAAGCTCCTGCCAGTATACCCCATTAAACTCTTCTTAGAGCACTGGGCCACTTCTAGTTCAAAGTTCTGAATTCTTGCATATTTTCCAAAACAAGTAACAAGCACAAACTGGCATGGTCAGGTATCACACAGCTCTATTACATCCCCTTCTGCATTAGTTACCTTTGTATTTCTGTGAAAGAAATGCCATGAGCACAGCAAACTATAAAACATGTAGGCGATTAGTGATCCTATTTCACAGACCACCTGTTACCATAGGTTAAGTTCTATGACGACAGGGCACAGTGGAAGGAGCAGGAAGCAGAGGACTCACATCTGGAATCACAAGTACAAAGCAGAGAGTGCACAGGGAGTGGTGCAGAGCACTAAAACCTCAAAGCCCAGGCCCACTGGCATTCTTTCTCCAGCAAGGGCACACCTCCTGAGTCTTCCCAAACAGAGTCACGAACTGGGAAAGGAGTACTCAAATGCCCGAGACAGTGGAGGATAGCTCATGCAAAATGTCATGATGATTCAGGAATTCGAATCAGTAACAGAGAGAACCTTCACTCTGGGTCAATGTGTGTTGCTGCAAAGCCAGCAAGCTGCTCTCCCTCCTCTTGAACATAAGATGTGGATTAAGTACAAATGTAAACAAGCATCTGCATGGAAAATCAACAGCCCTGTTAATCTGGTCATACTTATAGGATAAGTCCAGAGGTGCTGGATACTGAAATCAGAGAAGAAGCCAACACAAACTCAAACCGTTTAGTCTATAGGAATAAAAATACCACAGAAGCCAAAATGGGTAACGATATGGAGCAAACGCTCACTCACTCAGCAGATAAAATTACACCTAGCCCTTACTCACAGACCTACTTCATAAACAGTGTACATTCTGCTGGTACCTACTCAACACAATCCTAAATGCTGCAATCAAACCAAATGGTTTCTTACTTTGTTGAGTATGACTTAAAAACACTGAAGTACTCTGAAGGAGGTTAATGGAAACTTCTCAGGGCCTGGGGAAGTTGGCTGAGGGAGTACAGATTAACAAAGCAACACAACCCAATTTCCCCACCAGCAAGCAGAAACCGGCCTGATGTCAGTTGCCAATTCCTGAGGGTTTAAGAGAAGCCTACAGACTGGAAGGACTGAGGTAGGTGAGATTAAAGTACAGTTACACTGAATGCTCACTTGAGGAATGGGAAGGGTCACAACTGGAAAGTGCTGTGTGTGTGTGTGTGTGTGTGTGTGTGTGTGTGTTCCATGCATGTGTTTCTGTGTGAGTGTGGTTGGGTTGTTGCTGTTGTGTGCTTAATTTGAGACAGAGTGTTACCACAAACTGAAGCTGTCCTAAAACTCACCCTGTGCACCAGGGTGGTTTGGACAGTAAAGAGACCTTCTCTCTCATGAAAGGGGGATTAATGATGTGTAGCACAAGCTATGTGTGAATGTAAATTTCAAAATCTGAAGATTTCATAAATCTCCTTTGGCTTGCTTTAACAATGCTGGTGATTATAGCAATACATGGTACACTGAGGACAGAACAGAATATATAGTGTGTGCTTTTGAGATGGTTCAGAGGTGAAAGGAATAGCTGATGATATGAGTTTAGTTCCAGAGGCACTGTTAATAATCAAACACAAATGTAGCCGACTTTTATCCTGTGTAAAAATCAGTCAGGGCATCCACTCATCTAAAGTCTGGAAGCTGGGGAAGGGAACATGGAAAATGAATATCCTAGTAAGAGCACCATTGGAAGGGGAAGCCCTGGGTCCTGCTAAGACTGAACCCCCAGTGAACTAGATTGTTGGGAGGAGGGCGACAAGGGGGGGAGGATGGGGAGGAGGGAAGGGGACGTTTGCACGGAAACTGGGAAAGGGAATACTGGAAATGTATATAAAAATACTCAAGTTAATATATATATACACACACACACACACACACACACACACACACACACACACACACACACACACACACACACTGAGGTCAACCCTAGATAGGGCATAGAGCAATCCACACATCATGGGATTCAACGGGGAGTTTTATGAAAGAGCTATTTCCCAGGAGCACACCTGTGTGTCAAGGCCTCCCTTCCAGCTTAGCCTTTGGAATCTCCAGTGCTAAACACTGTCTCTTCCTTTTCAGAAGTGAAACATAATAAAAATTCACACTTCACAGTACAGTGAATAGCAGTAATCGCGAAAGGTGTAAATAGAACCGATGAGTACCAGAGTATGTGGATTGATGTTATATGAAATGTGTTTGGGTGCAGTGCAGTATCCTCTTCCATGTTCCTACAACTGAGCAATGACCCTGTACAATTTCTCTCTAGACAGAACCATCTGGAATTCACTCACTGAGGGACTTATGCCCTGGAGTGGCAGCTACTGGTAGGACTTGTGCAACCATGTCACGAAGCGAAGAGACAGAGATGCATGGATTAAATGGAGAGAAGCAGATTGGAATGGTGGAGAGGCTAACCTGCCAACAACTCCAAACCCCCAGCAGGATGACAATGGAGAACAGCGAGCAGTTTCCCAGCCAGCCTCACTCACCATAGCCAGACTTCTTCCAGTCCTTCCATTTTCCCAAGGAAAGAAAAGTTCAAAAAGCAGGGACAGGGAAAGAAAAACTGCTCTACTCCCAGGAGCCAAGGGCAAACCCCCTGGCACCTCCCTGTCTGAGCCCATAAGCAGAGACAGCCAAGTCCTGGGATCATCTCTAGAGGCTCAGGGACCCAGGCAGATGAGCCCTTGAATCACAAAGGGTTCCTCTACAGCATTCTATGGGTGTCAGTCCTGAGTCCCTGAGCCTGAGGTGCTCTGCACAGCTATTCAGAGAAGCCTTCTCCTGATCACTGTACAAAGATCTCTGTGTTGGATGTCAGAGGAGAGTGTCCACCCAGCATGGGTTGGGGCTCTGGCCCTCTAATCTGTTGGTCCATGTTAACTTCTCCACAGAGAAAGCTTATGAGCTTTGCTGATGCATCCATTAGGCGTTTGGGGGATTCAAACTCAATTCTCTGCCTAGTCCTGCAGCTTTGTCTCAGGTGTTTGATGATAACCTAGAGCCTTTCTGAGGACTTATGAGAACAGTGTCCTCTTGATGGGCCAGTTTAGAAACAGCTTTGTCTTTAAAAAAAGAAAACTATACCATCAGTTTGAGGCTAATTCTTCAGAATTCAAAGATAATGTGAAACCCTGAGTGTAGACATGAGGACTTTAAAGCAGGATGCAGAGTAAACATTCAAAACAGAGAACTATGGACAGCTAAACATCTTACAGGGTTTTATTTCTAACAGCCTAAAGTCTTTCCATAGCCCATAGAAGCCACGGTCTCAGAGTCCTTCCCAACCATGTTGACAGGTCCTATTGTGACCTCATGAGGAGCGATTGTGAGGCGGCCCAGCAAACACATATTAAGCTGTTGCCAGGCCTGGAATTCTTTGAGTGCTTTGAGAGGAGGTGTGGAGTGGAGCCCTCTGCGACTTGGTTGTATCTAGTGAGCTGTGTGTGGTTGTATCGAATTTTACTGTACTGTGTATATGTGTATGTATCAGTGTGTGTAAGAGAGTGTGAGTTGACAGATTGGCCTGTGTGTGAGTGCGTGTACACTTTTGCCTGTGTGTTTGTCAGTATATGTAGGAGTGTGTGAGTTTACAGGTTTGTATGTGTGTATGTGTTTGTATGTGTGTATGTCTTCTTGTGCGTATGTGTATCCCTGTGTGTATGTGTGTATGTGTCTGACGTGTGTTTTTCCAGCTTTGCTTGTGTGTAAGTATGCGTGTTTTGTGTTAATCTGGGTGTTTGTAAGAGTTTGTGTGAGTATAATTTCACTTCTGTGTATTTCTGTGTGTGTGCCTGTGTGTGTGCCTGTGCCTGTGTGAGTGCCCGTGTGTGTGTGTGTGTGTGTGCGTGTGTGTGTGTGTGTGTGTGTCTGTGTGTGCACGTGCCCATCCCCTTTTGCCCCTTGTATCTATATTACCTGCACCTCAGTGCAAGAGAGTATAGAGGCCAGAAGTCACCCCGGCTGCTGTTCCTGAGGTAGGTTCTCAACCTTATTTTCAAGACAGGCTCTCTCACTGGCCTGCAGCTGCCCAAGTATCTGGGCTGGCTGACCAGTCGCTCCCAGGCATTTGGTATGCCAACCCCATAATATCAGTTTAAAGGCCTATGGAGATGGCTGGCTGCCTATTTCTTGATTGATTGATTGATTTTTTGGATGACTTCAAGAGAAAGAATTAGGTCACATAATGCCACGCCACTGGCTATTTCCTTATTGGGGTTTTGTTTTTTGTTTTATTTATTTATTTATTTATTTATTATGGATTGCTGGTTTCATTTTTTAGTGGTTTTTATGTTATCACATGCTATATTACTGCTTTGATTATTTACGGTTCTGCAGTCGGATGATTCACTCTATCTCCATTTTCAATGTCCTGCGGTTTCATCCTTTTACATTATTCCTGTTTCTCTATTTATTGAGTACAAGCAATCATTGGCTTAGACTTGATACAAATTTGCCCTTTGTGACACTTTGACTCTTCGGCCTTTGTTTAAGGTTTACTATTCACTGATATTTAACTGCCTTATTCCTTGTGGTTGGTTAATTTTAATTTTCAGTATTTTGCTCTGGAGAGTTGTGGATTTTTGTGGATCACTAGGTCCTGAAATTCAATGGATTTTTCCCTTAAGTGTTGGCTTTTTATATTTGTTTGTTTTGTCTTATACTAATTCTTTCTCCTCTCGTTTCTTTCATCTGTTTTTTTTTTCTTCAATGAACATCTATTCATAGTATTGACCATCTTTGGCCGCCCAATCCTATTGTACTATGACGATTTTTATTTTCATCATTGCATTTAGTATGTGTGTGCTCTTGGCTTTCTCTTTTGGGGTTCGTTATTTGGGTGGCTTTTACTTATGACTCTTCATATTTTCCCCTTAACTTTTTCATAATTTTGCTCTATTTTTCTAGTCTAGTTTTTACTTTGTCTTTGTTTGTTTTTTTCTTTTTCTTTTGTTTGTTTCTTTTAGGTACCACAAGTATAATTTTAGCTCCTATATTGCTCCATCTTTTTCATTATTTGATTCCATTTTTGTTATTTTTAGGTAGCCTTAGTACTGATAAAATGCCTACAGAGACTGAGGAGGAGTTACCAACCCCTACACCCGAGCCCAGTATCTCTGAAGAGGGCAACTTCCATTCCCAATAACAAGTACTGGGGACAATTGGGCAAGGGGGCAACGCCAAAGTCCTCCTGGCCCACCACCGGCTCACAGGAACCCCGGTGGCTGTCAAAGTTCTGCGAAAGGACAAGCAGTGGTTCCAGCCAGCCATGATGGAAGCAAACATAATGAGAAAGATCAACCACCCCAACATAGTGTCTCTCATACAAGTTATTGAAAAGGAAACGAGAATATACCTCATAATGGAGCTGGTGGAAGGCCAAGAACTCTACAAGTACATCAGAGAGTCAGGGCACATAGAGGAGGATGAGGCCCGGCAAATATTTGAACAGATATTGTCAGCAGTGAGCTACTGCCATGGAAAGGGGATTGTTCACCGAGACCTCAAACTGGACAATATAATGATTGATAAAAACAAAAAGGTCAAAGTCATCGACTTTGGGCTTAGCACCCAATTTCAACCTGGAAAAATGCTAAACCACCACTGCGGCACGTACTCCTTTGGTTCCCCTGAACTCCTCCTTGGCCATCGGTATGACGGGCCGAAGAATGATATGTGGATTATAGGAGTGGTCTTGTACTGTATGGTAGTGGGAAAGCTCCCATTTGATTCAGTGATCATCCAAGAACTGCAAAGACAAGTAGTGGCAGGGGTATATCCTGCTCCCTGTGGGGTTTCAAAAGAACTGGAGGACCTCCTTAGTAAATTAATGAGGGTAAATCCCAACTTTAGACCAACAGCAAGAAAGGCGATGAAACACCCTTGGTTCAAAGAACACTGGAATGGATTGATAGGTCCCTATGAAGAAATGCTTCCCCTCACACCAGACCCGGCCATTTTGGATGCCATGAAAAGCATTGGATTCCAAGCCTCTGTAGTAAAACACTCTTTAAAACAAAGAAAATATAATGAGGAAATGGCAACTTATTTCTTTCTACAAAAGCAGGCTCTCCAGGGGGATGGCTGCACAGCCCAGGCACAGCAAGTGAGTCCCGTTGTAGCCCCATTTCCTGGCCTTGATCCTGCTGCTGCTTTTAGATTAGAACCAAAGAGGAGTGGAAGCCTGCCAGTCCTTGGCACCTTGCGGGTGTCATCCTCCCATGGTCACGTATCTCACTATGGCCAGAATGCTCATCCAAAAGGAGGCAAAAGATCCACTGTGGCTGGTCGTCTCAGGCCTCTACCGATGACACCTACACAGGACCACTATCACAAATGTGCCGTGAGTGTCCCATGCATTCAAACAACAAGCATCTTCACTGAGAAGAGTAGCAATAAGGAAATCAAAGAAGACAACCCACTCTCCCACAGAACCCCATTTGAGGATAGGCCCATCCCCAGCAGGGTCCGGCACAGAGGTTTTAAGGGGTGGACCAGGAATATAGCAAATGCCCTGATAAAGCTGTGTTGCTGCATGCCAAGGAGAAAGAAACCTCGCCTGGGGCAGAACAGAATCTCCCCCCAGAAATGAGCCACAGGGAGAGTCCAGAGAACAAGCAGCAGGCATAGCCCAGGTACCTTTGTGCTTTGTCCTTTTCAGTTTGCTCTATGCTGGTCCTACCTCTGTCTCTGGTTTCCATTTTCCCCACAATTCTTACCTTGTATCTGCTCTAAGTTCTTTATGAGGTTTCCCCAACACCAAGCCTTCTCCCTCTTCTTGATTTCTCCTCTTCCCAGCAGGGACCCAATAGGATTGATGAGTTCCACACTCTAGAGAGTTTTCTAGTTGGCCCATCCCTTCAGATGGACTCCAGCTCCCCCTTAGGCCAATAGCTCCCACAGGGTGAGGACAAGAGGGTCATGGGCTCATGGACTCCTCCAGGGGCTACTGATCTTTTCACATGTGGTCATCAATCACAAGTGCTGCAGAACAGAGTCTTATGTTTTCAAATGTAACATCCAATTCCATTAAGCCTCAAAACTAATTAACAAGGTTTGTCATTGAATAAGTATCAACAACCTAGTTTGTGGGTTATAGTTGATGGTCAGAATCCTGCATGCATGCATTTTGTTTTGCATACTGGTTTTTTTTTTGTTCCTAAGACCTAGTGATCTATTGAATTTTATAGGTAATATTTCTAAATGGTTTCTTTCAATGACCTCAACTGAGAAGTAGAAAAAAGAAGTTATAATATAGTAAGGCAAATCAAATCCCAAAATGGTAAGCTAAGAATTCTACCTCACTGTCTTTTTTGCTTGGAATAAATTGTCTTGTCTATTTCACAGTGTCATCTGGAAATTCTTGCATGTCCTCAGTATAAACAGTAGGTGATTTCAGACACATGGCAATGGAAAAGACACCAGCAGAAACTACAGCAGCAACAGGAGTAGCAACAATAGCAGAAGCAGCATTAGGCACAGCAGCAGCAGGAGGAGGAGAACGAGGAGCATAGGAGGAGGAGGAGGAGGAGGAGGAGGAGGAGGAGGAGGAGGAGGAAGATGAAGAGAGGAGGAGAAAGAAGAGGAGGAGGAGGAAGAGAAGGAAGAGGAGGAGAAAGAGGAGGATGAAGAGCAGGGGGAAGATTTTGATTCCCTGTCCCCGTGACAATTGCTGATGACTACTTCTGGACACAGATATCATGCTGAGAACTGTTTATCAAAATGATTTAACAGAATATTAATTTTCATAGAAGACATGTCAATGTTCCTGAGGGCATGCAGCCTTGGAAAAGAGAGCCAGATGGCAGAGGCAAGCAGTGTGGTATGTTCTTACTGAGGAAGACCTTCTCAAAGCTGATGATGTAATAGGTATGAAGGAGCATTTCATGGGAGTCATGGTCCCATGCCCCTGTGTCAGGGCACACAGAGCTCCTAGCCTTGCATCCTGCGTGAGAGGGGACCTGGAATATTCCCTGATCCCAACAGGGTCCTGGATTGCATGGTTCCCCCTCAGTCATGGTCCTCCCTGTGCCACATGGGGTACGCAGCTTCTACGGGCTGAATTTATATCAGTGATTAACTGGAGCTGGACCACAACCACACCACAGGCAAGCCCTGGGCACTGAGGACATTAAGAGCAACAGACAACATCTCCTCCACTGCTTCTGACTCTGCTCCACAAGGCAAGGCAGCTCCCACACAGCAGGCATCCAGCCTAACTCCCAGCAGGGAGAGTGTGAGATGTCTGTGGATGAGCCCACAGGGACTACAGGATTCTGTGGGAAGACATCTGGTAGCTTCTGGAGCAGCTGCAGCAGCCAGGACACATGAACTACAGTGGAGGTGAGCTATAGGAACAGGTAGCTGATCTGAATCCCTGAGGGCAGGCTGGAATGGTCACTCAGGGCTATTAGAGTGAAGGCCAGCCAAGGGCATACAATGTGTCATTAACATTCTCAAAGTCTTGTCCAGGAAAAAACCACTGGCCTTGACCACCAAAGTTGAGTCCAGACTCATGGGCTACAGGATAGCAGATTGAACTGAGTCTGAATTCCCATGAGTATGACCTCTGGCTGCTCCCTAGGCTCAGTATAGATGAGCATGAGAAGGCACCTTTGCTGTGTTTGCAGGAGTAGCAGAGAGCTCGGAATACATGACCCACTCCTAACCCAGACTGGAGCCACTCTGGGGAGGAGATGGCATCATTTGAGAGATGGGCTTATGCGGGACACTGTGCTCTGGTTTGTGGCACATACAGCTCCTGTCTTTCTTGCTGACAGTTCAGATCCTGAGCTGGCCTCATTAGGGACAGTCCCATGAGGAGTGGGTGTTTCGTTCCTGCTTCCCAGTTAGGGCAGGAACAAGCCCAGACGCAGTGAGTAAGGACAGTGCTTCTGTCTTGACCCAGCTTCCTTGTCCTCCCCCATCCCCCAACTCATCAGGAGCCACCCAGAGACCTTCATAGGAGTGTGGGTCATGTTAATCGGAATGCACAGCTGGAGATTAAATTCTGGGTAAGGTCTCCATACAGCCCTGGTGGCTCCCACACCCTGCCTACCTAAGTTTTCCCAATTGGGTCCTCAGGGTGGTGGAGAATCTTCTACAGGCTGCCATGAAGATACAGCCAGTTTCTTGGTAACATTGTGTTTAGCAGAGGTTCTCTGCTTCAGGCACAGAGCCTTCCAGTGAGAGGGTTTGCTGAGTAGCACACCAGGACCAGAAAAGTGTAGAGCCCTCCAGTGGTAGACATGAAGTACTGCAGGAGTTTATTTCCTGATTTCTTCACATCTACCTTGTTCTAAAGGCTTTTTGTCAGACACATAGGGACCTAAGAAACTTGAGTTTGCACCCCCATAGGGAACCCAGGACACTAAACCAGCAGCCCTGTTAAACGTCGGCAGAGGACAGTCTGGGCTCTGTGTTTATAGAATGGCTCTAGACTGGTATGAAGACTGATTGACCAGCCAGTCAAGGAGAGTTAGGGACAGTTAGAGACTTGGAGGAGAGCATGAGCGGCAGACACAGCAGAGTCCAGGCCAACAGTGGAACCAGTTCATTTAATAGAGAAGCATATGCCCTCCCAAAAGGCTGTCAGCTTAAGGCACTGCACTGAAGACCTGACCCAATAACATGCCCAATTTACACATCACCCACCTGTGGCTTGTGGAGGGTCCTCAGGGTAGATCCTAAAGTCCATCATGGCTGAAAGGCAGAAGTTTGCACATCATTGCAATGTGGAGGCTACTCTCTGCTGATTGGACCCACACACTCTGTGAAAAAGTTTGCTTAAGTGAAAGTTGGCCCTCCTTGAACTCTGGTCTTCCAGGGTAGTGTGTGTTGACCACATGCAGAGCCATTCCTGAAAAACGTAAGAGCCAAAATTCAACAATAGGGAGAGAATCCTGTGCCAGATGGAATCCCTCAGGCCAGTGTGGATTCAGAGACATCCTATGCCATGGCATGGAGGCTCCCAAGAACTTCTAGGATCAATGTGAGCCACACCGGAGGCCACAGTCCATCCTGGGAGAACATTAAAGTATCTGGAATTATCAGGGACCCTAAGGTAGGTTCGTCAGAATATGGAGCTGATGCATGGTGGGATGCTTGGAGGATACAGCCTAAGGCATCGTAGAGGAAAGTGTGTTATGAGAGCTAAGACAGAGCAACCACACAGTCTGAGAACAAGTTTGCTTAAGTGAAATTTGGCCGTCCTTGAACTCTCTGTTCTTCCAGGGTAGGATGGCCTATCGGGCCCAGGACAGAGCGACTATGCCAGAATTACAATGGTCTGTAATAGAGATGGAGAAGGTGTCAGGATGGGACTTGGGCAGTGGATGGAGCTCTATGACTGCAAAGCCTGCCTAGGCTCCCAGGACCCAGAGCTGGCTGCTGCAGGAAGTCCTAGATCACAACTCTGCCGTTCCTCTTCCCAGGTCTTGCTTTTAACTACTGGACCCAACACAAAGCCTCCCTTGCAGGCTTACCAGAGCATGAAAACGAAATGGCCACCTCCTGTAACAAGAAACACTTCTAGAAGAGGAAGGAGACATCAATACATTCACAAAACCTTCAACTCGAAATCTGTCTTGCCAATAAGTGTGCAGGGATAAAGGTAAAGCAGATATTGAGGGACCAACCAGTCAATGACTGACACAAAGTGAGATCTGTCTCATGTGACAGACACAACCTCTGACGCTATTTATGATATTCTTTCTGATTTACTTGCAGACAGAAAAGTAGCACACCTGTCTCCAGAGGCTTCACTCAGCAGCTGAAAGCCACAGCCAATCCTCAGATGGAGCTCGGGAAGTCTTGTGGAAGAGTGGGGGGAGAGTGACAAGGAAACTGGTTGGGTTAAAACACTACAAGAAGTCCCCTACCGTCAGATACCTTGGACCATGGAGTATGCTAGAGCCTGTGCAACCAACCCCAGAGCCGGGTTAGCTATCTGCAGTTGGTCTCCATGTGGGTCATCTGACAAGTAGATCCAGGACTGTCACAGTCTGTGTTGCCTGCCATTGGATCTGTTCCCCATACCCGGACTGCCTGATTGTAAATCTGTGGGGCAGAATGTGCTCGGGCCACCTGGGACTAGATGTCCCGGGGTGGTGTGGTACCCAGGGACTCTCCCCTTGTCCAAAGAGAAGGGAGAGCATTATGGTAGAAAGGATTTGTAAGGTGGGACTGGGAAGAAAAGAGGGAGAGTGACTGGGATCAGGATGTAACATGAATAAAGAAGACATTATTGGAAGTAAAAAAGTTAGCCTGGAAAATGGAAAGATTGATAAGTGGCTAAGAGCACTGAATGCTCTTTCAGAGGTCCTGAGTTCATATCCCAGCAAACACATGGAGGCTCACAAATGTCTCTAATGACATCTGATGCCCTCTCTGGTCTTTCTAAATACAGCTACCCTGTACATATGCATAACGAACGATTGATTGAATGAATGAATGAATGAATGAATAAATAAATAAATTTTACCTAGTCTTAGTTATCAGGCAATGAATAAAATGTCGAGATTATGTTCAAACCCATGTCATGGATTGCCTGGATCTTTTAGATCTTCAGGAAACATCTCAACGAAGAACAAGAGAGGCTGGAGAAGAATGGGGAAGGCTTTGATCCCTGAAGTTCCTCAGTGTCCACTAGCACAGCACTTGTCCTTGGGAGATGACATCTTTCACTCTTCCTGACTGTTGCACCAATCAGAATTACAAGCTCTGTGGATGACCCTGTAAAAGAGGACAGTTGCTCTTGGCCCAATATGGAGGTTCCTGACCTCTCAGCAAGCTCACTGCTGACTTTTGAGGTCTCTGGAGGTGGAGCAAAATGAAGACACACAGAGTAGCCTCAGGTTGAGTCAGCCAGGCCCAGGGGGCTCAGTGGTGTCTCTCAGATTCCCAGGCCCTCCCTGAGATTGAACACACTACACAGTGTAAGAGGATTAGTGGATAACCAGGAAATGCATTTGCTCAGTTGTCTGGCTCTGTAGGAGGGAAATAAATCACAGTGGGAAGCTTCAGGACAGTCAGGTGACCTGAGCCCTCCACAGAGTCTAAGTCCAGACTCACAGACATTCATCTGTCCACAAGTCTCCTAAACACAGGCCTTGACTGACCTGCAGTCCAGAGTATGTTATTATACAGTGTCGCTTAGAGAGAGGACATACTTTCCAATTAGGCCTTTTCTGTGTCACACTGAGTCTGGGTTTATGGTACAGCTGATGCAGATGGGGACTGGCCACAAGTGGCAGTCTATCGCAGATCATGAAATAAATAAATAAATAAATAAATAAATAAATAAATAAATAAATACCCACTTATCTCACTGCCTGCAATCCTCATTGTCACCACAAGGGAGCGCTGCTTTGACCTTCTCAGAAATAAAAGCTGACTTCCCTCAGGGAAATGGATGGATGGATGGATGGATGGATGGATGGATGGATGGATGGATGGATGGATGGATGGGTGGGTGGGTGGGTGGGTGGGTGGATGGATGGATGGATGGATGGATGGATGGATGGATAGACAGAGAAGTGATTTGACTTAATCAGTTTCTTCCAGTCCTACTTTTCTGGTCGAAAACACACTGAACATGTCTGCTGCATGTGCTTGTTCTTCATTTCTGCTTTCTTTGGCTGTTCATTCAAGGCAGCTCCCTTAGAATCTGCTCCTCTAAATAAAGGTCCATCTGTGGAATGTATAGCTTCTCAGTTAGGAGCTAAGGGATTCTTGGAAGGAGTTCCCAAAATCCCCTCTGGGGCAGTTGCCAGTGTTCTCTACTTCAGACAGCAGCTGCATGAAGCAAACACACACCTGTCTGAACATTCCAGCTTGGGTGCACGTCACAGTGCACCTGCCCCAGGGTCCCTGCCAGTTGCATATGCCTCAGGGCCACAACTACAAGATCCCTTCCCCAGGATTCATGCCCCCTTGCATCTCCCCCAGGATTCCTGCTCTGTTGTAACTGGACCAGGGTCCCTGCCCGGTTGTTCCTGGCTCACGTTTCCTACTCAGTTTTACCTGCCCCAACGACCCTGGCCCACTGCACCAGCCTCAGGGATCCTGTCCCATTGTGCCCAACATGCTGCACCTTCCTGAGAGTACCTACTAACTGTTCCTAGGTGGCATTTTTCAAAATCTAATTCAAAGATCTTGCCAGTCAGAACCCATTGTCTTTGGTAACACCAAGTAGATATTTGCAGGGCTTCCTCACCTACACTTAATCAATCCCTTCTCTCAGTTGTCCATGTGGAAGCAAAGAAACTAGCAGCAGAACATGGATTATTCAACCAGGATATCAGCAGCCCTAGAATTCTCATGAGATGGGCTGATGTGACTGTGATACAGGGGTGGCAGGGAAGCTTTGACACTGAACAAGCCCAGAGTGCTGCCTCTGCTCACATTGTGCCAGCACCTTAGCCTACCTCTAGATGTCCTAAACTCTGAGAGGAGGAAGGAGATCTTCCTACATAGAAGATGTTCTCTGAATCTGTGCTGGCCAAGGTCAAGCCAGAGTGTTTGAACATGCCAGTTCCAGCCCCTGAGGGTTCTCTGCCTGCCTGGTGTTTTGTTGTGCTTTATGTCTGGCAAGGTGAAGATGTGGCCCATACTAGGAATATCTTTGAAGACAACTGCCCTGGGTTCCCATGCTAAAATTCAATTAGGGACTGACATGGACCTAAATAACAACAAGACAGTGCCAAGACCATGAGTTCCAAAATCAAGAGCAAATGGGGCCTTGATGGTATCCTGTGCTGATCTGACAGGAGTCAGCACACACAATTCTCCTGCACATCCAATGCCCCTTGGAAAAATCCTCTGTCAAGGGTAAGTGATGCCTCATGAGAATGAACTGTCAGCGTAGGACAAGACACTTGGGACTACTGTCCTGAACTCACCAGTCTCAGATGAATGGGCTTTGAAAAGTTTTCAGGACACAGAATAGGGGTGTGTAAGCAAGTGCAGGTAATCCTTGGGAAACACATAGTTCCTGAGGAGGTTCTGAGATATGTTGGATCCACTCCTGGAAAAGGCAACATTGTGTTCAGGGGGGTAAGAAAGCAGGAGCCTGCTGATGTTTTCACAGTATTGCATGGGAACAGTAACAATGCCCTTAGGAGCAGGATGTCCTAGCACTCTCAGATCAAGCAGACAGCCTAGAGCCTATTAGGCCCATATCCCAAGAGAATGCCGCTCATGTGTGAAGCTTCTATAGCCAGGAAGCTGGAGTAGGGAACAAGGACATTGTCGCATTAGGGGTTTACTGCTGAGAACAGACACACCATGACCAATGCAGCTCTTATGAGGACAACATTAATGGACACAGGATTGCAGGTTCAGAGACTCAGTCCAGTATCATCAAGCTGGGAGCATGGCAGCATCCAGGCAGTCATGGTGCCAGAGTAAGTGAGAGGTTTACATATTCATCTGAAGGCTGCTTGGGGAAGATTGGCTTGCATGTGGATAGGAAAAGGGTTTTAAAGCCCATGCTGACAGTGACACACCTACTTTAACAAGACCACGCCTCCTAATATTGCCACTCCCTGAGCTAAGCATATACAAACCATCATAGACATCTTGCAGGAGGGTGGTACTGTTCTATCAGAGAGAAGCCTCTGCTCCCGTTAATATACTGAGGTCAACCCTGGGTAGGGCACAGAGCCCTCCACACATCCTGGGACTCAGGGAGGCATCCTATGAAAGAGCTTTTTCCTAGAAGGACACATGGGTGAAGGCCTCCCTTCCAGCCAGGCTGTAGGGAGTCTCCAATGCTAAACTCTGTCTTTTTGCAGAAGTGAAACAATGAAAATTCACCCTTAACAGTACAGTGAATAGCAAAAATGGTGAAAGGTATAAAAAGAACCAATTAGTACCAGAGCATGAGGATTGGTTTTATATGAAATGTGGGTGGGTGCAGTGCAGTATCCTCCTCCATGTACCCACATGTTCAGTAACTACCCTGTTCGATGCAGCTTTACACAGAACCATCTGGAATCCATTCACTGAGGGACTCCATCCCTGGACTGGAAGCCACAGGTGGGACTTTTGTATCCAGGTCTCCCAGCCCTGGGACAGGGATGCATGGATAAAGTGGAGAGAAGCAGACTGGAATGGTGCAGAGGTTATCCTGCCAACAACCCCAAGCCCCCAGCTGCATGACAATGTAGAACAGCGAGCAGTTTCCCAGCCAGCCTCACTCCCCATAGACAAACTTCTTCCAGTCCCTCCTTATGCCAAGGAAAGAAAAGCAAAAAAAGTAGGGGCAGGGAAAGAAAAATTGCTCTACTCCCAGGAGCCAAGGACAAGCCCCCTCCCATCCTCTGATCTGACCCCATAACCAGCCACAGCCAAGTCCTGGGCTCATCTCTAGAGGCACATGGACCCAGGCAGATGAGCCCTTGATCACAATCGGCTCCTCAAAAGCATCCTATGGGTGTCAGTCCTAAGTCCATGAATCGGAGGTGCTCTGCACAGCTATTCAGAGAAGCCTTCTCTTGATCTCTGTGAAGATCTCTCTGTTGGATGTCAGAGGAGGGTGTCCATCCAGCATCAATCCAGGGACTGTGGCCCTCTAATGTGTTAGCCCATGTGAACCTCCCCACAGAGCCCCACCTGTCCTTGTGCAACTCCTCCTTGATCGCCTTTTATAGGAAGATATTTAGGGTCCCTTGCAGGAGGCAGGGAAAATGGCACACAGCTGAGGGTGGTAGACAAAACTGGGAACACATCAAATATTGAGTTGGTGTGAGGCTCCCTAAGCCATGCTTGGGCAGGTCTGTGCCAGCGATCCCATAAGACCCTTTGATTCTCCCCATGTACACAGCAGGAACCAATTGCCAGGCCTACCCTCTGCCCAGAGCAAAGGGAGATTGGAACTTGGATTCCAACCCTGGCCATTCCTATAATACCTGACCTTGTAACCCTTGCTCCCTTTGGGGCTCAACAGTCCCCCTCAAATGTAGACAACAATGTCTAGATGGTGTTCACAGCTTTTCTTGCCTGAAACTGTACTTTGTTTGATACTACAAACCAGGAAGTAGGGACTTAAACTTGAGATCACTGACTCAGGCTAGGGAGGACTCCAGGGCACCTGAGCTCAGCTGCAAAGGCAGAAGCTGAACCACAGTGAGCAGAGGTGGCACACTTTGCTGTTTCTTTCCTTTTCTGCTCTCAGGCCTTTCAGTGAACTCTACAGATGAGGATCTTTCCTCCCAGGCTTAGTGTCTGCAGCCATGAGAGTCCTCTACAGGGGACTCCAAACCCCAGAAGAGTCTTCAGAAGGAAAGCGCTACACACTGCACTGCCCCCAGCAATCTGAGAAACAGAGACCCTTTCTGGGCTTGGGCCAGTCAGTGCTCAATAGTTAGCTTCTGGCTGCACTGGCTGCTCACAAATAACACAGCAGACTGGGTCCTGTGACCTGGCTGTCACAGACTGTGATTGAGAATTCATTTCAACTGTGTCAGCATAGCCACTCTGTTCCTTCTGGCCCCAGGTTGCACAGGGCTCCTTGTCCTCATACATGCCTCTTCCATCACTGGACCTTAATATTTAAAGTGAGCCCTACACTCAGGATGGACTTGGTTTTCTATACATCATGCCAACCTCTGTGTATAGGAAGTGTCTGCCTGTGTATGCATACCCCCTTATGTGCCTAGGTGTCCATGCATACCACTACCCCATGTCCTGTCAGAGGCCATCCTCTGACAGGTCCTCACGCCTGCATGTCAGACCACCTGTCTTCAAGCCCCAACCCCTCCCCACTCCACAGATGTTGAGCTTATGGGCTTTGCTGATGCATCCAACATTGATGGGGGTTTTGGGGATTGAAACTCAATTCCTTACCCTTGGGAGGCAAGTGCTCTGCCTATCCCTGCAGCTTTGTCTCAGGTGTTTGATGATAACCTAGAGCCTTTCTGAGGATTTATGAAATCAGTGTCATCTTGATGGGTCAGTTTAGAAACACAGCTTTGTTTTTTTTTATTTTTTTTAACAGTGTACCATCAGTTTGAGGCTAATCATTCAGAATTCAATGAAAAAGTGACACCCTGAGTGTAGACATGACGACTTTGAAGCAGGAGGCATAGAAAACATTCAAAACAGAGAACCGAGGAGAGGTAAACATCTTACAGGCTTTGATTTCTAAAAGCCTTAAATCTCTCCATAGCCCACAGAAGCCAGAGCCTGGAAGCCCTTCCCAACCATGTCATGACAGGTCCTATTGTGACCTAATGAGGAGCGACTGTGAGGCGTCCCAGCCAACAGATGTTAAGCTGTTGCCAGGCCTGGATTTCTTTGAGTGCTTTGAGAGGAGGTGTGGAGTGGAGCCCTCTGCGACTTGTTTGTATCTTGTGAGCTGTGTGTGGTTGTATTGGATTTTACTGTACTGTGTATATGTGTATGTATCAGTGTGTGTAAGAGATTGTGTGCTGACAGATTTGCCTGTGTGTGAGTGTGTGTACACTTTTGCTTGTGTGTTTGTCAGTATATGTAGGAGTGTGTGAGTTTACAGGTTTGTTTGTGTGTATGTTTGTATGTGTGTACCACTTCTTTTGTGTGTGTGTGTGTCCCTGTGTGTGTGTGTGTGTGTGTGTGTGTGATGTGCATTTTTCCAGGTTTACTTGTGTGTAAGTATGTGTGTGCCTGTTCCTACGTGAGTGTGTTTTGTATGAATCTGGGTGTTTGTCTGTGTGTGTGCCTGTGTGTGTGTGTGTGTGTGTGTGTGTGGGTGTGTGTGTGTTTGTGTGTGCACGCACGTGCCCATCCCCTTTTGCCCCTTGTATCTATATTACCTGCACCTCAGTGCAAAAGAGTGTACAGGCTAGAAGTCACCCTGGCTCCTGTTCCTGAGGCAGGTTCTCAACCTCATTTTCAAGACAGGCTCTCTCACTGGCCTGCAGCTGCCCAAGTACCTGTCTTGGGTCTCCAGTGGCTCCCAGGAATTTGATATGCCAACCCCATAATATCAGATTAAAGGCCTACGTAGACTGCTGGCTGCTTATTTATGGATTGATTTTTTTCTATGTGTTTAAGAGATAGAATTAGGCCATATATTCTCAAGACCACTGGCTATTTCCTTATTGTGGTTTTGTTTTATTTATTTATTTATTTATTTATTTATTTATTTATTTATTTATTATGGATTGCTGGATTCATTTTGGTGGTGGTTTTTAGGTTCTCACATGCTATATTACTGCTTTGATTATTTACGGTTCTGCAGTCGGATGATTAACTCTATCTCCATTTTCAATGCCCTGCGGTTTCATCCTTTTACATTATTCCTGTTTCTCTATTTATTGAGTACAAGCAATCATTGGCTTAGACTTGATACAAATTTGCCCTTTGTGACACTTTGACTCTTCGGCCTTTGTTTAAGGTTTACTATTCACTGATATTTAACTGCCTCATTCCTTGTGGTTGGTTAATTTTAATTTTCAGTATTTTGCTCTGGAGAGTTGTGGATTTTTGTGGATCACTAGGTCCTGAAATTCAATGGAGTTTTCCCTTAAGTGTTGGCTTTTTACATTTGTTTGTTTTGTCTCATACTTAGTCTTTCTCCTCTCATTTCTTTCATCTGACCATTTTCTTCAAACAATCCATTCACAGTATTGATCAGCTTTGGCCGCCCAATCCTATTGTAATATGACGATTTTTATTTTCATCATTACGTTTAGTATTTGTGTGCTCTTGGCTTTCTCTTTTGGGGTTGGTTATTTGGGTGGCTTTTACTTATGATTCTTCATATTTCCCCCTGTTCATAATTTTACTCTATTTTTCTAGTCTAGTCTTTTCTTTGTTATTATTTTTTTCTTTTTGTTTCATTTGTTTCTTTTAGGTTCCACATGTGTAATTTTAGTTCCTGAATTGCTCCATCTTTTTCATTATTTGATTCCATTTGTTTGTTATTTTTAGGTAGCATTAGTACTGATAAAATGCCTACAGAGACTGAGGAGGAGTTACCACCTTCTAGTCCCGATCCCAGTATCTCTCAGGAGGGAACCTTTCATTCCCAATATAAAGTACTGAAGACTATTGGAAAAGGAAGCCATGCCAAGGTCCTCCTGGCCCACCGCCGGCTCACAGGAACCCCAGTGGCGGTCAAAGTTCTCCGAAAGAACAAGCAGTGGTTCCGGCCAGCCATGACAGAAGCAAACATAATGAGAAAGATCAACCACCCCAACATTGTTTCTCTCTTACAAGTCATTGAAAACAAAACTAGAATATACCTCATAATGGAGCTGGTGGAAGGCCAACAACTCTACCAATACATCAGAGAGTCAGGGCACATAGAGGAGGATGAGGCCCGGCAAATATTTGAACAGATATTATCAGCAGTGAGCTACTGCCATGGAAAGGGGATTGTTCACTGAGACCTGAAAGTGGACAATATAATGATTGATAAATCAAAAAGGTCAAAGTCATCGACTTTGGGCTTAGCACCGAAACACAACCTGGACAAATGCTAAACCAGCACTGCGGTGCGTATTCTTTTGCTTCCCCGGAACGCTTCCTTGGACTTCTGTATGACGGGATGAAGAATGATATGTGGACAATAGGAGAGGTCTTGTATTATATGGTAGTGGGAAAGCTCCCATTTGATTCTGTGATCATCCAAGAATTACAAAAACAAGTTGTTGCAGGGGTGTATCCTGCCCCCTGTGGGGTTTCAGAAGAACTGGAGAACCTCCTTAGTCAATTACTAACAGTAAATCCAATGTATAGACCAACAGCCAGCGAGGTGATGAAACACGCCTGGTTCAAAGAACACGGGAAGGGGTTCACAGTTCGTTGTGAAGAACTGCTTCCCCTCAGGCCAGACCCTGAAATTTTGGGTGCGATGAAATGCATGGGATTTCAAGCCTCTGTAATAAAATACTCTCTAATAAAAAGAAAATATAATGAGGAAATGGCAACTTATTACTTCCTACAACAGCAGCCTCTCCCGGGGTATGGCTGCACAGCCCAGGCACAGCAAGTGAGTCCCATTGCAGCCCCATTTCCTAGCCTTGACCCTGCTGCTGCTTTTAGATTACAAAGAAAGAGGAGTGGAAGCCTGCCAGTCCTTGGCACCTTGCAGGTGTCATTCTCCCAAGGTCACGTATCTCATTATGGCCAGAAGGTTCATCCAAAAAGAGGAAGAAGGTCCAACAGGAGAAACAGCAATAGCGCCAGCAGCATTAGCAGCAGAAGGAGGAGGAGGAGGAAGAGGAGGATTCCCCAACACCAATCTCCTCCCTCCTCTTGATTTCTCCTCTTCCCAGCAGGGACCCAATATGAATGATGAGTTCCCCACTCTACAGAGTTGTCTTGTTGACCCTCCCTTCAGATGGACTCCATCTCCCCTTAGGCCAATAGCTCCACAGGGTGAGAACTAGAGGGTCATGGGATCATGGACTCTTCCATGGGCTACTAATCCATAGATAAACGGGCCTGTAATACCAGACACTCAAGACACACAGTAGGTAGGGGGATCAGAACTTCAAGGCTAGCCTGGTCTACATCATGAGTTTAAGATCAGCTTGGACAACTTAGTGACACCCTTTTTCTAGAGGTGAGGAGGGCTAAGGCTACTAACTCAGTGGTAGAGTACTCGTGGGGAAACAGACTGCTGTCCATTGATACCTCTCCTTCCTTGCTCGGAAATACACAATGGTATTAGAAGCATCATAGGTTCCTGGCCTAGCATCCACTATTCTATTTGCTACATCATTAAGGGTGCAGTTTTTGGTATTTTGGTCAGGGATCAAATCTATGAAATAAAACTTAAGCAATACTCTCATTGCTGTCATAGTGGGAGGTGGATGATAAATGCTTGCCCACCTGCATCAGTACAAAGCTGGTTCCTTGGACTCCCTGCAAACACATCACTGCTAACTGTGTGCCTTGTATAGGCTTTTCCAGCACTGTCATAGCTTGAAAACCTTCCCTGCTATGGACCCTTGAGTGGGCATCCTGCCTTTCTCAGTCTCAGAATGGAGCAAAGATCCCCTGCTCACCTCTAGGCTCACAGGTCAGGGACCTCTTCCATCCCATAGTGAACAAGACTGGCACAGCTGCACACACCTTGGAAAAAGAATGTATTGGCAACCCTTAACAAAAAAGATGGTTCTTACTTTCGATTATGGCATTCTATAAAATACGGGTATTTCCTGGTATAATTACACATGTCATTGATTGTGTGTGTGCGTATGTTTTTTGAGGTTGGAGGGGGATAATTCATTTCTCTAAGCCCCTTCCTCAATGCTGGGTGATAAACATTGACTCTCATATAGATTTTAATAATTATACATTTATTTATATATTTTTAAGATTCGTTTATTTTTCCAACTTTTGTAGCTCTTTCTGTGTGTGTGTGTGTGTGTGTGTGTGTTTGTGTGTGTGTGTGTGTGTGTGTGTAATTAGATATAATACTCAGGGTCAGTAATCCTACCCTTGAGCTACCTTATAACTTTTTATGTTTTAAACAGCTTTATTACGATATCTTTGATATATAAAGCTGATATGTGCTAGAGGTGAGCATCTTGATGTTCTTAAAGACATGTTCTTCCGCAGATACAGAACGCGAGCTGGCTAAAATCCTTGCTACTCCTGCAGATTAACCTTGTCATGCACTGAAGCAATGGGGCACATAGTAAGCACACTCCCTGAGCTGCTTCCTAGGTTGGTAGCACTGGCTCCATCCCAGGCACAGCTGGAGTGTGCAGCTGTAAGGTTGAGGACCTGCACTCAGGACACTGGGCCCCAGGAGCACCTCACCTGCTGGTCATCCTGTGTACCTCTGAATGTCACTCCTGGGTTCTCACTGCCTGGCACTTAACCATAGACACCACTGTAGAACTGTCTAAGGCCAGAAGGGCAAAAACATTGTTGTTATAAATTTCTACTATGGAAACATCAAATGTTGTGCTTCTTGAACAGTTTTATGAAATGAACCTGGGAGAAACGCAAGAAATATGGCCTGAAGTCTCTTCTGGAACTGCCACTCCAGCATAAGCGTCCACAGGCAGTCAGTCTCCTCTGCACTACCGTCCCCCTTGTTTTGCAACTCATGGATCTCCTTGCTTAGCATATGCACAAGGTGCATTTGCTGTTGCTTCTCCAGCTTCTTCCTGACATCTTATTTTTATGGGTCTGGAGACAGACTCCCCAGAGGACAGCACCTCTTTTCTGATAGTTATGAACTGCAGATCCCTGTGCTCAATAGTGGGGGGCTGCTGCAGGGACTACAACACCAGAATGACTGTTTCTTGGGGCCTCTGCAGTGTGGAAGGTTTTCCTGGTTTGGTCGGTGTGGTCAAAGAAGAGAAGGAAGCAAGTTCAGGGAATGAGAGTGCATCTGTCACCCTTTCCTCTCCTGCTCCCTGTGCTTCCTCTCTGCTTCCTTGTCCAGACAGGCCTTCTATATCTCAGACCACCACTGCTGCTCCTCACTCTTTTTTCCCAGCCACCTGTGCAGACTGGGATGCTGCCTTGTTTGCAGAAGGAGGGGGGAGTGGCAAATCCACTGAAATGCCACCAATATCTGGTGTAGTGGACCTGTGGTAGAGGAGGTGGTGGAGGGAGGTCTGTTCATATGGGCTGGGAGACAGTCACAGGGGTGGGCAGCACCTCTGCTGGGGTTTCCCAATGGCCAGGACCACTCTTGGTCAGAGTGGAAGCAGGGGCAACTGACTTGGAGGAAGAGTTCAGGTGTTCCTGGCTGCATGTGCTAGATTCCACTGAGGACCTCTGGATCCACATATCACTGTCACATTAGAGACCCTTGCCAGCCTCTACTCAGTGGAGCTCAAGTAGGTTAAACTTCCTGAAGCTCTTCCTTGGATGGGGTAAGAGGCTGAGAAAAGAAAAGAGGAAGCTATACTACTTCAGGGACTCACCAGAGATATTAGCAAAATTTCATGCATGTTTCTTCCTCACAGAGGAGGTAACAAAAACTGGGGAATGGTTACATAACCAGACCTGACACTGCTTTATGGCTCACTGGCCAAGTAGCCAGCTGTTCCTGTGTCTACAAAGGAATAAAAAGATTTTTTCTATACACTGATGCATGCTGTTTGTGGCATTGCCACTCCTGAAATTTAGCTCCTAACTTCAGGTCTAGGTAGAGGGGTCTGTTCTTGTGAAATGTAAAGAAGTAAACAATCAGATGCTTAAAACTGCATAAAAGGCGTACTTTTTCCTCAGGTATCTGTTTTACAATCTTTTAAAAAGCATTCATGGGGGTTGACACCCCGAAACAAGCTTTGCCATTTCAGGAAAAGTGTGATGGAGGGAAGAATTGTATGGTGGGTTACTGGGAAGACAGGATTGTAAAGGAAATAAATAAATGGTTTTCTAAAAAGCATGTATTTTAAATGCCCTGCTAAAAACTATAATTTTGACACTATGCTTTCAATAAAAAACATTTCACATTTTCTT
Source organism: Rattus norvegicus (assembly GCF_021556685.1). Lineage (NCBI taxonomy): Eukaryota > Metazoa > Chordata > Mammalia > Rodentia > Muridae > Rattus > Rattus norvegicus. The sequence continues at coordinate 64,900,313 of NC_141534.1, read as the reverse complement.
ATTTACTCATTTAAACTAATTCTCATTTTCCCAGATTCATTAATTTAGTATTAATTTACTTGAGTAGCGTAATAAAAATAAAACTGAAAAAATAAAAAGTAAAAATAAAAGCTGAGTCAGGGTCAGAAGAGGATTCACAATACTGCACCTAACAGACTGTGAATATATCTAGTAAACCGTACCATCAGATCTGATCTGTATCATGATCCAGAAGTATTTCTCAGCATCATGCACTCAGTCTCAACTAACTTCTTCCTTGAAAAGCTGAGCAAGAGCTGTGGTAGGAGCTACTACATGGGACTTTTAGGGTCTCACTTTATAAAAATAATTTATGTGTATGAGTGTTTGCCCAGCATGTGTAGACATGAATGCTTGACTGGTGTCCAAAGAACTTAGGAGAAGGTTTCAAATCCCCTGAAATTAGAGGTTTAGGCAGTTGTGAGCTAACACTGGTGTTGCAAAATACTGAACCATCTTTCCAGCCCCAGATTTTGATAACTTTTAGGAGGAGCCATATCTCAATACAGGATTACTATATGTTGGCTAACCTGGCTTGAGTCACTAGCTCTTACCTCTCTGCACCATGGAGGACAATGGCTGGGTAAGACAGGTGGACAGGCAGTGAGAGAGGATGCCTTGATTTGCAACTTCCAGTGTAACCATGGAACTGGTTGTAGTCATGAGTTCTGCTGCCCTAGGAAGAAAATATAAAGAAACAGCGCTCACTGTCATAGAGGAGTCTATGTTCAGAATACTTGTGCTTAGGTTCCTCAGCCTGGTTGCTGTTTGGGGAAATAAACCAGACTTTCAGAAGATTATGTCCTGTCCACATCACTTATGATAATTAATTATAAAACAGGTAAATATATTCTATTCTATAACATTAACATTAAGATATTTTAGAAGCTCTAAGTATATGTGTACATATTTATATAATTATTTAATAAAATGTTCTATACTAATATACATTCTTATGAGTGAACCCAAAATGAGATTCATGTGCTCAAAGAAATAGGGTTATAGTGAAGGTAAGCTTTTACCTTCACAAAGAGCTTTTACATCACTTCTTTTTGAATTCAAATTTCAAAATTAAATGCAAACTATCACTTCAGTACACTAAAACTAACCAATTAGTTGACGCGTTTAAGTGACCAATTAGTCATACCTTTCCTGAGAAAGTCCATCCAGACTAAATTCATCCACAATGAGGAGTTGGTCATGGGCACCTAGTTGTCCAACCTGAGCCACCAGAAGGGTGTAGGGAGAAAAGAAAAAAGGCAGCGTCACTGGTTGCTGCCGCTGCGGAGAGCTCATAGGCAGCACCCCACGAGCAAACTTGAGCCTCGGGACCACAGGTAAGACCAACTTTTCTGCTGCAAGAGACCTGCCTGGTGAACTCAGGACACACAGAGGCAAAAATCCTCTAGGACCAGGCACTTCCGGGGTTTACCTAGAGTCCCAAACCCGCGGATTCCGAAACGCAGCAGCTCTCTGCTCCCGAACCCTGTGGGAGAGAGACCTCACCGCCTGGTCAGGTGGGCACTCCTGAGGCTGCAGAGCAGAGGAGACCACCAACACTGCCCACCCCAGCCCACATCCCTGGCCCAAGAGGAAACTGTATAAGGCCTCTGGGTTCCTGCAGAGGAGGGCCCAGGAGCAGCAGGACCGCTGCGTCTGAGACACCGCCAGAACCTTAAGGGACAGACCAGATAAACAGTTCTCTGCACCCAAATCCCGTGGGAGGGAGAGCTAAACCTTCAGAGAGGCAGACACGCCTGGGAAACCAGAAGAGACTGCACTCTGCACACATCTCTGACGCCAGAGGAAAACACCAAACACCATCTGTAACCCTGGTGCACGGAAGCTCCCGGAAAGGGCGGTGCAGATCTTCCTGGTTGCTGCCACCGTGGAGAGCTCATAGGCAGCACCACACGAGCAAACTTGAGCCTCGGGACCACAGGTAAGACCAACTTTTCTGCTGGAAGTGACCTGCCTGGTGAACTCCAGACACAGGCCCACAGGAACAGCTGAAGACCTATAGATAGGAAAAACTACACGCCCGAAGGCAGAACACTCTGTCCCCATAACTGGCTGAAAGAAAACAGGAAAACAGGTCTACAGCACTCCTGACACACAGGCTTATAGGACAGTCTAGCCACTGTCAGAAATAGCAGAACAAAGTAACACTAGAGATAAACTGATGGCGAGAGGCAAGCACAGGAACCCAAGCAACAGAAACCAAGACTACATGGCACCATCGGAGCCCAATTCTCCCATCAAAACAAACATGGAATATCCAAACACACCAGAAAAGCAAGATCTAGTTTCAAAATCATATTTGATCATGATGCTGGAGGACTTCAAGAAAGACGTGAAGAACTCCCTTAGAGAAACACAGGAAAACATTAATAAACAAGTAGAAGCCTACAGAGAGGAATCGCAAAAATCCCTGAAAGAATTCCAGGAAAACACAATCAAACAGTTGAAGGAATTAAAAATGGAAATAGAAGCAATCAAGAAAGAACACATGGAAACAACCCTGGATATAGAAAACCAAAAGAAGAGACAAGGAGCTGTAGATACGAGCTTCACCAACAGAATACAAGAGATGGAAGAGAGAATCTCAGGAGCAGAAGATTCCATAGAAATCATTGACTCAACTGTCAAAGATAATGTAAAGCGGAAAAAGCTACTGGTCCAAAACATTGGTCCAGGACTCAATGAGAAGATCAAACCTAAGGACAATAGGTATAGAAGAGAGTGAAGACTCCCAGCACAAAGGACCAATAAATATCTTCAACAAAATCATAGAAGAAAACTTCCCTAACCTAAAAAAAGAGATATCCATAGGCATACAAGAAGCCTACAGAACTCCAAATGTATTGGACCAGAAAAGAAACACCTCCTGTCACATAATAGTCAAAACACCAAACGCACAAAATAAAGAAAGAATATTAAAAGCAGTAAGGGAAAAAGGTCAAGTGACATATAAAGGCAGACCTATCAGAATCACACCAGACTTTTCACCAGAACCTGCAAAAGCCAGAAGATCCTGGACAGATGTCATACAGACCCTAAGAGAACACAAATGTCAGCCCAGGTTACTGTATCCTGCAAAACTCCCACTTAACATAGATGGAGAAACCAAGATATTCCAGGACAAAAACAAATTTACACAAAATCTTTCTACAAATCCAGCACTACAAAGGATAAGAAATGGTAAAGCCCAACATAAGGAGGCAAGCTATACCCTAGAAGAAGCAAGAAACTAATCGTCTTGGCAACAAAACAAAGAGAAGAAAAGCACACAAACATAACCTCACATCCAAATATGAATATAAAGGGAAACAATAACCACTATTCCTTAATATCTCTCAATATCAATGGCCTCAACTCCCCAATAAAAAGGCATAGATTAACAAACTGGATACGCAACGAGGACCTTGCATTCTGCTGCCTACAGGAAACACACCTCAGAGACAAAGACAGACACTACCTCAGAGTGAAAGGCTGGAAAACAACTTTCCAAGCAAATGGTCGGAAGAAGCAAGCTGGCGTAGCCATTCTAATATCACATACAATCAATTTTCAACTAAAAGTCATCAAAAAAGATAAGGAAGGACACTTCATATTCATCAAAGGAAAAATCCACCAAGATGAACTCTCAATCCTAAATATCTGGGCCCCAAATACAAGGGCACCTACATACGTAAAAGAAACCTTACTAAAGCTCAAAACACACATTGCACCTCACACAATAAAAGTGGGGGATTTGAACACCCCACTCTCATCAATGGACAGATCATGGAAACAGAAATTAAACAGTGATGTAGACAGACTAAGAAAAGTCATGAGCCAAATGGACTTAACGGATATTTATAGAACATTCTATCCTAAAGCAAAAGGATATACCTTCTTCTCAGCTCCTCATGGTACTTTCTCCAAAATTGACCATATAATTGGTCAAAAAACGGGCCTCAACAGGTACAGAAAGATAGAAATAATCCCATGTGTGCTATCGGACCACCACGGCCTAAAACTGGTCTTCAATAACAATAAGGGAAGAATGCCCACATATACATGGAAATTGAACAATGCTCTACTCAATGATAACCTGGTCAAGGAAGAAATAAAGAAAGAAATTAAAAACTTTTTAGAATTTAATGAAAATGAAGATACAACATACTCAAACTTATGGGACACAATGAAAACTGTGCTAAGAGGAAAACTCATAGCGCTGAGTGCCTGCAGAAAGAAACAGGAAAGAGCATATGTCAGCAGCTTGACAGCACACCTAAAAGCTCTAGAACAAAAAGAAGCAAATACACCCAGGAGGAGTAGAAGGCAGGAAATAATCAAACTCAGAGATGAAATCAACCAAGTAGAAACAAAAAGGACCATAGAAAGAATCAACAGAACCAAAAGTTGGTTCTTTGAGAAAATCAACAAGATAGATAAACCCTTAGCCAGACTAACGAGAGGACACAGAGAGTGTGTCCAAATTAACAAAATCAGAAATGAAAAGGGAGACATAACTACAGATTCAGAGGAAATTCTAAAAATCATCAGATCTTATTATAAAAGCCTATATTCAACAAAACTTGAAAATCTTCAGGAAATGGACAATTTCCTAGACAGATACCAGGTACCGAAGTTAAATCAGGAACAGATAAACCAGTTAAACTACCCCATAATGCCTAAGAAAATAGAAGCAGTCATTAAAGGTCTCCCAACCAAAAAGAGCCCAGGTCCAGACGGGTTTAGTGCAGAATTCTATCAGACCTTCATAGAAGACCTCATACCAATATTATCCAAACTATTCCACAAAATTGAAACAGATGGATCACTACAGAAATCCTTCTATGAAGCCACAATTACTCTTATACCTAAACCATACAAAGTCCCAACAAAGAAAGAGAACTTCAGACCAATTTCCCTTATGAATATCGACGCAAAAATACTCAATAAAATTCTGGCAAACCGAATCCAAGAGCACATCAAAACAATCATCCACCATGATCAAGTAGGCTTCATCCCAGGCATGCAGGGATGGTTTAATATACAGAAAACCATCAACGTGATCCATTATATAAACAAACTGAAAGAACAAAACCACATGATCATTTCATTAGATGCTGAGAAAGCATTTGACAAAATTCAACACCCCTTCATGATAAAAGTCCTGGAAAGAATAGGAATTCAAGGCCCATACCTAAACATAGTAAAAGCCATATACAGCAAACCACTTGCTAACATTAAACTAAATGGAGAGAAACTTGAAGCAATCCCACTAAAATCAGGGACTAGACAAGGCTGCCCACTCTCTCCCTATTTATTCAATATAGTTCTTGAAGTTCTAGCCAGAGCAATCAGACAACAAAAGGAGGTCAAGGGGAAACAGGTCGGAAAAGAAGAAGTCAAAATATCACTATTTGCAGATGATATGATAGTATATTTAAGTGATACCAAAAGTTCCACCAGAGAACTACTAAAGCTGATAAACAACTTCAGCAAAGTGGCTGGGTATAAAATAAACTCAAATCAGTAGCCTTCCTCTACACAAAAGAGAAACAAGCTGAGAAAGAAATTAGGGAAACACCACCCTTCTTAATAGACCCAAATACCAAAGTACCTCTGTGTGACTTTAACCAAGCAAGTAAAAGATTTGTACAATAAGAACTTCAAGACGCTGAAGAAAGAAATTGAAGAAGACCACAGAAGATGGAAAGATCTCCCATGCTCACGGATTGGCAGGATTAATATAGTAAAAATTGCCATTTTATCAAAAGCGACCTACAGATTCAATGCAATCCCCATCAAAATACCAATCCAATTCTTCAAAGAGTTAGACAGAACAATTTTCAAATTCATCTGGAATAACAAAAAACCCAGGATAGCTAAAACTATCCTCAACAATAAAAGGACTTCAGGGGGAATCACTATCCCTGAACTCAAGCAGTATTACAGAGCAATAGTGATTAAAAACTGCATGGTATTGGTACAGAGACAGACAGATATGCCAATGGAACAGATTTGAAGACCCAGAAAAAAACCCGCACACCTATGGGCACTTGATTTTGACAAGGGAGCCAAAACCATCAAATGGAAAAAAGATAGCATTTCCAGCAAATGGTGCTGGTTCAACTGAAGGTCAACATGTAGAAGAATGCAGATCGATCCATGCTTATCACCATGTACAAAGCTTAAGTCCAAGTGGATCAAGGACCTCCATATCAAACCAGATACACTCAAACTAATAGAAGAAAAACTAGGGAAGCATCTGGAACACATGGGCACTGGAAAAAATTTCCTGAACAAAACACCAATGGCTTATGCTCTAAGATCAAGAATCGACAAATGGGATCTCATAAAACTGCAAAGGACACTGTGGTTAGGACAAAACGGCAACCAACAGATTGGGAAAAGATCTTTACCAATCCTACAACAGATAGAGGCCTTATATCCAAAATATACAAAGAACTCAAGAAATTAGACCGCAGGGAGACAAATAACCCTATTAAAAATGGGGTTCAGAGCTAAACAAAGAATTCACAGTTGAGGAATGCCGAATGGCTGAGAAACACCTAAAGAAATGTTCAACATTTTAGTCATAAGGGAAATGCAAATCAAAACAACCCTGAGATTTCACCTCACACCAGTGAGAATGGCTAAGATCAAAATCTCATGTGACAGCAGATGCTGGCGAGGATGTGGAGAAAGAGGAACACTCCTCCATTGTTGGTGGGATTGCACACTGGTACAATCATTCTGGAAATCAGTCCGGAGGTTCCTCAGAGAATTGGACATTGAACTGCCTGAGGATCCAGCTATACCTCTCTTGGGCATATACCCCAAAAATGCCCCAACATATAAAAAAGACACGTGCTCCACTATGTTCATCGCAGCCTTTATTTATAATAGCCAGAAGCTGGAAAGAACCCAGATGCCCTTCAACAGAGGAATGGATACAGAAAACGTGGTACATCTACACAATGGAATATCACTCAGCTATCAAAAACAATGACTTTATGAAATTCGTAGGCAAACGGGTGTAACGGAAAATATCATCCTGAGTGAGGTAACCCAATCACAGAAAAACACACATGGTATGCACTCACTGAGAAGTGGCTATTAGCCCAAATGCTTGAATTACCCTAGATGCCTAGAACAAATGAAACTCAAGACAGATGATCAAAATGTGAATGCTTCACTCCTTCTTTAAAAGGGGAACAAGAATACACTTGACCGGGAATAGAGAGACAAAGATTAAAGCAGACAGAGAAGGAACACCCATTCAGAGCCTGCCCCACATGTGGCCCATACATATACAGCCATCCAGTTAGACAAGATGGATGAAGCAAATAAGTGCAGGCTGACAGCCGGATGTAGATCGCTCCTGAGAGACACAGCCAGAATACAGCAAACACAGAGGCGAATGCCAGCAGCAAACCACTGAACTGAGTATAGGACCCCCGTTGAAGGAATCAGAGAAAGAATTGGAAGAGCTTGAAGTGGCTCGAGACCCCATATGAACAACAATGCCAAGCAACTAGAGCTACCAGGGACTAAGCCACTACCTAAATACTATACATGGACTGACCCTGGACTCTGACCTCATAGGTAGCAATGAATATCCTAGTAAGAGCACCAGTGGAAGGGGAAGCCCTGGGTCCTGCTAAGACTGAACCCCCAGTGAACAAGATTGTTGGGGGGAGGGTGGCAATGTGGGGAGGATGGGGAGGGGAACACCAATAAAGAAGGGGAGGAGTGAGGGGGATGTTTGCCCAGAAACCGGGAAAGGGAATAACACTCGAAATGTAAATAAGAAATAATCAAGTTAATAAAAAAAACAGTGGGGAAAAAAGGCAGCATCAATGCACAGCAGCATTCCTCACACCACACAGTCAGTGCACAGCAGCATCCCTCACACCACACAGTCAGTACACAGCAGCATTCCTCACACCACACAGTCAGTGCACAGCCGCATTCCTCACACCACACAGTCAGTGCTCAGCAGTATACCTCACACCACACAGTCAGTGCACAGCAGCATTCCTCACACCATATTCAATGAACTGCAGTGTTCTTCACACCACACAGCATCCACAGCCATGAGCATCTGCACACTTTTTCACAAAGCTCGAGTGCAGAATGCCCTTCACTGATTCCTTTAAAACAAATACTGGCCACATCTGCAACACTGCCTTGGACAACGACTTAACATACATTTCCAGTTTATACCGGCCAGCACCCTATGCAAAAACAAGGTCAGAACAGCACAATGAAATCACACAGCAGGAAATGAGCAAAATCCTACCCACATATACCCTGGAATCTTGACTAGTTAGGAAAATTTCTATTTTATGGTTCCAAACTTCTAAGAAAAATACTCCTGTAAAATGGACAATTGGGTCAGAAAATGCCTATGGACTTGGAATACTCAAAATGATTATTTATAAAGTCTAAAACAGCTACAAATCTAAAGGAATGAGAAACATAACAAGTGACCAGCCCTTACCCACATCAGGACAGAAAACCAGCTTGGTACTAAATAATCCAGCATCTGCCTTCTCTATCTTCCATTTAAACATAATTTATAAATTTTAAAACAAGAAATTAACTTCTTGGAGGAAGCAGTTAACAGCATTTTGTAAGGAACTATTATCCAGAAAGTACTCTACTGGAATTCATACCCTGGAACTGAACAGTCAAATGCACTTACAATAGCATTCTATGGAAAGCTAATGAAATGTTTGAGAAAAATCTTAGGTATGGTATATAATTTCAGGATCATCAATATTCTGCTTAGAGATCATAATATAACAACAAAAGAGTTTTGGATCACATAGGGAAATATTATACAATGCAGTCAAGTGCATGAAGCCTTACCCGGACATTACTGGAATTAGCACAACATTATGTGTATACTTTTGTACTAACAATAAAAATAACTTACCATAATAACTGTGAGATAGTATATCATATAATAATGTATCATAAAAAGTGACTTCAAGAAATGAAGAAAAATTTCTAAAGAAGGAATCAAGAAGATGTTATTTTATATGCACATCATCTGTATTTCCACCCAGTAGTTAACATTTTAGTTTACCTTTTTCATTGGTGAGACTGGTCCATTTTCTCCCCTGCAGTAGGGAGTAGGGACAAGGCAGCAGTCATCAAGTATGCAGTGTGTTACTGTTTCATAGGCATACAACCTGTGTTTTATTTACATATAAATATATGGATGTATGTAATAAAATTATGAATAAAATAATAAATTACATTGTACATTAATATATAAATAGAAATTATATATTATAAAAGAGAATTGTCTTATATAGGGTTCTTTAGAGTCACAGAACTTATGGGTAATCTCTGTACAGAGAGACAATTTGTTGATGACTTGCAGTCTGTAGTCCAACTCCCCAACCATGATCAGCAGCAGGTATGAATGGGAGTCCAAGGATCTAGCAGTGGCTCAGTCCCACAAGGCAGGCAGACAGGCAGGTGAAAAAGAGAGACTCTTCCTTCTTCCAATGTCCTCATGTAAATCCCCAGCAGAAGGTGTGTCCCAGGTTAAAGGTGCATACAACCACAGCTGGATCTGGGACTTGCTTTGTCCCAGGTGACCTTGAACTCAGAGACCTCCTTGCCTTAAGCTCCTGAGATTCCTAGCCACTTTGCCTCATGATCTCCATGCCAAGATGCAGTTCAGAAACTTGTATCTCCCAGCCTCAACATCAGGATCAAAGGTGAGCTTTACAATTCTGGGTTGTAGTTCATTCCACTTATAATCAAGTTCACAACCAGGAATAGCCACTACGAGTATATACGATGTGTCATTATACATGCACAATATATATACATACATATATATATATATATATATATATATATATATACATATAAATTTGAAAACACCACAACATTTTATTAGTATATGTTAACCGAGTAAAGTGACAGATGTGGCATTTGTCTGCACATCATGCATGGGTGGGAGAAGAAATTATAAGCCCTTGCATCAAATGAGGAGCTGCAGTTAACAGCAGCTGATAGAAATTCATTCTTCCTTGGGGGAAGGCCATTGGTACGACTCCCAGTGAACAGCTGTACACACAGTATGCAAGCCTGACCAGGTCTAACAGGGCTTAATGAGATACAAAAAATGTGTTTATGTGTATTTCTGTACACACACACACACACACACACACACACACACAAACACACAAACACACACACACAGAGGGGTGGTTTAGTGGTGCTGACTTTTTTTTTTTATTAACTTGACTATTTCTTATATACATTTTGAGTGTTATTCCCTTTCCCGGTTTCCGGGCAAACATCCCCCTCCCCCCTCCCCTTCCTTATGGGTGTTCCCCTCCCAACCCTCCCCCCATTGCCACCCTCCCCCCATAGACTAGTTAACTGGGGGTTCAGTCTTAGCAGGACCCAGGGCTTCCCCTTCCACTGGTGCTCTTACTAGGATATTCATTGCTACCTATGGGGTCAGAGTCCAGGGTCAGTCCATGTATAGTCTTTAGGTAGTGGCTTAGTCCCTGGAAGCTCTGGTTGCTTGGCATTGTTGTACTTTTGGGGTCTCGAGCCCCTTCAAGCTCTTCCAGTTCTTTCTCTGATTCCTTCAACAGGGGACCTATTCTCAGTTCAGTGGTTTGCTGCTGGCATTCGCCTCTGTATTTGCTGTATTCTGGCTGTCTCTCAGGAGCGATCTACATCCGGCTCCTGTCGGTCTGCACTTCTTTGCTTCATCCATCTTGTCTAATTGGGTGGCTGTATATGTATGGGCCACATGTGGGGCAGGCTCTGAATGGGTGTTCCTTCAGTCTCTGTTTTAATCTTTGCCTTTCCCTTCCCTGCCAAGGGTATTCTTTTTCCTCATTTAAAGAAGGAGTGAAGCATTCACATTTTGGTCATCCGTCTTGAGTTTCGTTTGTTCTAGGGATCTAGGGTAATTCAAGCATTTGGGCTAATAGCCACTTATCAATGAGTGCCTACCACGTATGTCTTTCTGTGATTGGGTTAGCTCACTCAGGATGATATTTGTGGTGCTGACTTTTAACCCAGGATCTGATTCAGGTGGACCTCTGTGAGTTCTAGACTAATCTGATTTACACAGCCAGTCCCAGACTAACCAGGGCTATAGAGTCAAAAGGGGGATTCTGAGAGGAATCTTTTAGAATTTGGAGGAGAGAAGTTAGGGTTGATAAGACCATATTTTACTGTATAGATGTATGGAAATTTAAATAAGTGAGAAAATACATGAAGTAACTGAGAGGAAAAAAGTACACTCAATAATGGCAACTTTTTGAACTGACTTTTGTCCAGTTACTTGGCAAAGCAGAAATAAATATGCCTTTAACTGATTTCATCTATGGCAATGCCACTTTCCTTGAGTCAAAACACTTAACATAGATGATTGGAAATGACCTTGAAATCACAGTTACCCTCAGCATCCATGGGCTACATTGAAAATTTATAGTTCTGATTAAGAAGCTGGAAGATATTTCATAACTTTGTATTATCCACTGCGGATTATTTTATAGATCTATAGAATTCCACAACTCAGCTGTTAATTCATTCAATTCTCCCAGTAAACATCCATGATACAGGAATGATGCCCTAATCTCTTTGAACAGGTGCTCTGGTGCAGCGTTTGCCTGAGATAGCCCAACAGCTGCATCCTCTCTTGTCTCCTTCTAGAGAGCTTCATGACTCTGCTGAACAGAATATAAAGTTGGTTATTTGTTTGGATTTTACTTGGGATTTTTGTTTTTAGCCTTTTCCCTGATATCTTTCCATGATATATAGTCTATTTTTCTAACTTTGATTTTAGTTCATTTCAAGCACATTATGCTACATGCAATTTTAAAATAACCCAGCACTAAATCTGGCTAAACACAGGCATCAGAGTTTCACGCAGCCTTCAAGGCTACTTCTATGCACTTGTTACTCTGCATCCTAAGGCTCGATTGCTAAGCCGATTGTGAACCAGTTTAACATAAAATACCTTGACTACTCAAGATGAAACTGCTCTTTGTTTGAGCATGTGAAAAGATAGTCTTTTTATGAGCCAAATTTAATAATAACCAATCATAAGTCTTTGCTCATGCCTTGTGAAGGATGGCATAAGGAATCTTTACCTTTCTTGTTTGGTTCTCTAGAATTTTCTAGTTCTTCAGGGTGGCTCCCTCTGCCCTTTCTGACCCAGAGAACTCTGGAAGGAGTCCAGGGCCTAATTACTTTTCCTATAAGCAGAAACATAAGGTCTTTCTCCCAAACTAGCATGTCCTTTAGCCAGTAACCAGAAAGATTTTTAGCTTGACATCTTTCCCAGAAAAATAGTAAAATAACCAGAAAATTCAAAATCACACACATTTTGAAAATTAACTTCTCAACAAAGTAACTAAACCAAACAAGCACAGTAGAAACCTTTCTTTCCGGCCTTTTCTAATCTGCCAGCCCAGGATATTGAACCCACTTTTGAGAGAACAGGAGCATCCTGTGAGACACTGAGACTTTCCTAGAGGATTTTATCCTCATCCAATCTCTGTTGTCTGCTTTGCAGGTTGTAGTTTTTCTGTTAGCTCAGCTTCTCCCTGCACAGCAGGAGCTCCCAGATAATCTGGGCCCATTTTCCCTGAGTTAGCTCTGAACCTCAGGAGGAATTCCCCAGGTGACTGAGGCCAAAATTGTGTCCTCTTCTATCCAATTAAACCAAATTAGCAACAACTAAACCAAACTTTATTAAAAGCAGGCACCCTTTACTTTCCCTCTCTGCCTGGAGCCATTCATTATACTGATTCTTTTTACAGGAGGAGAACTCAGAGCCTGATTTGGGTCTGTCTATCCCTGTGTTTAAGATTCCCATGTGCTGGAGTCCCTTGACTCATCTCTGCTCATTCAGGAATCTAATTCTCTCATCCCTAGGACAAGAATCCTAACTCCCTAGTGGATTGTTGACTACCACACTCAACGTCATCTATTGCATGTAGTTTTAAATTAAACCCATGCTAATTCATTCTATGCTCTGGTATCAGTGGTTAGGTTCACCCTCCATGGCTAGTTCTATGCAGCCATCTTGTCTTGGTTCCTGCTGTTAGTTTGCTACTTTAACCAAACAAATTTTAACTGCAGTGCCTGGAGTGCTGTTGCATTTCTCATCCCACCCACACCCTCTGGCTGGCCTGCAGAAGGCTGGGTAAAGTTCCTCTCACAGGACTTGCCTTCGTCATTTGAAATGAAAATACCAGAGGTTTATACTAACCAGATTGACATGGGTAAATCTCCAAACCAAAAACGCCAATGGAAGGAACAGAAAACTCAATAATATAACGACAAAGTGTACGATTAGATTGGACAAATACACCTCTACACTACTCTGTTGTCCATTTATGAAATCTCTAGCTATTTGTGGCTCCTCCAGGCCACAGGGGTCTGCTCCATTTTCAACCTCTTCCTCCTCCATCTCCTTCTTGCCCACATCCTCCATCTCTATTTTTTTCTCTCCCTTTTCCAATGCATTCTGCTCTACCTTTTCCTTCCATTGTCCAATCAGAGGAAGTAACCTTTATTTGGCTAATTACTATTTCACCTGACATCATCTGTATGTGTGATCTATTGCACTACAGTTCCACCTTGTTGGGAAAGCAAAAATACAAAGAGCAATCCACAAGACATTTTGCTCATTTTGAGTTAACACATATAGTAATTTCACTACATCTTTTTCATCATTTTTATTCTATTCTTATTAAGTTATTTCTAGGGAATATTTGTAGTTTTTAACTACAATGCTTACACATAGTAAGGAGGAGTTACAACACCCTAGACCTGAGCAGAATCTCTGAGGAGGTATACTTCCACTGTCAATACAAAGACTTAAGGACCATGGGACACAGGAGCAACACCAAGGTCCCAATACCACACCATCAGCTCCCTGGCAGCCCCATGACCATCAAACTGCTTCTAAAGAAGCAATGGTGCCAGCCACTCATGACCAAGGCAGAGACAATGATGATGGTCGAACACCTGAACAGCATCTTATTTCCCCAAGTAAGAGCTCATTGAAGGACAACAGTTTTATGAAAACACCAGAAAATGGGGGTAAGGTAGAGGAGGATAAAGTCAGGCAAATATTTAGGCAAATTAGAGCAACTGTGAGCTAATGCCATGAGCACGGTATAGTACACAGGGAACTCAAACCATATAAGATTATGTTGGACATAAATGGATAAGTTAAAATCATAGACTTTCTTTCGCCTTAGAACACAAGTTGAACCAGGGCAATGCTGAACTGGCACTGTGGTGCTTTGTCTTTTGGAACTCCTGAACTCTTGCCCAGCAAACTTTATGATAGTCCACAAAATGACATTTGGACCTTAGTTTTACATGGTACTTAAAAAGTTAAGATCTTTACTCTGTATTCATACTAGATTTGAAAAGACTTGTTGTGGCAATTGTATTCTGCCACCTGTTGGGTGTTAGAAGAGATGGATAACCTGCTTAGCCTCTTAATGATACTCAACATGAAATATAGGATGACAGTCACTGATGTGATGATGTACCGCTGGTTAAAGGAAGACCGGAAGGCTTTCTCAAATCCCTATGAGGACTGAGCTCCATCACACAAGACCCTGTAATTGTGGACGACATGGAACATATTGAGTCCAGAGCCTAAGATATTACAATGTATAATCAACCCATGGGATCATGTTGCTTACTGTCCTGGCAAGTTCTCCAGGTGCAAGGCTGAACAACAGAGGCTCACACATTGAGTTCAGTTATTCCCTACCCTTGATGATAATGATTCATTCCCTTTGGGCTCAAGAGGAGTGGAAGCTACCCCACCCTAAGCACACTGGTCTCATCATCCTCCAATGGCTTTCTGTTTCCCTGCGGCCATAAACTGGTCCATGATTAGGCATAAGAGCACCTGGTGCTGCCTTTCTCTCTTCAGGCCACCCCAGATGACACCCACACTGGAGAAACATGCATCCATGCCTCCAGTGTCGCCTGAATACACTAAATAATCAGCCTCACTGAGAAGAACAATGGCAATAAGAACACAGACGCCAATCTACTCTCCTGGTATGCCTCAGTAGGGAGAAAGTCTGTCCTCAGCTAGTGCCAGCCCAGAGGTTATAGGGACAGACCAAGCAAAAGTGGTGTTCCTGACACAATGAGGTCCATTGTCAATGGAGGTCCTGGGACAGTGGATGTGCTTCAACAGTTGTGGTCCTCAGAATATAGAGTAGAAGCTATGTAGGTCCCAGTGCCATATCAATGGTGCTTCGACAACTGTGGAGGTGCTGCAACAGTCGAGTTCCTTCAAATTGGAAGACTTGTGACAGTGGAGTGGCTGAGTTTTTGGAGGTACTGCAAGAGTGGAGGTACTGTGACAGTTGAGGTGCTTCATCAGTTGAGGTCCTGTAACAGTGGAGTTCCTAAGACATTTCAGGTCCTTTGACAGTGGAGTAGCAGCTGGGACAGTGGATATGCTGCTACAGTGGAGGTCTTGAAAAACTTCAATTGATGCACGAGTCAGGATCTTTGACCTAGGAGGTGATGGGACAGTACAGGTGTAGGAGAGCCAGTAGAGATGTGGCGACAATAGAAATGCTATGATAGTGAAAGCCTTGCAGCACTAGAGGTCCTGTGATAGTGGAAGTGCTTCGACAGTAGACGTACTGTGACAGAGGAGGTCCTGCCAATTCTAGTTTCAGAGGAAATAGATGTCCTGAAAAGTGGAGGTCGTTCAATAGTGGGCTTCATGTGATAGTTGAGGTGCTACCACAGTGAAAGTCCAACATCAGTGGGTGGACACGCTGTGCCAGTTGAGGTAATGGAACTTGGATTTCCTGAGTTATTGGAGGTCCTGTGACTGTGGGGTCCTGGGAGAGTAGAGGTGCTGAGACACTGCTCTGTGACATTGGATGACCTTGTGACAGTTTAGGTCTAATGACAATGAAAGTCCAGCAACAGTACACATACTGTGACAGTAGATGTCCTGAAAATTGAGGGTCCTGAAAATGCAGCCGCTGTTAGTGAGAAGGTCCTATGACACTGGAGGTCCAGTGATAGTGGAGGTACTGGGACAGAAGCCACACTGGAACAGTGGATGTCCTGCTACAGTGCACATCAAAGTGCTTGTAACGATGATGATTTTTGACCACTCTAACTTCATTTCACTACGCAAGTAATTGAGTCTGAGACAAGATAATACCTTGTCATGGTGCTACTTGAATGCCACTAGTTTTACAGTTAAGTCTGAAGGTCTAGGCTGTGACAGAGGAGGTCCTTTGACAGTGATGGCCCTGCAAAATTGGACATCCTACAACACTGGAGCTCCTGCAACAGTGGAGGTCTTGAGACTCTAGATTTACATTGACATTGCAGGTCCTGCAGCAGTGGAATTTCTCTGCGAGCTGAGGTCCTGCAACATACTAGTTGCTGAGAGAATCAATTTTCTGCAACAGTGAAGGTCCTACAATAGTTCAGGTCCTGAAAAGTTGAGACTCTGTGAGAGTAGAAGTACAGGGAAAGTGTATGTCCTGTGCCAAGAGAGGCCCTGCAATTTGGAGGCCCTGAGAATGTGGAGTTGATTTGACAACAGAGTTTCTACCACACTGGTGTTCCTGTGACAGTGTCCATAAAGTCCTTGTATTAGAGAAGAAATAATGCCAGCCAGCAATGACCATGGAAGTGATGATGATGGTTGATCACCCCAACATCATCTCGATTCTTCAAGTAATTTAGACCAAAACAATACATCTAATCATGGAGCTGGTTGAAGGGCAACAGCTTTACAAATACACCCAAAAGTATGGCTACCTTGCAAGGCAAGGCCAGCAAAATATTGTGTAAATAATAGCTGTGATGAGCTACTGCTTTGGGCACACAATATTTCACAGGCACCTAAAGCCAAAGAATATTGTGTTGTACATCAATGGGAAAGTCAAAATTACCAACTTTGGCCTTAGTATCCCATTCCAATCAGGGTAAATGATGAACCAGCACTGCAGTACTTATACTTTTTGTGTTCCTGAACTCTTCTTTGGCAAATTTTATGACGTTCCAAAGAACTAAATTTGACGCTTAGGTGGAGTTTTATATTTCATGGCAGTCAGTTTCCATTTGACTCTCTCTTCATTCTAGAGTTGAGAAGACAGTTTGTAGCAGGAGTGTGTGGTGCCTCTGGTGTGGTGTCAGAAGGACCTACTTAGCCTTGTAATGACAGTCAACCCTAGATATAGGCCAAAAGTCACTGTGGTCATGATGCAACCCTAGTTCAACTAAGGCTAGACGCAGTTCCCAAATCCCTATGAGCAACTGATCCCCCTCAGGCCAGACCCTGTAAGTATAAGAGCAATGGAATATATAGGATTCCAAGTGCTGGAAACTAAGGACACTTCAACTGAACAAAATTATAACCAGACCATGGCATCCTACTTCCTTCTGCAAAGGCAGGAAGTTCCCAGGCAAGACAGCACAAAATAGGCTTGGACAGTCAGCACAGTGGAGGTGTGGGGAAAAGCAGGTGCTAAGACAGTGGATGTCCTACTAGAGTGGCCTCCAAGTCCTTGTGAGGAAGAAGCACTTATGCCATCCAATAATGACCATGGCAATGATGACAATTGTGGTTAACCACTCCAACATCATCTTCAATAATTGAGATGAAAACAAGTAGATACCTTGTCATGGAGCTGTGTGAGGCTCAATGTCTTCATAAATGTATCTGAAAGTATGGCTACATAGTGAAAGACAAGGCATGGGAAATACTTATGCAGATATTAGCAGCCTGGATCTACTGTCAGGGGCACAGAATAAATACAGGACTTCAAAACAAATAAAATGGTGGATAAGAACAATAAAGTCAAAATCATCGACATTGGCTTAGTACCCAAGACAAACCAGAGCAAATGCTGAACCTGTACTACAGTGCTAACACTTTTGATGCCCCTGAACTCTTCCTGGGTTATACTTATGATGGTCCAAAGAACCACATATGAATGTTAGTCTTACATTTTATGGTAGCTGAAAAAGTTACCTCTGTTTTAATATAAGAGCTGAAAAGACAGGTTGTGGCAGGTGTGCATCTTGACCACTGTGGGGTTTCAAGAGAGCTAGATGACCTGCTTAGCATTTAATAACAGTCAAACACAGAAATATCAGTCACAGACATGATAATGCACCCCTGTTTCAAAGAAGATTGTGAGCGTTTCCCAAATCCCTATGAAGAAATGATACCTCTCAGGCCACACCCTGGAATTTTGGATGTAGTGCAACATGTTCCATTCAAAACACAAGACAAAGATTCTTTATATCAAAGAAAGTCTAAGCAGATCATGGCATCCAACTGCTTACTGGAAAGACAGGCAATTCTGATGCCGGGCTTCATACCCAGGCTCAGACAGTGAGTCTAGTAATGGCTCCATTCCCTACCCTTAATGATTATGCTGCTGTCCCTCTAGGACTGGACTGCAGAGGAGTGGAAACCAACCCACCATTGACACATTGGACTTGTCAACCCCATGGCCTCATTTATGCCTTTGTCCATATTCTAGTCATAGAGCTTTCTGAAGAACCACTGGGACAGGCTTTCTTCTCAGGCCACTACAGATGACCTGGACAAAACATACATGCCAGAGTGTCTTCTTCTTTCATTCAACAAGCAGCCTCAGGCCGAACAGAAGCATCAATGAGAACACAGAAGACAACCTATTATCTCTCTGTGCATGAGGAGAGGGCGAGTCTGTCCCCATCAGTGGCTGGCTAAGAGGATTCAAGGGATGGTCCAAGAAATTAGGAATATCCAAATGAAGCAGTGTTCCTGTGCTCAATCAAGCAAGAAAACTCTCCTGGGACAGGACAGTATCTCTCCTGAGAAATGAGGGCTGGAGACAGCATCCAAAAAATAAGCGGCAGGCAGGCAAGGACAGGTACCTTTGTGCTTTGTTCTACCCAGTTTGCTCTGTGTTGCTTAGCTCTGTCTCTGGTATCCATTTCTGCAAAATCGTTTCTGTCTTAACTTTTTAAGTACTGTATGATTCTTCCGCCAATTCTTCTCCCTCTTCTAGATTTCTCCTCTTCCGAACAAGGACTCAATATGACTGATGTGTACCCCAGACTTCAGAGTTGTCCTGTTACCCCATGCCTTTACCAGGACGGTATCACCACCAAAAGGAAACGGTTCCCACAAGGTGAGGTCTAGAGGCCTATGGATTCATGCAATCTTCTAGGGGCAACTGATCCTTGCACATATGGCAATTAATCACAAGCGGTTTGAAACAAATTCTTATTTTGTCAAAAGTAACATCATTCTCCATTAAGCTTCAAAATAAATAACCAGCAAAGCCTTGTAATAAGTGATAGTGGTGTTGATAAAACAGTGCAGCACCCGTGACATTGTAGGTCCTTCAACAGTGGAGGCACTGAGAGACATTGTAGTTCGTGCAACAGTGGAGGCACTGAGATAGCGAAGGTCCTTTTACATTCAAGATCATGCAACAGTGGAGGTCCTGAAAGAGTGGGCGTCCTGAGACATTGGAGATGGGATTGGTACAGTGGAGGTCCTGAGACAATGCAGGTGTTGCAAGAATGGATGTCCTGCAACAGTGGACTTCCTTGCACAGTAAAGGTCCTGCAATAGGGGTTGTCTTTAGACAGAGGAGGTCCTGCTACAGTGGAATTCCTGTGATAGCTGAAGTTTTGATACAATGTCAGACCAGGCACAATGGAGATGCTGTGCCAGGAGAGGTTCTACACAAGTCGAGTTGGTGATAGAGTGGATGTTCTAAGACAGTGGAGATCTGGTGACAGTGGAGGTCCTGCACTATTGGAGGTTCTGGAACAATCGAGGTCCTGAGACAGTGCAGTTGCTGGGACATTGGAGTTTATGCACCATTGTAGGTCATGTGAGAGTGGAGGTGCTGGGACAGTAAAGGTGATGGGACAATGGAGGTCCTGTGACTGTTTTGGTGCTGCGATATTGGAGATCCTTCATCAGTTGAGGTCCTGGCACATTTGAGGTCCTGAAATATTGGATGTCCTGCATTATTGGAGGTCCTCAGTCAGTGGAGATGGGCCTGGGACAGCTGAGATCTGGTAAAAATGGGGGTGTTTCCACACTACAGGTCATGCAACAGTAAATGTCCTGATACAATGCAGTTGTTCCAACACTGTAGGTTCTGCAATAGTTGGTTTGCTAGAACAGTGAAAGTGGAGATCCTGCATCAACAGAGGTCCTTTGACAGGAATGCCCTGCAACAGTGAACATCCTTCAACATTGGAGGTCCTGCAACAGTGGATGTCATGAGTCAGTGCCATTGAACTGACGGTGGAGGTCCAACAACAGAGGAATTATTGTGCCAGTAGAGGTCCTGCAAAAGTCTGGCTGCTAAAAGAGTGCATGTTCTAAATTGGAGGTCCTGCAACAGTTAAGGTACTGCAACAGTCTAAGTATAGATACTGTACATATACTGTGCTAGTAGAGGTCTTGCACATTGGTGTTGCTCACCGTGAAGTTGATGAGACACTGAAGGTCCTGCCACAGTGGAGGTCCTTATAACAGTTGAGGTCCTGCAACAGTGGAAAAGCAGTGTCAATGGATAACCTGTGCCAGTAGAGTTCCTGCAGCTTGGAGGTCCTGAGAAAGTGGAAGGGCTGAGACAATGGAGGTCTTTTGACAATGCAGGTCCTTATAACCGTGATGTAGGAGGTCTTGCGACAATAGAGGTCCTTGAAACAGTTGAAGTGCTGTGACAGTGGATGTTCAGGGACAGTAGAATTCCTGTGCCAGTAGAGATCTTGCAGTTTGGAGGTACTGAGTCTGTGGAGTTTTCTGACAGCCAAGGTACTACCACAGTGGATGTCCTGTGACAAGGGAGTTCTTAGGGTAGTGCAGGTTCTGGGACAGTGGAAGTACTGCTACAATGGTTATCAAAATGCATGGAAAGAAGCAGCAAGGATGCCACCCAGACCAGACCATGGCAAATATAATGAAGATATTAATCCACCCCAAATTCATATTGCTTCACCAAGGAATTGAGTCTGAGACACGTCTATACCTTCTCATGGAGCTCTTTGAAGTTCTACAGCTTTACAAATTCATCTGAAAGTCTGTGATAGTGGAGGCCTTAGACAATGTAAGACCAGCCACAATGAAGACCCTGTTCCAGTAGAAGTTCTGCAAAAGTCTAGTTGGTGATAGAGTGGATGTCCTGAGACAGTGGAAGTCTGGTGACAGTGGAGGTCCTGCACCATTAGAGGTTCTGGATCATTCGAGGTCCTGAGACATGCAGGTGCTCAGACAATGGAGTTCCTGCAACAGTGTAGGTCCTGTGAGAGTGGAGGTGCTAGGAAAGTGTAGGTGAAGGACAGTGTAGGTCCAGTGTAGGAATATTGTGTTCCTACAACATTGGAGGTCCTACAACAGTTGAGGCTCTCATACCGTGCAGTTCTTCCAACTTTGGAGGTCATGCAACTGAATAGGTCGTGGGAAAATTGAGGTTCTGGGACAGTAAGGGTGTTGGGACAATGGAGGTGCTATGTCACCTGAGGTCCTGGGACATTTGAGGTCCTGCAATATTGGAAGTCCTAAGACAGTGTAGATGACCTTGGAATAGTTGAAGTCTGGAATAAAGGGAGGCTCTGCACCAGTAAATGTCCTGAGACACTGGAGATCCTGCAGTTTGCCTGGACAGTGAAGGACCTACAAAAGTGGAGGTCCTGTGACAATGGAGGTCATGAATCGGTGCATTGGCACTGACCGTAGAGAGCCAGCAGCAGTGGACTGTCTTTGCCAGTAGAGGTCCTGCAAGATTCTAGCTGTTGTGAAAGTGGATATCCTACAGCATTGGAGAGCTGGCATTAGTGAATGCCCTGAGACAATGGAGATCCTGCAGGAGTTGGTTTGCTTGGACAGTGAAGGTGCTACAAAAGTGGAAGTCTTGCGTCAGTGGAGGGGCTTGGCAAAAATGGATGTGCTGCCACACTACTGGTCCAGCAACAGTGAATATCATGAGACAGTGCATTTGCAGTGACAGTGGAGCTCCAGCAACTGTGGAATTTTTGTGCCAGTAGAGGTCCTGCAAATTCTAGCTGCTGAGAGGGTCTATGTCCTGCAACCTTGTTGGTCCTGCAACAGTTGAGGTACTGCAACAGTGTAAGTCCAGCTACAGTGGATATCCTGTTATAGTAGAGGTCCTTTAAATTGGCCTTGGTGAGACAGTGGACGTCCTGTGATAGTGGAGGTCCTATGACACTGGAGGGGCTGGAACACTGGAGGTCATGCCAAAATTGCAGTTCTTGTAATGGTTGCGGTGTTGTGACAGTGGAAATCTAGCGACAGTGGACATTCTGTAAAACAGTAGAGGTCCTACTATATAAAAGTCCTTGGACAGTGGAGGTACTGACGCACTGGAGGTCCTGTGAGAATGGAGGTTCTTATAACAGCTGTGACACTGGAAGTACAGCAAATGTAAATGTCCTCTGATAGGAGAGCTCCAACAAACTGAAGTTGCTGAGAGACAGGAGGTCCTCCAACAGCAGTGGTCCTAAGACAGTAGAGATCCTGTAACAGTGGAGAGGCTGAGACCCTGGAGGTCCTTTGACAGTGGACTACTTTGTAACAATAGACGTGCTATGACAAGGGGGTTGTACAATAGTAGAGGTCCTTGTTATAGTTGAGGTATTCCAACAGTGGAAGTTTATGGACAGTGACTTCCAGTGCCCATAAAGGTCTTGCAATTTGGAGGGTCTGAGACAGAGGAGTTGCCTGACCACAGACGCCCTACCACAATATTGGTCCTTTGACTGTGGAGGTCTTGGGATAGTTCAGGTGCTGGGACAGTGGAAGTTCTGCTACAGGGGTTATCAAAGTGCATGCAAAGAAGAAGCAATGGTGCCAGCCAAACATGACCATGGCAAATATAATGAAGTTTTTCATCCACCCCAACATCATCTTGCTTCTCCAATTGAGTCTGAGACAATTCTAATAACTTATCGTGAAACTGGTTGAAATTTTAGAGCTTTACAAATACATCTGAAAATCTTTCCACCGAGAGGAGGAAGGAGCCAAGGAAATATTTAGGCAAATGTTAGCAGGCTTTATCTATGGCTATGGGCACTGTATAAGTTCACAGTGACCTGAAACCAGATTATATTCTGTTAGAGAAGAACGGAAAAGTCAAAAGCATCGACTTTGGCCTTCAACTCAAGACAAACCTGGGCAAATGCTGAACTGGCAGCATGGTGCTTACCCTATTGGTGCACCTGATCTCTTCCTAGGACAACTTTATGATGGTGTAAAAAAATAAACAACAACAACGTATGGATCTTGGGAGTAGGCTTATATTTCACTGTTGTATTTGACTCTGTTGTCATACAACAGTTCAGAAGACAGGTTGTAGCAGGTGTGTACCCTGCTCACTGTGGGGTGTCAGAAGAGGCAGCTTAGCCTCTTAATAAAAGTCAATCCAAACTATGGGCTGACAGTCTCAGAGGTGATGATGTACCCCTCTTCAATGAAAATGAAAACTGGAAGAGGTTCACAAATACTTATGAAGAAGTGATCCCTCCCATACCAGATACTCCAAAAGAGGAAGAAACGTAATATATTGAGGTTTTAGGTAAAATATTATAGATTCATTGCATCAAAAAGGTATAACCAGAACATGGCATCCTATTGCTTAATGTAACAGCAAGTTATACACAGGAATTGCTTCACAACACAGGCTCAGCATCTTTGTCCAGTTACGGTCCCATTCTCTACCCTTGCTGATTTCCCTCTAGGACTAAATAGGAATAGAAGTGAACACAACATAGACACATTGTTCTCCTCATCTTCCAATCGCCTAGTGTATCTCTATGATCATAAGGCTAGTCAAAGGGGAAGCAAAGAGCCATTGGGCATGCCCTTCTTCTTTTCAGGACACTCCCGACAACACCCACAGTGAACAAAGCATACATACACACCAGAAGTGTCCTGTGTCTTCACTCAACAATCATCCACACTTAGAAGAGCTGTAGCAACGACAAAACAGAGGACAACCTACTTTCCGGCTGTCTCTCAGCAGAGAGCAGGACATTCCCCAGCTGGGGATTTCCCAGAGGCATTAAAGGATGAACCAATTACAATGGGGAAATTCACTGATGAAGTTGTGTTGCTGCTTTCCTTCAAGAATGAAACATTACAAGGGGGTGGAGGAAGAGTTTTCTCCCAGAAATGAGGCCAAGGGAGATTGTCCAGAGAACACGCAGATGGCAAAACCCACGTGCCTTTGTACTTTGTCCTTCCCAGTTTGCTCTGTGCTCATTCTTCCTCTGGCTCTGTTTTCCAGTTCCCCATAATTCTTACCTTCTTATATCCTCTAAGTATTTTATGATTCTTCCCCCAACCCAAGCCTTCTCCCTCTTCTGGATTTCTTCTCTTCCCAGCAAGGACTCAATATGACTGCTGTGTAGCACACTATAGAGCGTGGTGAAGCTGAATGAATCCATTCACCTGAAGTTTATCACACTCTAAAAACACCAGCTTCCACAAAGTGAGGTGGAGAGTGGTATGAGCTCATGAAGTCTTC
Organism: Rattus norvegicus; assembly: GCF_021556685.1. Lineage (NCBI taxonomy): Eukaryota > Metazoa > Chordata > Mammalia > Rodentia > Muridae > Rattus > Rattus norvegicus. Next base: position 64,875,720 of record NC_141534.1, on the reverse strand, counting down.
CATAGGTTACTGGTCCTAGCACACACGGCATTTATCACAAGAGCTATAGAACAAATTCTTATGCTGTCAAAAGTAGCATCACATTTCATTCAGCCTCAAATCTAATAACCAGCAATGACTTTGAAAAATTGAAATTACAGTTGCTGCAACAGTGCAGATCCTGTGAAGAGGTAGGTCCTGTGACAGTGGAGGCACTGAAATAGCGCCGGTTCTGTGACAGTGAAGGTCCTTTGAAAGTGGAGGCACTGAGATCATGGCGGTCAATCTACTTACAGGGGAGCTGCTGCACAATTGAAGGTTCTGCTACAGTGGAGGTCCTGCAAAATTGGAATTGCTGATACAGGGGTATTCCTGTCACTGTAGAGATCCTGTGGCAGTGAAGTTGCAGAATCATGGGAGATCTTGCTTCAGTTGATGTCCTGAAACACTTTAGTTGCTATGGGTGGTGCTACGACAGTGGAATTCCTGGGATAGTGGAGGTGATAGGACAGTGGGTGTCCTGAGACAGTTTTAGTGCTCCTACAGTGGAAGTCCTGCAATAGTAGTGTTGCTTGGACAGTCCAGTTCTTGGACAAAGGAGGTCCTGTGACACTTGAGATGCTGAGACTCTTGAGCTCCTGAACAGTAGAAGTGCTGTGATAGTTGAAGTGCTGAGACACTTGTGGTCCTGTAACAGTGGAGTTGACACACAGACAGTGGACTTCCTGAGGTAGTGGTGGTGCTTAAACAGTGGATGTCCTGTGACAGAGGAGGTCCTGCAATAGAGGAAGAACAATATATGCTGGCTGATGACCCAGAGCTTCCAGAAAATAGACCACCAACCAATATATATCAGAGGATGGCATTATTTGAAACCAATGGGATGGAAGGCCCTTGGTCCTGTGGAGATGTGATGCTCGAACATAGGAGGAGGCTGGAGTGGTGGGTTTCGAAAAGTTGGGTGAGTTGAGGAGCAGCATCATAGTGGCAAAATGGAGGGAGGAGGGAGAAGATGTAGGAGTGGGCATTTGTGGATTGGCACCTAGAACGTTGGACATCATTTGAGATGTTAAAAACAGTGGAAATGATAAGGTTTACATTGTCTGACCCAAACCTAAGGGATACTACATAAGGAACACAAAAACCCACAGGTGCTCACCAGCAATCAGATAAAATTTGGCCTTTGGCGGTCTACTCCAAAGAAACTCTTCCAAGAACACTGTTTAGTTTTTTCAAACAAAGTTTAAACCTCTTAAGTGTACTCTCAAATCTGCCCTAATTTGCATAAATCAGTCAAAACTGTTGGCTTTGTAAATACTTCTATCTTGTCCCAAGAGTCACATGCTGGTCATCCCAACAACAAGATACTTGTCAAGGTGGGAGTCAATCAACATGGGATCCTTTTTCCAACTCGGCATGCAGACCCTCAGCTCACCTTCACACACACACACACACACACACACACACACACACACACACACACAGAGAGAGAGAGAGAGAGACAGAGAGACAGACAGACACACAGACACAGATTCACAAACACATGCACACACACACACACACAGACACACACACCCATGAGAGAGTGATAGATCGAAAGTGAGGTAGAGATAGAGAGAGAGAGAGAGAGAGAGAGAGAAAGAAAGAAAGAGAGTTCTTATCATCTACTTTCTTAATGCATATTGTGTGCTCTTGGAGTTGAGCACAGAGACTTGCACATGTAAACCAATCCTGTACACCTAGGAAGATTTTCTGATCAGTATTTTCTCTACTTTATGCAGTTCTTAAATTATCTTTAAGAGAGTGTAGGGCATTAACCTACAATGAAATCTTGGACCTAAAGGTACATTTTACTACAAAGCTTACATATCACTTACAGATGACTCTAGTAGGAAGTACATTAAGTTCAGAACCATTCAATCAGAAACCCTTAATGTATATACCCCATTCTAACTGCCTTCACTTAACCTCATGTTTGGACCACTGTTCCTAGCTGGAGGTTCCTGTTTATCTCCCAGAATAAAAGGGAGGCTCCATGCTCAAGTGGAACAGCAGATTCAAGGTGGGACTGTTGGGTGACATTACCGTGAACACCAGGGACTGCCCCACAGAGGCAGGTAGTGGCCCTTTCTTTCCTCCTGGGGAATCATTATCTACATTGTCCTGAGCAGAGTAGGATCCTCTCATTCTAGCAGATGTTCTGGATGACACAAGGAATGTGAATAGATTATGAAATCACTTTACCACATTTCTTTTTGAGGCAGAGACCCTTGAGACCCTTGGCTCAGGAGTAACAGTTCCAGATAGCAAGGTGAGGTCAGTGTGGGCCCTGTGTTGACCTATGAATAGTTATTTATGTTAATCACCAAATCTTTAAAACTTACAGCATGTGAGAGAGAAGACTCCCAGGAGTCTCAGCTAAAACTAATCAGTGAGTTTTTAAGAACAAGAACAAGTAGGAAATTTAAATTCATGTGAATGCTACAAATAAAGCATGACACTGTCATTAGATCACCTTTGTGTAAGGGCCCTGACGACATACACAACTTAAGATGTGAAGTGCTCAGCTAGCACGCTTCGTGGCATGAACCCAAGACACAGCTTCTCTGTGTCTCATCACCTCTGAAGCATGGTCCACAAACAATGGCAACAAACCTTCTCTTCCTCAGAGTTCAAAGTTACCTTTACTGTTAGTGATAGTTTCACAGTTAACTAACCTCTACTGGATAGACAAGTTTGACTAACCTTCTCTGAGCTTCTCCCAACCATGTACAGATGGTACATCCCTCTGCACATGAGGCCTGTTCCTCTCAGGCCTGCTGTTCTCCTTTCCAGATTAGAAACTGGATACCTTTCAAGCCTACATTCTTAAGTCATCTATCAACTTTGGGTACATGATAAGAACAACATGACATTGGGTGCCAAATAACACTTTCCTACCTGACAATGAATATGATCCAGGGGTATCAAACATGGAAACTGGTCAGGTAAGGTCAGGTAACCCCCATGCTATCTCCATGTGGAGATGAAGATTGACACACCTTCCCAAGCAAACTTTCTCAGTTTTCTCAGCCCACACAGCAGTCCTTTGCTGAGCTTCCTTACTCCCAGTGACTGATGAGAGTACAGGAGAAGATGCCTGATTTCTGGAAAGCCCTGGGCCCCATGACCCACAGTAGCAGCAGCTTCTGATCACAGGTGATTTCAGGAACTGAAAATGCCTAATGTTCCTGTGTTGATTTGAATATGCTCAGCCCAGGGAGTGGGACTATTTGCAGATGAGCCCTCATTGGATAGGTGTAGCCTTGATTGAGGAAGTGTGTCACTGTAGATGTGACCCTTATGTTCCTTGTCCTAGCTGCATGAAAATCAGTTTTCTAGTAGCGGCCTTCAGATGATGATGTAGAACACCCAGCTCCTCCTGTACCATGTCTGCCTAGATGCTGCATGTTCCCACCTTGATGATAATGAACCAAACTGCTGAACTTGTAAGCCAAACCCAAAGCAGTGTTCTTCTTATAAGATTTGCATTGGTCATGGTGTCTGTTAATAGCAGGAAAACCCTAAGTAAGTCACTTTCTACCACAGATTACGAGGTTAATTGAGTGATGTCATCACCTGAGGAGACATGGCCTCTTATTAAGGTTCTAATCTCCTAAGTAATTGCAGGCTCTCTTGTGGCCTAGGCATTGGTTATAATTTTAATCTTCCCAGTGTCTTTTTCTCTGTAAACTATACATTTTGCATTTCTATTTGCCCCATTTGCTCTTTTTCATTGAAGTCCTATAACCTCAGTATAACAGAGGCCATAGTGGGCTCTCTTCAAATTTTCATCGAAGAAATTTGTTTATTACTTTTTAATTTAGCCTCAGGTAGGTTTTTAGGATGTGGGCTGAAGGAAGCCACATTTTTGTAAAAGCATCATACAAATTATACCAGGCCAGTTACAAATATTATTGCCTTCTGAATCCCCTTGTCCTGTGCTTCCACATTCTGGATAGGTCTTGGCACTCCTGACTCCCAAGCTCCTGCCAGTATACCCCATTAAACTCTTCTTAGAGCACTGGGCCACTTCTAGTTCAAAGTTCTGAATTCTTGCATATTTTCCAAAACAAGTAACAAGCACAAACTGGCATGGTCAGGTATCACACAGCTCTATTACATCCCCTTCTGCATTAGTTACCTTTGTATTTCTGTGAAAGAAATGCCATGAGCACAGCAAACTATAAAACATGTAGGCGATTAGTGATCCTATTTCACAGACCACCTGTTACCATAGGTTAAGTTCCATGACTACAGGGCACGGTGGAAGGAGCAGGAAGCAGAGGACTCACATCTGGAATCACAAGTACAAAGCAGAGAGTGCACAGGGAGTGGTGCAGAGCACTAAAACCTCAAATCCCAGCCCCACTGGCATTCTTTCTCCAGCAAGGGCACACCTGCTGAGTCTTCCCAAACAGAGTCACCAACTGGGAAAGGAGTACTCAAATGCCCGAGACAGTGGAGGATAGCTCATGCAAAATGTCATGATGATTCAGGAATTTGAATCAGTAACAGAGAGAACCTTCACTCTGGGTCAATGTGTGTTGCTGCAAAGCCAGCAAGCTGCTCTCCCTCCTCTTGAACATAAGATGTGGATTAAGTAAAAATGTAAACAAGCATCTCCATGGAAAATCAACAGCCCTGTTAATCTGGTAATACTTATAGGATAAGTCCAGAGGTGCTGGATACTGAAATCACAGAAGAAGCCAACACAAACTCAAACCGTTTAGTCTATAGGAATAAAAATACCAAAGAAGCCAAAATGGGTAACGATATGGAGCAAACACTCACTCACTCAGCAGATAAAATTACACCTAGCCCTTACTCACAGACCTACTTCATAAACAGTGTACATTCTGCTGGTACCTACTCAACACAATCCTAAATGCTGCAATCAAACCAAATGGTTTCTTACTTTGTTGAGTATGACTTAAAAACACTGAAGTACTCTGAAGGAGGTTAATGGAATCTTCTCAGGGCCTGGGGAAGATGGATGTGGGAGTACAGATTAACAAAGCAACACAACCCAATTTCCCCAACCGCAAGCAGAAACCGGCCTGATGTCAGTTGCCAATTCCTGAGGGTTTAAGAGAAGCCTACAGACTGGAAGGACTGAGGTAGGTGAGATTAAAGTACAGTTACACTGAATGCTCACTTGAGGATTGGGAAGGGTAGCAACTGGAAAGTGCTCGAGTGTGTGTGTGTGTGTGTGTGTGTGTGTGTGTGTGTGTGTGTGTGTTCCATGCATGTGTTTCTGTGTGAGTGTGGTTGGGTTGTTGCTGTTGTGTGCTTAATTTGAGACAGAGTGTTACCACAAACTGAGGCTGTCCTAAAACTCACCCTGTACACAAGGGTGGTTTGGACAGTAAAGAGACCTTCTCTCTCATGAAACTGGGATTAATGATGTGTAGCACAAGCTTTGTGTGAATGTAAATTTCAAAATCTGAAGATTTTATAAATCTCCTTTGGCTTGCTTTAACAATGCTGGTGATTATAGCAATACATGGTACACTGAGGACAGAACAGAATATATAGTGTGAGCTTTTGAGATGGTTCAGAGGTGAAAGGAATAGCTGATGATCTGAGTTTAGTTCCAGAGGCACTGTTAATAATCAAACACAAATGTAGCCGACTTTTATCCTGTGTAAAAATCAGTCAGGGCATCCAGTCATCTAAAGTCTGGAAGCTGGGGAAGGGAACATGGAAAATGAATATCCTAGTAAGAGCACCATTGGAAGGGGAAGCCCTGGGTCCTGCTAAGACTGAACCCCCAGTGAACTAGATTGTTGGGAGGAGGGCGACAAGGGGGGCAGGATGGGGAGGAGGGAAGGGGATGTTTGCACGGAAACTGGGAAAGGGAATACTGGAAATGTATATAAAAATTACTCAAGTTAATATATATATACACTGAGGTCAACCCTAGATAGGGCATAGAGCAATCCATACATCATGGGATTCAACGGGGTGTTTTATGAAAGAGCTATTTCCCAGGAGCACACCTGTGTGTCAAGGCCTCCCTTCCAGCTAGGCCTTTGGATCTCCAGTGCTAAACACTGTCTCTTCCTTTGCAGAAGTGAAACATAATAAAAATTCACATTTCACAGTACAGTGAATAGCAGTAATCGCGAAAGGTGTAAATAGAACCGATGAGTACCAGAGTATGTGGATTGATGTTATATGAAATGTGTGTGGTTCCCGTGCAGTATCCTCTTCCATGTTCCTACATACTGAGCAACGACCCTGTACAATTTCTCTCTAGACAGAACCATCTGAATTCACTCACTGAGGGACTTATGCCCTGGATTGGCAGCTACAGGTAGGACTTGTGCAACCATGTCACGAAGCGAAGAGACAGAGATGCATGGATTAAATGGAGAGAAGCAAATTGGAATGGTGGAGAGGCTAACCTGCCAACAACTCCAAACCCCCAGCAGGATGACAATGGAGAACAGCGAGCAGTTTCCCAGCCAGCCTCACTCTCCATAGCCAGACTTCTTCCAGTCCTTCCATTTTCCCAAGGAAAGAAAAGTTCAAAAAGCAGGGACAGGGTAAGAAAAACTGCTCTACTCCCAGGAGCCAAGGGCAAACCCCCTGGCACCTCCCTGTCTGAGCCCATAAGCAGCCACAGCCCAGTCCAGGGATCATCTCTAGAGGCTCAGGGACCCAGGCAGATGAGCCCTTGAATCACAAAGGGTTCCACTACAGCATTCTATGGGTGTCAGTCCTGAGTCCCTGAGCCTGAGGTGCTCTGCACAGCTATTCAGAGAAGCCTTCTCCTGATCTCTGTACAAAGATCTCTGTGTTGGATGTCAGAGGAGAGTGTCCACCCAGCATGGGTTGGGGCTCTGGCCCTCTAATCTGTTGGTCCATGTTAACTTCTCCACAGAGAAAGCTTATAAGCTTTGCTGATGCATCCATTTGGCGTTTGGGGGATTCAAACTCAAGTCTCTGCCTAGTCCTGCAGCTTTGTCTCTGGTGTTTGATGATAACCTAGAGCCTTTCTGAGGACTTATGAGAACAGTGTCCTCTTGATGGGCCAGTTTAGAAACAGCTTTGTCTTTAAAAAAAGAAAACTATACCATCAGTTTGAGGCTAATCCTTCAGAATTCAAAGAAAACGTGACACCCTGAGTGTATACATGAGGACTTTAAAGCAGGATGCAGAGTAAACATTCAAAACAGAGAACTATGGACAGCTAAACATCTTACAGGGTTTTATTTCTAACAGCCTAAAGTCTTTCCATAGCCCATAGAAGCCACAGTCTCAGAGTCCTTCCCAACCATGTCTTGACAGGTCCTATTGTGACCTCATGAGGAGCGATTGTGAGGCGGCCCAGCAAACACATATTAAGCTGTTGCCAGGCCTGGAATTCTTTGAGTGCTTTGAGAGGAGGTGTGGAGTGGAGCCCTCTGCGACTTGGTTGTATCTAGTGAGCTGTGTGTGGTTGTGTCGAATTTTACTGTACTGTGTATATGTGTATGTATCAGTGTGTGTAAGAGAGTGTGTGTTGACAGATTGGCCTGTGTGTGAGTGCGTGTACACTTTTGCCTGTGTGTTTGTCAGTATATGTAGGAGTGTGTGAGTTTACAGGTTTGTATGTGTGTATGTGTTTGTATGTGTGTAAGTCTTCTTGTGCTTATGTGTATCCCTGTGTGTATGTGTGTATGTGTCTGACATGTGTTTTTCCAGCTTTGCTTGTGTGTAAGTATGCGTGTTTTGTGTGAATCTGGGTGTTTGTAAGAGTTTGTGTGAGTATAAGTTCACTTCTGTGTAGTTCTGTGTGTGTGCCTGTGTGTGTGCCTGTGCCTGTGTGAGTGCCTGTGTGTGTATGTGTGTGTGTGTGTGTGTGTGTGTGTGTCTGTGTGTGCACGTGCCCATCCCCTTTTGCCCCTTGTATCTATATTACCTGCACCTCAGTGCAAGAGAGTGTAGAGGCCAGAAGTCACCCCGGCTGCTGTTCCTGAGGTAGGTTCTCAACCTTATTTTCAAGACAGGCTCTCTCACTGGCCTGCAGCTGCCCAAGTATCTGGGCTGGCTGACCAGTCGCTCCCAGGCATTTGGTATGCCAACCGCATAATATCAGTTTAAAGGCCTATGTAGATGGCTGGCTGCCTATTTCTTGATTGATTGATTTTTGGATGACTTCAAGAGGAAGAATTAGGTCACATATTGCCACGCCACTGGCTATTTCCTTATTGGGGTTTTGTTTTTTGTTTTATTTATTTATTTATTTATTTATTTATTATGGATTGCTGGTTTCATTTTTTAGTGGTTTTTATGTTCTTACATGCTATATTACTGCTTTGATTATTTACGGTTCTGCATTCGGATGATTAACTCTATCTCCATTTTCTTTTTTTTTTTTTTATTAACTTGAGTATTTCTTATATACATTTCGAGTGTTATTCCCTTTCCCGGTTTCCGGGCAAACATTCCCCTCCCCCCTCCCCTTCCTTATGGGTGTTCCCCTCCCAAACCTCCCCCCATTGCCGCCCTCCCCCCATAGACTAGTTCACTGGGGGTTCAGTCTTAGCAGGACCCAGGGCTTCCCCTTCCACTGGTGTCTTACTAGGATATTCATTGCTACCTATGGGGTCAGAGTCCAGGGTCAGTCCATGTATAGTCTTTAGGTAGTGGCTTAGTCCCTGGAAGCTCTGGTTGCTTGGCATTGTTGTACTTTTGGGGTCTCGAGCCCCTTCAAGCTCTTCCAGTTCTTTCTCTGATTCCTTCAATAGGGGACCTATTCTCAGTTCAGTGGTTTGCTGCTGGCATTCGCCTCTATATTTGCTGTATTCTGGCTGTGTCTCTCAGGAGCGATCTACATCCGGCTCCTGTCGGTCTGCACTTCTTTGCTTCATCCATCTTGTCTAATTGGGTGGCTGTATATGTATGGGCCACATGTGGGGCAGGCTCTGAATGGGTGTTCCTTCAGTCTCTGTTTTAATCTTTGCCTCTCCCTTCCCTGCCAAGGGTATTCTTTTTCCTCATTTAAAGAAGGAGTGAAGCATTCACATTTTGATCATCCGTCTTGAGTTTCGTTTGTTCTAGGGATCTAGGGTAATTCAAGCATTTGGGCTAATAGCCACTTATCAATGAGTGCATACCATGTATGTCTTTCTGTGATTGGGATAGCTCACTCAGTATGATATTTTCCAGTTCCAACCATTTGCCTATGAATTTCATAAACTCGTTGTTTTTGATAGCTGAGTAATATTCCATTGTGTAGATGTACCACATTTTCTGTATCCATTCCTCTGTTGAAGGGCATCTGGGTTCTTTCCAGCTTCTGGCTATTATAAATAAGGCTGCGATGAACATAGTGGAGCACGTGTCTCTTTTATATTTGAGGCTTCTTTTGGGTATATGCCCAAGAGAGGTATAGCTGGATCCTCAGGCAGTTCAATGTCCAATTTTCTGAGGAACCTCCAGACTGATTTCCAGAATGGTTTTACCAGTCTGCAATCCCACCAACAATGGAGGAGTGTTCCTCTTTCTCCACATCCTCGCCAGCATCTGCTGTCACCTGAGTTTTTGATCTTAGCCAATCGCACTGGTGTGAGGTGAAATCTCAGGGTTGTTTTGATTTGCATTTCCCTTATGACTAAAGATGTTGAACATTTCTTTAGGTGTTTCTCAGCCATTCGGCATTCCTCAGCTGTGAATTCTTTGTTTAGCTCTGAACCCCATTTTTAATAGGGTTATTTGTTTCCCTGCGGTCTAATTTCTTGAGTTCTTTGTATATTTTGGATATAAGGCCTCTATCTGTTGTAGGATTGGTAAAGATCTTTTCGCAATCTGTTGGTTGCCGTTTTGTCCTAACCACAGTGTCCTTTGCCTTACAGAAGCTTTGCAGTTTTATGAGATCCCATTTGTCGATTCTTGATCTTAGAGCATGAGCCATTGGTGTTTTGTTCAGGAAATTTTTTCCAGTGCCCATGTGTTCCAGATGCTTCCCTAGTTTTTCTTCTATTAGTTTGAGTGTGTCTGGTTTGATGTGGAGGTCCTTGATCCACTTGGACTTAAGCTTTGTACAGGGTGATAAGCATGGATCGATCTGCATTCTTCTACATGTTGCCCTCCAGTTGAACCAGCACCATTTGCTGAAAATGCTATCTTTTTTCCATTGGATGGTTTTGGCTCCTTTGTCAAAGTTCAAGTGACCATAGGTGTGTGGGTTCATTTCTGGGTCTTCAATTCTATTCCATTGGTCTATCTGTCTGTCTCTGTACCAATACCATAGAGTTTTTATCACTATTGCTCTGTAATACTGCTTGAGTTCAGGGATAGTGATTCCCCCTGAAGTTCTTTTATTGTTGAGGATAGCTTTAGCTATCCTGGGTTTTTTGTTATTCCAGATGAATTTGCAAATTGTTCTGTCTAACTCTTTGAAGAATTGGATTGGTATTTTGATGGGGATTGCATTGAATCTGTAGATTGCTTTTGGTAAAATGGCCATTTTTACTATATTAATCCTGCCAATCCATGAGCATGGGAGATCTTTCCATCTTCTGAGGTCTTCTTCAATTTCTTTCCTCAGTGTCTTGAAGTTCTTATTGTACAGATCTTTTACTTGCTTGGTTAAAGTCACACCGAGGTACTTTATATTATTTGGGTCTATTATGAAGGGTGTCGTTTCCCTAATTTCTTTCTCGGCTTGTTTCTCTTTTGTATAGAGGAAGGCTACTGATTTATTTGAGTTAATTTTATACCCAGCCACTTTGCTGAAGTTGTTTATCAGCTTTAGTAGTTCTCTGGTGGAACTTTTGGGATCACTTAGATATACTATCATGTCATCTGCAAATAGTTATATTTTGACCTCTTCTTTTCCGATCTGTATCCCTTTGATCTCCTTTTGTTGTCTGATTGCTCTGGCTAGAACTTCAAGAACTATATTGAATAAGTAGGGAGAGAGTGGGCAGCCTTGTCTAGTACCTGATTTTAGTGGGATTGCTTCAAGTTTCTCTCCATTTAGTTTAATGTTAGCAACTGGTTTGCTGTATATGGCTTTTACTATGTTTAGGTATTGGCCTTGAATTCCTATTCTTTCCAGGACTTTTATCATGAAGGGGTGTTGAATTTTGTCAAATGCTTTCTCAGCATCTAATGAAATGATCATGTGGTTCTGTTCTTTCAGTTTGTTTATATGATGGATCACGTTGATGGTTTTCCGTATATTAAACCATCCCTGCATGCCTGGGATGAAGCCTACTTGATCATGGTGGATGATTGTTTTGATGTGCTCTTGAATTCGGTTTGCCAGAATTTTATTGAGTATTTTTGCGTCGATATTCATAAGGGAAATTGGTCTGAAGTTCTCTTTCTTTGTTGTGTCTTTGTGTGGTTTAGGTATAAGAGTAATTGTGGCTTCGTAGAAGTAATTCGGTAGGGCTCCATCTGTTTCAATTTTGTGGAATTATCAAATTTGGATAATATTGGTATGAGGTCTTCTATGAAGGTTTGATAGAATTCTGCACTAAACCCGTCTGGACCTGGGCTCTTTTTGGTTGGGAGACCTTTAATGACTGCTTCTATTTCCTTAGGAGTTATGGGGTTGTTTAACTGGTTTATCTGTTCCTGATTTAACTTCGATACCTGGTATCTGTCTAGGAAATTGTCCATTTCCTGAAGATTTTCAAATTTTGTTGAATATAGGTTTTTATAGTACGATCTGATGATTTTTTGAATTTCCTCCGAATCTGTAGTTATGTCTCCCTTTTCATTTCTGATTTTGTTAATTTGGACACACTCTCTGTGTCCTCTCGTTAGTCTGGCTAAGGGTTTATCTATCTTGTTGATTTTCTCAAAGAACCAACTTTTGGTTCTGTTGATTCTTTCTATAGTCCTTTTTGTTTCTACTTGGTTGATTTCATCTCTGAGTTTGATTATTTCCTGCCTTCTACTCCTCCTGGGTGTATTTGCTTCTTTTTGTTCTAGAGCTTTTAGGTGTGCTGTCAAGCTGCTGACATATGCTCTTTCCTGTTTCTTTCTGCAGGCACTCAGCGCTATGAGTTTTCCTCTTAGCACAGTTTTCATTGTGTCCCATAAGTTTGAGTATGTTGTATCTTCATTTTCATTAAATTCTAAAAAGTTTTTAATTTCTTTCTTTATTTCTTCCTTGACCAGGTTATCATTGAGTAGAGCATTGTTCAATTTCCATGTATATGTGGGCATTCTTCCCTTATTGTTATTGAAGACCAGTTTTAGGCCGTGGTGGTCCGATAGCACACATGGGATTATTTCTATCTTTCTGTACCTGTTGAGGCCCGTTTTTTGACCAATTATATGGTCAATTTTGGAGAAAGTACCATGAGGAGCTGAGAAGAAGGTATATCCTTTTGCTTTAGGATAGAATGTTCTATAAATATCCGTTAAGTCCATTTGGCTCATGACTTTTCTTAGTCTGTCTACATCACTGTTTAATTTCTGTTTCCATGATCTGTCCATTGATGAGAGTGGGGTGTTCAAATCTCCCACTTTTATTGTGTGAGGTGCAATGTGTGTTTTGAGCTTTAGTAAGGTTTCTTTTACGTATGTAGGTGCCCTTGTATTTGGGGCATAGATATTTAGGATTGAGAGTTCATCTTGGTTGATTTTTCCTTTGATGAATATGAAGTGTCATTCCTTATCTTTTTTGATGACTTTTAGTTGGAAATTGATTTTATTTGATATTAGAATGGCTACTCCAGCTTGCTTCTTCTGACCATTTGCTTGGAAAGTTGTTTTCCAGCCTTTCACTCTGAGGTAGTGTCTGTCTTTGTCTCTGAGGTGTGTTTCCTGTAGGCAGCAGAATGCAGGGTCCTCGTTGCGTATCCAGTTTGTTAATCTATGTCTTTTTATTGGGGAGTTTAGGCCATTGATATTGAGAGATATTAAGGAATAGTGATTATTGCTTCCCGTTATATTCATATTTGGATGTGAGGTTATGTTTGTGTGCTTTCATTCTCTTTGTTTTGTTGCCAAGACGATTAGTTTCTTGCTTCTTCTAGGGTATAGCTTGCCTCCTTATGTTGGGCTTTACCATTTATTATCCTTTGTAGTGCTGGATTTGTAGAAAGATATTGTGTAAATTTGGTTTTGTCATGGAATATCTTGGTTTCTCCATCAATGTTAATTGAGAGTTTTGCTGGATACAGTAACCTGGGCTGGCATTTGTGTTCTCTTAGGGTCTGTATAACATCAGTCCAGGATCTTCTGGCCTTCATAGTTTCTGGCGAGAAGTCTGGTGTGATTCTGATAGGTCTCCCTTTATATGTTACTTGACCTTTTTCCCTTACTGCTTTTAATATTCTTTCTTTATTTTGTGCGTTTGGTGTTTTGACAATTATGTGACGGGAGGTGTTTCTTTTCTGGTCCAATCTGTTTGGAGTTCTGTAGGCTTCTTGTATGTCTATGGGTATCTCTTTTTTTAGGTTAGGGAAGTTTTCTTCTATGATTTTGTTGAAGATATTTACTGGTCCTTTGAGCTGGGAGTCTTCACTCTCTTCTATACCTATTATCCTTAGGTTTGATCTTCTCATTGAGTCCTGGATTTCCTGTATGTTTTGGACCAGTAGCTTTTTCCGCTTTACATTATCTTTGACAGTTGAGTCAATGATTTCTATGGAATCTTCTGCTCCTGAGATTCTCTCTTCCATCTCTTGTATTCTGTTGGTGAAGCTTGTATCTACAGCTCCTTGTCTCTTCTTTTGGTTTTCTATATCCAGGGTTGTTTCCATGTGTTCTTTCTTGATTGCTTCTATTTCCATTTTTAATTCCTTCAACTGTTTGATTGTGTTTTCCTGGAATTCTTTCAGGGATTTTTGTGTCTCCTCTCTATGGGCTTCTACTTGTTTATTTATGTTTTCCTGGAATTCTTTCAGGGATTTTTGTATCTCCTCTCTATTGTCTTCTACTTGTTTATTTATGTTTTCCTGGAATTCTTTCAGGGATTTTTGCGATTCTTTCAGGCATTTTTGCAATTCCTCTCTGTAGGCTTCTACTTGTTCTCTAAGGGAGTTCTTCATGTCTTTCTTGAAGTCCTCCAGCATCATGATCAAATATGATTTTGAAACTAGATCTTGCTTTTCTGGTGTGTTTGGATATTCCATGTTTGTTTTGGTGGGAGAATTGGGCTCCGATGATGGCATGTAGTCTTGGTTTCTGTTGCTTGGATTCCTGCGCTTGCCTCTCGCCATCAGATTATCTCTAGTGTTACTTTGTTCTGCTATTTCTGACAGTGGCTGGACTGTCCTATAAGCCTGTGTGTCAGGAGTGCTGTAGACCTGTTTTCCTCTCTTTCAGTCAGTTATGGGGACAGAGTGTTCTGCTTTCGGGCGTGTAGTTTCTCCTCTCTACAGGTCTTCAGCTGTTCCTGTGGGCCTGTGTCTTGAGTTCACCAGGCAGCTTTCTTGCAGCAGAAAATTTGGTCTTACCTGTGGTCCCGAGTCTCAGGTTCGCTCGTGGGGTGCTGCCCAGGGGCTCTCTGCAGCGGCAGCAACCAGGAAGACCTGTGCCACCCCTTCCGGGGGCTTCAGTGCACCAGGGTTCCAGATGGTCTGTGGCTTTTTCCTCTGGCGTCCGAGGTGTGTGTGCAGGGAGCAGTCTCTTCTGGTTTCCCAGGCTTGTCTGCCTCTCTGAAGGTTTAGCTCTCCCTCCCACGGGATTTGGGTGCAGAGAACTGTTTATCCGGTCTGTTTCCTTCAGGGTCCAGCGGTGTCTCTGGCAGGTGTCCTGCTGCTCCTGGGCCCTCCCCCACGGGAGCCCAGAGGCCTTATACAGTTTCCTCTTGGGCCAGGGATGTGTGCAGGGGTGAGCAGTGTTGGTGGTCTCTTCCGCTCTGCAGCCTCAGGAGTGCCCACCTGACCAGGCGGTTGGGTCTCTCTCTCACCGGGTCTGGCTATCTCCATTTTCAATGTCCTGCGGTTTCATCCTTTTACATTATTCCTGTTTCTCTATTTATTGAGTACAAGCAATCATTGGCTTAGACTTGATACAAATTTGCCCTTTGTGACACTTTGACTCTTCGGCCTTTGTTTAAGGTTTACTGTTCACTGATATTTAACTGCCTTATTCCTTGTGGTTGGTTAATTTTAATTTTCAGTATTTTGCTCTGGAGAGTTGTGGATTTTTGTGGATCACTAGGTCCTGAAATTCAATGGAGTTTTCCCTTAAGTGTTGGCTTTTTATATTTGTTTGTTTTGTCTTATACTAATTCTTTCTCCTCTCGTTTCTTTCATCTGTTTTTTTTTTTCTTCAATGAACATCTATTCATAGTTTTGACCATCTTTGGCCGCTCAATCCTATTGTAGTATGACGATTTTTATTTTCATCATTGCATTTAGTATGTGTGTGCTCTTGGCTTTCTCTTTTGGGGTTGGTTATTTGGGTGGCTTTTACTTATGACTCTTCATATTTTCCCCTTAACTTTTTCATAATTTTGCTCTATTTTTCTAGTCTAGTTTTTACTTTGTCTTTGTTTGTTTTTTTTCTTTTTCTTTTGTTTGTTTCTTTTAGGTACCACAAGTGTAATTTTAGCTCCTATATTGCTCCATCTTTTTCATTATTTGATTCCATTTTTGTTATTTTTAGGTAGCATTAGTACTGATAAAATGCCTACAGAGACTGAGGAGGAGTTACCAACCCCTACACCGGAGCCCAGTATCTCTGAGGAGGGCAACTTCCATTCCCAATACCAAGTATTGGGGACAATTGGGCAAGGGGGCAACGCCAAAGTCCTCCTGGCACACCACCGGCTCACAGGAACCCCGGTGGCTGTCAAAGTTCTGCGAAAGGACAAGCAGTGGTTCCAGCCAGCCATGATGGAAGCAAACATAATGAGAAAGATCAACCACCCCAACATAGTGTCTCTCATACAAGTTATTGAAAAGGAAACGAGAATATACCTCATAATGGAGCTGGTGGAAGGCCAAGAACTCTACCAGTACATCAGAGAGTCAGGGCACATAGAGGAGGATGAGGCCCGGCAAATATTTGAACAGATATTGTCAGCAGTGAGCTACTGCCATGGAAAGGGGATTGTTCACCGAGACCTCAAACTGGACAATATAATGATTGATAAAAACAAAAAGGTCAAAGTCATCGACTTTGGGCTTAGCACCCAATTTCAACCTGGAAAAATGCTAAACCACCACTGCGGCACGTACTCTTTTGGTTCCCCTGAACTCCTCCTTGGCCATCGGTATGACGGGCCGAAGAATGATATGTGGATTATAGGAGTGGTCTTGTACTGTATGGTAGTGGGAAAGCTCCCATTTGATTCAGTGATCATTCAAGAACTGCAAAGACAAGTAGTGGCAGGGGTATATCCTGCTCCCTGTGGGGTTTCAAAAGAACTGGAGGACCTCCTTAGTAAATTACTGAGGGTAAATCCCAACTTTAGACCAACAGCAAGAAAGGCGATGAAACTCCCTTGGTTCAAAGAACACTGGAACGGATTGATAGGTCCCTATGAAGAAATGCTTCCCCTCACACCAGACCCGGCCATTTTGGATGCCATGAAAAGCATTGGATTCCAAGCCTCTGTAGTAAAACACTCTTTAAAACAAAGAAAATATAATGAGGAAATGGCAACTTATTTCTTTCTACAAAAGCAGGCTCTCCAGGGGGATGGCTGCACAGCCCAGGCACAGCAAATGAGTCCCGTTGCAGCACCATTCCCTAGCCTTGATCCTGCTGCTGCTTTTAGATTAGAACCAAAGAGGAGTGGAAGCCTGCCAGTCCTTGGCACCTTGCGGGTGTCATCCTCCCATGGTCACGTATCTCACTATGGCCAGAATGCTCATCCAAAAGGAGGCAAAAGATCCACTGTGGCTGGTCGTCTCAGGCCTCTACCGATGACACCTACACAGGACCACTATCACAAATGTGCTGTGAGTGTCCCATGCATTCAAACAACAAGCATCTTCACTGAGAAGAGTAGCAATAAGGAAATCAAAGAAGACAACCCACTCTCCCACAGAGCCCCATTAGAGGATAAGCCCATCCCCAGCAGGGTCCGGCACAGAGGTTTTAAGGGGTGGACCAGGAATATAGCAAATGCCCTGATAAAGCTGTGTTGCTGCATGCCAAGGAGAAAGAAACCTCGCCTGGGGCAGAACAGAATCTCCCCCCAGAAATGAGCCACAGGGAGAGTCCAGAGAACAAGCAGCAGGCATAGCCCAGGTACCTTTGTGCTTTGTCCTTTTCAGTTTGCTCTATGCTGGTCCTTCCTCTGTCTCTGGTTTCCATTTTCCCCACAATTCTTACCTTGTATCTGCTCTAAGTTCTTTATGAGGTTTCCCCAACACCAAGCCTTCTCCCTCTTCTTGATTTCTCCTCTTCCCAGCAGGGACCCAATAGGATTGATGAGTTCCACACTCCACAGAGTTTTCTAGTTGGCCCATCCCTTCAGATGGACTCCAGCTCCCCCTTAGGCCAATAGCTCCCACAGGGTGAGGACAAGAGGTTCATGGGCTCATGGACTCCTCCAGGGGCTACTGATCTTTTCACATGTGGTCATCAATCACAAGTGCTGCAGAACAGAGTCTTATGTTTTCAAATGTAACATCCCATTCCATTAAGCCTCAAAACTAATTAACAAGGTTTGTCATTGAATAAGTATCAACAACCTAGTTTGTGGGTTATAGTTGATGGTCAGAATCCTGCATGCATGCATATTATTTTGCATACTGGTTTTTTTTTGTTCCTAAGACCTAGTGATCTATTGAATTTTATAGGTTGTAGTTCTAAATGGTTTCTTTCAAAGACCTCAACTGAGAAGTAGAAAAAAGAAGTTATAATATAGTAAGGCAAATCAAAGCCCCAAATGGTAAGCTAAGAATTCTACCTCACTGTCTTTTTTGCTTGGAATAAATTGTCTTGTCTATTTCACAGTGTCATCTGGAAATTCTTTCATGTCCTCAGTATAAACAGTAGGTGATTTCAGACACATGGCAATGGAAAAGACACCAGCAGAAACTACAGCAGCAACAGGAGTAGCAACAATAGCAGAAGCAGCATTAGGCACAGCAGCAGCAGGAGGAGGAGAACGAGGTGGGTAGGAGGAGGAGGAGGAGGAAGATGAAGAGAGGAGGAGAAAGAAGAGGAGGAGGAGGAAGAGAAGGAAGAGGAGGAGAAAGAGGAGGACGAAGAGCAGGGGGAATATTTTGATTCCCTGTCCCCGTGAGAATTGCTGATGACTACTTCTGGACACAGATATCATGCTGAGAACTGTTTATCAAAATGATTTAACAGAATATTAATTTTCATAGAAGACATGTCAATGTTCCTAAGGGCATGCAGCCCGGGAAAAGAGAGCAAGATGGCAGAGGCAAGCAGTGTGGAATGTTCTTACTGAGGAAGACCTTCTCAAAGCTGATGATGTAATAGGTATGAAGGAGCATTTCATGGGAGTCACGGTCCCATGCCCCTGTGTCAGGGCACACAGAGCTCCTAGCCTTGCATCCTGCGTGAGAGGGGTCCTGGAATATTCCCTGATACCAACAGGGTCCTGAATTGCATGGTTCCCCCTCAGTTATGGTCCTCCCTGTGCCTCATGGGGTACGCAGCTTCTATGGGATGAACTTATATCAGTGATTAACTGGAGCTGGACCACAACCACACCACAGGCAAGCCCTGGACACTGAGGACATTAAGAGCAGCAGACAACATCTCCTCCACTGCTTCTGACTCTGCTCCACAAGGCAAGGCAGCTCCCACACAGCAGGCATCCAGCCTAACTCCCAGCAGGGAGAGTGTGAGATGTCTGTGGATGAGCCCACAGGGACTACAGGATTCTGTGGGAAGACATCTGGTAGGTTCTGGAGCAGCTGCAGCAGCCAGGACACATGAACTACAGTGGAGGTGAGCTATAGGAACAGGTAGCAAAGAGCCTGATCTGGCCAATGCTGATCTGAATCCCTGGGTGCAGGCTGGAATGGTCACTCAGGGCTATTAGAGTGAAGGCCAGCCAAGGGCATACAATGTGTCACTAACATTCTCAAAGTCTTGTACAGGAAATAAACCACTGGCCTTGACCAGTAAAGTTGAGTCCAGACTCATGGGCTACAGGATAGCAGATTGAACTGAGTCTGAATTCCCATGAGTATGACCTCTGGCTGCTCCCTAGGCTCAGTATAGATGAGCATGAGAAGGCACCATTGCTGTGTTTGCAGGAGTAGCAGAGAGCTCAGAATACATGACCCACTCCTAACCCAGACTGGAGCCACTCTGGGGAGGAGATGGCATCATTTGAGAGATGGGCTTATGCGGGACACTGTGCTCTGGTTTGTGGCACATACAGCTCCTGTCTTTCTTGCTGACAGTTCAGATCCTCAGCTGGCCTCATCACGGACAGTCCCATGAGGAGTGGGTGTTTGGTTCCTGCTTCACAGTTAGGGCAGGAACAAGCCCAGACGCAGTGAGTAAGGACAGTGCTTCTGTCTTGACCCAGCTTCCTTGTCCTCCCCCCTCCCCCAACTCATATCAGGAGCCACCCAGAGACCTTCATAGGAGTGTGGGTCATGTTAATCGGAATGCACAGCTGGAGATTAAATTCTGGGTAAGGTCTCCATACAGCCCTGGTGGCTCCCACACCCTGCCTACCTAAGTTTTCCCAACTGGGTCCTCAAGGTCGTGGAGAATCTTCTACAGGCTGCCCTGAAGATACAGCCAGTTTCTTGGTAACATTGTGTTTAGCAGAGGTTCTCTGCTTCAGGCACAGAGCCTTCCAGTGAGAGGGTTTGCTGAGTAGCACACCAGGACCAGAAAAGTGTAGAGCCCTCCAGTGGTAGACATGAAGTACTGCAGGAGTTTATTTCCTGATTTCTTCACATCTACCTTGTTCTAAAGGCTTTTTGTCAGACACATAGGGACCTAAGAAACTTGAGTTTGCAACCCCATAGGGAACCCAGGACACTAAACCATCAGCCCTGTTAAACGTCGGCAGAGGACAGTCTGGGATCTATGTTTGTAGAATGGCTCTAGAGTAGAATGAAGACTGATTGACCAGCCAGTCAAGGAGAGTTAGGGACAGTTAGAGACTTGGAGGAGAGCATGAGCGGCAGACACAGCAGAGTCCAGGCCAACAGTGGAACCAGTTCATTTAATAGAGACGCATATGCCCTCCCAAAAGGCTATCAGCTTAAGGCACTGCACTGAAGACCTGACCCAATAACATGCCCAATTTACCCATCAACCACCTGTGGCTTGTGTAGGGTCCTCAGGGTAGATCCTAAAGTCCATCATGGCTGAAAGGCAGAAGTTTGCACATCATTGCAATGTGGAGGCTACTCTCTGCTGATGGGACCCACACAGTCTGTGAAAAAGTTTGCTTAAGTGAAAGTTGGCCGTCCTTGAACTCTCTGGTCTTCCAGGGTAGTTTGTGTTGACCACATGCAGAGTCATTCCTGAAAAACATAAGTGCCAAAATTCAACAATAGGGAGAGAATCCTGTGCCAGATGGAATCCTTCAGGCCAGTGCGGATTTAGAGACATCCTATGCCATGGCATGGAGGCTCCCAAGGACTTCTAGGATCAATGTGAGCCATACAAGAGCCCACAGTCCATCCTGGGAGAACATTAAAGTATCTGGAATTATCAGGGACCCTAAGGTAGGTTCGTCAGGATATGGAGCTGATGCATGGTGGGATGCTTGGAGGATACAGCCTAAGGCAACGTAGAGGAAAGTGTGTTATGAGAGCTAAGACAGAGCAACCCCACAGTCTGAGAACAAGTTTGCTTAAGTGCAATTTGGCCGTCCTTGAACTCTCTGTTCTTCCAGGGTAGGATGGCCTATCGGGCCCAGGACAGAGCGACTATGCCAGAATTACAATGGTCTGTAATAGAGATGGAGAAGGTGTCAGGATGGGACTTGGGCAGTGGATGGAGCTCTATGACTGCAAAGCCTGCCTAGGCTCCAAGGACCCAGAGCTGGCTGCTGCAGGAAGTCCTAGATTACAACTCTGCAGTTCCTCTTCCCAGGTCTTGCTTTTAACTACTGGACCCAACACAAAGCCTCCCTTGCAGGCTTACCAGAGCATGAAAATGAAATGGCCACCTCCTGTAACAAGAAAGACTTCTAGAAGAGGAAGGAGACATCAATACATTCACAAAACCTTCAACTCGAAATCTGTCTTGCCAATAAGTGTGCAGGGATAAAGGTAAAGCAGATATTGAGGGACCAACCAATCAATGACTGACACAAAGTGAGATCTGTCTCATGTGACAGACACAACCTCTGACGCTATTTATGATATTCTTTCTGATTTACTTGCAGACAGATAAAAGTAGCACACCTGTCTCCAGAGGCTTCACTCAGCAGCTGAAAGCCACAGCCAATCCTCAGATGGAGCTCAGGAAGTCTTGTGGAAGAGTGGGGGAGAGTGCCAAGCAAACTGGTTGGGTTAAAACACTACAAGAAGTCCCCTACAGTCAGATACCTTGGACCATGGAGTATGCTAGAGCCTGTGCAACCAACCCCAGAGCCGGGTTAGCTATCTGCCGTTGGTCTCCATGTGGGTCATCTGACAAGTAGATCCAGGACTGTCTGTCTGTGTTGCCTGCATTGGATCTGTTCCCCATACCCGGACTGCCTGATTGTAAATCTGTGGGGCAGAATGTGCTCGGTCCACCTGGGACTAGAAGTCCCGGGGTGGTGTGGTACCCAAGGGACTCTCCCCTTGTCTTAAGAGAAGGGAGAGCATTATGGTAGAAAGGATTTTAAGGTGGGACTGGGAAGGGAAGAGGGAGAGTGACTGGGATCAGGATGTAACCTGAATAAAGAAGAAATTATTGGAACTAAAAAAGTTAGCCTGGAAAATGGAAAGATTGGTAAGTGGCTAAGAGCACTGAATGCTCTTCCAGAGGTCCTGAGTTCAAATCCCAGCAAACACATGGAGGCTCACAAATGTCTCTAATGACATCTGATGCACTCTCTGGTCTTTCTAAATACAGCTACCCTGTACGCATGTATAACGAATGATTGAATGAATGAAAGAATGAATAAATAAATAAATAAATAAATAATTAAATAAATACATTTTACCCTGTCTTAGTTATCAGGCAATGAATAAAGTGTCGAGAAAATGTTCAAAACCATGTCATGGATTGCCTGGATCTTTTAGATCTGCAGGAAACATCTCAAGGAAGAACAAGAGAGGGTGGAGAAGAATGTAGAAGGGTTTGATCCCTGAAGTTCCTCAGTGTCCACTAGCACAGCACTTGTCTTTGGGAGGTGACATCTTTCACTCTTCCAGACTGTCTCACCAATCAGAATTACAAGCTCTGTGGATTAACCTGTAAGAAGGACAGTTGCTCTTGGGCCAATATGGAGGTTCCTGACCTCTCAGCAAGCTCACTGCTGCCTTTTGAGGTCTCTGGAGGGTGAGCAAAATGAAGACACACAGAGTAGCCTCAGGTTGAGTCAGCCAGGCCCAGGGGGCTCAGTGGTGTCTCTCAGATTCCCAGGCCCTCCCTGAGATTGAACACTCTACACAGTGTAAGAGGATTAGGGGATAACCAGGAAATGCAGTTGCTCAGGTGTCTGGCTCTGTAGGAGGGAAATAAATCACAGTGGGAAGCTTCAGGACAGTCAGGTGACCTGAGCCCTCCACAGAGTCTAAGTCCAGACTCACAGACATTCATCTGTCCACAAGTCTCCTAAACACAGGCCTTGTCTGACCTGCAGTCCAGAGTATGTTATCGTACAGTGTCCCTTAGAGAGAGGACATACTTTCTAGTTAGGCCTCTTCTGTGTCACACTGAGACTGGGTTTGTTGTACAGGTGATGCAGATGGGGACTGGACACAAGTGGCAGTCTATCACAGATCATGCAATAAGTAAATACATAAATAAATAAATAAATAAACAAACAAATAAATAAATAAATAAATACCCACTTATCTCACTGCCTGCAATCCTCATTGTCACCACAAGGGAGCGCTGCTTTGACCTTCTCAGAAAGAAAAGCTGACTTCCCTCAGGGAAATGGATGGATGGATGGATGGATGGATGGATGGATGGATGGATGGATGGATGGATAGACAGATAAGTGATTTGACTTAATCAGTTTCTTCCAGTCCTACTTTTCTGAGCTAAACACCTTGGACATGGCTGCTGCAATTGCTTGTTCTACATTTCTGCTTTCTTTGGCTGTTCATTGAAGGGAGCCCCCTTAGAATCTGCTCCTCTAAATAAAGGCCCATCTGTGGAATGTATAGTTTCTCAGTTAGGAGCTGAGGGATTCTTGGAAGGACTTCCCAAAATCCCCTCTGGGGCAGTTGCCAGTGTCCTCTACTTCAGACAGCAGCTGCATGAAGCAAACATACACCTGTCTGAACATTCCAGCTTGGGTACACGTCACAGTGCACCTGCCCCAGGGTCCCTGTCAGTTGCACATGCCACAGGGCCACTACTACAAGATCCCTTCCCCAGGACTCCTGCCCCATTGCATCTCCCCCAGGATCCCTGCTCTGTTGTAACTGAACAAGGGTCCCTGCCCGGTTGTTCCTGGCTCAGGGTTCCTACTCAGTTTTACCTGCCCCAACGACCCTGTCCCACTGCACCAGCCTCAGGGATCCTGTCCCATTGTGCCCACCATGCTGCACTTTCCTGAGAGTACCTACTAACTGTCCCGAGGTGGCATTTTTCAAAATCTAATTCAAAGATCTTGCCAGTCAGAACCCATTGTCTTTAGTAACACCAAGTAGATATTTGCAGGGCTTCCTCACCTACATTTAATCAATCCCTTCTCTCAGTTGTCCATGTGGAAGCAAAGAAACTAGCAGCAGAACATGGATTATTCATCCAGGATATCAGCACCCCTAGAATTCTCATGAGATGGGCTGCTGTGACTGTGATACAGGGGTGGCAGGGAGGCTTTGACACTGAACAAGCCCAGAGTGCTGACCCTGCTCACATGTGTGCCAGCACCTTAGCCTACCTCTAGATGTCCTAAACTCTGAGAGGAGGAAGGAGATCTTCCTACATAGAAGCTGTTCTCTGAATCTCTGCTGGCCAAGGTCAAGCCAGAGTGTTTGAACATGCCAGTTCCAGCCCCTGAGGGTTCTCTGCCTGCCTGGTGTTTTGTTGTGCTTTACGTATGGCACCGTGAAGATGTGGTCCATACTAGGAATATCTTTGTAGACAACTGCCCTGGGTTCCCATGCTAAAATTCAATTAGGGACTGACAGGGACCTAAATACCAACAAGACAGTGCCAAGACCATGAGTTCCAAAATCAAGAGCAAATGGGGCCTTGATGCTATCCTGTGCTGGTCTGACAGGAGTCAGCACACACAATTCTCCTGCACATCCAATGCCCCTTGGAAAAATCCTCTGTCAAGGGCAGGTGATGCCTCATGAGAATGAACTGTCAGCGTAGGACAAGACACTTGGGACTACTGTCCTGAACTCACCAGTCTCAGAAGAATGGGCTTTGAAAAGTTTTCAGAACACAGGATAGGGGTGTGTAAGCAAGTGCAGGTAATCCTTGGGAAACACATAGTTCCTGAGGAGGTTCTGAGAGCTGTTGGATCCAATCCTGGAAAAGGCAGCATTGTGTTCAGGGTGGTAAGAAAGCAGGAGCCTGCTGATGTTTTCACAGTATTGCATGGGAACAGTAACAATGCCCATAGGAGCAGGATGTCCTAGCACTCTCAGATCAAGCAGACAGCCTAGAGCCTATTAGGCCCATATCCCAAGAGAATGCCGCTCATGTGTGAAGCTTCTATAGCCAGGAAGCTGAAGCAGGGAACATCGACATTGTCTCAGTTAGGGGTTTACTGCTGAGAACAGACACACCATGACCAATGCAGCTCTTATGAGGACAACATTAATGGACACAGGATTGCAGGTTCAGAGACTCAGTCCAGTATCATCAAGCTGGGAGCATGGCAGCATCCAGGCAGTCATGGTGCCAGAGTATGTGGGAGGTCTACATATTCATCTGAAGGCTGCTTGGGGAAGATTGGCTTGCATGTGGATAGGAAAAGGGTTTTAAATCCCATGCCCACAGTGACACACCTACTTTAACAAGACCACGCCTCCTAATATTGCCACTCCCTGAGCTAAGCATATACAAACCATCATAGACATCTTGCAGGAGGGTGGTACTGTTCTATCAGAGAGAAGCCTCTGCTCCAGTTAATATATTGAGGTCAACCCTGGATAGGGCCCAGAGCCCTCCACACATCCTGGGACTCAGGGAGGCATCCTATGAAAGAGCTTTTTCCTAGAAGGACACATGGGTGTTAAGGCCTCCCTTCCAGCCAGGCTATAGGGAGTCTCCAATGCTAAACTCTGTCTCTTTGCAGAAGTGAAAGAATAAAAATTCTCCCTTCACAGCACAGTGAATAGCAAAAATGGTGAAAGGTGTAAATAGAACCAATTAGTACCTGAGCATGAGGATTGGTTTTATATGAAATGTGGGTGGGTGCAGTGCAGTATCCTCCTCCATGTACCTACATGTTCAGTAACTACCCTGTTCGATGCTGCTTTACACAGAACCATCTGGAATCCATTCACTGAGGGACTCCATCCCTGGACTGGAAGCTACAGGTGGGACTTTTGTATCCAGGTCTCCCAGCCCTGGGACAGGGATGCATGGATAAAGTGGAGAGAAGCAGACTGGAATGGTGCAGAGGTTATCCTGCCAACAACCCCAAGCCCCCAGCTGCATGATAATGTAGAATAGTGAGCAGTTTCCCAGACAGCCTCACTCCCCAAAGACAGACTTCTTCCAGTCCCTCCTTATGCCAAGGGAAAGAAAATCAAAAAAAGCAGGAGCACGGAAAGAAAAATTGCACTACTCCCAGGAGCCAAGGACAAGCCCCCTCCCATTCTCTGATCTGACCCCATAACCATCCACAGCCAAGTCCTGGGCTCATCTCTAGAGGCACATGGACCCAGGCAGATGAGCCCTTGAATCACAATCGGCTCCTCAAAAGCATCCTATGGGTGTCAGTCCTGAGTCCATGAATCGGAGGTGCTCTGCACAGCTATTCAGAGAAGCCTTCTCTTGATCTCTGTCAAAGATCTCTGTGTTGGATGTCAGAGGAGAGTGTCCACCCAGTATCAGTCCTGGGACTGTGGCCCTCTAATATGTTAGCCCATGTGAACCTCCCAACAGAGCGCCACCTCTCCTTGTGCAACTCCTCCTTGATCGCCTTCTATAGGAAGATATTTAGAGTCCCTTGCACGAGGCAGGGAAAATGGCACAGAGCTGAGGTTGGTAGACAAAGCTGGGAACACATCAAATATTGAGTTGGTGTGAGGCTCCCTAAGCCATGCTTGGGCCGGTCTGTGCCAGCGATCCCGTAAGTCCCTTTGATTCTCCCCATGTACACAGCAAGAACCAATTGCCAGGCCTACCCTCTGCCCATAGCAAAGGGAGATTGGGACTTGGATTCCAACCTTGGCCATTATTGTAATACCTGACCTTGTAGCCCTTGCTCCCTTTGGGGCTCAACAGTCCCCCCAAATGTAGACAGCAATGTCTAGATGGTGTTCACAGCTTTTCTTGCCTGAAACTGTGCTGTGTTTGATACTACAAACCAGGAAGTAGGGACTTGAACTTGAGATCACTGACTCAGGCTAGGGAGGACTCCAGGGCACCTGAGCTCAGCTGCAAAGGCAGAAGCTGAACCACAGTGAGCAGAGGTGGCACATTTTCCTGTTTCTTTCCTTTTCTGCTCTCAGGTCTTTCAATGAACTCAACAGATGAGGATCTTTCCTCCCAGGCTTAGTGTCTGCAGCCATGAGGGTCCTCTCCAGGGGATTCAAAACCCCAGAAGAGTCTCAGAAGGAAAGCGCTACATACTGCTCTGCCCCCAGCACTCTGAAAAACAGAGACCCTTTCTGGGCTTGGGCCAGTCAGTGCTCAATAGTTAGCTTCTGGCTGCACTGGCTGCTCACAAATAACACAGCTGCCTGGGTCCTGTGACCTGGCTCTCACAGACTGTGATTGAGAATTTATTTCAACTCTGTCAGCACAGCCACTCTGTTCCTTCTGGTCCCAAGTTGCACAGAGCTCCTTTTCCTCATACACGCCTGTTCCATCACTGGACCTTAATATTTAAAGTGAGCCCTACACTCAGGATGGACTTGGTTTTCTATACATCATGCCAACCTCTGTGTGAGAGGAAGTGTCTGCATGTGTATGCATACCCCCTTATGTGCCTAGGTGTCCATGCTACCACTACCCCATGTCCTGTCAGAGGCCATCCTCTGGTCAGGTCCTCACGCCTGCATGTCAGACCACCTGTCTTCAAGCCCCAACCCCTCCCCACACCACAGATGCTGAGCTTGTGGGCTTTGCTGATGCATCCAACATTGATGGGGGTTTTGGGGATTCAAACTCAAGTCCTCACCCTTGGGAGGAAAGTGCTCTGCCTATCCCTGCAGCTTTGTCTCAGGTGTTTGATGATAACCTAGAGCCTTTCTGAGGATTTATGAGGACAGTGTCATCTTGATGGGTCAGTTTAGAAACACAGCTTTGTCTTTTTTCATTTTTTAAAATCTGTACCATCAGTTTGAGGCTAATCATTCAGAATTCAAAGAAAAAGTGACACAGCGAGCATAGACATGAGGACTTTAAAGCAGGGGGCACAGCAAATATTCAAAACAGAGAACTGAGGAGAGGTAAACATCTTACAGGCTTTGATTTCTAAAAGCCTAGTCTCTCCATAGCCCACAGAAGCCAGAGCCTTGAAGCCCTTCCCAACCATGTCATGACAGGTCCTATTGTGACCTCATGAGGAGCGACTGTGAGGAGGTCCAGCCAACAGATGTTAAGCTGTAGCCAGGCCTGGATTTCTTTGAGTGCTTTGAGAGGAGGTGTGGAGTGGAGCCCTCTGCGACTTGGTTTTATCTAGTGAGCTGTGTGTGGTTGTATCGGATTTTACTGTACTGTGTATATGTGTATGTGTCTATGTGTGTAGGATGATGTGTGTTGACAGATTTGCTTGTGTGTGACTGTGTGTACACTTTCGCCCGTGTTTGTCAGTATATGTAGGAGTGTGTGAGTTTACAGGTTTGTGTGTATGTGTTTGTATGTGTGTACGTTTTCTTGTGCATGTGTGTGTCCCTGTGTGTATGTTTGTGTGTGTCTGTGATGTGCGTTTTTATTGGTGTGCTTGTGTGTAAGTATGTGTGTACCTGTTCATATGTGATTGGGTTTTGTGTGAATCTGGGTGTTTGTAAGAGTTTGTCTGTGTGAGTATAAGTACACTTTTGTGTATTTCTGTGTGTGCTTCTGTGTGTGCCTGTGTGTGTGTGTGTGTGTGTGTGTGTGTGTGTGTGTGTGTGTGTACACACGTTCCCATCCCCTTTTGCCCCTTCTTGTATCTATATTACCTTCACCTCAGTGCAAGCGAGTGTAGAGGCCAGAAGTCAGCCCGGGCTCCTGTTCCTAAGGTAGGTCATCAACCTCATTTTCAAGACAGGCTCTCTCACTGGCCTGGAGCTGCCCAAGTACCTGTGTTGGCTGACCAGTGGCTCCCAGGATTTTGATATGCCAACCCCATAATATCAGATTAAAGGCCTACGTAGACGGCTGCCTGCTCATTTATGGTTTGATTTTTTTTTTTTCTGTGTTTAAGAGATAGAATTAGGCCATATATTCTCAAGACCACTGGCTATTTCCTTATTGTGGTTTTGATTTTTCTTTCTTTCTATCTTTCTTCATTATGGATTGCTGGTTTCATTTTTTGGTGGTGGTTTTTATGTTCTCACATGCTATATTACTGCTTTGATTATATACATTTGTGCAGTCGGATGATTCACTCTATCTCCATTTTCAATGTCCTGCGGTTTCATCCTTTTACATTATTCCTGTTTCTCTATTTATTGAGTACAAGCAATCATTGGCTTAGACTTGATACAAATTTGCCCTTTGTGACATTTTGACTCTTCAGCCTTTGTTTAAGGTTTACTGTTCACTGATATTTAACTGCCTTATTCCTTGTGGTTGTTTAATTTTAATTTTCAGTATTTTGCTCTGGAGAGTTGTGGAGTTTTGTGGATCACTAGGTCCTGAAATTCAATGGAGTTTCCCTTAAGTGTTGGCTTTTTACATTTCTTTGTTTTGTCTTATACTAATTGTTTCTCCTCCCGTTTCTTTCATCTGACCTTTTTCTTCAAACTACATCCATTCACAGTATTGATCAGCTTTGGCTGCCCAATCCTATTGTAGTGTGACGATTTTTATTTTCATCATTGCATTTAGTATGTGTGTGCTCTTGGCTTTCTCTTTTGGGGTTGGTTATTTGGGTGGCTTTTACTTATGATTCTTCATATTTTCCCCCTTTTCATAATTTTATTCTATTTTTCTAGTCTAGTCTTTTCTTTGTTTTTATTTTTTTTCTTTTTGTTTCGTTTGTTTCTTTTAGGTTCCACATGTGTAATTTTAGTTCCTGAATTGCTCCATCTTTTTCATTATTTGATTCCATTTTTTTGTTATTTTTAGGTAGCATTAGTACTGATAAAATGCCTACAGAGATTGAGAAGGAGTTACCCCCTCCTAGGCCCGATCCCAGTATCTCTCAGGAGGGAACCTCTCATTCCCAATATAAAGTACTGAAGAGTATTGGAAAAGGAAGCCATGCCAAGGTCCTCCTGGCCCACCACCAGCTCACAGGAACCCCAGTGGCGGTCAAAGTTCTCCGAAAGAACAAGCAGTGGTTCCAGCCAGCCATGACAGAAGCAAATATAATGAGAAAGATCAACCACCCCAACATTGTTTCTCTCTTACAAGTCATTGAAAACAAAACTAGAATATACCTCATAATGGAGCTAGTGGAAGGCCAACAACTCTACCAGTACATCAGAGAGTCAGGGCACATAGAGGAGGATGAGGCCCAGCAAATATTTGAACAGATATTGTCAGCAGTGAGCTACTGCCATGGAAAGGGGATTGTTCACCGAGACCTGAAAGTGGACAATATAATGATCAATAAAAACAAAAAGGTCAAAGTCATCGACTTTCAGCTTAGCACCAAAACACAACCTGGACATATGCTAAACCAGCACTGCGGTGCGTACTCTTTTGGTTCCCCGGAACTCTTCCTTGGACTTCTGTATGACGGGATGAGGAATGACATGTGGACAATAGGAGTGGTCTTGTATTATATGGTAGTGGGAAAGCTTCCATTTGATTCAGTGATCATCCAAGAATTACAAATACAAGTTGTTGCAGGGGTGTATCCTACCCCCTGTGGGGTTTCAGAAGAACTGGAGAACCTCCTTACTCAATTACTAACAGTAAATCCAATGTATAGACCAACAGCCAGTTAGGTGGTGAAACATGCCTGGTTCAAAGAACACGGGAAGGGGTTCACAGGTCGTTGTGAAGAACTGCTTCCCCTCAGGCCAGACCCTGAAATTTTGGGTGCGATGAAATGCATGGGATTTCAAGCCTCTGTAATAAAATACTCCCTAATAAAAAGAAAATATAATGAGGAAATGGCAACTTATTACTTCCTACAACAACAGGCCCTCCCGGGGTATGGCTGCACAGCCCAGGCACAGCAAGTGCGTCCCATTGCAGCCCCATTTCCTAGCCTTGATCCTGCAGGTGCTTTTAGATTACAAAGAAAGAGGAGTGGAAGCCTGCCAGTCCTTGGCACCTTGCAGGTGTCATTCTCCCACAGTCAAGTATATCAGTATGGCCAGAAGGCTCATCCAAAAGGAGGAAGAAGGTCAACTGTGCCTGGTCCTCTCAGGGCACTACCACTATCACAAATGTGCCATGAGTGTCCCATGCATTCAAACAACAAGCATCTTCAGTGAGAAGAGTAGCAACAAGGAAATAAAAGAAGATAATCTACTCTCCCACAGAGCCCCATTAGAGGATAAGCCCATCTCCAGCAGGGTCCGGCACAGAGGTTTTAAGGTGTGGACCATGAATATAGCAAATGCCCTGATTAATCTTTGTTGCTGCTTGCCAAGGAGAAAGACACCTCGCCTGGGGCAGAACAGCATCTCACCCGAGAAATGAGCCACAGGGAGAGTCCAGAGAACAAGCAGCAGGCATAGCCCAGGTATCTTTGTGCTTTGTCCTTTCCAGTTTGCTCTATGCTCCTCCTTCCTCTGTCTCTGGTTTCCATTTTCCCAACAATTCTTACCTTGTATCTTCTCTAAGTTCTTCATGAGGTTTCCCCAACACCAAGCCTCCTGCCTCTTCTTGATTTCTCCTCTTCCCAGCAGGGACCCAATATGAATGATGAGTTCCCCACTCTACAGAGTTGTCTTGTTGACCCATCCCTTCAGATGGACCCCAGCTCCCCCTTAGGCCAATAGCTCCCACAGGGTGAGGACTAGAGGTTCATGGGATCTTGGACTCTTCCATGGGCTACTGGTCCTAGCACATGTGGTCATCAATTCCAAGTGCTGCAGAACAGAGTCTTATCTTTTCAAATGTGACGTCCCATTCCATTAAACCTTAAAATTAATAACAAGGTTTGTCATTGAATAAGTATCAACAACCTAGTTTGTGGGTTATTGTTGATGGTCAGAATCCTGGATGCATGCATAGTTTTTTGCATACTGATTTTTTTTGTTCCTAAGGCCTACTGATTGGTAACATTTCTAAATGATTTCTTTCAAAAATCTTAACTGAGAAGTAGAAGAGAAGAAGTAATAAAATAATAAAGCAATCAAAGCTGCAAATGGTAATCTAAGTATTCTACCTCATATTTTTTTTTTTTGCTTAGAATAAATTCTTTTTTTCTTTCACAGTGCCATCTTGAAATTCTGTCATATCCTGTGTGTAAACAGGTGGTGATTTCAGACACATGGCCAATGAAAAGACACCAGTAGAAGCTACAGCACCAACAGGAGTAACAGCAATAGCACCAGCAGCATTAGCAGTAGCAGAAGGAGGAAGAGGAGGAAGAGGAGGAGGAGGAGGAGTAGGCAGAGCAGGAGGAGGAGGCAGAGCAGGAGGAGGAGGAGAAAAATCTGGAGGAGAAGGAATAGGAGAAGTGGAATAGGAGGAGAAGAAGGAGGAGGAGGAGGAGGAGGGGTCGGAGGAGGAGGAAGAGGAGGAGGACTTTGCTTCCCTGTCCTGGGATAATTGCTGAATGACTTCTTTTGGAGACAGATACTATGCTGAGCAATGTTTATGAAACAAATTATCAGAATATTAACCATTCATAGAAGACATGTCAATATTCCTGAAGAGGATCACCCCTGGAAGACAGAGTTATATGGCAGTGCAAGCTGTGCGGAAAGTCCTTAATGAGGACGACTTTCTCAAAGCTGATGATGTAATAGTTCTGAAGGAGCATTTTGTGGGAGTCAGGGTCCCATCTACGTCTGTCTGGGCACACAGAGCTCCTGGCCTTGCATCCTGCCTGAGAGGTGACCTGGATTATTGGCTTCCCTGGTCCACACAGGGTCCTGGATTGCTTGGTTGCCCCTCATTCCTGGTCTACCCTGTGCCCCATGGTGTTTGCAGCTTCTATGGGCTGAATTTAATCAGTGATTCACTGGAGCTGGATCTGAACCCAAACCACAGGGAAGCCCTGGGCACTGAGGACAATAAGAGCAACAGACAACATCTCCTCCACTGCTTCTCTCTCTGCTCCACAAGGCAAGGCAGCTCTCACACAGGAGGCATCCAACCTAACTCCCAGCAGGGAGAGTGTGAGATGTCTGTGGATGAGCCCAC
Organism: Rattus norvegicus; assembly: GCF_021556685.1. Classification (NCBI taxonomy): domain Eukaryota; kingdom Metazoa; phylum Chordata; class Mammalia; order Rodentia; family Muridae; genus Rattus; species Rattus norvegicus. Next base: position 64,843,056 of record NC_141534.1, on the reverse strand, counting down.
ATTACAGTACGATTCTGTGGGAAGACATCTGGTAGCTTCTGGTGCAGCTGCAGCAGTCAGGACACATGGAACTACAGTGGAGGTGAGCTATAGGACCAGGTAGCAAAGAGTCTGATCTGGCCAATGCTGATCTGAATCCCTGGGTGCTCAGGGCTACAATGAATGCCAGTCATGGGCATGCAATGTGTCACTAACACTGTGTGTGACCACATTCTGAAAGTCTTGTCCAGAAAAAAACAAGTGGTCTTGAGCACTGAGTTTCAGTCCCGACTCATGGGGTACAGGATAGCAGATTGACCTGAGTATGAAATCGCATGAATATGCCCTCTGGCTGCTCCCTGGGCTCAGGATAGACGGGCCCTGAGAAGGCACCATTCATGGGTCCGCAGGAGTAGGGGAGAGCTTGGCATTCATGAGGCACTCCTAACCCTTACTTGAGCCACTCTGGGGAGGAGATGGCATCATTTGTGAGATGGGCTTATGTGGGACACTATGCTTCGATGTATGGCACAGACAGCTACTACTGTCCTTGCTGACAGTTCAGACCCACAGCTGGCCTCATCTCAGACAGTCCCATGAAGAGTGGTGTTTGGTTCCTGCTTCACAGTTAGGGCAGGAAAACACCTAGGATACGATGGGCCACTGCAGTGAGTACGGGCCACGTGCCTGTCTTGTCCTTGCTTACTTGTTTTTTTCCTCTTCCTCCTCCTCCTCCCCCTCCTTCTCCTCCTCTTCTTCTTCCTCCTTCTCCTTCTCCTCCTCCTCCTCCTCCTCCTTCTCCTCCTCTTCCTCCACCTAATTTCGGGAACCACCCAGAGACCTTCACAGGAGTGTAGTTCATGCTAATCAGAATGCAGGGCTAGAGATCAAATTCTGGGTAAGGTCTCCATCCAGCCCTGGTTGCTCCCCCACACACCCTGCCTACCTGAGATTTCCAAATTGTGTTCTCAGGGTCGTGGAGAATCCTCTACAGTTAGCCCTGCCGGTACAGCCAGTTTCTTGGGAACACTGGGTTTAGCAGGAGTCCCCTCCATTAGGCTCAGAACCTTACGGTGAGTGAGAGGGCTTGCTGAGTGGCACACTAGGACCAGAAAGGTGTAGAGCCCTCCAGTGGTAGTCATGAAGTACTGCAGGAGTTTATTTCCTGATTTCTTCACCTCTTCCTTGTTCTAAAGCCTTTTCAGGGACACCTAGGGACCTAAGAAACTTGACTTTGGACCCCCATAGCGCAACAGAGAGACTAAAGCAGCAGCCCTGTGAAACTTCTGCAGAGGACAGTGTGGGCTCTGTGTTGTAGAGTGGCTGTGGAGTGGCATGAAGGCTGACTGACCAGCCAGTCACAGAGAGCTAGGGACAGTTAGATTCTTGGAGGAGGGAGCATGAGCGGCAGACACAGCAGAGTTGAGGCCTTCAGAGGAGCCAGCTCATTTAATAGAGAAGCATATGCTCTCCCAAAAGCCTGACAGCTTAAGACACTGCACTGAAGACCTGACCCAGTAACATGCCTCATTTACACATCACCTACCTGTGCCTTGTGTAGGGTCCTCAGGTTAGATCCTAAAGTCCATCATGGCTGAAAGGCAGAAGTTTGCACATCACTGCAATGTGGAGGCTACTCTCAGCTGATGGGACCCACGCAGTCTGTGGACAAGTTTGCTTAAGTGAAAGTTGGCCGTCCTTGAACTCTCGGGTCTTCCAGGGTAGTGTGTGTTGACCATATGCAGTCATTCCTAAAGATATAAGTGCCAAAATTCAACAATAGGGAGAGAATCCTATACTGGATGGAATCACTCGGCTCAGTGTGGACACAAAGATATCCTATGCCATGGCATGGAGGCTCCCAAGAACTTCTAGGATGAATTGAGGCACACAAGAGCCCACAGTGCAGCCTGGGAGAACATTAAAGTATCTGGAATTATAAGGGACCCTAAGGTATGTTGGGCAGGATATGGAGCTGATGCATGCTGGGATGCTTGGAGGAGACAGCCTGAGGTAAAATAGAGGGCAGTGTGTCATGAAAGCTAAGACAGAGCAACCAACAGGATGGCTTATCTGGCCCATGACAGATCGACTCTGCCAGAATTAGATGGTCTATGTAGACATTCAGTCCTGGGATTGTAGGAGCATAGAAAGTGCCAAAAGTCAGGGTGCGGACTACCTCCATGTTTTCTATCTCCCTGTAGGTTGAAGAGGCAGAGAACAACCGCAGAGGTGCCCAGTATGTCCTCAGCCTGGACAACAAGTGTCTACTCAATCATACAGACAGCTCACGACTCTCTCACCCAGCGAAACCTGAGACTGCACACTGGTGGACCAGCTGGTTCCTCAAGAGGTTAGCTCTCTCAATGGCATGAAGTTCAGGTGCTACCTCTTCCTATACTGGCCTGGTGAAGACAGAACCCTGGAGGACATTGTGGTCTGGGCAAGAGATATACAGCAGCCCTTTCTGTGCCAGCCAGCCTTGAAGGTTGCTTGAGATCATTCCAGCATGACCAGTCTCCAGCCTTTTCCAAGCAAGTCAGTTGTTGGCCCTTACCACTTCTGCCCACCACATCAGTCGCCTTTCCCTGCCCACTTGTAGGAGATGGGACTAGCTCTGACTTAATCATAGGGCTTTGGATGGGCTCTATTTTTCCTGTTTCTGGTTGTAAGCTACTAGGATTCTCAGGAGTGTAAGTGTATGAGAGAAACAAGTGTCTTGTTAGCCCTGAAGCAGCCTGGACTCTGGTCTTATCTGCTAGAGAAGGTGTCATGAAGGGACATGGGCAGTAGAGGGAGGTCTATGACTGCAAAGCCTGCCTAGGCTCCAATAATCCAAACTGGGTACTGCAGAATTTCCGAGATCACAGCTCTGCAGTTACCCTTCTCATGTCCTGGTTTTAACTACTGCACCCAACACAAAGCCTCCCTTGCAGTATGTCTCAGATCCATTTGAGACTCTGCAAACCAGACATCTTTGTACGGAATGGAAAAGAACCCTTACTGCACATCTCAGGTTGTGGAGGCTGGTCCATCCTGTCTGACAGTGTTTCTGAGTCACTGGTATAGGGCTGTTTGGGGTCTCCTCTCCTCACCTTAGCCAAGGAGGTCCAGGGTCATCAAGCAGGTACAGTCCATGGGCTCTGATATGGTTCATGGTATGTTATCTACTCATGGAGCCCTCAAGATTTCTTTACTGCCCAGGGTCCAAAGAAGTATTTGATGTCCCTCTACTTGGATGAGAGGAGACTTGAATGTCACTGCTGCTCACAGGTTCTTGGTAGTTGAGCCCAATAGTGGATGCATTTTTGTGAGTCATATCTGCACCTCCTCCTAACATCTGTTAGAGTAGATGAAGTCTGTCTGGCTGGGTGGGGCAGTACCTCCTCATCTAGGCCTTCTTGTGTGCATCTTGACCTCGGCCAGAACATGTGGAGTTGGGACAACCATTCTGGATGTCAGCTGATGCAATGCCTCACACAGAGGTGCTGGCAGAACTGAGGGTTCTATTCCCTGGACATTGTGACACGAAACAGACTGGGAACAGTGGGAAGAGGAGGGTCCACAAGGCTAGCTCAGACTCCAATCTCTAAAGATCAGATTTCATCTTTCGTACAAAATCTGGTGAACTAGCCCTGTACAAGACTCATATTACCTTCCATTAGAAAACCTTTGGGAACAAAAACCCTAGTGTAAAGTGGGGTCTGTGCCAACTGTGGGTGCCTGGCATCGGTCAGGTCTGGTGTCAGGATAGGCCCATTCACAGACATACACAGGCACACACACACACACACACACACACACACACACACACACACACACAAACACATCATTTCATGCAAGCCTACACCTCCCCCCCCCAATCACCTGCTATCTTGGGATGTGTCCAGGTTGCCTCAACTTAGCTTCTTCCCACCACATATGTCCCTAAATTTTGTGAACCAAGGGTGGTCACTCCCCTTGCTGGGTTCCCTATTCCTCAAGTTCAGGTGAGGTCACTCTGCTCCTCCTGATCCTTTCCTGGTCTAGAGCTTGTCACCTGACCCTGTGGTTCACAAGTGCTCCCAAGGAAGAAATAATCCATGTCTCCATGGTTGCCCATACTGCTGATTCCTGGCAGGAGTCATGTGTGGATGGGTACTTGACAGGGTCTTGGTCCTTAGTTTGTCAGTGTCTCCATGAACACAGCATTCCTGTGAGACCAAAGCACTCCAGACACAACTTGGGATATGCTGAGTGGCATGGCAGAGTATGCCCCTGAAGAGCAGGCAGGCCCAGCATGGCCACAGAACAGCCTTGGATGTGCCTGTCTGCCTTTCCCACCAGAGCATGACCTGCTGTAACAGGTGCTTGTCATTATCTTGGGGAACACAGCAGTGAGAACCCTGCTGGGGCTTCTGGTCTCCAGGGAGCAGGCAGGGGCCTTGTGCTCACTTGTCCCTCACTAGTCCCCTTGGCCCAGGGATTGTGGTTTTCAGGACTCCCAGAAGCATCAGAGGCCAGCACAAGTCATCCTTAGTGTGTGCAGCAGCTACAGGTGCATGCAGGTCAGGACCTGTGCCCTGTGTCTTCAGAGACAAGAAGGAGCCAAGAGCATTGGCTGACCCTGAGAAGCCACTTGGGTCTCATAAAGATTCTATTTATGTCCTTCCTCTGGGCCTGTGGAGACATTGTAGGGAACTATACCAATTTCCTTGGATGCCAGGCTGTGCAGAACTGCAGACTGTGGCCACAATCCATAGGGAATGGACAGGACAATTACAGGCCACGCTCTGCCATGCCTCTGCCTAAAAGTGTGCAATGGGGTCAGGGTATGGGCATAAGGAGGAGCCCACGCAGATTCGAGTCTCCTTCCAATATTCATCTGTGGGCTGGGTAAAGAAAGCCAGCACAAAATCACAGTAACTTTATATGATTGTCTTTTAAAAGAAACATCAAAGATAACAGGTGTAAATCATGAAAATGGCATCTGTGTGTGCGTAGACAGCTGTTTGCATGGAGAGTGTGTACCCACACTCCAAGCACAGACTACAGGCATGGGGAGTGTCTGTCTACACTTGGAGCAGAGCATACATGCTATCAAACACACAATAAAGGCCATCATGCCCAGGCCCTGGGTCTATAAGCCACTGAAAGCCTCTCACTCCTCAGTGGGGTCTGATGTCCAATACCTTAGAGACATCTGCAGACTGTGCTGCCAGAACATGAAGAGCCATGAGAGTCTCCCCCGGGAACTCTGTAGTCTTGCTGGAAATGCAAGAGGAAAGCCCAGCCTCTAGGCCAACGTGTAGCATAGTTCATACAAGTATCACTGACACACAAACATGTTGAAGACAACATGGCAGGGCCTGGCAGAGATGTAACTTGGCCAAAGGTGGAGTGGCTGGGACAAATGAACAATCATGGCTGTGGTAGCTCCCTAAAGCCTGGATTTCTGCCCCCTCTATTATGGGGTCTCTGAAGAAGACAAACGGGTGGACTCCTAGAGCATCCTGTTGATTAGCTTGCTGTTCAGATGTGGGATGTGGTCACAGTGCTCTGACAAGGCCACAAGAACATCCATGGGAGTGGAAACTAGCCTAGGTGTGTCCTACTGTGCCCAGGGATCTGCACTCTGGCTTATGGTGTGGAGGCCCAGGGTGCAATGGGGTCAAGGTGTGGCATAAGGAGGAGCCCACGCAGCATAGCATGTGAGTCCTTGAACTCACTGCATTTAAGTCCTGGGGTGAGTCTCATGTGGTCAAACTCTGCATGACTCAGGTGGCTGACATCTTACCTGCTGTGATTGACATCACCGGCTTTTACAATGTGGGTGTAGCCTTAAGAGCCATGTTATATACTTGTCAACTGGAAAACAGAACTTGTGTTTCACTTAGGATGGATGTGTGTCCTTCCAAAGTGTGAGTGTACCATACTTTTGTTTTCTTCCCTCCCTCTCCACTTCCAAAGTGTGGAAGGCCTCCTTGATGTGGGCTCTAGACCGCCAACGCTCACTGCAATGATCAGTTGGGTTTGCCATGAATGAACTTCTGTACTGGGAACTGACCTGGCACAGGGCTAGGCTTCCCTTCCTTGCTGACCGAGCAGAAACCTGTGACAATCAAGTGACACCTGAAAGAGTTCCTGTGCACCAAGTTGGGGTGCAGTTCTCTGAGTTGCATGCCTCTGTGGATGAGTCCCACAAACGCCAAGGCACTGGTGACAGGCCTGGAAAAGGACAGCATAAGTCACAGGAGACCCCAGGTTGATCTGGCAAGGGATAAGCACTCTTTGCTATGATTAACCTTATCTTGCTCATGGACAGACAATTCTCATGTGAACCAAGTGTGCTAAGTTTAAGAAAATGGGCTGGGGCTGGAGAGCAGGCTCAGTGGTTCAGAGCCTGGCTGCACTTTCAAAGGTCCTGAGTTTGATTCCAGTCACCATATTATGGATACTAACTAACTATAATCAGATCTGATGCCCTCTTTGGACACACAGATGTACATGCAGATAGACCACTCAAATAATTGAATCTTAAAAGAAAGGAACAAAGGAATGAAAGAAGGAAGAAAAGAAAGTTAAAGAATGAAAGAAAGAAAAGAATGAAAGAAAGGAAGGAAAGTATGAAAGAACGAACGAAAGAAAGAACGAAAAATCAAGAAAGGCAGAGAGAGAGAGAGAGAGAGAAAGGAAGGAAGGAAGAATGAAAGAAAGAGAGAGATAAAAAGGAGAAGAAAAGAAAGGAGGAAGCAAGCAAGCTGGTCAGCTGTAGAGAAATGGGCCTGTAATACCAGACAATCAAGACACTCAGTAGGAAGGGGAATCAGAAGTTCAAGGCTAGCCTGGTCTACAGCATGAGTTCAAGGTCACCATGGACAACTTAGTCACACCCTTTTTCTAAAGGTGAGGAGGGCTAAGGCTACTAACTCAGTGGTAGAGCACTCGTGGGGAAAGCAGACTGCTGTCCATTGATACCTCTCCTTCCTTGCTCTGAAATACACAATGGTATTAGAAGAGTCAAAGGTTCTTGGCCTAGTATCCACTATTCTATTTGCTACATCGTTAAGGGTGCAGTTTTTGGTATTTTGGTCAGGGATCAAATCTATGAAATAAAACTTAAGCAATACTCTTATTGCTGTCAGAGTGGAAGGTGGATGATAAATGCTTACCCACCTGCATCAGTACAAAGCTGGTTCCTTGGACTCCCTGCAAACACATCACTGCTAACTGTATGCCCTGTGTAGGCTTTTCCAGCACTGTACATAGCTTGAAAACCTTCCCTGCTATGGACCTTTGAGTGGGCATCCTGCCTCTCTCAGTCTCAGAATGGAGCACCTGGTCACCTCTAGGCTCACAGGTCAGGGACCTCTTCCATCCCATGGTGAACAAGACTGGCACGGCTGCACACACCTTGAAAAAAGAATATATTGGCAACCCTTAACGAAAAAGATGGTTCTTACTTTCCATTATGGCATTCTATAAAATACGGGTATTTCCTGGTACAATTACACATGTCATTGATTGTGTGTGTGCGTATGTTTTTGGAGGTTGGAGGGGGATAATTCATTTCTCTAAGCCCCTTCCTCAATGTGAGGCGAAAAACATTGACTCTCATACAGAATTTTAATAATTACACAGTTATTTATATATTTTTAAGATTTGTTAATTTTTCCAACTGTTTTTAGCTCTCTCTCTCTCTCTCTCTCTCTCTCTCTCTCTCTCTCTCTCTGTGTGTGTGTGTGTGTGTGTGGGTATGTGTGTGTAATTAGATATAATACTCAGGGTCAGTACATCCTAGACTTGAGCTACCCTATAACTTTTTATGTTTTAAACAGCTTTATTATGATATCGTTGACATATAAAGCTGATATGTGCTAGAGGTGAGCATATTGATGTTCTTAAAGACATGTTCTTTCTCAGATACAGAACGCGAGCTGGCTAAAATCCTTGCTGCTCTTGCAGATTAACCTTATCATGCACTGAAGCAATGGGGCACATACTAAGCACACTCCCTGAGATGCCTCCTAGGTCGGTAGCACTGGCTCCATCCCAGGCACAGCTGGAGTGGGCAGCTGTAAGGTTGTGGACCTGCATTTAGGACACTGGGCCCCAGGAGCACCTTACCTGCAGGTCATCCTTTGTACCTCTGAATATCACTCCTGGGTTCTCGCTGCCTGGCACTTAACCATAGACACCACTGTAGAACTGTCTAAGGCAAGAAGGGCAAAAACATTGTTGTTATAAATTTCTACTATGTAAACGACAAATGTTGAGCTTCTTGAACAGTATTCTGAAATGAACCTGGGAGAAACACAAGAAATATGGTCTGAAGTCTCTTCTGGAACTGCCACTCCAGCATATTCTTCCACAGGCAGTCACTCTCCTCTGCACTACCGTCCCCCTTGTTTTGCAGCTCATGGATCTCCTTGCTTAGCATATCCACAAGGTGCATTTGCTGTTGCTTCTCCAGCTTCTCCCTGGCATCTTGTTTCCATGGGTCTGGAGACAGACTCTCCAGAGGACAACTCCTCTTTACTGATAGTTATGAACTGCAGATCCCTGTGCTCAATAGTGGGGGGCTGCTGCGGGGACTACAACACCAGAATGACTGTTTCTTGGGCCTCTGCAGTGTGGAAGGTTTTCCTGGTTTGGTCGGTGTGGTCAAAGAAGAGAAGGAAGCAGGTTCAGGGAATGAGAGTGCATCTGTCACCCATTCCTCTCCTGCTCCCTGTGCTTCCTCTCTGCTTCCTTGTCCAGGCAGGCCTTCTATATCTCAGACCACCGCTGCTGCTCCTCACTCTCTTTTGCTAGCCAGCAGCCACCTGAACAGACTGGGATCCTGCCTTGTTTGCAGAAGGTGGTGGGAGGGGCAAATCCACTAAAATGCCGCCAAAATCTGGTGTAGTGGACCTGTGGTAGAGGAGGTGGTGGAGGGAGGTCTGTTCATATGGGCTGGGAGACAGTAACAGTGGTGGCCAGCACCTCTGCTGGGGTTTCCCAATGGCCAGGACCACTCTTAGTCAGAGTGGAAGCAGGGGTAACTGACTTGGAGGAAGGGTTCAGGTGCTCCTGTCTGGATGTCATAGATTCCAATGAGGAGCTCTGGATCCACATATTACTGTCACACTAGAGACCCTTGCCAGCCTCTACTCAATGGAGCTCAAGTAGGTAAAACTCTTCCTGAAGTTCTTCCTTGGAAGTGGTAAGAGGCTGAGAAAAGAAAAGAGGAAGCTCTACTACTTCAGGGACTCACCAGAGATGTTAGCAAAATTTCATGCATGTTTCTTCCTCACAGAGGAGGTAACAAAAACTGGGGAATGGGTGAATAACCAGACCTGACACTGCTTTATGGCTCACCCGCCAAGTAGCCAGCTGTTCCTGTGTCTATGAAGGAATAAAAAGATTTTTCTATACACTGATGCATGCTGTTTGTGGCATTGTCACTCCTGCAATTTAGCTCCTAACCAGGTCTAGGTTGAGGGGTCTGCTCTTGTGAAATGTAAAGAAATAAACAATCAGATGCTTAAACCTGCATAAAAGGCATACTTTTTCCTCAGGGATCTGTTTTACAATCTTTTAAAAAGCATTCAAGGGGGTTGAAACCCCGAAAGGAGCTTTGCCATTTCAGGAAAGGGCGATGGAGGGAAGATTTGTATGGTGGGTTACTGGGAAGACAGGAAGGGCTAATATTGGATTATAAAGGAAATAAATAAATGGTTTTCTAAAAAGCATGTATTTTAAATGCTGTGCTAAAAATGGAATGTTGACTCTATGCTTTCAATAAAAAAACATTTCACATTTTCTTATTTACTCATTTACACTAATTCTCATTTTCCCAGATTCAATAATTTAGTATTAGTTTACTTGAGTAGCGTAATAAAAATAAAACTTCAGTGAACAAAATTCAGGAATGATAGTTAATGTAATTTGTTGAGAACTGTATCAAAGAAGTCAGATATTTCACAAGTAAGAAAGTGTTCCAGCTCATCTCAGACCTCAGTGCAGAGGTCTCCAGTGGAGACAGATGTTAGCTGCTGTTCTAGTGGTATATGCACACTTCTCTCCAGGAATAGGAGGCTGATCTACTAGAAATAGTGTTAAAAAACCCAAGTGTCACATTAAATGACAAGTAAAATAAACATAACAATGTTCCTTTAAATGCAGGAGCCATGTCATACCCATCATACACTGAGGGCAGGATGTTTAGCACTGAGCCAGAGACAAAGATGTACCAGAAGTCGGCTTCACGCACCCCTACAAGTCTCCTGACACCACAGACCAGGATAAGGACTTTCTCCAGGACCAGATGAGATCTGTGCTAGAGACATGAGAGTAAATACGTGAAGCCTTTTGGAGGTTGAAGCCTTTTGGAGGTTGGGGTCCCTATTCAGGATATTCCATCCTCACTACTTTGTTAGCCAGCCTTTTAAGTGTAAAAATGATCTCCACTACCTTGGAAACCTGACACTTTTTTGAAGACACATTTACAGTGCATTTTGATCTATAAGGTCAAGGGGTTTTCAAGTAAAATCCTAATTTTGGACTAATTTGAGACCTCTATGAAAACAACAATGATCGAAGTACAATGTGCCTCACTGGCTTCTGGGTTACAAGGTGACTTAGAGAGTGCCTCCTCTTGTCACATTGGGGCTGAAAAGGTGATCTGCTCTGTTTTTCATCAGCCTGTCTTTACCAGGCAGATTCGTTGCATCACTGTGCTCTGTCCAAGGCTTTTGAGGACTCTCTGGGGAGCCGTTTTGAGCTGAATTATTATAGAGCTCAAAACCTTTACTCTTCCACCTATCGATGATGGACAATGCCATCGTCTGCTACACATGTGGCTGGAGCCATGGATCCCTCCATGTGTACTCATTAGTTGATAGTTTGCTACCTGGTAGTTCTGGTGGGTTGTGGTTGGTTGATATTGTTGTTCTTCCTGTGGGGTTGCAAACCCCTTCAGCACCTTCAGTCCTTTCTCTAACTCCTCCATTGGGGTCCCCCTATTCAGTGCAATGGTTACATGCAAGCATCCTTATTCCAGAGCACTGAGATGGGAATGGGTGTGTGGGAGCGGGAGCATCCACATAGAAGCAGAGGCAGGGGGTTGGGAGAGCATGGGAAGGGGATAACGTTTGAAATGTGAATACATAAAATATCCAAGAAAAATAAAACTCATAAAAACTTCACTCTGTGCTCTGGGTTTACCTGAGCCATAACGATCTGAAACTGAAACCAAAGCCAATTCATTCATTCTCTCCCTCTTACTGGTTCTAAGACTTGAAGAGCTTCAAAGTATGCGTCTAAAATTCTTATATTTAATAACTGCTCTTGGTACAATAGGGTGATCTTTATATACATTCTTTGACTAGCGTAAAAATGCAAAAACAACCAAGCAATCAGAAGAAACCATAGCCTAGGGTCTCACTATATATTTGAGGCTGGCCTGGAATTCACTACACAGACAGGGGCACCGGAAACTAACAGAAATCTACCTCTTTCTGCATTCTTAGAGCTGGCATTAAAGGTACATGCCCCCACAAATAGCTTTATATGAACATTTTCAAAAGCTTTTACATATATTGTGTCTAGAAAAACATTTCATTTACTTAATAAGTATCTATAGGGGAAACTGACCTTATTTTTTTTCTCAACACCTGAATTGTAATTTGTAAATAACAAAGTAACCTTTTTTAGAGTATTTTTTAAAAAGCACTCAACTTCTCTTCTCTCACCTGATAACACACATATTATTATCCATCAGAATGACAGCATCACATGGTGCTGTCACCTGGTGTGATTATCCACACCTGTTCACAGTTTAGTCTTCCTGTCTGCTCACCTGGGACTCATTTGTTACCCACGTCCCTCTTTGAGTTAGTAAATGGTGTTCTGCTTTAACATGCCAACACATGGTCTAGCCAGGATTGTTTCCTGTCCTACGCTTTAGTAAACAGGATTCTAGGCTGTCAGATGCTGATACTGTTGTTGATACTCCAGCTACAAAGGTCAGGGCTAGGGTGTGCAGGTTCCACAGCTGAGTCAGGGTCAGAAGAGAGTTCACAATACTGCACTTAACAGACTGTGAATGTATCTAGGAAACTGTACCATCAGATCTGATCTGGATCATGATCCAGAAGTATTTCTCAGCATCATGCACTCAGTCTCAACTAACTTCTTCCTTGAAGAGCTGAGCAAGAGCTGTGGTAGGAGCTACTACATGGGACTTTTAGGGCCTCTCTTTATAAATATAATTTATGTGTATGAGTTTTGCCCAGCATGTGTGCACATGAATGTTTGACTGGTGTCCAAAGAACTTAGAAGAAGGTTTCAAATCCCCTGAAATTAGGGGCAATTGTGAGCTAACACTGGTGTTGTAAAATACTGAACCATCTTTCAAGCCCCAGATTTTGATAACTTTTAGGAGGAGCCATATCTCAATACAGGATTACTATATATTGGCTAACCTGGCTTGAGTCACTAGCTCTTACCTCTCTGCACCATGGAGGACAATGGGTTGGTAAGAAAGGTGGACAGGCAGTGAGAGAGGATGTCTTGATTTGCAACTTCCAGGGTAACCGTGGAACTGGTACTAGTCATGAGTTCAGCTGCCTTAGGTAGAAAAGAAACAGCGGTCACTGTCACAGTAGAGTCTATGTTCAGAATACTTGTGCTTAGGTTCCTCAACCCGGTTGCTGTGTGGGAAATAAACTAGGCTTTCAGAAGATTATGTCCTGTCCACATCACTTATGATAATTAATTATAAAACAGGTAAATATATTCTATTCTATAACATTAACATTAAGATATTTAAACATTTTACAAGCTCTAAGTATAAGTGTACATATTTATATAATTATTTAAGGAAATACTCTAAAGAATATACATTCTTATGAGTGAACACGAATGAGATTCATGTGCTCTAACAACTAGGATTATAGGGGAAGATGAGTAAACACAAAGAGCTTTTACATCACTTCTTTTTGAATTCAAATTTCAAAATAAAAAGCAAAGTATCACTTCAATACAGTAAGACTAACCAATCAGCTTTAAAGTAACCAATTAGTCATACCTTTCCTGAGAAAGTCCAACCAGACTAAATCCATCCACAATGAGGAGTTGGTCATGGGCACCTAGTTGTCCAACCTGAGCCACCAGAAGGATGCAGGTGTAGGGAGAAAAGAAAAAAGGCAGCGTCAATGCACAGCAGCATTCCTCACAGCACACAGTCAGTGCACAGCAGCATTCCTCACAGCACACAGTCAGTGCACAGCAGCATTCCTCACACCACACAGTCAGTGCACAGCAGCATTCCTCACACCACACAGTCAGTGCACAGCAGCATTCCTCACACCACACAGTCAGTGCACAGCAGCATTCCTCACACCCTTGCTGATTTCCCACTAGGACTAAATAGGAATAGAAGTGAACACAACTTAGACACATTGCTCTCCTCATCTTCCAATGGCCTAGTGTCTCCCTATGATCATAAGGCTAGTCAAAGAGGAAGCAGAAGTGCCATTGGGCATGCCCTTCTTTTCAGGACACTCCCAACAACACCCACAGTGAACAAAGCATACATACACACCAGAAGTATCCTGTGTCTTCACTCAACAATCAGCCATACTTAGAAGAGCTGTAGCAACGAGAAAACAGAGGACGACCTACTTTCCTGCTGTCTCTCAGCAGAGAGCAGGACATTCCCCAGCTCGGGATTTCCCAGAGGCATTAAAGGATGAACCAATTCCAATGGGGAAATTCACTGATGAAGTTGTGTTGCTGCTTTCCTTCAAGAATGAAACCTTACAAGGGGGTGGGGGAAGAGTTTTCTCCCAGAAATGTGGCCCAGGGAGATTGTCCAGAGAACACGCAGATGGCAAAACCCAAGTGCCTTTGTACTTTGTCCTTCCCAGTTTGCTCTGTGCTCATTCTTCCTTTGGCTCTGTTTTCCAGTTCCCCATAATTCTTACCTTCTAATATCCTCTAAGTATTTTATGATTCTTCCCCAACCCAAGCCTTCTCCTTCTTCTGGATTTCTTCTCTTCCCAGCAAGGACTCAATATGACTGCTGTGTAGCCCACTCTAGAGCGTGGTGCAGCTGAATGCATCCATTCACCTGAAGTTTATCACACTCTAAAAACACCAGCTTCCACAAAGTGAGGTGGAGAGTGGTATGAGCTGAAGAAGTCTTCCATAGTTTACTGGTCCTAGCACACACGGCATTTATCACAAGAGGTATAGAACAAATTCTTATGCTTTCAAAAGTAACATCTCATTTCATTCAGCCTGAAATCTAATAACCAGCAATGACTTTGAAAAATTGAAATTACAGTTGCTGCAACAGTGCAGATCCTGTGAAGAGGTAGGTCCTGCGACAGTGGAGGCACTGAAATAGCGCCGGTTCTGTGACAGTGAAGGTCCTTTGAAAGTGGAGGCACTGAGATCGTGGAGGTCAATCTACATACAGGGGAGCTGCTGCACAATTGAGGTTCTGCTACAGTGGAGGTCCTGCAAAATTGGAATTGCTGATACAGGGGTATTCCTGTCACTGTAGAGATCCTGGGGCAGTGAAGTTGCAGAATCATGGGAGATCTTGCTTCAGTTGATGTCCTGAAACACTTTAGTTGCTACGGGTGGTGCTACGACAGTGGAATTCCTGGGATAGTGGAGGTTATAGGACAGTGGGTGTCCTGAGACAGTTGTAGTGCTCCTACAGTGGAAATCCTGTGACAGTGGAGGTCCCGCAATAGCAGTATTGCTTGGACAGTCCAGTTCTTGGACAAAGGAGGTCCTGTGACACTTGAGATGCTGAGACTCTTGAGCTCCTGAACAGTAGAAGTGCTGTGATAGTTGAAGTGCTGAGACACTTGTGGTCCTGTAACAGTGGAGTTGACACACAGACAGTGGACTTCCTGAGGTAGTGGTGGTGCTTAAACAGTGGATGTCCTGTGACAGAGGAGGTCCTGCAATAGAGGAAGAACAATATATGCTGGCTGATGACCCAGAGCTTCCAGAAATAGACCACCAACCAATATATATCAGAGGATGGCATTATTTGAAACCAATGGGATGGAAGGCCCTTGGTCCTGTGGAGATGTGATGCTCGAACATAGGAGGAGGCTGGAGTGGTGGGTTTCGAAAAGTTGGGTGAGTTTAGGAGCAGCATCATAGTGGCAAAATGGAGGGAGGAGGGAGAAGATGTAGGAGTGGGCATTTGTGGATTGGCACCTAGGACGTGGGACATCATTTGAGATGTTAACAACAGTGGAAATGATAAGGTTTACATTGTCTGACCCAAACCTAAGGGATACTACATAAGGAACACAAAAACCCACAGGTGCTCACCAGCAATCAGTTAAAATTTGGCCTTATGCGCTCTACTCCAAAGAAAATATTCCAAGAACACTGTTTTTTGTTTTTTCAAACAAAGTTTAAAACTCTTAAGTGTAGTCTCA
This sequence comes from Rattus norvegicus, assembly GCF_021556685.1. Classification (NCBI taxonomy): domain Eukaryota; kingdom Metazoa; phylum Chordata; class Mammalia; order Rodentia; family Muridae; genus Rattus; species Rattus norvegicus. The sequence goes on along the minus strand of NC_141534.1, from coordinate 64,827,643 downwards.
AATCTGCCCTAATTCGCATAAATTGGTCAAAACTCTTGGCTTTGTAAATACTTCTATCTTGTCCCAATAGTCACATGCTGGTCATCCCAACAACATGATACTTGTCAAGGTGGGAGTCAATCAACATGGGATTCTAGTTCCAACTGGGTCATGCAGACCCTGAGCTCACCTTCAGTTTCTCACACACACATACATACATACACACACACACACACACACACACACACACACCACACATACAGAGAGAGAGAGAGAGAGAGAGAGACAGACAGACAGACAGACAGACACACAGACACAGAAACACACACACATGCACACACACACACTCACAGACACGGACACAACCACCCATGAGAGGGGGAGAGGTAGAAACAGAGTGAGTGAGAGAGAGAGAGAGAGAGAGAGAGAGAGAGAGAGAGAGAGAGAGAAGGGAGTGCTTATCATCTATTTTCTAAGGCATATTGTGTGCACTTCACGTTGAGCACAGAGACTTGCACATGTAAACCAGTCTTGTACACCTAGGAACATTTTCTGTTCTGTATATTCTCTTTTCTATCCAGTTTTTAGGATATCTTAAAAGCAAGTAGGGCATTGTCCTACCATGAAATCTTGGACCTAAAGTACATTTTAATACAAAGCTTACATGTCACTTACAGATGACTCTAGTAGGAAGTACATTAAGTTCAGAATCATTCAATCAGAAACCCATAGTGTGTATACATCATTCTCACTGCCTTCACTTAACCTCATGTTTAGACCACTGTTCCTAGCTGGAGATTCCTATTTATCTCCCAGAATATAAGGGAGTCTCCGTGCTCAAGTGGAACAGCAGATTCAAGGTGGGACTGTTGGGTGACATTACAGTGAACATCAGGGACTGTCCCACGGAGGGAGGACATGGCCCTTTCTTTCCTCCTGGGGAATCATTATCTACATTGTCCTGAGCAGGGAAGGATCCTCTCATTCTAGCAGATATTCTGGATGACACAAGGAATGTGAATAGATTATGAGATCACTTTTCCACATTTCTTTCTGAGGCAGAGACCCTTGAGACCCTTGGCTCAGGAGTAACTGTTCCAGATAGCAAGGTGAGGTCAGTGTGGGCCCTGTGTTCACCTATGAATAGTTATTTATGTTAATCACCAAATCTTTAAAACTTACAGCATGTGAGAGAAAAGTCTCCCAGGAGTCTCAGCTAAAAGTAATCAGTGAGTTTTTAAGAACAAGTACAAGTAGGAAATTTAAATTCATGTGATTGCTACAAACAAAGCAAGAAACTGTCACTAGATCACCTTTGTGTAAGGGCCCTGACGACCTACACAACTTAAGATGTGAAGTGCTCAGCTAGCATGCTTCCTGGCATGAACCCAAGACACAGCTTCTCTGTGTCTCATCACCTCTGAAGCATGGTCCACAAACAATGGCAACAAACCTTCTCTTCCTCAGAGTTCAAAGTTACCTTTATTGTTAGTGATAGTTTCCACAGTTAACTAACCTCTACTGGATAGACAGCTTTGACTAACCTTCTCTGAGCTTCTCCCAACCATGTACAGATGGTACATCCCTCTGCACATGAGGCCTGTTCCTCTCAGGCCTGCTGTTCTCCTTCCCAGATTAGAAACTGGATACCCTTCAAGCCTACATTCTTAAGTCATCTATCAACTTTGGGTACATGATAAGCACAGCATGACATTGGGTGCCAAATAACACTTTCCTACCTGACAATGAATATGATCCCGGGGTACCAAACATGGAAAATGGTCAGGTAAGGTCAGGTAACCCCCATGATATCTCCATGTGGAGATGAAGATTGACACACCTTCCCAAGCAGACTTTCTCAGCTGTCTCAGCCCACACAGCAGTCCTTTGCTGAGCTTCCTTACTCCCAGTGACTGATGAGAGTACATGAGAAGATGCCTGATTTCTGGAAAGCGCTGGGCCCCATGACCCACAGTAGCAGCAGCTTCTGATCACAGGTGATTTCAGGAACTGAAAATGCCTAATGTTCCTGTGTTGATTTGAATATGCTCAGCCCAGGGAGTGGGACTATTTGCAGATGAGCCCTCATTGGATAGGTGTAGCCTTGATTGAGGAAGTGTGTCACTGTAGATGTTCCTTGTCCTAGCTGCATGAAAATCAGTTTTCTAGTAGCGGCCTTCAGATGATGATGTAGAACACCCAGCTCCTCCTGTACCATGTCTGCCTAGATGCTGCCATGCTCCCACCTTGATGATAATGAACCAAACTGCTGAACTTGTAAGCCAAACCCAAAGCAGTGTTCTTCTTATAAGATTTGCATTGGTCATGGTGTCTGTTAATAGCAGGAAAACCCTAAGTAAGTCACTTTCTACCACAGATTACGAGGTTAATTGAGTGATGTCATCACCTGACGGGACATGGCCTCTTATTAAGGTTCTAATGTCCTAAGTAATTGCAGGCTCTCTTCTGGCCTAGGCATTGGCTATAATATTAATCTTCCCAGTGTCTTCTTCTCTGTAAACTATACATTTTGCATTTCTATTTGCCCCATTTGCTCTTTTTCATTGAAGTCCTATAACCTCAGTATAACAGAGGCCATACTGGGCTCTCTTCAAATTTTCATCGAAGAAATTTGTTTATTACTTTTTAATTTAGCCTCAGGTAGGTTTTTAGGATGTGGGCTGAAGGAAGCCACATTTTTGTAAAAGCATCATACAAATTATCCCAGGCCAGTTACAAATATTATTGCCTTCTGAATCCCCTTGTCCTGGGCTTCCACATTCTGGATAGGTCTTGGCACTCCTGACTCCCAAGCTCCTGCCAGTATACCCCATTAAACTCTTCTTAGAGCACTGGGCCACTTCTAGTTCAAAGTTCTGAATTCTTGCATATTTTCCAAAACAAGTAACAAGCACAAACTGGCATGGTCAGGTATCACAGAGCAAGAGTCCGCTCTATTACATCCCCTTCTGCATTAGTTACCTTTGTATTTCTGTGACAGAAATGCCATGAGCACAGCAAACTATAAAACATGTAGGCGATTAGTGATCCTATTTCACAGACCACCTGTTACCATAGGTTAAGTTCTATGACGACAGGACACAGTGGAAGGAGCAGGAAGCAGAGGACTCACATCTGGAATCACAAGTACAAAGCAGACAGTGCACAGGGAGTGGTGCAGAGCACTAAAACCTCAAAGCCCAGGCCCACTGGCATTCTTTCTCCAGCAAGGGCACACCTCCTGAGTCTTCCCAAACAGAGTCACGAACTGGGAAAGGAGTACTCAAATGCCAGAGACAGTGGAGGATAGCTCATGCAAAATGTCATGATGATTCAGGAATTCAAATCAGTAACAGGAGAACCTTCACTCTGGGTCAATGTGTGTTGCTGCAAAGCCAGCAAGCTGCTCTCCCTCCTCTTGAACATAAGATGTGGATTAAGTACAAATGTAAACAAGCATCTCCATGGAAAATCAACAGCCCTGTTAATCTGGTCATACTTATAGGATAAGTCCAGAGGTGCTGGATACTGAAATCACAGAAGAAGCCAACACAAACTCAAACCGTTTAGTCTATAGGAATAAAAATACCAAAGAAGCCAAAATGGGTAACGATATGGAGCAAACGCTCACTCACTCAGCAGATAAAATTACACCTAGCCCTTACTCACAGACCTACTTCATAAACAGTGTACATTCTGCTGGTACCTACTCAACACAATCCTAAATGCTGCAATCAAACCAAATGGTTTCTTACTTTGTTGAGTATGACTTAAAAACACTGAAGTACTCTGAAGGAGGTTAATGGAAACTTCTCAGGGCCTGGGGAAGGTGGCTGAGGGAGTACAGATTAACAAAGCAACACAACCCAATTTCCCCACCAGCAAGCAGAAACCGGCCTGATGTCAGTTGCCAATTCCTGAGGGTTTAAGAGAAGCCTACAGACTGGAAGGACTGAGGTAGGTGAGATTAAAGTACAGTTACACTGAATGCTCACATGAGGAATGGGAAGGGTAGCAACTGGAAAGTGCTGTGTGTGTGTGTGTGTGTGTGTGTGTGTGTGTGTGTGTTCCATGCATGTGTTTCTGTGTGAGTGTGTTTGGGTTGTTGCTGTTGTGTGCTTAATTTGAGACAGAGTGTTACCACAAACTGAAGCTGTCCTAAAACTCACCCTGTGCACAAGGGTGGTTTGGACAGTAAAGAGACCTTCTCTCTCATGAAAGGGGGATTAATGATGTGTAGCACAAGCTATGTGTGAATGTAAATTTCAAAATCTGAAGATTTCATAAATCTCCTTTGGCTTGCTTTAACAATGCTGGTGATTATAGCAATACATGGTACACTGAGGACAGAACAGAATATATAGTGTGTGCTTTTGAGATGGTTCAGAGGTGAAAGGAATAGCTGATGATCTGAGTTTAGTTCCAGAGGCACTGTTAATAATCAAACACAAATGTAGCCGACTTTTATCCTGTGTAAAAATCAGTCAGGGCATCCAGTCATCTAAAGTCTGGAAGCTGGGGAAGGGAACATGGAAAATGAATATCCTAGTAAGAGCACCATTGGAAGGGGAAGCCCTGGGTCCTGCTAAGACTGAACCCCCAGTGAACTAGATTGTTGGGAGGAGGGCGACAAGGGGGGGAGGATGGGGAGGAGGGAAGGGGACGTTTGCACGGAAACTGGGAAAGGGAATACTGGAAATGTATATAAAAAATACTCAAGTTAATATATATATATATATACACACACACACACACTGAGGCCAACCCTAGATAGGGCATAGAGCAATCCACACATCATGGGATTCAACGGGGAGTTTTATGAAAGAGCTATTTCCCAGGAGCACACCTGTGTGTCAAGGCCTCCCTTCCAGCTTGGCCTTTGGAATCTCCAGTGCTAAACACTGTCTCTTCCTTTGCAGAAGTGAAACATAATAAAAATTCACACTTCACAGTACAGTGAATAGCAGTAATCGCGAAAGGTGTAAATAGAACCGATGAGTACCAGAGTATGTGGATTGATGTTATATGAAATGTGTTTGGGTGCAGTGCAGTATCCTCTTCCATGTTCCTACATACTGAGCAACGACCCTGTACAATTTCTCTCTAGACAGAACCATCTGGAATTCACTCACTGAGGGACTTATGCCCTGGAGTGGCAGCTACAGGTAGGACTTGTGCAACCATGTCACGAAGCGAAGAGACAGAGATGCATGGATTAAATGTAGAGAAGCAGACTGGAATGGTGGATTGGCTAACCTGCCAACAACTCCAAACCCCCAGCAGGATGACAATGGAGAACAGCGAGCAGTTTCCCAGCCAGCCTCACTCTCCATAGCCAGACTTCTTCCAGTCCTTCCATTTTCCCAAGGAAAGAAAAGTTCAAAAAGCAGGGACAGGGAAAGAAAAACTGCTCTACTCCCAGGAGCCAAGGGCAAACCCCCTGGCACCTCCCTGTCTGAGCCCATAAGCAGAGACAGCCCAGTCCTGGGATCATCTCTAGAGGCTCAGGGACCCAGGCAGATGAGCCCTTGAATCACAAAGGGTTCCTCTACAGCATTCTATGGGTGTCAGTCCTGAGTCCCTGAGCCTGAGGTGCTCTGCACAGCTATTCAGAGAAGCCTTCTCCTGATCTCTGTACAAAGATCTCTGTGTTGGATGTCAAAGGAGAGTGTCCACCCAGCATGGTTTGGGGCTCTGGCCCTCTAATCTGTTGGTCCATGTTAACTTCTCCACAGAGAAAGCTTATGAGCTTTGCTGATGCATCCATTAGGCGTTTGGGGGATTCAAACTCAAGTCTCTGCCTAGTCCTGCAGCTTTGTCTCAGGTGTTTGATGATAACCTAGAGCCTTTCTGAGGATTTATGAGAACAGTGTCCTCTTGATGGGTCAGTTTAGAAACAGCTTTGTCTTTAAAAAAAGAAAACTATACCATCAGTTTGAGGCTAATTCTTCAGAATTCAAAGATAACGTGACACCCTGAGTGTAGACATGAGGACTTTAAAGCAGGATGCAGAGTAAACATTCAAAACAGAGAACTATGGACAGCTAAACATCTTACAGGGTTTTATTTCTAACAGCCTAAAGTCTTTCCATAGCCCATAGAAGCCACGGTCTCAGAGTCCTTCCCAACCATGTTGACAGGTCCTATTGTGACCTCATGAGGAGCGATTGTGAGGCGGCCCAGCAAACACATATTAAGCTGTTGCCAGGCCTGGAATTCTTTGAGTGCTTTGAGAGGAGGTGTGGAGTGGAGCCCTCTGCGACTTGGTTGTATCTAGTGAGCTGTGTGTGGTTGTATCGAATTTTACTGTACTGTGTATATGTGTATGTATCAGTGTGTGTAAGAGAGTGTGTGTTGACAGATTGGCCTGTGTGTGAGTGCGTGTACACTTTTGCCTGTGTGTTTGTCAGTATATGTAGGAGTGTGTGAGTTTACAGGTTTGTATGTGTGTATGTGTTTGTATGTGTGTATGTCTTCTTGTGCGTATGTGTATCCCTGTGTGTATGTGTGTATGTGTCTGACGTGTGTTTTTCCAGCTTTGCTTGTGTGTAAGTATGCGTGTTTTGTGTTAATCTGGGTGTTTGTAAGAGTTTGTGTGAGTATAAGTTCACTTCTGTGTATTTCTGTGTGTGTGCCTGTGTGTGTGCCTGTGCCTGTGTGAGTGCCCGTGTGTGTGTGTGTGTTCGTGTGTGTGTGTGTGTGTGTGTGTGTCTGTGTGTGCACGTGCCCATCCCCTTTTGCCCCTTGTATCTATATTACCTGCACCTCTGTGCAAGAGAGTGTAGAGGCCAAAGTCACCGCGGCTGCTGTTCCTGAGGTAGGTTCTCAACCTTATTTTCAAGACAGGCTCTCTCACTGGCCTGCAGCTGCCCAAGTATCTGGGCTGGCTGACCAGTCGCTCCCAGGCATTTGGTATGCCAACCCCATAATATCAGTTTAAAGGCCTATGGAGATGGCTGGCTGCCTATTTCTTGATTGATTGATTGATTTTTGGATGACTTCAAGAGAAAGAATTAGGTCACATATTGCCACGCCACTGGCTATTTCCTTATTGGGGTTTTGTTTTTTGTTTTATTTATTTATTTATTTATTTATTTATTATGGATTGCTGGTTTCATTTTTTAGTGGTTTTTATGTTATCACATGCTATATTACTGCTTTGATTATTTACGGTTCTGCAGTCGGATGATTCACTCTATCTCCATTTTCAATGTCCTGCGGTTTCATCCTTTTACATTATTCCTGTTTCTCTATTTATTGAGTACAAGCAATCATTGGCTTAGACTTGATACAAATTTGCCCTTTGTGACACTTTGACTCTTCGGCCTTTGTTTAAGGTTTACTATTCACTGATATTTAACTGCCTTATTCCTTGTGGTTGGTTAATTTTAATTTTCAGTATTTTGCTCTGGAGAGTTGTGGATTTTTGTGGATCACTAGGTCCTGAAATTCAATGGAGTTTTCCCTTAAGTGTTGGCTTTTTATATTTGTTTGTTTTGTCTTATACTAATTCTTTCTCCTCTCGTTTCTTTCATCTGTTTTTTTTTTTTCTTCAATGAACATCTATTCATAGTATTGACCATCTTTGGCCGCCCAATCCTATTGTAGTATGACGATTTTTATTTTCATCATTGCATTTAGTATGTGTGTGCTCTTGGCTTTCTCTTTTGGGGTTGGTTATTTGGGTGGCTTTTACTTATGACTCTTCATATTTTCCCCTTAACTTTTTCATAATTTTGCTCTATTTTTCTAGTCTAGTTTTTACTTTGACTTTGTTTGTTTTTTTTTTCTTTTTCTTTTGTTTGTTTCTTTTAGGTACCACAAGTGTAATTTTAGCTCCTATATTGCTCCATCTTTTTCATTATTTGATTCCATTTTTGTTATTTTTAGGTAGCATTAGTACTGATAAAATGCCTACAGAGACTGAGGAGGAGTTACCAACCCCTACACCCGAGCCCAGTATCTCTGAGGAGGGCAACTTCCATTCCCAATACCAAGTATTGGGGACAATTGGGCAAGGGGGCAACGCCAAAGTCCTCCTGGCCCACCACCGGCTCACAGGAACCCGGGTGGCTGTCAAAGTTCTGCGAAAGGACAAGCAGTGGTTCCAGCCAGCCATGATGGAAGCAAACATAATGAGAAAGATCAACCACCCCAACATAGTGTCTCTCATACAAGTTATTGAAAAGGAAACGAGAATATACCTCATAATGGAGCTGGTGGAAGGCCAAGAACTCTACCAGTACATCAGAGAGTCAGGGCACATAGAGGAGGATGAGGCCCGGCAAATATTTGAACAGATATTGTCAGCAGTGAGCTACTGCCATGGAAAGGGGATTGTTCACCGAGACCTCAAACTGGACAATATAATGATTGATAAAAACAAAAAGGTCAAAGTCATCGACTTTGGGCTTAGCACCCAATTTCAACCTGGAAAAATGCTAAACCACCACTGCGGCACGTACTCTTTTGGTTCCCCTGAACTCCTCCTTGGCCATCGGTATGACGGGCCGAAGAATGATATGTGGATTATAGGAGTGGTCTTGTACTGTATGGTAGTGGGAAAGCTCCCATTTGATTCAGTGATCATCCAAGAACTGCAAAGACAAGTAGTGGCAGGGGTATATCCTGCTCCCTGTGGGGTTTCAAAAGAACTGGAGGACCTCCTTAGTAAATTACTGAGGGTAAATCCCAACTTTAGACCAACAGCAAGAAAGGCGATGAAACACCCTTGGTTCAAAGAACACTGGAACGGATTGATAGGTCCCTATGAAGAAATGCTTCCCCTCACACCAGACCCGGCCATTTTGGATGCCATGAAAAGCATTGGATTCCAAGCCTCTGTAGTAAAACACTCTTTAAAACAAAGAAAATATAATGAGGAAATGGCAACTTATTTCTTTCTACAAAAGCAGGCTCGCCAGGGGGATGGCTGCACAGCCCAGGCACAGCAAGTGAGTCCCGTTGAAGCCCCATTTCCTAGCCTTGATCCTGCTGCTGCTTTTAGATTAGAACCAAAGAGGAGTGGAAGCCTGCCAGTCCTTGGCACCTTGCGGGTGTCATCCTCCCATGGTCACGTATCTCACTATGGCCAGAATGCTCATCCAAAAGGAGGCAAAAGATCCACTGTGGCTGGTCGTCTCAGGCCTCTACCGATGACACCTACACAGGACCACTATCACAAATATTCCGTGAGTGTCCCATGCATTCAAACAACAAGCATCTTCACTGAGAAGAGTAGCAATAAGGAAATCAAAGAAGACAACCCACTCTCCCACAGAGCCCCATTAGAGGATAAGCCCATCCCCAGCAGGGTCCGGCACAGAGGTTTTAAGGGATGGACCAGGAATATAGCAAATGCCCTGATAAAGCTGTGTTGCTGCATGCCAAGGAGAAAGAAACCTCGCCTGGGGCAGAACAGAATCTCCCCCCAGAAATGAGCCACAGGGAGAGTCCAGAGAACAAGCAGCAGGCATAGCCCAGGTACCTTTGTGCTTTGTCCTTTTCAGTTTGCTCTATACTGGTCCTTCCTCTGTCTCTGGTTTCCATTTTCCCCACAATTCTTACCTTGTATCTGCTCTAAGTTCTTTATGAGGTTTCCCCAACACCAAGCCTTCTCCCTCTTCTTGATTTCTCCTCTTCCCAGCAGGGACCCAATAGGATTGATGAGTTCCACACTCTACAGAGTTTTCTAGTTGGCCCATCCCTTCAGATGGACTCTAGCTCCCCCTTAGGCCAATAGCTCCCACAGGGTGAGGACTAGAGGGTCATGGGCTCATGGACTCCTCCAGGGGCTACTGATCTTTTCACATGTGGTCATCAATCACAAGTGCTGCAGAGCAAGTCTTATTTTTTCAAATGTAACATCCCATTCCATTAAGCCTCAAAACTAATTAACAAGGTTTGTCATTGAATAAGTATCAACAACCTAGTTTGTGGGTTATAGTTGATGGTCAGAATCCTGCATGCATGCATATTGTTTTGCATACTGGTTTTTTTTTTGTTCCTAAGACCTAGTGATCTATTGAATTTTATAGGTAGTAGTTCTAAATGTTTTCTTTCAAAGACCTCAACTGAGAAGTAGAAAAAAGAAGTTATAATATAGTAAGGCAAATCAAAGCCCCAAATGGTAAGCTAAGAATTCTACCTCACTGTCTTTTTTGCTTGGAATAAATTGTTTTGTCTATTTCACAGTGTCATCTGGAAATTCTTTCATGTCCTCAGTATAAACAGTAGGTGATTTCAGACACATGGCAATGGAAAAGACACCAGCAGAAACTACAGCAGCAACAGGAGTAGCAACAATAGCAGAAGCAGCATTAGGCACAGCAGCAGCAGGAGGAGGAGATCGAGGAGGGTAGGAGGAGGAGGAGGAAGAGGAAGATGAAGAGAGGAGGAGAAAGAAGAGGAGGAGGAGGAAGAGAAGGAAGAGGAGGAGAAAGAGGAGGATGAAGAGCAGGGGGAAGATTTTGATTCCCTGTCCCCGTGAGAATTGCTGATGACTACTTCTGGACACAGATATCATGCTGAGAACTGTTTATCAAAATGATTTAACAGAATATTAATGTTCATAGAAGACATGTCAATGTTCCTGAGGGCATGCAGCCCTGGAAAAGAGAGCCAGATGGCAGAGGCAAGCAGTGTGGAATGTTCTTACTGAGGAAGACCTTCTCAAAGCTGATGATGTAAGAGGTATGAAGGAGCATTTCATGGGAGTCACGGTCCCATGCCCCTGTGTCAGGGCACACAGAGCTCCTAGCCTTGCATCCTGCGTGAGAGGGGACCTGGAATATTCCCTGATCCCCACAGGGTCCTGGATTGCATGGTTCCCCCTCAGTCATGGTCCTCCCTGTGCCTCATGGGGTCCGCAGCTTCTATGGGCTGAATTTATATCAGTGATTAACTGGAGCTGGACCACAACCACACCACAGGCAAGCCCTGGGCACTGAGGACATGAAGAGCAGCAGACAACATCTCCTCCACTGCTTCTGACTCTGCTCCACAAGCCAAGGCAGCTCCCACACAGCAGGCATCCAGCCTAACTCCCAGCAGGGAGAGTGTGAGATGTCTGTGGATGAGCCCACAGGGACTACAGGATTCTGTGGGAAGACATCTGGTAGCTTCTGGAGCAGCTGCAGCAGCCAAGATACATGAAGTACAGTGGAGGTGAGCTATAGGACCAGGTAGCAAAGAGCCTGCTCTGGCCAATGCTGATCTGAATCCCTGGGTGCAGGCTGGAATAGTCACTCAGGGCTATTAGAGTGAAGGCCAGCCAAGGGCATACAATGTGTCACTAACATTCTTAAAGTCTTGTCCAGGAAATAAACCACTGGCCTTGACCAGTAAACTTGAGTCCAGACTCATGGGCTACAGGATAGCAGATTGAACTGAGTCTGAATTCCCATGAGTATGACCTCTGGCTGCTCCCTAGGCTCAGTATAGATGAGCATGAGAAGGCACCATTGCTGTGTTTGCAGGAGTAGCAGAGAGCTCAGAATACGTGACCCACTCCTAACCCAGACTGGAGCCACTCTGGGGAGGAGATAGCATCATTTGATGGGCTTATGCGGGACACTGTGCTCTGGTTTGTGGCACATACAGCTCCTGTCTTTCTTGCTGACAGTTCAGATCCTCAGCTGGCCTCATCACGGACAGTCCCATGAGGAGTGGGTGTTTGTTTCCTGCTTCACAGTTAGGGCAGGAACAAGCCCAGACACAGTGAGTAAGGACAGTGCTTCTGTCTTGACCCAGCTTCCTTGTCCTCCCCCCTCCCCCAACTCATATCAGGAGCCACCCAGAGACCTTCATAGGAGAGTGGGTCATGTTAATCGGAATGCACAGCTGGAGATTAAATTCTGGGTAAGGTCTCCATACAGCCCTGGTGGCTCCCACACCCTGCCTACCTAAGTTTTCCCAATTGGGTCCTCAGGGTCGTGGAGAATCTTCTACAGGCTGCCCTGAAGATACATCCAGTTTCTTGGTAACATTGTGTTTAGCAGAGGTTCTCTGCTTCAGGCACAGGGCCTTCCAGTGAGAGGGTTTGCTGAGTAGCACACCAGGACCAGAAAAGTGTAGAGCCCTCCAGTGGTAGACATGAAGTACTGCAGGAGTTTATTTCCTGATTTCTTCACATCTACCTTGTTCTAAAGGCTTTTTGTCAGACACATAGGGACCTAAGAAACTTGAGTTTGCACCCCCATAGGGAACCCAGGACACTAAACCAGCAGCCCTGTTAAACGTCGGCAGAGGACTGTCTGGGCTCTGTGTTTATAGAATGGCTCTAGACTGGTATGAAGACTGATTGACCAGCCAGTCAAGGAGAGTTAGGGACAGTTAGAGACTTGGAGGAGAGCATGAGCGGCAGACACAGCAGAGTCCAGGCCAACAGTGGAACCAGTTCATTTAATAGAGAAGCATATGCCCTCCCAAAAGGCTGTCAGCTTAAGGCACTGCACTGAAGACCTGACCCAATAACATGCCCAATTTACACATCACCCACCTGTGGCTTGTGGAGGGTCCTCAGGGTAGATCCTAAAGTCCATCATGGCTGAAAGGCAGAAGTTTGCACATCATTGCAATGTGGAGGCTACTCTCTGCTGATGGGACCCACACACTCTGTGAAAAAGTTTGCTTAAGTGAAAGTTGGCCGTCCTTGAACTCTCTGGTCTTCCAGGGTAGTGTGTGTTGACCACATGCAGAGCCATTCCTGAAAAACGTAAGAGCCAAAATTCAACAATAGGGAGAGAATCCTGTGCCAGATGGAATCCCTCAGGCCAGTGCGGATTCAGAGACATCCTATGCCATGGCATGGAGGCTCCCAAGAACTTCTAGGATCAATGTGAGCCACACAGGGGCCACAGTCCATCCTGGGAGAACATTAAAGTATCTGGAATTATCAGGGACCCTAAGGTAGGTTCGTCAGTATATGGAGCTGATGCATGGTGGGATGCTTGGAGGATACAGCCTAAGGCAACGTAGAGGAAAGTGTGTTATGAGAGCTAAGACAGAGCAACCACACAGTCTGAGAACAAGTTTGCTTAAGTGCAATTTGGCTGTCCTTGAACTCTCTGTACTTCAAGGGTAGGATGGCCTATCGGGCCCAGGACAGAGCGACTATGCCAGAATTACAATGGTCTGTAATAGAGATGGAGAAGGTGTCAGGATGGGACTTGGGCAGTGGATGGAGCTCTATGACTGCAAAGCCTGCCTAGGCTCCAAGGACCCAGAGCTGGCTGCTGCAGGAAGTCCTAGATCACAACTCTGCCGTTCCTCTTCCCAGGTCTTGCTTTTAACTACTGGACCCAACACAAAGCCTCCCTTGCAGGCTTACCAGAGCATGAAAACGAAATGGCCACCTCCTGTAACAAGAAACACTTCTAGAAGAGGAAGGAGACATCAATACATTCACAAAACTTTCAACTCGAAATCTGTCTTGCCAATAAGTGTGCAGGGATAAAGGTAAAGCAGATATTGAGGGACCAACCAGTCAATGACTGACACAAAGTGAGATCTGTCTCATGTGACAGACACAACCTCTGACGCTATTTATGATATTCTTTCTGATTTACTTACAGACAGAAAAGTAGCACACCTGTCTCCAGAGGCTTCACTCAGCAGCTGAAAGCCACAGCCAATCCTCAGATGGAGCTCGGGAAGTCTTGTGGAAGAGTGGGGGGAGAGTGACAAGGAAACTGGTTGGGATAAAACACTACAAGTAGTCCCCTACCGCCAGATACCTTGGACCATGGAGTATGCTAGAGCCTGTGCAATCAACCCCAGAGCCAGGTTAGCTATCTGCAGTTGGTCTCCATGTGGGTCATCTGACAAATAGATCCAGGACTGTCTCAGTCTGTGTTGCCTGCCATTGGATCTGTTCCCCATACCCGGACTGCCTGATTGTAAATCTGTGGGGCAGAATGTGCTCGGGCCACCTGGGACTAGATGTCCCGGGGTGGTGTGGTACCCAGGGACTCTCCCCTTGTCCAAAGAGAAGGGAGAGCATTATGGTAGAATGGATTTGTAAGGTGGGACTGGGAAGGGAAGAGGGAGAGTGACTGGGATCAGGATGTAACCTGAATAAAGAAGACATTATTGGAAGTAAAAAAGTTAGCCTGGAAAATGGAAAGATTGATAAGTGGCTAAGAGCACTGAATGCTCTTTCAGAGGTCCTGAGTTCAAATCCCAGCAAACACATGGAGGCTCACAAATGTCTCTAATGACATCTGATGCCCTCTCTGGTCTTTCTAAATACAGCTACCCTGTACGTATGCATAACGATAGATTGATTGGATGAATGAATGAATGAATGAATGAATGAATAAATAAATAAATTTTACCTAGACTTAGTTATCAGGCAATGAATAAAATGTCGAGATTATGTTCAAACCCATGTCATGGATTGCCTGGATCTTTTAGATCTTCAGGAAACATCTCAACGAAGAACAAGAGAGGCTGAAGAAGAATGGGGAAGGGTTTGATCCCTGAAGTTCCTCAGTGTCCACTAGCACAGCACTTGTCCTTGGGAGATGACATCTTTCACTCTTCCTGACTGTTGCACCAATCAGAATTACAAGCTCTGTGGATGAACCTGTAAAAGAGGACAGTTGCTCTTGGGCAAATATGGAGGTTCCTGACCTCTCAGCAAGCTCACTGCTGACTTTTGAGGTCTCTGGAGGGTGAGCAAAATGAAGACATACAGAGTAGCCTCAGGTTGAGTCAGTCAGGCCCAGGGGGCTCAGTGGTGTCTCTCAGATTCCCAGGCCCTCCCTGAGATTGAACACACTACACAGTGTAAGAGGATTAGGGGATAACCAGGAAATGCAGTTGCTCAGGTGTCTGGCTCTGTAGGAGGGAAATAAATCACAGTGGGAAGCTTCAGGACAGTCAGGTGACCTGAGCCCTCCACAGAGTCTAAGTCCAGACTCACAGACATTCATCTGTCCGCAAGTCTCCTAAACACAGGCCTTGACTGACCTGCAGTCCAGAGTATGTTATTATACAGTGTCGCTTAGAGAGAGGACATACTTTCCAATTAGGCCTTTTCTGTGTCACACTGAGACTGGGTTTATGGTACAGCTGATGCAGATGGGGACTGGCCACAAGTGGCAGTCTATCGCAGATGAAATAAATAAATAAATAAATAAATAAATAAATAAATAAATAAATAAATAAATGAATGAATACCCACTTATCTCACTGCCTGCAATCCTCATTGTCACCACAAGGGAGCGCTGCTTTGACATTCTCAGAAAGAAAAGCTGACTTCCCTCAGGGAAATGGATGGACGGATGGATGGATGGATGGATGGATGGATGGATGGATGGATGGTTGGGTGGGTGGGTGGATAGACAGAGAAGTGATTTGACTTAATCAGTTTCTTCCTTTCCTACTTTTCTGGTCGAAAACACACTGAACATGTCTGCTGCAATTGCTTGTTCTTCATTTCTGCTTTCTTTGGCTGTTCATTCAAGGCAGCTCCCTTAGAATCTGCTCATCTCAATAAAGGTCCATCTGTGGAATGTATAGCTTCTCAGTTAGTAGCTAAGGTATTCTTGGAAGGAGTTCCCAAAATCCCCTCTGGGGCAGTTGCCAGTGTTCTCTACTTCAGACAGCAGCTGCATGAAGCAAACACACACCTGTCTGAACATTACAGCTTGGGTGCACGTCACAGTGCACCTGCCCCAGGGTCCTTGCCAGTTGCACATGCCACAGGGCCACAACTACAAGATCCCTTCCCCAGGAATCATGCCCCCTTGCATCTCCCCCAGGATTCCTGCTCTGTTGTAACTGAACCAGGGTCCCTGCCCGGTTGTTCCTGGCTCACGTTTCCTACTCAGTTTTACCTGCCCCAACGACCCTGGCCCACTGCACCAGCCTCAGGGATCCTGTCCCATTGTGCCCACCATGCTGCACCTTCCTGAGAGTACCTACTAACTGTTCCTAGGTGGCATTTTTCAAAATCTAATTCAAAGATCTTGCCAGTCAGAACCCATTGTCTTTAGTAACACCAAGTAGATATTTGCAGGGCTTCCTCACCTACACTTAATCAATCCCTTCTCTCAGTTGTCCATGTGGAAGCAAAGAAACTAGCAGCAGAACATGGATTATTCATCCAGGATATCAGCAGCCCTAGAATTCTCATGAGATGGGCTGCTGTGACTGTGATACAGGGGTGGCAGGGAGGCTTTGACACTGAACAAGCCCAGAGTGCTGCCTCTGCTCACATTGTGCCAGCACCTTAGCCTACCTCTAGATGTCCTAAACTCTGAGAGGAGGAAGGAGATCTTCCTACATAGAAGATGTTCTCTGAATCTGTGCTGGCCCAGGTCAAGCCAGAGTGTTTGCACATGCCAGTTCCAGCCCCTGAGGGTTCTCTGCCTGCCTGGTGTTTTGTTGTGCTTTATGTCTGGCAAGGTGAAGATGTGGCCCATACTAAGAATATCTTTGAAGACAACTGCCCTGGGTTCCCATGCTAAAATTCAATTAGGGACTGACAGGGACCTAAATAACAACAAGACAGTGCCAAGACCATGAGTTCCAAAATCAAGAGCAAATGGGGCCTTGATGGTATCCTGTGCTGATCTGACAGGAGTCAGCACACACAATTCTCCTGCACATCCAATGCCCCTTGGAAAAATCCTCTGTCAAGGGTAAGTGATGCCTCATGAGAATGAACTGTCAGCATAGGACAAGACACTTGGGACTACTGTCCTGAACTCACCAGTCTCAGATGAATGGGCTTTGAAAAGTTTTCAGGACACAGAATAGGGGTGTGTAAGCAAGTGCAGGTAATCCTTGGGTAACACATAGTTCCTGAGGAGGTTCTGAGAGCTGTTGGATCCACTCCTGGAAAAGGCAGCATCGTGTTCAGGGGGGTAAGAAAGCATGAGCCTGCTGATGTTTTCACAGTATTGCATGGGAACAGTAACAATGCCCTTAGGAGCAGGATGTCCTAACACTCTCAGATCAAGCGGACAGCCTAGAGCCTATTAGGCCCATATCCCAAGAGAATACCGGTCATGTGTGAAGCTTCTATAGCCAGGAAGCTGGAGCAGGGAACATTGACATTGTCTCAGTTAGGGTTTTACTGCTGAGAACAGACACACCATGACCAATGCAGCTCTTATGAGGACAACATTAATGGACACAGGATTGCAGGTTCAGAGACTCAGTCCAGTATCATCAAGCTGGGAGCATGGCAGCATCCAGGCAGTCATGGTGCCAGAGTAAGTGGGAGGTCTACATATTCATCTGAAGGCTGCTTGAGGAAGATTGGCTTGCATGTGGATAGGAAAATGGTTTTAAAGCCCATGCCCACAGTGACACACCTACTTTAACAAGACCACGCCTCCTAATATTGCCACTCCCTGAGCTAAGCATATACAAACCATCATAGACATCTTGCAGGAGGGTGGTACTGTTCTATCAGAGAGAAGCCTCTGCTCCCGTTAATATACTGAGGTCAACCCTGGGTAGGGCACAGAGCCCTCCACACATCCTGGGACTCAGGGAGGCATCCTATGAAAGAGCTTTTTCCTAGAAGGAAACATGGGTGTAGGCCTCCCTTCCAGCCAGGCTGTAGGGAGTCTCCAATGCTAAACTCTGTCTTTTTGCAGAAGTGAAACAATGACAATTCACCCTTAACAGTACAGTGAATAGCAAAAATGGTGAAAGGTATAAAAAGAACCAATTAGTACCAGAGCATGAGGATTGGTTTTATATGAAATGTGGGTGGGTGTGGTGCAGTATCCTCCTCCATGTACCCACATGTTCAGTAACTACCCTGTTCGATGCAGCTTTACACAGAACCATCTGGAATCCATTCACTGAGGGACTCCATCCCTGGACTGGAAGCTACAGGTGGGACTTTTGTATCCAGGTCTCCCAGCCCTGGGACACGGATGCATGGATAAAGTGGAGAGAAGCAGACTGGAATGGTGCAGAGGTTATCCTGCCAGCAACCCCAAGCCCCCAGCTGCATGACAATGTAGAACAGCGAGCAGTTTCCCAGCCAGCCTCACTCCCCATTGACAGAATTCTTCCAGTCCCTCCTTATGCCAAGGAAAGAAAAGCAAAAAAAGTAGGGGCAGGGAAAGAAAAATTGCTCTACTCCCAGGAGCCAAGGACAAGCCCCCTCCCATCCTCTTATCTGACCCCATAACCAGCCACAGCCAAGTCCTGGGCTCATCTCTAGAGGCACATGGACCCAGGCAGATGAGCCCTTGAATCACAATCGGCTCCTCAAAAGCATCCTATGGGTGTCAGTCCTAAGTCCATGAATCGGAGGTGCTCTGCACAGCTATTCAGAGAAGCCTTCTCTTGATCTCTGTGAAGATCTCTCTGTTGGATGTCAGAGGAGGGTGTCCATCCAGCATCAATCCAGGGACTGTGGCCCTCTAATGTGTTAGCCCATGTGAACCTCCCCACAGAGCCCCACCTGTCCTTGTGCAACTCCTCCTTGATCGCCTTTTATAGGAAGATATTTAGAGTCCCTTGCAGGAGGCAGGGAAAATGGCACACAGCTGAGGGTGGTAGACAAAGCTGGGAACACATCAAATATTGAGTTGGTGTGAGGCTCCCTAAGCCATGCTTGGGCAGGTCTGTGCCAGTGATCCTATAAGACCCTTTGATTCTCCCCATGTACACAGCAAGAACCAATTGCCAGGCCTACCCGCTGCCCAGAGCAAAGGGAGATTGGAACTTGGATTCCAACCCTGGCCATTCCTATAATACCTGACCTTGTAACCCTTGCTCCCTTTGGGGCTCAACAGTCCCCCTCAAATGTAGACAGCAATGTCTAGATGGTGTTCACAGCTTTTCTAGCCTGAAACTGTGCTTTGTTTAATACTACAAACCAGGAAGTAGGGACTTAAACTTGAGATCACTGACTCAGGCTAGGGAGGACTCCAGGGCACCTGAGCTCAGCTGCAAAGGCAGAAGCTGAACCACAGTGAGCAGAGGTGGCACATTTTGCTGTTTCTTTCCTTTTCTGCTCTCAGGCCTTTCAGTGAACTCTACAGATGAGGATCTTTCCTCCCAGGCTTAGTGTCTGCAGCCATGAGAGTCGTCTACAGGGGATTCCAAACCCCAGAAGAGTCTTCAGATGGAAAACGCTACACACTGCACTGCCCCCAGCACTCTGAGAAACAGAGACCCTTTCTGGGCTTGGGCCAGTCAGTGCTCAATAGTTAGCTTCTGGCTGCACTGGCTGCTCACAAATAACACAGCAGACTGGGTCCTGTGACCTGGCTGTCACAGACTGTGATTGAGAATTCATTTCAACTGTGTCAGCATAGCCACTCTGTTCCTTCTGGCCCGAGGTTGCACAGAGCTCCTTGTCCTCATACATGCCTCTTCCATCACTGGACCTTAATATTTAAAGTGCGCCCTACACTCTGGATGGACTTGGTTTTCTATACATCATGCCAACCTCTGTGTTAGAGGAAGTGTCTGCCTGTGTATGCCTACCCCTTTATGTGCCTAGGTGTCCATGCATACCACTACCCCATTTTCTGTCAGGGGCCATCCTCTGACAGGTCCTCACGCCTGCATGTCAGACCACCTGTCTTCAAGCCCCAACCCCTCCCCACTGCACAGATGCTGAGCTTATGGGCTTTGCTGATGCATCCAACATTGATGGGGGTTTTGGGGATTGAAACTCAATTCCTTACCCTTGGGAGGCAAGTGCTCTGCCTATCCCTGCAGCTTTGTCTCAGGTGTTTGATGATAACCTAGAGCCTTTCTGAGGATTTATGAAATCAGTGTAATCTTGATGGGTCAGTTTAGAAACACAGCTTTGTTTTTTTTTATTTTTTTTAACAGTGTACCATCAGTTTGAGGCTAATCATTCAGAATACAATGAAAAAGTGACACCCTGAGTGTAGACATGACGACTTTGAAGCAGGAGGCATAGAAAACATTCAAAACAGAGAACCGAGGAGAGGTAAACATCTTACAGGCTTTGATTTCTAAAAGCCTTAAATCTCTCCATAGCCCAAGAAGCCAGAGCCTTGAAGCCCTTCCCAACCATGTCATGACAGGTCCTATTGTGACCTAATGAGGAGCGACTGTGAGGCGTCCCAGCTAACAGATGTTAAGCTGTTGCCAGGCCTGGATTTCTTTGAGTGCTTTGAGAGGAGGTGTGGAGTGGAGCCCTCTGCGACTTGTTTGTATCTTGTGAGCTGTGTGTGGTTGCATTGGATTTTACTGTACTGTATATATGTGTATGTATCAGTGTGTGTAAGAGAGTGTGTGCTGACAGATTTGCCTGTGTGTGAGTGTGTGTACACATTTGCTTGTGTGTTTGTCAGTATATGTAGGAGTGTGTGAGTTTACAGGTTTGTTTGTGTGTATGTTTGTATGTGTGTACCACTTCTTTTGTGTGTGTGTGTGTCCCTGTGTGTGTGTGTGTGTGTGTGTGTGTGTGTCTGTGATGTCCATTTTTCCAGGTTTACTTGTGTGTAAGTATGTGTGTGCCTGTTCCTACGTGAGTGTGTTTTGTATGAATCTGGGTGTTTGTCTGTGTGTGTGCCTGTGTGTGTGTGTGTGTGTGTGTGTGTGTGTGTTTGTGTGTGCACGCACGTGCCCATCCCCTTTTGCCCCTTGTATCTATATTACCTGCACCTCAGTGCAAAAGAGTGTAGAGGCTAGAAGTCACCCTGGCTCCTGTTCCTGAGGCAGGTCCTCAACCTCATTTTCAAGACAGGCTCTCTCACTGGCCTGCAGCTGCCCAAGTACCTGTCTTGGCTCTTCAGTGGCTCCCAGGAATTTGATATGCCAACCCAATAATATCAGATTAATGGCCTATGTAGACTGCTGGCTGCTTATTTATGGATTGATTTTTTTTCTATGTGTTTAAGAGATAGAATTAGGCCATATATTCTCAAGACCACTGGCTATTTCCTTATTGTGGTTTTGTTTTATTTATTTATTTATTTATTTATTTATTTGTTTGTTTATTATGGATTGCTGGATTCATTTTGGTGGTGGTTTTTATGTTCTCACATGCTATATTACTGCTTTGATTATTTACGGTTCTGCAGTCGGATGTTTAACTCTATCTCCATTTTCAATGCCCTGCGGTTTCATCCTTTTACATTATTCCTGTTTCTCTATTTTGAGTACAAGCAATCATTGGCTTAGACTTGATACAAATTTGCCCTTTGTGACACTTTGACTCTTCGACCTTTGTTTAAGGTTTACTATTCACTGATATTTAACTGCCTTATTCCTTGTGGTTGGTTAATTTTAATTTTCAGTATTTTGCTCTGGAGAGTTGTGGATTTTTGTGGATCACTAGGTCCTGAAATTCAATGGAGTTTTCCCTTAAGTGTTGGCTTTTTACATTTGTTTGTTTTGTCTTATACTCAGTCTTTCTCCGATCATTTCTTTCATCTGACCTTTTTCTTCAAACAATCCATTCACAGTATTGATCAGCTTTGGCCGCCCAATCCTATTGTAGTATAACGATTTTTATTTTCATCATTACGTTTAGTATTTGTGTGCTCTAGGCTTTCTCTTTTGGGGTTGGTTATTTGGGTGGCTTTTACTTATGATTCTTCATATTTCCCCCTGTTCATAATTTTACTCTATTTTTCTAGTCTAGTCTTTTCTTTGTTATTATTTTTTTCTTTTTGTTTCATTTGTTTCTTTTAGGTTCCACATGTGTAATTTTAGTTCCTGAATTGCTCCATCTTTTTCATTATTTGATTCCATTTGTTTGTTATTTTTAGGTAGCATTAGTACTGATAAAATGCCTACAGAGACTGAGGAGGAGTTACCACCTTCTAGTCCCGATCCCAGTATCTCTCAGGAGGGAACCTCTCATTCCCAATATAAAGTACTGAAGAGTATTGGAAAAGGAAGCCATGCCAAGGTCCTCCTGGCCCACCGCCGGCTCACAGGAACCTGAGTGGCGGTCAAAGTTCTCCGAAAGAACAAGCAGTGGTTCCGGCCAGCCATGACAGAAGCAAACATAATGAGAAAGATCAACCACCCCAACATTGTTTCTCTCTTACAAGTCATTGAAAACAAAACTAGAATATACCTCATAATGGAGCTGGTGGAAGGCCAACAACTCTACCAGTACATCAGAGAGTCAGGGCACATAGAGGAGGATGAGGCCCGGCAAATATTTGAACAGATATTATCAGCAGTGAGCTACTGCCATGGAAAGGGGATTGTTCACCGAGACCTGAAAGTGGACAATATAATGATTGATAAAAACAAAAAGGTCAAAGTCATCGACTTTGGGCTTAGCACCGAAACACAACCTGGACAAATGCTAAACCAGCACTGCGGTGCGTACTCTTTTGGTTCCCCGGAACGCTTCCTTGGACTTCTGTATGACGGGATGAAGAATGATATGTGGACAATAGGAGAGGTCTTGTATTATATGGTAGTGGGAAAGCTCCCATTTGATTCTGTGATCATCCAAGAATTACAAAAACAAGTTGTTGCAGGGGTGTATCCTGCCCCCCTATGGGGTTTCAGAAGAACTGGAGAACCTCCTTAGTCAATTACTAACAGTAAATCCAATGTATAGACCAACAGCCAGTGAGGTGATGAAACACGCCTGGTTCAAAGAACATGGGAAGGGGTTCACAGTTCGTTGTGAAGAACTGCTTCCCCTCAGGCCAGACCCTGAAATTTTGGGTGCGATGAAATGCATGGGATTTCAAGCCTCTGTAATAAAATACTCCCTAATAAAAAGAAAGTATAATGAGGAAATGGCAACTTATTGCTTCCTACAACAGCAGGCTCTCCCAGGGTATGGCTGCACAGCCCAGGCACAGCAAGTGCGTCCCATTGCAGCCACATTTCCTAGCCTTGATACTGCTGCTGCTTTTAGATTACAAAGAAAGAGGAGTGGAAGCCTGCCAGTCCTTGACACCTTGCAGGTGTCATTCTCCCAAGGTCACGTATCTCATTATGGCCAGAAGGTTCATACAAAAGGAGGAAGAAGGTCCACTGTGGCTGGTCGTCTCAGGCCACTACCGATGACACCTACACAGGACCACTATCACAAATGTGCCATGAGTGTCCCATACATTCAAACAACAAGCATCTTCAGTGAGAAGAGTAGCAACAAGGAAATAAAAGAAGATAATCTACTCTCCCACAGAGCCCCATTAGAGGATAAGCCCATCTCCAGCAGGGTCCGGCACAGAGGTTTTAAGGGGTGGACCAGGAATATAGCAAATGCGCTGATAAAGCTTTGTTGCTGCTTGCCAAGGAGAAAGAAACCTCGCCTGGGGCAGAACAGAATCTCACCCCAGAAATGAGCCACAGGGAGAGTCCAGATAACAAGCAGCAGGCACAGCCCAGGTACCTTCGTGCTTTGTCCTTTCTAGTTTGCTCTATGCTGGTCCTTCCTCTGTCTCTGGTTTCCATTTTCCCCACAATTCTTACCTTGTATCTTCTCTAAGTTCTTTTATGAGGTTTCCCCAACACCAAGCCTTCTCCCTCTTCTTGATTTCTCCTCTTCCCAGCAGGGACTCAATATGAATTCCCCACTCTACAGAGTTTTCTTGTTGACCCATCCCTTCCGATGGACTCCAACTCCCCCTTAGGCCAATAGCTCCCACAGGGTGAGGACTAGAGATTCATGGGCTCATGGACTCATCCATGGGCTACTGGTTCTAGCACATGTGGTCATCAATCACAAGTGCTGCAGAACAGAGTCTTATGTTTTCAAAAGTAACATCCCACTCCATTAAGCCTTAAAATTAATAACAAGGATTGTCACTGAATAAGTATCAACAACCTAGTTTGTTGGTTATTGTTGATGGTCAGAATCCTGCATGCATGCATATTGTTTTGCATACTGATTTTTTCATTCCTAAGACCTAGCAATTGATATATATATATATGTAACATTTCTAAATGATTTCTTTCAAAAATCTTAACTGAGAAGTAGAAGAAAAGATTTGATAAAATAATAAGGCAATCAAAGCTCCAAATGGTAATCTAAGTATTCTACCGCATAAGATTTTTGCTTAGAATAAATTGACTTTTTTTCTCTCACAGTGCCATCTTGAAATTCTGTCATGTCCTGAGTATAAACAGTAGGTGATTTCAGACACATGGCCAAGGAAAAGACACCAGCAGAAGCTACAGCACCAACAGGAGAAACAGCAATAGCACCAGCAGCATTAGCAGCAGAAGGAGGAGGAGGAGGAGAAAGAGGAGGAAGAGGAGGATTCCCCAACACCAATCTCCTCCCTCCTCTTGATTTCTCCTCTTCTCAGCAGGGACCCAATATGAATGATGAGTTCCCCACTCTACAGAGTTGTCTTGTTGACCCATCCCTTCAGATGGACTCCATCTCCCCCTTAGGCCAATAGCTCCACAGGGTGAGAACTAGAGGGTCATGGGATCATGGACTCTTCCATGGGCTACTAATCCATAGAGAAACGGGCCTGTAATACCAGACACTCAAGACACACAGTAGGTAGGGGGATCAGAACTTCAAGGCTAGCCTGGTCTACATCATGAGTTTAAGATCAGCTTGGACAACTTAGTGACACCCTTTTTCTAGAGGTGAGGAGGGCTAAGGCTACTAACTCAGTGGTAGAGTACTCGTGGGGAAACAGACTGCTGTCCATTGATACCTCTCCTTCCTTGCTCGGAAATACACAATGGTATTAGAAGAGTCAAAGGTTCCTGGCCTAGCATCCACTATTCTATTTGCTACATCATTAAGGGTGCAGTTTTTGGTATTTTGGTCAGGGATCAAATCTATGAAATAAAACTTAAGCAATACTCTCATTGCTGTCATAGTGGGAGGTGGATGATAAATGCTTGCCCACCTGCATCAGTACAAAGCTGGTTCCTTGGACTCCCTGCAAACACATCACTGCTAACTGTGTGCCTTGTATAGGCTTTTCCAGCACTGTCATAGCTTGAAAACCTTCCCTGCTATGGACCCTTGAGTGGGCATCCTGCCTTTCTCAGTCTCAGAATGGAGCAAAGATCCCCTGCTCACCTCTAGGCTCACAGGTCAGGGACCTCTTCCATCCCATAGTGAACAAGACTGGCACAGCTGCACACACCTTGGAAAAAGAATGTATTGGCAACCCTTAACAAAAAAGATGGTTCTTACTTTCGATTATGGCATTCTATAAAATACGGGTATTTCCTGGTATAATTACACATGTCATTGATTGTGTGTGTGCGTATGTTTTTTGAGGTTGGAGGGGGATAATTCATTTCTCTAAGCCCCTTCCTCAATGCTGGGTGATAAATATTGACTCTCATATAGATTTTAATAATTCTACATTTATTTATATATTTTTAAGATTCGTTTATTTTTCCAACTTTTGTAGCTCTTTCTGTGTGTGTGTGTGTGTGTGTTTGTGTGTGTGTGTGTGTGTGTGTGTGTGTGTGTGTGTGTGTAATTAGATATAATACTCAGGGTCAGTGATCCTACCCTTGAGCTACCTTATAACTTTTTATGTTTTAAACAGCTTTATTATGATATCTTTGATATATAAAGCTGATATGTGCTAGAGGTGAGCATCTTGATGTTCTTAAAGACATGTTCTTCCTCAGATACAGAACGCGAGCTGGCTAAAATCCTTGCTACTCCTGCAGATTAACCTTGTCATGCACTGAAGCAATGGGGCACATACTAAGCACACTCCCTGAGCTGCTTCCTAGGTTGGTAGCACTGGCTCCATCCCAGGCACAGCTGGAGTGGGCAGCTGTAAGGTTGAGGACCTGCACTCAGGACACTGTGCCCCAGAAACACCTCACCTGCTGGTCATCCTGTGTACCTCTGAATGTCACTCCTGGGTTCTCACTGCCTGGCACTTAACCATAGACACCACTGTAGAACTGTCTAAGGCCAGAAGGGCAAAAACACTGTTGTTATAAATTTCTACTATGGAAACATCAAATGTTGTGCTTCTTGAACAGTTTTATGAAATGAACCTGGGAGAAACGCAAGAAATATGGCCTGAAGTCTCTTCTGGAACTGCCACTCCAGCATAAGCGTCCACAGGCAGTCAGTCTCCTCTGCACTACCGTCCCCCTTGTTTTGCAACTCATGGATCTCCTTGCTTAGCATATCCACAAGGTGCATTTGCTGTTGCTTCTCCAGCTTCTTCCTGACATCTTATTTTTATGGGTCTGGAGACAGACTCCCCAGAGGACAGCACCTCTTTTCTGATAGTTATGAACTGCAGATCCCTGTGCTCAATAGTGGGGGGCTGCTGCAGGGACTACAACACCAGAATGACTGTTTCTTGGGGCCTCTGCAGTGTGGAAGGTTTTCCTGGTTTGGTCGGTGTGGTCAAAGATGAGAAGGAAGCAAGTTCAGGGAATGAGAGTGCATCTGTCGCCCTTTCCTCTCCTGCTCCCTGTGCTTCCTCTCTGTTTCCTTGTCCAGACAGGCCTTCTATATCTCAGACCACCACTGCTGCTCCTCACTCTTTTTTCCCAGCCACCTGTGCAGACTGGGATGCTGCCTTGTTTGCAGAAGGAGGGGGGAGTGGCAAATCCACTGAAATGCCACCAATATCTGGTGTAGTGGACCTGTGGTAGAGGAGGTGGTGGACGGAGGTCTGTTCATATGGGCTGGGAGACAGTCACAGGGGTGGGCAGCACCTCTGCTTGGGTTTCCCAATGGCCAGGACCACTCTTGGTCAGAGTGGAAGCAGGGGCAACTGACTTGGAGGAAGAGTTCAGGTGCTCCTGGCTGCATGTGCTAGATTCCACTGAGGACCTATGGATCCACATATCACTGTCACACTAGAGACCCTTGCCAGCCTCTACTCAGTGGAGCTCAGGTAGGTAAAACTTCCTGAAGCTCTTCCTTGGAAGGGGTAAGAGGCTGAGAAAAGAAAAGAGGAAGCTATACTACTTCAGGGACTCACCAGAGATATTAGCAAAATTTCATGCATGTTTCTTCCTCACAGAAGAGGTAACAAAAACTGGGGAATGGTTATATAACCAGACCTGACACTGCTTTATGGCTCACTGGCCAAGCAGCCAGCTGTTCCTGTGTCTACAAAGGAATAAAAAGATTTTTTCTATACACTGATGCATGCTGTTTTTGGCATTGTCACTCCTGAAATTTAGCTCCTAACTTCAGGTCTAGGTAGAGGGGTCTGTTCTTGTGAAATGTAAAGAAGTAAACAATCAGATGCTTAAAACTGCATAAAAGGCGTACTTTTTCCTCAGTTATCTGTTTTACAATCTTTTAAAAAGCATTCATGGGGGTTGACACCCCGAAACAAGCTTTGCCATTTCAGGAAAAGTGTGATGGAGGGAAGATTTGTATGGTGGGTTACTGGGAAGACAGGATTGTAAAGGAAATAAATAAATGGTTTTCTAAAAGCATGTATTTTAAATGCCCTGCTAAAAACTATAATTTTGACACTATGCTTTCAATAAAAAACATTTCACATTTTATTTACTCATTTAAACTAATTCTCATTTTCCCAGATTCATTAATTTAGTATTAATTTACTTGAGTAGCGTAATAAAAATAAAACTGAAAAAATAAAAAGTAAAAATAAAAGCTGAGTCAGGGTCAGAAGAGGATTCACAATACTGAACCTAACAGACTGTGAATATATCTAGTAAACCGTACCATCAGATCTGATCTGTATCATGATCCAGAAGTATTTCTCAGCATCATGAACTCAGTCTCAACTAACTTCTTCCTTGAAAAGCTGAGCAAGAGCTGTGGTAGGAGCTACTACATGGGACTTTTAGGGTCTCACTTTATAAAAATAATTTATGTGTATGAGTGTTTGCCCACCATGTGTGCACATGAATGCTTGACTGGTGTCCAAAGAACTTAGAAGAAGGTTTCAAATCCCCTGAAATTAGAGTTTTAGGCAGTTGTGAGCTAACACTGGTGTTGTAAAATACTGAACCATCTTTCCAGCCCCAGATTTTGATAACTTTTAGGAGGAGCCATATCTCAATACAGGATTACTATATGTTGGCTAACCTGGCTTGAGTCACTAGCTCTTACCTCTCTGCACCATGGAGGACAATGGCTGGGTAAGACAGGTGGACAGGCAGTGAGAGAGGATGCCTTGATTTGCAACTTCCAGTGTAACCATGGAACTGGTTGTAGTCATGAGTTCTGCTGCCCTAAGAAGAAAATATAAAGAAACAGTGCTCACTGTCATAGAGGAGTCTATGTTCAGAATACTTGTGCTTAGGTTCCTCAGCCTGGTTGCTGTTTGGGGAAATAAACCAGACTTTCAGAAGATTATGTCCTGTCCACATCACTTATGATAATTAATTATAAAACAGGTAAATATATTCTATTCTATAACATAAACATTAAGATATTTAAAGATTTTACAAGCTGTAAGTATATGTGTACATATTTATATAATTATTTAATGAAATCTTCTATACTAATATACATTCTTATGAGTGAACCCAAAATGAGATTCATGTGCTCTAAGAACTAGGGTTATAGTGAAGGTGAGTAAACACAAAGAGCTTTTACATCACTTCTTTTTGAATTCAAATTTCAAAATTAAATGCAAACTATCACTTCAGTACACTAAAACTAACCAATTAGTTGACGCGTTTAAGTGACCAATTAGTCATACCTTTCCTGAGAAAGTCCAACCAGACTAAATTCATCCACAATGAGGAGTTGGTCATGGGCACCTAGTTGTCCAACCTGAGCCACCAGAAGGGTGTAGGGAGAAAAGAAAAAAGGCAGGGTCACTGGTTGCTGCCGCTGCGGAGAGCTCATAGGCAGCACCCCACGAGCAAACTTGAGCCTCGGGACCACAGGTAAGACCAACTTTTCTGCTGCAAGAGATCTGCCTGGTGAACTCAGGACACAGAGAGGCAAAAATCCTCTAGGACCAGGCACTTCCGGGGTTTACCGAGAGTCCCAAACCCGCGGATCCTGAAACGCAGCAGCTCTCTGCTCCCGAACCCTGTGGGAGAGAGACCTCACCACCTGGTCAGGTGGGCACTCCTGAGGCTGCAGAGCAGAGGAGACCACCAACACTGCCCACCCCAGCCCACATCCCTGGCCCAAGAGGAAACTGTATAAGGCCTCTGGGTTCCTGCAGAGGAGGGCCCAGGAGCAGCAGGACCGCTGCGTCTGAGACACCGCCAGAACCTTAAGGGACAGACCAGATAAACAGTTCTCTGCACCCAAATCCCGTGGGAGGGAGAGCTAAAACTTCAGAGAGGCAGACACGCCTGGGAAACCAGAAGAGACTGCACTCTGCACACATCTCTGACGCCAGAGGAAAACACCAAACACCATCTGTAACCCTGGTGCACGGAAGCTCCCGGAAAGGGCGGTGCAGATCTTCCTGATTGCTGCCACCGTGGAGAGCTCATAGGCAGCACCACACGAGCAAACTTGAGCCTCGGGACCACAGGTAAGACCAACTTTTCTGCTGCAAGAGATCTGCCTGGTGAACTCAGGATACAGAGAGGCAAAAATCCTCTAGGACCAGGCACTTCCGGGGTTTACCGGGAGTCCCAAACACGCGGAAACCGGCCCGCAGCAGCTCTCTGCTCCCAAACCCCGTGGGAGAGAGACCTCACTGCCTGGTCAGGTGGGCACTCCTGAGGCTGCAGAGCAGAAGAGACCACCAACACTGCTCACCCCTGCCCACATCCCTGGCCCAATAGGAAACTGTTTAAGGCCTCTGGGTTCCCGCAGAGGAGGGCCCAGGTGCAGCAGGACCGCTGCGTCTGAGACACCACCAGAACCTGAAGCGACAGACCAGATAAACAGTTCTCTGCACCCAAATCCCGTGGGAGGGAGAGCTAAACCTTCAGAGAGGCAGACATTCCTGGGAAACCAGAAGAGACTGCACTCTGCACATATCTCTGACGCCAGAGGAAAACACCAAACTCCATCTGGAACCCTGGTGCACGGAAGCTCCCGGAAAGGGCAGCGCAGATCTTCCTGGTTGCTGCCGCCGCAGAGAGCTCATAAGCAACACCCCACGAGCAAACTTGAGCCCCAGGACCACAGGTAAGACCAACTTTTCTGCTGCAAGTGACCTGCCTGGTGAACTCCAGACACAGGCCCACAGGAACCTCTGAAGACCTATAGATAGGAAAAACTACACGCCCGAAGGCAGAACACTCTGTCCCCATAACTGGCTGAAAGAAAACAGGAAAACAGGTCTACAGCACTCCTGACACACAGGCTTATAGGACAGTCTAGCCACTGTCAGAAATAGCAGAACAAAGTAACACTAGAGATAATCTGATGGCGAGAGGCAAGCGCAGGAACCCAAGCAACAGAAACCAAGACTACATGGCACCATCGGAGCCCAATTCTCCCATCAAAACAAACATGGAATATCCAAACACACCAGAAAAGCAAGATCTAGTTTCAAAATCATATTTGATCATGATGCTGGAGGACTTCAAGAAAGACGTGAAGAACTCCCTTAGAGAAATACAGGAAAACATTAATAAACAAGTAGAAGCCTACAGAGAGGAATCGCAAAAATCCCTGAAAGAATTCCAGGAAAACATAAATAAACAAGTAGAAACCCATAGAGAGGAGTCACAAAAATCCCTGAAAGAATTCCAGGAAAACACAATCAATCAGTTGAAGGAATTAAAAATGGAAATAGACGCAATCAAGAAACAACACATGGAAACAACCCTGGATATAGAAAACCAAAAGAAGAGACAAGGAGCTGTAGATACGAGCTTCACCAACAGAATACAAGAGATGGAAGAGAGAATCTCAGGAGCAGAAGATTCCATAGAAATCATTGACTCAACTGTCAAAGATAATGTAAAGCGGAAAAAGCTACTGGTCCAAAACATTGGGCCAGGACTCAATGAGAAGATCAAACCTAAGGACAATAGGTATAGAAGAGAGTGAAGACTCCCAGCACAAAGGACCAGTAAATATCTTCAACAAACTCATAGAAGAAAACTTCTCTAACCTAAACAAAGAGATACCCATAGGCATACAAGAAGCCTACAGAACTCCAAATGGATTGGACCAGAAAAGAAACACCTCCCGTCACATAATAGTCAAAACACCAAACGCACAAAATAAAGAAAGAATATTAAAAGCAGTAAGGGAAAAAGTCAAGTAACATATAAAGGCAGACCTATCAGAATCACACCAGACTTTTCACCAGAAACTATGAAAGCCAGAAGATCCTGGACAGATGTCATACAGACCCTAAGAGAACACAAATGTCAGCCCAGGTTACTGTATCCTGCAAAACTCCCACTTAACATAGATGGAGAAACCAAGATATTCCAGGACAAAAACAAATTTACACAATATCTTTCTACAAATCCAGCACTACAAAGGATAAGAAATGGTAAAGCCCAATGTAAGGAGGCAAGCTATACCCTAGAAGAAGCAAGAAACTAATCGTCTTGGCAACAAAACAAAGAGAAGAATAGCACAAAAACATAACCTCATATCCAAATATAAATATAACAGGAAGCAATAATCACTAGTCATTAATATCTCTCAACATCAGTGGCCTCAACTCCCCAATAAAAAGGCATAGATTAACAAACTGGATATGCAACGAGGACCTTGCATTCTGCTGCCTACAGGAAACACACCTCAGAGACAAAGACAGACACTACCTCAGAGTGAAAGGCTGGAAAACAACTTTCCAAGCAAATGGTCGGAAGAAGCAAGCTGGCGTAGCCATTCTAATATCACATACAATCAATTTTCAACTAAAAGTCATCAAAAAAGATAAGGAAGAACACTTCATATTCATCAAAGGAAAAATCCACCAAGATGAACTTTCAATCCTAAATATCTGGGCCCCAAATACAAGGGCACCTACATATGTAAAAGAAACCTTACTAAAGCTCAAAACACACATTGCACCTCACACAATAATAGGAGATTTCAACACCCCCACTCTCATCAATGGACAGATCATGGAAACAGAAATTAAACAGAGACGTAGACAGACTAAGAGAAG
The DNA here is from genome assembly GCF_021556685.1 of Rattus norvegicus. Classification (NCBI taxonomy): domain Eukaryota; kingdom Metazoa; phylum Chordata; class Mammalia; order Rodentia; family Muridae; genus Rattus; species Rattus norvegicus. The sequence goes on along the minus strand of NC_141534.1, from coordinate 64,795,733 downwards.
TCATGAGCCAAATGGACTTAACAGATATTTATAGAACATTCTATCCTAAAGCAAAAGGATATACCTTCTTCTCAGCTCCTCATGGCACTTCCTCCAAAACTGACCATATAATTGGTCAAAAAACGGGCCTCAAGAGGTACAGAAAGATAGAAATAATACCATGCGTGCTATCGGACCACCACGGCCTAAAACTGGTCTTCAATAACAATAAGGGAAGAATGCCCACATATACGTGGAAATTGAACAATGCTCTACTCAATGATAACCTGGTCAAGGAAGAAATAAAGAAAGAAATTAAAGACTTTTTAGAATTTAATGAAAATGAAGGTACAACATACCCAAACTTATGGGATACAATGAAACCTGTGCTATAGAGGAAACTCATACTGCTGAGAGCCTGCAGAAAGAAACAGGAAAGAGCATATGTCAGCAGCTTGACAGCACACCTAAAAGCTCTAGAACAAAAAGATGCAAATACACCCAGGAGGAGTAGAAGGCAGGAAATAATCAAGCTCAGAGCTGAAATCAACCAAATAGAAACAAAAAGGACCATAGAAAGAATCAACAGAACCAAAAGTTGGTTCTTTGAGAAAATCAGCAAGATAGATAAACCCTTAGCCAGACTAACGAGAGGACACAGAGAGTGTGTCCAAATTAACAAAATCAGAAATGAAAAGGGAGACATAACTACAGATTCAGAGGAAATTCTAAAAATCATCAGATCTTATTATAAAAGCCTATATTCAACAAAACTTGAAAATCTGCAGGAAATGGACAATTTCCTAGACAGATTCAAGGTACCGAAGTTAAATCAGGAACAGATAAACCAGTTAAACTACCCCATAACGCCTAAGGAAATAGAAGCAGTCAATAAAGGACTCCCAACCAAAAAGAGCCCAGGTCCAGATGGGTTTAGTGCAGAATTCTATCACACCTTCATAGAAGACCTCATACCAATATTATCCAAACTATTCCACAAAATTGAAACAGATGGATCACTACCGAATTCCTTCTATGAATCCACAATTACTCTTATACCTAAACCACACAAAGTCCCAACAAAGAAAGAGAACTTCAGACCAATTTCCCTTATGAATATCGACGCAAAAATACTCAATAAAATTCTGGCAAACCGAATCCAAGAGCACATCAAAACAATCATCCACCATGATCAAGTAGGCTTCATCCCAGGCATGCAGGGATGGTTTTATATACGGAAAACCATCAACGTGATCCATTATATAAACAAACTGAAAGAACAAAACCACATGATCATTTCATTAGATGCTGAGAAAGCATTTGACAAAATTCAACACCCCTTCATGATAAAAGTCCTGGAAAGAGTAGGAATTCAAGGCCCATACCTAAACATAGTAAAAGCCATATACAGCAAACCAGTTGCTAACATTAAACTAAATGGAGAGAAACTTGAAGCAATCCCACTAAAATCAGGGACTAGACAAGGCTGCCCACTCTCTCCCTATTTATTCAATATAGTTCTTGAAGTTCTAGCCAGAGCAATCAGACAACAAAAGGAGGTCACAGGGGAAACAGGTCGGAAAAGAAGAAGTCAAAATATCACTATTTGCAGATGATATGATAGTATATTTAAGTGATCCCAAAAGTTCCACCAGAGAACTACTAAAGCTGATAAACAACTTCAGCAAAGTGGCTGGGTATAAAATTAACTCAAGTAAATCTGTAGCCTTCGACTACACAAAAGAGAAACAAGCTGAGAAAGAAATTAGGGAAACACCACCCTTCTTAATAGACCCAAATACCAAAGTACCTCGGTGTGACTTTAACCAAGCAAGTAAAAGATTTGTACAATAAGAACTTCAAGACTCTGAAGAAAGAAATTGAAGAAGACCACAGAAGATGGAAAGATCTCCCATGCTCACGGATTGGCAGGATTAATATAGTAAAAATTGCCATTTTACCAAAAGTGATCTACAGATTCAATGCAATCCCCATCAAAATACCAATCCAATTTTTCAAAGAGTTAGACAGAACAATTTTCAAATTCATCTGGAATAACAAAAAACCCAGGATAGCTAAAACTATCCTCAACAATAAAAGGACTTCAGGGGGAATCACTATCCCTGAACTCAAGCAGTATTACAGAGCAATAGTGATAAAAACTGCATGGTATTGGTACAGAGACAGACAGATACACCAATGGAACAGATTTGAAGACCCAGAAAAAAACCCACACACCTATGGGCACTTGATTTTTGACAAGGGAGCCAAAACCATCAAATGGAAAAAAGATAGCATTTCCAGCAAATGGTGCTGGTTCAACTGGAGGGCAACATGTAGAAGAATGCAGATCGATCCATGCTTATCACCCTGTACAAAGCTTAAGTCCAAGTGGATCAAGGACCTCCATATCAAACCAGATACACTCAAACTAATAGAAGAAAAACTAGGGAAGCATCTGGAACACATGGGCACTGGAAAAAATTTCCTGAACAAAACACCAATGGCTTATGTTCTAAGATCAAGAATCGACAAATGGGATCTCATAAAACTGCAAAGCTTCTGTAAGGCAAAGGACACTGTGGTTAGGACAAAACGGCAACCAACAGATTGGGAAAAGATCTTTACCAATCCTACAACAGATAGAGGCCTTATATCCAAAATATACAAAGAACTCAAGAAATTAGACCGCAGGGAGACAAATAACCCTATTAAAAATGGGGTTCAGGGCTAAACAAAGAATTCACAGTTGAGGAATGCCGAATGGCTGAGAAACACCTAAAGAAATGTTCAACATTTTAGTCATAAGGGAAATGCAAATCAAAACAACCCCGAGATTTCACCTCACACCAGTGAGAATGGCTAAGATTAAAATCTCAGGTGACAGCAGATGCTGGCGAGGATGTGGAGAAAGAGGAACACTCCTCCATTGTTGGTGGGATTGCAGACTGGTAAAACCATTCGGGAAATCAGTCTGGAGGTTCCTCAGAAAATTGGACATTGAACTGCCTGAGGATCCAGCTATACCTCTCTTGGGCATATACCCCAAAAATGCCCCAACATATAAAAAGGCACGTGCTCCACTATGTTCATCGCAGCCTTTATTTATAATAGCCAGAAGCTGGAAAGAACCCAGATGCCCTTCAACAGAGGAATGGATACAGAAAATGTGGTACATCTACACAATGGAATATCACTCAGCTATCAAAAACAATGACTTTATGAAATTCATAGGCAAATGGGTGGAACTAGAAAATATCATCCTGAGTGAGGTAACCCAATCACAGAAAAACACACATGGTATGCACTCACTGATAAGTGGCTATTAGCCCAAATGCTTGAATTACCCTAGATCCCTAGAACAAATGAAACTCAAGACAGATGATCAAAATGTGAATGCTTCACTCCTTCTTTAAAAGGGGAACAAGAATACACTTGACAGGGAATAGAGAGACAAAGATTAAAACAGACACAGAAGGAACACCCATTCAGAGCCTGCCCCACATGTGGCCCATACATATACAGCCATCCAATTAGACAAGATGGATGAAGCAAAGAAGTGCAGACTGACAGGAGCCGGATGTAGATCGCTCCTGAGAGACACAGCCAGAATACAGCAAACACAGAGGCGAATGCCAGCAGCAAACCACTGAACTGAGTATAGGACCCCCGTTGAAGGAATCAGAGAAAGAATTGGAAGAGCTTGAAGTGGCTCGAGACCCCATATGAACAACAATGCCAAGCAACTAGAGCTTCCAGGGACTAAGCCACTACCTAAATACTATACATGGACTTACCCTGGACTCTGACCTCATAGGTAGCAATGAATATCCTAGTAAGAGCACCAGTGGAAGGGGAAGCCCTGGGTCCTGCTAAGACTGAACCCCCAGTGAACTAGATTGTTGGGGGAGGGTGGCAATGTGGGGAGGATGTGGAGGGGAACACCAATAAAGAAGGGGAGGAGGGAAGGGGATGTTTGCCCGGAAACCGGGAAAGGGAATAACACTCGAAATGTAAATAAGGAATACTCAAGTTAATAAAAAAAAAAAAAAAAACAGTGGGGAAAAAAGGCAGCATCAATGCACAGCAGCATTCCTCACACCACACAGTCAGTGCACAGCAGCATCCCTCACACCACACAGTCAGTACACAGCAGCATTCCTCACACCACACAGTCAGTGCACAGCCGCATTCCTCACACCACACAGTCAGTGCACAGCAGCATTCCTCACACCACACAGTCAGTGCACAGCAGCATTCCTCACACCACACAGTCAGTGCACAGCAGCATTCCTCACACCACACAGTCAGTGCACAGCAGCATTCCTCACACCATATTCAATGAACTGCAGTGTTCTTCACACCACACAGCATCCACAGCCATGAGCATCTGCACACTTTTTCACAAAGCTCGAGTGCAGAATGCCCTTCACTGATTCCTTTAAAACAAATACTGGCCACATCTGCAACACTGCCTTGGACAACGACTTAACATACATTTCCAGTTTATACCGGCCAGCACCCTATGCAAAAACAAGGTCAGAACAGCACAATGAAATCACACAGCAGGAAATGAGCAAAATCCTACCCACATATACCCTGGAATCTTGACTAGTTAGGAAAATTTCTATTTTATGGTTCCAAACTTCTAAGAAAAATACTCCTGTAAAATGGACAATTGGGTCAGAAAATGCCTATGGACTTGGAATACTCAAAATGATTATTTATAAAGTCTAAAACAGCTACAAATCTAAAGGAATGAGAAACATAACAAGTGACCAGCCCTTACCCACATCAGGACAGAAAACCAGCTTGGTACTAAATAATCCAGCATCTGCCTTCTCTATCTTCCATTTAAACATAATTTATAAATTTTAAAACAAGAAATTAACTTCTTGGAGGAAGCAGTTAACAGCATTTTGTAAGGAACTATTATCCAGAAAGTACTCTACTGGAATTCATACCCTGGAACTGAACAGTCAAATGCACTTACAATAGCATTCTATGGAAAGTTAATGAAATGTTTGAGAAAAATCTTAGGTATGGTATATAATTTCAGGATCATCAATATTCTGCTTAGAGATCATAATATAACAACAAAAGAGTTTTGGATCACATAGGGAAATATTATACAATGCAGTCATGTGCATGAAGCCTTACCCGGACATTACTGGAATTAGCACAGCATTATGTGTATACTTTTGTACTAACAATAAAAATAACTTACCATAATAACTGTGAGATAGTATATCATATAATAATGTATCATAAAAAGTGACTTCAAGAAATGAAGAAAAATTTCTAAAGAAGGAATCAAGATGATGTTATTTTATATGCACACCATCTGTATTTCCACCCAGTAGTTAACATTTTAGTTTACCTTTTTCATTGGTGAGACTGGTCCATTTTCTCCCCTGCAGTAGGGAGTAGGGACAAGGCAGCAGTCATCAAGTATGCAGTGTGTTACTGTCTCATAGGCATACAACCTGTGTTTTATTTACATATAAATATATGGATGTATGTAATAAAATTATGAATAAAATAATAAATTACATTGTACATTAATATATAAATAGAAATTATATATTATAAAAGAGAATTGTCTTATATAGGGTTCTTTAGAGTCACAGAACTTATGGGTAATCTCTGTACAGAGAGACAATTTGTTGATGACTTGCATTCTGTAGTCCAACTCCCCAACCATGATCAGCAGCAGGTATGAATGGGAGTCCAAGGATCTAGCAGTGGCTCAGTCCCACAAGGCAGGCAGACAGGCAGGTGAAAAAGAGAGACTCTTCCTTCTTCCAATGTCCTCATGTAAATCCCCAGCAGAAGGTGTGTCCCAGGTTAAAGGTGCATACAACCACAGCTGGATCTGGGACTTGCTTTGTCCCAGGTGACCTTGAACTCAGAGACCTCCTTGCCTTAAGCTCCTGAGATTCCTAGCCACTTTGCCTCATGATCTCCATGCCAAGATGCAGTTCAGAAACTTGTATCTCCCAGCCTCAACATCAGGATCAAAGGTGAGCTTTACAATTCTGGGTTGTAGTTCATTCCACTTATAATCAAGTTCACAACCAGGAATAGCCACTACGAGTATATACGATGTGTCATTATACATGCACAATATATATACATACATATATATATATATATATATATATATATACATATAAATTTGAAAACACCACAACATTTTATTAGTATATATTAACCGAGTAAAGTGACAGATGTGGCATTTGTCTGCACAATATGAATGGGTGGGAGAAGTAATTATAAGCCCTTGCATCAAATGAGGAGCTGCAGTTAACAGCAGCTGATAGAAATTCATTCTTCCTTGGGGGAAGGCCATTGGTACGACTCCCAGTGAACAGCTGTACACACAGTATGCAAGCCTGACCAGGTCTAACAGGGCTTAATGAGATACAAAAAAATGTGTTTATGTGTATTTCTGTACACACACACACACACACACACACACACACACAGAGGGGTGGTTTAGTGGTGCTGACTTTTAACCCAGGATCTGATTCAGGCGGACCTCTGTGAGTTCTAGACTAATCTGATTTACACAGCCAGTCCCAGAGCAACCAGGGCTATAGAGTCAAAAGGGGGATTCTGAGAGGAATCTTTTAGAATTTGGAGGAGAGAAGTTAGGGTTGATAAGACCATATTTTACTGTATAGATGCATGGAAATTTAAATAAGTGAGAAAATACATGAAGTAACTGAGAGGAAAAAAGTACACTCAATAATGGCAACTTTTTGAACTGACTTTTGTCCAGTTACTTGGCAAAGCAGAAATAAATATGCCTTTAACTGATTTCATCTATGGCAATGCCACTTTCCTTGAGTCAAAACACTTAACATAGATGATTGGAAATGACCTTGAAATCACAGTTACCCTCAGCATCCAGGGGCTACATTGAAAATTTATAGTTCTGATTAAGAAGCTGGAAGATATTTCATAACTTTGTATTATCCACTGCGGATTATTTTATAGATCTATAGAATTCCACAACTCAGCTGTTAATTCATTCAATTCTCCCAGTAAACATCCATGATACAGTAATGATGCCCTAATCTCTTTGAACAGGTGCTCTGGTGCAGAGTTTGCCTGAGATAGCCCAACAGCTGCATCCTCTCTTGTCTCCTTCTAGAGAGCTTCATGACTCTGCTGAACAGAATATAAAGTTGGTTATTTGTTTGGATTTTACTTGGGATTTTTGTTTTTAGCCTTTTCCCTGATATCTTTCCATGATATATATTCTATTTTTCTAACTTTGATTTTAGTTCATTTCAAGCACATTATGCTACATGCAATTTTAAAATAACCCAGCACTAAGTCTGGCTAAACACAGGCATCAGAGTTTCACGCAGCCTCCATGGCTACTTCTATGCACTTGTTACTCTGCATCCTAAGGCTCGATTGCTAAGCCGATTGTGAACCAGTTTAACATAAAATACCTTGACTACTCAAGATGAAATTGCTCTTTGTTTGAGCATGTGAAGAGATAGTCTTTTTATGAGCCAAATTTAATAATAACCAATCATAAGTCTTTGCTCATGCCTTGTGAAGGATGGCATAAGGAATCTTTACCTTTCTTGTTTGGTTCTCTAGAATTTTCTAGTTCTTCAGGGTGGCTCCCTCTGCCCTTTCTGACCCAGAGAACTCTGGAAGGAGTCCAGGGCCTAATTACTTTTCCTATAAGCAGAAACATAACTTCTTTCTCCCAAACTAGCATGTCCTTTAGCCAGTAACCAGAAAGATTTTTAGCTTGACATCTTTCCCAGAAAAATAGTACAATAACCAGAAAATTCAAAATCACACACATTTTGAAAATTAACTTCTCAACAAAGTAACTAAACCAAACAAGCACAGTAGAAACCTTACTTTCCGGCCTTTTCTAATCTGCCAGGCCAGGATATTGAACCCACTTTTGAGAGAACAGGAGCATCCTGTGAGACACTGAGACTTTCCTAGAGGATTTTATCCTCATCCAATCTCTGTTGTCTGCTTTGCAGGTTGTAGTTTTTCTGTTAGCTCAGCTTCTCCCTGCACAGCAGGAGCTCCCAGATAACCTGGGCCCATTTTCCCTGAGTTAGCTCTGAACCTCAGGAGGAATTCCCCAGGTGACTGAGGCCAAAATTGTGTCCTCTTCTATCCAATTAAACCAAATTAGCAACAACTAAACCAAACTTTATTAAAAGCAGGCACCCTTTACTTTCCCTCTCTTCCTGGAGCCATTCATTATACTGATTCTTTTTACAGGAGGAGAACTCAGAGCCTGATATGGGTCTGTCTATCCCTGTGTTTAAGATTCCCATGTGCTGGAGTCCCTTGACTCATCTCTGCTCATTCAGGAATCTAATTCTCTCATCCCTAGGACAAGAATCCTAACTCCCTAGTGGATTGTTGACTACCACACTCGACGTCATCTATTGCATGTAGATTTAAATTAAACCCATGCTAATTCATTCTATGCTCTGGTATCAGTGGTTAGGTTCACCCCACATGGCTAGTTCTATGCAGCCATCTTGTCTTGGTTCCTGCTGTTAGTTTGCTACTTTAACCAAACAAATTTTAACTGAAGTGCCTGGAGTGCTGTTGCATTTCTCATCCCACCCACACCCTCTGGCTGGCTTGCAGAAGGCTGGGTAAAGTTCCTCTCACAGGACTTGCCTTAGTCATTTGAAATGAAAATACCAGAGGTTTATACTAACCAGATTTACATGGGTAAATCTCCAAACCAAAAACGCCCATGCAAGGAACAGAAAACTCAATAATATAACGACAAAGTGTGCGATTAGATTGGACAAATACACCTCTACAGCACTCTATTGCCCATTTATGAAATCTCTAGCTACTTGTGGCTCCTCCAGGCCACAGGGGTCTGCTCCATTTTCAACCTCTTCCTCCTCCATCTACTTCTTGCCCACATCCTCCATCTCTATTTTTCTTTCTCTCCCTTTTCCAATGCATTCTGCTCTACCTTTTCCTTCCATTGTCCAATCAGAGGAAGTAACCTTTATTTGGCTAATTACTATTTCACCTGACATCATCTGAATATGTGATCTATTGCACTACAGGTCCACCCTGTTGGGAAAGCAAAAATACAAAGAGCAATCCACAAGACATTTTGCTCATTTTGAGTTAACACATATAGTAATTTTACTACATCTTTTTCATCATTTTTATTCTATTCTTATTAAGTTATTTCTAGGGAATATTTGTAGTTTTTAACTACAATGCTTACACATAGTAAGGAGGAGTTACAACACCCTAGACCTGAGCAGAATCTCTGAGGAGGTATACTTCCACTGTCAATACAAAGACTTAAGGACCATGGGACACAGGAGCAACACCAAGGTCCCAATACCACACCATCAGCTCCCTGGCAGCCCCATGACCATCAAACTGCTTCTAAAGAAGCAATGGTGCCAGCCACTCATGACCAAGGCAGAGACAATGATGATGGTCGACCACCTGAACAGCATCTTATTTACCCAAGTAAGAGCTCATTGAAGGACAACAGTTTTATGAAAACACCAGAAAATGGGGGTAAGGTAGAGGAGGATAAAGTCAGGCAAATATTTAGGCAAATTAGAGCAACTGTGAGCTAATGCCATGAGCATGGTATAGTACACAGGGAACTCAAACCATATAAGATTATGTTGGACATAAATGGATAAGTTAAAATCGTAGACTTTCTTTCGCATTAGAACACAAGTTGAACCAGGGCAATGCTGAACTGGCACTGTGGTGCTTTGTCTTTTGGAACTCCTGAACTCTTGCCCAGCAAACTTTATGATAGTCCACAAAATGACATTTGGACCTTAGTTTTACATGGTACTTAAAAAGTTAAGATCTTTATTCATACTAGATTTGAAAAGACTTGTTGTGGCAATTGTATTCTGCCACCTGTTGGGTGTTAGAAGAGATGGATAACCTGCTTAGCCTCTTAATGATACTCAACATGAAATATAGGATGACAGTCACTGATGTGATGATGTACCTCTGGTTAAAGGAAGACCGGAAGGCTTTCTCAAATCCCTATGAGGACTGAGCTCCATCACACAAGACCCTGTAATTGTGGACGACATGGAACATATTGAGTCCAGAGCCTAAGATATTACAATGTATAATCAACCCATGGGATCATGTTGCTTACTGTCCTGGCAAGTTTTCCAGGTGCAAGGCTGAACAACAGAGGCTCACACATTGAGTTCAGTTATTCCCTACCCTTGATGATAATGATTCATTCCCTTTGGGCTCAAGAGGAGTGGAAGCTACCCCACCCTAAGCACACTGGTCTCATCATCCTCCAATGGCTTTCTGTTTCCCTGCGGCCATAAACTGGTCCATGATTAGGCATAAGAGCCCCTGGTGCTGCCCTTCTCTCTTCAGGCCACTCGAGATGACACCCACACTGGAGAAACATGCATCCATGCCTCCAGTGTCGCCTGAATACACTAAATAATCAGCCTCACTGAGAAGAACAATGGCAATAAGAACACAGAAGCCAATCTACTCTCCTGGAATGCCTCAGTAGGGAGAAAGTCTGTCCTCAGCTAGTGCCAGCCCAGAGGCTTTAGGGACAGACCAAGCAAAAGTGGTGTTCCTGACACAATGAGGTCCATTGTCAATGGAGGTCCTGGGACAGTGGATGTGCTTCAACAGTTGAGGTCCTCAGAATATAGAGTAGAAGCTATGGAGGTCCCAGGACAGGGGAAGTGCCATATCAATGGTGCTTCGACAACTGTGGAGGTGCTGCAACAGTCGAGTTCCTTCAAATTGGAAGACTTGTGACAGTGGAGTGGCTGAGTTTTTGGAGGTACTGCAAGAGTGGAGGTACTGTGACAGTTGAGGTGCTTCATCAGTTGAGGTCCTGTAACAGTGGAGTTCCTAAGACATTTCAGGTCCTTTGACAGTGGAGTAGCAGCTGGGACAGTGGATATGCTGCTACAGTGGAGGTCTTGAAAAACTTCAATTGATGCACAAGTCAGGATCTTTGACCTAGGAGGTGATGGGACAGTACAGGTGTAGGAGAGTCAGTAGAGGTGTGGCGACAATAGAAATGCTATAATAGTGAAAGCCTTGCAGCACTAGAGGTCCTGTGATAGTGGAACTGCTTCGACAGTAGACGTACTGTGACAGAGGAGGTCCTGCCAATTCTAGTTTCAGAGGAAATAGATGTCCTGAAAAGTGGAGGTCGTTCAATAGTGGGCTTTATGTGATAGTTGAGGTGCTACCACAGTGAAAGTCCAACATCAGTGGGTGGACACGCTGTGCCAGTTGAGGTAATGGAACTTGGATTTCCTGAGTTATTGGAGGTCCTGTGACTGTGGGGTCCTGGGAGAGTAGAGGTGCTGAGACACTGCTCTGTGACACTGGATGACCTTGTGACAGTTTAGGTGCAGTGGCAATGAAAGTCCAGCAACAGTACACATACTGTGACAGTAGATGTCCTGAAAATTGAGGGTCCTGACAATGCAGCCGCTGTTAGTGAGAAGGTCCTATGACACTGGAGGTCCAGTGATAGTGGAGGTACTGGGACAGAAGCCACACTGGAACAGTGGATGTCATGCTACAGTGCACATCAAAGTGGTTGTAACGATGATGATTTTTGACCACTCTAACTTCATTTCACTACGCAAGTAATTGAGTCTGAGACAAGATAATACCTTGTCATGGTGCTACTTGAATGCCACTAGTTTTACAGTTAAGTCTGAAGGTCTAGGCTGTGACAGAGGAGGTCCTTTGACAGTGATGGCCCTGCAAAATTGGACATCCTACAACACTGGAGCTCCTGCAACAGTGGAGGTCTTGAGACTCTAGATTTACATTGACATTGCAGGTCCTGCGGCAGTGGAATTTCTCTGCGAGCTGAGGTCCTGCAACATACTAGTTGCTGAGAGATTCAATTTTCTGCAACAGTGAAGGTCTGACAATAGTTCAGGTCCTGAAAAGTTGAGACTCTGTGAGAGTAGAAGTACAGGGAAAGTGTATGTCCTGTGCCAGGAGAGGCCCTGCAATTTGGAGGCCCTGAGAATGTGGAGTTGATTTGACAACAGAGTTTCTACCACACTGGTGTTCCTGTGACAGTGTCCAACAAAGTCCTTGTATTAGAGAAGAAATAATGCCAGCCAGCAATGACCATGGAAGTGATGATGATGGCTGATCACCCCAACATCATCTCGATTCTTCAAGTAATTTAGACCAAAACAATACATCTCTTCATGGAGCTGCTTGAAGGGCAACAGCTTTACAAATACACCCAAAAGTATGGCTATCTAGAGCAAGGCAAGGCCAGCAAAATATTGTGTAAATAATAGCTGTGATGAGCTACTGCTATGGGCACACAATATTTCACAGGCACCTAAAGCCAAAGAATATTGTGTTGTACATCAATGGGAAAGTCAAAATTACCAACTTTGGCCTTAGTATCCCATTCCAATCAGGGTAAATGATGAACCAGCACTGCAGTACTTATACTTTTTGTGTTCCTGAACTCTTCTTTGGCAAATTTTATGACGTTCCAAAGAACTAAATTTGAACCTTAGGTGGAGTTTTATATTTCATGGCAGTCAGAAAGTTTCCATTTGACTCTCTCTTCATTCTAGAGTTGAGAAGACAGGTTGTAGCAGGAGTGTGTGGTGCCTCTGGTGTGGTGTCAGAAGGACCTACTTAGCCTCGTAATGACAGTCAACCCTAGATATAGGCCAAAAGTCACTGTGGTCATGATGCAACCCTAGTTCAACTAAGGCTAGACGCAGTTCCCAAATCCCTATGAGCAACTGATCCCCCTCAGGCCAGACCCTGTAAGTATAAGAGCAATGGAATATATAGGATTCCAAGTGCTGGAAACTAAGGACACTTCAACTGAACAAAATTATAACCAGACCATGGCATCCTACTTCCTTCTGCAAAGGCAGGAAGTTCACAGGCAAGACAGCACAAAATAGGCTTGGACAGTCAGCACAGTGGAGGTGTGGGGAAAAAGCAGGTGCTAATACAGTGGATGTCCTGCTACAGTGGCCTCTAAGTCCTTGTGAGGAAGAAGCACTTATGCCATCCAATAATGACCATGGCAATGATGACAATTGTGGTTAACCACTCCAACATCATCTTCACTAATTGAGACGAAAACAAGTAGATACCTTGTCATGGAGCTGTGTGAGGTTCAATGTCTTCATAAATGTATCTGAAAGTATGGCTACATAGTGAAAGACAAGGCATGGGAAATACTTATGCAGATATTAGCAGCCTGGATCTACTGTCAGGGGCACAGAATAAATACAGGACTTCAAAACAAATAAAATGGTGGATAAGAACAATAAAGTCAAAATCATCGACATTGGCCTTAGTACCCAAGACAAACCAGAGCAAATGCTGAACATGTACTACGGTGCTAACACTTTTGATGCCCCTGAACTCTTCCTGGGTTATACTTATGATGGTCCAAAGAACCACATATGAATGTTAGTCTTACATTTTATGGTAGCTGAAAAAGTTACCTCTGTTTTAATATAGGAGCTGAAAAGACATGTTGTGGCAGGTGTGCATCTTGACCACTGTGGGATGTCAAGAGAGCTAGATGACCTGCTTAGCATTTAATAACAGTCAAACCCAGAAATATCAGTCATAGACATGATAATGCACCCCTGTTTCAAAGAAGATTGGGAGCGTTTCCCAAATCCCTATGAAGAAATGATACCTCTCAGGCCACACCTTGGAATTTTGGAAGTAGTACAACATGTTCCATTCAAAACACAAGACAAAGATTCTTTACATCAAAGAAAGTCTAAGCGGATCATGGCATCCAACTGCTTACTGGAAGGACAGGCTATTCTGATGCCTGGCTTCATACCCAGGCTCAGACAGTGAGTCTAGTAATGGCTCCATTCCCTACCCTTAATGATTATGCTGCTGTCCCTCTAGGACTGGACTGCAGAGGAGTGGAAACCAACCCACCATTGACACATTGGACTTGTCAACCCCATGGCCTCATTTATGCCTTTGTCCATATTCTAGTCATAGAGCTTTCAGAAGAACCACTGGGACTGGCTTTCTTCTCAGGCCACTACAGATGACCTGGACAAAACATACATGCCAGATTGTCTTCTTCCTTCATTCAACAAGCAGCCTCAGGCTGAACAGAAGCATCAATGAGAACACAGAAGACAACCTATTATCTCTCTGTGCATGAGGAGAGGGCGAGTCTGTCCCCATCAGTGGCTGGCTAAGAGGATTCAAGGGATGGTCCAAGAAATTAGGAATATCCAAATGAAGCAGTGTTCCTGTGCTCAATCAAGCAAGAAAACTCTCCTGGGACAGGACAGTTTCTCTCCTGAGAAATGAGGGCTGGAGACAGCATCCAAAAAATAAGCGGCAGGCAGGCAAGGACAGGTACCTTTGTGCTTTGTTCTACCCAGTTTGCTCTGTGTTGCTTAGCTCTGTCTCTGGTATCCATTTCTGCAAAATCGTTTCTGTCTTAACTTTTTAAGTACTGTATGATTCTTCCGCCAATTCTTCTCCCTCTTCTAGATTTCTCCTCTTCCGAACAAGGACTCAATATGACTGATGTGTACCCCAGACTTCAGAGTTGTCCTGTTACCCCATGCCTTTACAAGGACGGTATCACCACCAAAAGGAAACGGTTCCCACAAGGTGAGGTCTAGAGGCCTATGGATTCATGCAATCTTCTAGGGGCAAATGATCCTTGCACATATGGCAATTAATCAAAAGCGGTTTGGAACAAATTCTTATTTTGTCAAAAGTAACATCATTCTCCATTAAGCTTCAAAATAAATAACCAGCAAAGCCTTGTAATAAGTGATAGTGGTGTTGATAAAACAGTGCAGCACCCGTGACATTGTAGGTCCTTCAACAGTGGAGGCACTGAGAGACATTGTAGTTCATGCAACAGTGGAGGCACTGAGATAGCGAAGGTCCTTTTACATTCAAGATCATGCAACAGTGGAGGTCCTGAAAGAGTGGGCGTCCTGAGACATTGGAGATGGGATTGGTACAGTGGAGGTCCTGAGACAATGCAGGTGTTGCAAGAATGGATGTCCTGCAACAGTGGAGTTCCTTGCACAGTAAAGGTCCTGCAATAGGGGTTGTCTTTAGACAGAGGAGGTCCTGCTACAGTGGAATTCCTGTGATAGCTGAAGTTTTGATACAATGTCAGACCAGGCACAATGGAGATGCTGTGCCAGGAGAGGTTCTACACAAGTCGAGTTGGTGATAGAGTGGATGTTCTAAGACAGTGGAGATCTGGTGACAGTGGAGGTCCTGCACCATTGGAGGTTCTGGAACAATCGAGGTCCTGAGACAGTGCAGTTGCTCGGACATTGGAGTTTATGCACCATTGTAGGTCATGTGAGAGTGGAGGTGCTGGGCCAGTAAAGGTGATGGGACAATGGAGGTCCTGTGACCGTTTTGGTGCTGCGATATTGGAGATCCTTCATCAGTTGAGGTCCTGGCACATTTGAGGTCCTGAAATATTGGATGTCCTGCATTATTGGAGGTCCTCAGTCAGTGGAGATGGGCCTGGGACAGCTGAGATCTGGTAAAAATGGGGGTGTTTCCACACTACAGGTCATGCAACAGTAAATGTCCTGATACAATGCAGTTGTTCCAACACTGTAGGTTCTGCAATAGTTGGTTTGCTAGAACAGTGAAAGTGGAGATCCCGCATCAACAGAGGTCCTTTGACAGGGAATGCCCTGCAACAGTGAACATCCTTCAACATTGGAGGTCCTGCAACAGTGGATGTCATGAGTCAGTGCCATTGAACTGACGGTGGAGGTCCAACAACAGAGGAATTACTGTGCCAGTAGAGGTCCTGCAAAAGTCTGGCTGCTAAAAGAGTGCATGTTCTAAATTGGAGGTCCTGCAACAGTTAAGGTACTGCAACAGTCTAAGTATAGATACTGTGCATATCCTGTGCTAGTAGAGGTCTGGCACATTGGTGTTGCTCACCGTGAAGTTGATGAGACAATGAAAGTCCTGCCACAGTGGAGGTCCTTATAACAGTTGAGGTCCTGCAACAGTGGAAAAGCAGTGTGAATGGATAACCTGTGCCAGTAGAGTTCCTGCAGCTTGGAGGTCCTGAGAAAGTGGAAGGGCTGAGACAATGGAGGTCTTTTGACAATGCAGGTCCTTATAACCGTGATATAGGAGGTCTTGCGACATTAGAGGTCCTTGAAACAGTTGAAGTGCTGTGACAGTGGATGTTCAGGGACAGTAGAATTCCTATGCCAGTAGAGATCTTGCAGTTTGGAGGTACTGAGTCTGTGGAGTTTCCTGACAGCCGAGGTACTACCACAGTGGATGTCCTGTGACAAGGGAGTTCTTAGGGTAGTGCAGGTTCTGGGACAGTGGAAGTACTGCTACAATTGTTATCAAAATGCATGGAAAGAAGCAGCAAGGATGCCACCCAGACCAGACCATGGCAAATATAATGAAGATATTAATCCACCCCAACATCATATTGCTTCACCAAGGAATTGAGTCTGAGACACGTCTATACCTTCTCATGGAGCTCTTTGAAGTTCTACAGCTTTACAAATTCATCTGAAAGTCTGTGATAGTGGAGGCCTTAGACAATGTAAGACCAGCCACAATGGAGATCCTGTTCCAGTAGAAGTTCTGCAAAAGTCTAGTTGGTGATAGAGTGGATGTTCTGAGACAGTGGAAGTCTGGTGACAGTGGAGGTCCTGCACCATTAGAGGTTCTGGATCATTCGAGGTCCTGAGACATGCAGGTGCTCAGACAATGGAGTTCCTGCAACAGTGTAGGTCCTGTGAGAGTGGAGGTGCTAGGAAAGTGAAGGTGATGGACAGTGTAGGTCCAGTGTAGGAATATTGTTTTCCTACAACATTGGAGGTCCTACAACAGTTGAGGCTCTCATACCGTGCAGTTCTTCCAACTTTGGAGGTCATGCAACTGAATAGGTCGTGGGAAAATTGAGGTTCTGGGACAGTAAGGGTGTTGGGACAATGGAGGTGCTATGTCACCTGAGGTCCTGGGACATTTGAGGTCCTGCAATATTGGAGGTCCTAAGACAGTGTAGATGACCTTGGAATAGCTGAAGTCTGGAATAAAGGGAGGCTCTGCACCAGTAAATGTCCTGAGACACTGGAGATCCTGCAGTTTGCCTGGACAGTGAGGTCCTACAAAAGTGGAGGTCCTGTGACAATGGAGGTCATGAATCGGTGCATTGGCACTGACCGTAGAGAGCCAGCAGCAGTGGACTGTCTTTGCCAGTAGAGGTCCTGCAAGATTCTAGCTGTTGTGAAAGTGGATATCCTACAACATTGGAGAGCTGGCATTAGTGAATGCCCTGAGACAATGGAGATCCTGCAGGAGTTGGTTTGCTTGGACAGTGAAGGTGCTACAAAAGTGGAAGTCTTGCGTCAGTGGAGGGGCTTGGCAAAAATGGATGTGCTGCCACACTACTGGTCCAGCAACAGTGAATATCATGAGACAGTGCATTTGCAGTGACAGTGGAGCTCCAGCAACTGTGGAATTTTTGTACCAGTAGAGGTCCTGCAAATTCTAGCTGCTGAGAGGGTCTATGTCCTGCAACCTTGTTGGTCCTGCAACAGTTGAGGTACTGCAACAGTGTAAGTCCAGCTACAGTGGATATCCTGTTATAGTAGAGGTCCTTTAAATTGGCCTTGGTGAGACAGTGGACGTCCTGTGATAGTGGAGGTCCTATGACACTGGAGGGGCTGGAACACTGGAGGTCATGCCAAAATTGCAGTTCTTGTAATGGTTGCGGTGTTGTGACAGTGGAAATCTAGCGACAGTGGACATTCTGTAGGACAGTAGAGGTCCTACAATATAAAAGTCCTTGGACAGTGGAGGTACTGACGCACTGGAGGTCCTGTGAGAACGGAGATTCTTATAACAGCTGTGACACTGGAAGTACAGAAAATGTAAATGTCCTCTGATAGGAGAGCTCCAACAAACTGAAGTTGCTGAGAGACAGGAGGTCCTCCAACAGCAGCGGTCCTAAGACAGTAGAGATCCTGTAACAGTGGAGAGGCTGAGACCATGGAGGTCCTTTGACAGTGGACTACTTTGTAACAATAGACGTGCTATGACAAGGGGGTTGTACAATAGTAGAGGTCCTTGTTATAGTTGAGGTATTCCAACAGTGGAAGTTTATGGACAGTGACTTCCAGTGCCCGTAAAGGTCTTGCAATTTGGAGGGTCTGAGACAGAGGAGTTGCCTGACCACAGACGCCCTACCACAATATTGGTCCTTTGACTGTGGAGGTCTTGGGATAGTTCAGGTGCTGGGACAGTGGAAGTTCTGCTACAGGGTTATCAAAGTGCATGCAAAGAAGAAGCAATGGTGCCAGCCAAACATGACCATGGCAAATATAATGAAGTTTTTCATCCACCCCAACATCATCTTGCTTCTCCAATTGAGTCTGAGACAATTCTAATAACTTATCGTGAAACTGGTTGAAATTTTACAGCTTTACAAATACATCTGAAAGTCTTTCCACCGAGAGGAGGAAGGAGCCAAGGAAATATTTAGGCAAATGTTAGCAGGCTTTATCTATGGCTATGGGCACTGTATAAGTTCACAGTGACCTGAAACCAGATTATATTCTGTTAGAGAAGAACGGAAAAGTCAAAAGCATCGACTTTGGCCTTCAACTCAAGACAAACCTGGGCAAATGCTGAACTGGCAGCATGGTGCTTACCCTATTGGTGCACCTGATCTCTTCCTAGTACAACTTTATGATGGTGCAAAAAAAAAAAAAAAAAAAAAAAAAAAAAAACAACAACGTATGGATCTTAGGAGTAGGTTTATATTTCACTGTTGTATTTGACTCTGTTGTCATACAACAGTTCAGAAGACAGGTTGTAGCAGGTGTGTACCCTGCTCAATGTGGGGTGTCAGAAGAGGCAGCTTAGCCTCTTAATAAAAGTCAATCCAAACTATGGGCTGACAGTCTCAGAGGTGATGATGTACCCCTGGTCAATGAAAACTGGAAGAGGTTCACAAATCCTTATGAAGAAGTGATCCCTCCCATGCCAGATACTCCAAAAGAGGAAGAAACATAATATATTGAGGTTTGAGGTAAAATTTTATAGATTCATTGCATCAAAAAGGTATAACCAGAACATGGCATCCTATTGCTTAATGTAACAGCAAGTTATACACAGGAATTGCTTCACAACACAGGCTCAGCAGCTTTGTCCAGTTACGGTCCCATTCTCTACCCTTGCTGATTTCCCTCTAGGACTAAATAGGAATAGAAGTGAACACAACATAGACACATTGTTCTCCTCATCTTCCAATGGCCTAGTGTATCCCTATGATCATAAGGCTAGTCAAAGAGGAAGCAAAGAGCCATTGGGCATGCCCTTCTTCTTTTCAGGACACTCCCGACAACACCCACAGTGAACAAAGCATACATACACACCAGAAGTGTCCTGTGTCTTCACTCAACAATCAGCCACACTTAGAAGAGCTGTAGCAACGAGAAAACAGAGGACGACCTACTTTCCTGCTGTCTCTCAGCAGAGAGCAGGACATTCCCCAGCTCGGGATTTCCCAGAGGCATTAAAGGATGAACCAATTCCAATGGGGAAATTCACTGATGAAGTTGTGTTGCTGCTTTCCTTCAAGAATGAAACCTTACAAGGGGGTGGGGGAAGAGTTTTCTCCCAGAAATGTGGCCCAGGGAGATTGTCCAGAGAACACGCAGATGGCAAAACCCACGTGCCTTTGTACTTTGTCCTTTCCAGTTTGCTCTGTGCTCATTCTTCCTCTGGCTCTGTTTTCCAGTTCCCCATAATTCTTAACTTCTTATATCCTCTAAGTATTTAATGATTCTTCCCCCAACCCAACCATCTCCCTCTTCTGGATTTCTTCTCTTCCCAGCAAGGACTCAATATGACTGCTGTGTAGACCACTCTAGAGCGTGGTGCAGCTGAATGAATCCATTCACCTGAAGTTTATCACACTCTAAAAACACCAGCTTCCACAAAGTGAGGTGGAGAGTGGTATGAGCTCATGAAGTCTTCCATAGGTTACTGGTCCTAGCACACATGGCATTTATCACAAGAGCTATAGAACAAAATCTTATGCTGTCAAAAGTAGCATCACATTTCATTCAGCCGCAAATCTAATAACCAGCAATGACTTTGAAAAATTGAAATTACAGTTGCTGCAACAGTGCAGATCCTGTGAAGAGGTAGGTCCTGCGAGAGTGGAGGCATGGAATAGCGCCGGTTCTGTGACAGTGAAGGTCCTTTGAAAGTGGAGGCACTGATATCGTGGCGGTCAATCTACTTCCAGGGGAGCTGCTGCACAATTGAAGGTTCTGCTACAGTGGAGGTCCTGCAAAATTGGAATTGCTGATACAGGGGTATTCCTGTCACTGTAGAGATCCTGTGGCATTGAAGTTGCAGAATCATGGGAGATCTTGCTTCAGTTGATGTCCTGAAACACTTTAGTTGCTACGGGTGGTGCTACGACAGTGGAATTCCTGGGATAGTGGAGGTTATAGGACAGTGGGTGTCCTGAGACAGTTGTAGTGCTCCTACAGTGGAAGTCCTGCAATAGTAGTGTTGCTTGGACAGTCCAGTTCTTGGACAAAGGAGGTCCTGTGACACTTGAGATGCTGAGACTCTTGAGCTCCTGAACAGTAGAAGTGCTGTGATAGTTGAAGTGCTGAGACACTTGTGGTCCTGTAACAGTGGAGTTGACACACAGACAGTGGACTTCCTGAGGTAGTGGTGGTGCTTAAACAGTGGATGTCCTGTGACAGAGTAGGTCCTGCAATAGAGGAAGAACAATATATGCTGGCTGATGACCCAGAGCTTCCAGAAAATAGACCACCAACCAATATATATCAGAGGATGGCATTATTTGAAACCAATGGGATGGAAGGCCCTAGGTCCTGTGGAGATGTGATGCTCGAACATAGGAGGAGGCTGGAGTGGTGGGTTTCGAAAAGTTGGGTGAGTTTAGGAGCAGCATCATAGTGGCAAAATGGAGGGAGGGGGGAGAAGATGTAGGAGTGGGCATTTGTGGATTGGCACCTAGAACGTTGGACATCATTTGAGATGTTAAAAACAGTGGAAATGATAAGGTTTACATTGTCTGACCCAAACCTAAGGGATACTACATAAGGAACACAAAAACCCACAGGTGCTCACCAGCAATCAGATAAAATTTGGCCTTTGGCGGTCTACTCCAAAGAAACTCTTCCAAGAACACTGTTTAGTTTTTTCAAACAAAGTTTAAAACTCTTAAGTGTACTCTCAAATCTGCCCTAATTCGCATAAATTGGTCAAAACTGTTGGCTTTGTAAATACTTCTATCTTGTCCCAATAGACACAAGCTGGTCATCCCAACAACAAGATATTTGTGAAGGTGGGAGTCAATCAACATGGGATCGTTTTTCCAACTCGGCATGCAGACCCTCAGCTCACCTTCACACACACACACACACACACACACACACACACACACACACACACACACACAGAGAGAGAGAGAGAGAGAGAGAGACAGACAGACAGACAGACACACAGACACAGATTCACAAACACATGTACACACACACAGAGACACACACACCCATGAGAGAGTGATAGATCGAAAGTGAGTTAGAGAGAGAGAGACAGAGAGAGAGAGAGAGAGAGAGAGAAAGAGAGTTCATATCATCTACTTTCTAATGCATATTGTGTGCTCTTTGAGTTGAGCACAGAGACTTGCACATGTAAACCAGTCTTGTACACCGAGGAACATTTTCTGATCAGTATTTTCTCTTCTTCATGCAGTTCTTAAATTATCTTTAAGAGAGTGTAGGGCATTGACCTACCATGAAATCTTGGACGTAAAGGTACATTTTAATACAAAGCTTACATATCAGTTACAGATGACTCTAGTAGGAAGTACATTAAGTTCAGAATCATTCAATCAGAGACCCTAAATGTATATACCCCATTCTAACTGCCTTCACTTAACCTCATGTTTGGACCACTGTTCCTAGCTGGGGATTCCTGTTTATCTCCCAGAATAAAAGGGAGGATCCATGCTTAAGTGGGACAGGAGATTCAAGGTGGGACTGTTGGGTGACATTACAGTGAACACCAGGGACTGCGCCACAGAGGCGGGTAGTGGCCCTTTCTTTCCTCCTGGGGAATCATTTTCTACATTTTCCTGAGAAGGGAAGGATCCTCTCATTCTAGCAGATATTCTGGATGACACAAGGAATGTGAATAGATTATGAGATCACTTTTCCACATTTCTTTCTGAGGCAGAGACCCTTGAGACCCTTGGCTCAGGAGTAACAGTTCCAGATAGCAAGGTGAGGTCAGTGTGGGCCCTGTGTTCACCTATGAATAGTTATTTATGTTAATCACCAAATCTTTCAAACTTACAGCATGTGAGAGAAAAGTGTCCCAGGAATCTCAGCTAAAACTAATCAGTGAGTTTTTAAGAACAAGAACAAGTAGGAAATTTAAATTCATGTGATTGCTACAAACAAAGCAAGACACTGTCACTAGATCACCTTTGTGTAAGGGCCCTGACGACATACACAACTTAAGATGTGAAGTGCTCAGCTAGCAAGCTTCGTGGCATGAACCCAAGACACAGTTTCTCTGTGTCTCATCACCTCTGAAGCATGGTCCACAAACAATGGCAACAAACCTTCTCTTCCTCAGAGTTCAAAGTTACCTTTACTGTTAGTGATAGTTTCACAGTTAACTAACCTCTACTGGATAGACAAGTTTGACTAACCTTCTGTGAGCTTCTGCCAACCATGTACAGATGGTACATCCCTCTGCACATGAGGCCTGTTCCTCTCAGGCCTGCTGTTCTCCTTTCCAGATTAGAAACTGGATACCTTTCAAGCCTACATTCTTAAGTCATCTATCAACTTTGGGTACATGATAAGCACAACATGACATTGGGTGCCAAATAACACTTTCCTACCTGACAATGTATATGATCCAGGGGTACCAAACATGGAAACTGGTCAGGTAAGGTCAGGTAACCCCCATGCTATCTCCATGTGGAGATGAAGATTGACACACCTTCCCAAGCACACTTTCTCAGTTTTCTCAGCCCACACAGCAGTCCTTTGCTGAGCTTCCTTACTCCCAGTGACTGATGAGAGTACAGGAGAAGATGCCTGATTTCTGGAAAGCCCTGGGCTCCATGACCCACAGTAGCAGCAGCTTCTGATCACAGGTGATTTCAGGAACTGAAAATGCCTAATGTTCCTGTGTTGATTTGAATATGCTCAGCCCAGGGAGTGGGACTATTTGCAGATGAGCCCTCATTGGATAGGTGTAGCCTTGATTGAGGAAGTGTGTCACTGTTGATGTGACCCTTATGTTTCTTGTCCTAGCTGCATGAAAATCAGTTTTCTAGTAGCGGCCTTCAGATGATGATGTAGAACACCCAGCTCCTCCTGTACCATGTCTGCCTAGATGCTGCATGTTCCCACCTTGATGATAATGAACCAAACTGCTGAACTTGTAAGCCAAACCCAAAGCAGTGTTCTTCTTATAAGATTTGCATTGGTCATGGTGTCTGTTAATAGCAGGAAAACACTAAGAAAGTCACTTTCTACCACAGATTACGAGGTTAATTGAGTGATGTCATCACCTGAGGAGACATGGCCTCTTATTAAGGTTCTAATCTCCTAAGTAATTGCAGGCTCTCTTCTGGCCTAGGCTTTGGCTATAATATTAAACTTCCCAGTGTCTTTTTCTCTGTAAACTATACATTTTGCATTTCTATTTGCCCCATTTGCTCTTTTTCATTGAAGTCCTATAACCTCAGTATAACAGAGGCCATACTGGGCTCTCTTCAAATTTTCATCGAAGAAATTTGTTTACTACTTTTTAATTTAGCCTCAGGTAGGTTTTTATGATGTGGGCAGAAGGAAGCCACATTTTTGTAAAAGCATCATACTAATTATCCCAGACCAGTTACAAATATTATTGCCTTCTGAATCCCCTTGTCCTGGGCTTCCACATTCTGGATATGTCTTGGCACTCCTGACTCCCAAGCTCCTGCCAGTATACCCCATTAAACTCTTCTTAGAGCACTGGGCCACTTCTAGTTCAAAGTTCTGAATTCTTGCATATTTTCCAAAACAAGTAACAAGCACAAAGTGGCATGGTCTGGTATCACACAGCAAGAATCCGCTCTATTACATCACCTTCTGCATTAGTTACCTTTGTATTTCTGTGACAGAAATGCCATGAGCACAGCAAGCTATAAAACATGTAGGCGATTAGTGATCCTATTTCACAGACCACCTGTTAACCATAGGTTAAGTTCCATGACTACAGGGCACAGTGGAAGGAGCAGGAAGCAGAGGACTCACATCTGGAATCACAAGTACAAAGCAGAGAGTGCACAGGGAGTGGTGCAGAGCACTAAAACCTCAAAGCCCAGCCCCACTGGCATTCTTTCTCCAGCAAGGGCACACCTCCTGAATCTTCCCAAACAGGGTCAACAACTGGCAAAGGAGTACTCAAATGCCAGAGACAGTGGAGGATAGCTCATGCAAAATGTCATGGTGATTCAGGAATTCGAATCAGTAACAGAGAGAACCTTCACCCTGGGTCAATGTGTGTTGCTGCAAAGCCAGTAAGCTGCTCTCCCTTCTCTTGATCATGAGATGTGGATTAAGTAAAAATGTAAACAAGCATCTCCATGGAAAATCAACAGCCCTGTTAATCTGGTCATACTTATAGGATAAGTCCAGAGGTGCTGGATACTGAAATCACAGAAGAAGCCAACACAAACTCAAACCGTTTAGTCTACAGGAATAAAAATACGACAGAAGCCAAAATGGGTAACGATATGGAGCAAACACTCACTCACTCAGCAGATAAAATTACACCTAGCCCTTACTCACAGACCTACTTCATAAACAGTGTACATTCTGCTGGTACATACTCAACACAATCCTAAATGCTGCAATCAAACCAAATGGTTTCTTACCTTGTTGAGTATGACTTTAAAACACTAAAGTACTCTGAAGGAGGTGAATGGAATCTTCCCAGGGCCTGGAGAGGTCAGCTAAGGGAGTACAGAATAAGAAAGCAACACAACCCAATTTCCCCACCAGCAAGAAGAAACCAGCCTGATGTCAGTTGCCAATTCCTGAGGCTTTAAGAGAAGCCTACAGACTGGAAGGACTGAGGTAGGTGAGGTTAAAATACAGTTCCACTGAATGCTGGAAAGTGATGTGTGTGTGTCCGTGTGTGTGCGTGTGCGTGTGTGTGTGTGTGTGTGTGTGTGTGTGTGTGTTCCATGCATGTGTTTCTGTGTGAGTGTGGTTGGGTTGTTGCTGTTGTGTGCTTAATTTGAGACAGAGTGTCACCACAATCTGAAGCTGTCCTAAAACTCACCCTGTACACAAGGGTGGTTTGGACAGTAAGGAGACCTTCTCTCTCCTGAAAGGTGGGATTAATGATGTGTAGCACAAGCTATATGTGAATGTAAATTTTAAAATCTGAAGATTTTATAAACCTCCTTTTTCTTGCTTTAAAAATGCTGGTGATTACAGCAATACATGGTACACTGAGGACAGAACAGAATATACAGTGTGAGTTTTGAGATGGTTCAGAGGTGAAAGGAATAGCTGATGATCTGAGTTTAGTTCCAGAGGCACTGTTAATAATCAAACACAAATGTAGCCGACTTTTATCCTGTGTAAAAATCAGTCAGGGCATCCAGTCAGAGATTAAAGTATTTTTGGTGTTGTGATGCTACACATTCATAAGACTGATTCCTGTGGAACAGGCTAGTGAAGCAGACAGTAATCAACAGGACAAGAGAAAACCTACAGAGCCGGAACTAGAGAGAAAGCTCAGGATTTCAGAGTACTGGCTGCCTTTGCAGAGGACCTTCACTTATTTTCAACACTTCCAAGTCAGCTCACAGGCATGTGAAACTCAAGATCTAGAATATCTTACCCTCTTTGGATTTTGTGGGCACTACATAATACACACAGTGCACATATACTCATGTACACCCTTGTTGGATGACCATAATCCAACCACAGCAGGGACAGTGCTCGCCACCCTCAAGCTTGCCAATTTGAAGGAGGAAGCCTTCTTGTTAAAAGCACTGGAGAACAGCAGGCAAAAGGACACCTGACTCACACATTCCACCGGAGATCTTGAGATGGAAGCCACACATAACTCTGGCCTTCTCACTGAAGAGAGGTCATCTTTGGATTAGGAGCTTTCATCTGATCCTGTTTTCCTCTTGGATTCCATTACAGAAAAGCATTTGTGTTTGTCCAACTCTATACAGGTTCCCAACACCCTTGCTAGTCATGTCTGACAAATCCATATGGAAACCACTGTGTAACTGGAGTCCTAGTCTATAGCATCTCTCTCCTTCACGCTACCCTCCTTTTATAATGCAGATTTCATAGGAAATCATATTCTTTGTGTACTTACAAATCCCATGTTGTTTACATGTGGCTAATATTTCTTCCTCAGCATGCTTGCCTGGAGACAGGGCTGGATGCAGGTATTCTTTAGACAAGGCAAGATGCAGGTACCGTTGTAGCCATAGGACACCAGCATCAAAGCTGTAGTTCAGTGCATGCATGGCATGCATTCACAAAGAAGACTGGAGCCCCAAGGGCAGGTACATCCACAGGGTACTAGGGAGAGGGTCCTGATTGCTACTGTTGATGTTGCATTTCCTCCTTGTTCTGACTGTTTTAACTGGAATTGCCCCCTCAGAGCAAAATTCCTAAGATATCTGACAGCCACACACAGATGCACATGCAGGTAAAACACAAATGCATGTGAAATAAAAATAAATAATTTAAAACTGATGAGAGAGAGAGAGAGAGAGAGAGAGAGAGAGAGAGAGAGAGAGAGAGAGAGAGAGAGTGGTGTTTATAAAAGAGAAACTTACCCTCAAAACCTGTTTACTGTCCTGAAACTTCTTTCTCATGGGCAGAGGAACATAGACATGAAATTCTTTCTCTCTACACTTCTCAGTGTGTGCTGGTGTACTCTAGATAACCGGTTATTTGGTGAAATGTTGAGGGGTTTAGAAAGATGAACATCATGTTGTAAGTCAATGGTCTTTAGTCCCTCGTGAGTTCCGTGATTTCAGCTGAGGTTCTCTTGCAATGGGTTCTGTATCCAGAGTTATAATCATGAGCTGTGGAACTTCATTTGTTACATGGATACAGGGGCCCCAGTATAGTCATCTGTTACTTCCCCAACCCATGAGCATGACCCAGGCCCAGTCACAAGTCAGAATTGGGTCCTCAGAGACGCCACTAGGAATGTATGTAGACAAAAGTAAGAAGTCTGGGGAGGGTAAGGAGGAAGAGTGTCAGGTTGAAGCCTGTTTCAAATTCAGAATAGCAGAGTATGTATTTCAGTTAATTGCTTTCATATTTCCCTGGTCGGTGCAATATTAGGACTTGTTAGATTAGATCTTTGAGCCAGAGAGCTAACACCACTGAAGCCAAAACTTTATACAGACAGGCTATCAGGAGTGTCACCCATGTTTACTCTCTCTGCTTCCAGAAGAGGTGCAGACAAATATTTCCTCACTCATGGTGAGTACACCACAAAGGAAACCAGTGCATGCTCCTTACACCCCTGAGGACTTCCCAGGGTAGGGGTCCCCAACACACTGGGATCTGACAGTGAAAGTGTCTGTGATTTGACCAGGGCACGAGGGACTACTTATATCACTTTTCCAGGGATGGCACTGCAGAGATCAGACAGTAGTTAAACTTGAAAGCTCATCACATTCAACTTCTCCCTGTGCTCCTAACACACCTGATCCCCACACCCTAAGAACTGGCAGCCCCTTTAAGCTGCTGCTGTACTTTCACACCCTGCCTCCCGGGACTCTGGACTCTTCCTCCTGATGCTCTGCTCCCAACTGCCTTGCACCCAGCATTTTACTCCTTTATTTTTATTTCTTGTTCCCAAATCGTGAATGTGTTCTGAGTGGGTCAGCTATGGGTAGGATCACGAAATATGTGACTACACACACGCACGCACACACACACACACACACACACACACACACACACACACACACACACACACGTACCAATTTAAGACAAGGCAGACTGTTTATCTGCAGGGGATCCAATGCCGTCAAGAACTGGGACCCTGAAAAAAGAGCACTACACTTCAAAACAAAAATCCAAGGAAAATAAACAACTGGAGTGTCAGTGGAGGTTGTGTAAGAAG